>NC_139165.1:105838109-107038109 GCF_965202585.1 Thalia democratica
AATTAGATTTATTTTTAGAGCACTGTTTTTAAAACAGTTATAAAATTAAGAAAATCTTATAGATGTTGCTAATAAACCATATGATTATACAAAAGTTTTATTATAAATAGTTTTACAACAACGGTTGTTTTGCGATTTGAGCTTATGACGTCACTAGAACATTGCTTTTTTTTTTGCATTTATTTTTAAAATTGTATGTTACACGTTTTGTTTCATACATAATTTGTTGCAAGTATCATATAAATTTCTAATTTGAAAAATTGTGTGGTAATCAACAAGAGGTAATATAAAAAGTTTAAAAATAACTGGTTGTTTTTTAATGTATAATAAAGTAAAAAAAATTGTATTTACTTTTTAATTTAACTTTTAAGCGCAAACTTAGTTTCTTTAAAAATGCTTTATTAGTTTTTTTTTATTATTACTTAAATGACTCATATTTTAAATTCATATATAAGCAAAACTTAGTTTGTAGTTATATTTTGGAGTTAAACTAAAAAGAGCATAAACAAATATTTATTATTAATGGTTATTTAATTTATATTAGATATATTTTTTTACTTCAATATTAGATAAAATTTCGCTTTAGTTAAATAAGTATACAACAATAAAATTTGTATTTTTACACAAAACCAAGAGATTAATTTTAAGAAAATGATTTATTTACAATCCAAAAAAAATTATTCTTTATTTTGGATATTACAGAAGTTTACATTTCGAAAAGTTATATATTGCATTTTTCTAAAAGGTCACTTGAGTGTAAAATTTATAAATGGGATATAATTCTGTTGAAGTAGAAAATTTAATTTTTGTTATGTTGAATATAGTTTACTATTTTTACTATCATTTAAAATAATTTATTTGTTCACTAACCTGATTCATTCGAAAAGTGTATATCAAGAAACAATTGATATCTTCTGAAGTTTAAATTGCCAGTTCTAACTATAAAAAAGTACAAACACATTAAAATCAAGACTTTATTTTATCTAAATTGTGAGCTTTTGGAGCTTTGTAAACTCTAATTTAGCTATTTTAAATTAATTAAAAACTTAAACAGCTACTTTAAAAAATATCAAAATGTATTGATAGCTGATCAAGCTTAATTATCTTTTTAAGAAATATAAACTCTATTTGTAATGTATCTATCGTTAAATAGCTATTCATATCAATTATCGAAGTTTGTATTTTTAATATTAAAAATTTAGTATTACCTAAGATAAATATTATGTAAACTACTGGAATATTTTGATATAAATTTTTCGTTTTCATTTTTAAAGAAAGCACTAAGAATATTTATAATATAATCAAACCTAACATTATTTGTTTCATAGAAATATTTTTTTGCTTTCCTTTGTATAATTGTGATACATTTTGAACGTTACACTTTTAGAATAATTAAAAAAAAGCTCTATACATTACTTTCAAAAACATTTTTTATTTAACAATAGGGCATTAATATTTTTTATGTTTGACATATTAACAATATTTGAAACACTTTTATATTCATCAAAAAACTTTAATTGAGAAAATTCTGTCATAAGTATAACTGTAATTATAGCAGTATTTAATTATACAAGTAGCACTGCAGTAGAAAAACAATTATTAAAAAAAATTATTAATAAAAAAAAAAAAAAATTAAAAAATTAAATAAATGTTCTTAAAATTCAATAAAAATGATATAATATATTTCGTAAACCTTCGGTACATTTCATTAAAAAGTATTGTGGGAACGGGTCTAAATTGCACGAGAACAAAATTGCATGAGTGCACAAAATTGTCCGAAGATACTTTTGCACGAGTTAAATTTTTGCACGAGAACAGAAAAAAATTGGAAAAACAAAATAAAATGATTGAAGGATAGTTAAATAAAAAATAATAATTTTATTTTTAAACTCTGACCGAAGGTAATGGTTAGCGGTTAAGTGGTAGTAAAAACAAAAAAAAATATTTATAGAAATGATTTAAAAAAAAAATTAAAAAATATATTAATTAGTGAAAAAATAAAAGCTACCGACCGAGGGTAAGATTTAGGGGTGACAGTGATAGTACAAAAAAATTTTTACCGACCGAGGGTAAGGGTTAGGGGTAACAGTGATAGATTGAAAAAAATTAAGCTAAAAAAAAAACTTAAAATAAATTCAATAAAAATTCAACCCGTGCAAAAATGTCTCTGTGCAAAATTGTCTGCTCGTCAAAAAATGTCTTCGTGCAGTTTTATCCCCGGCTCAAAAGTGTCTTCATGCATTAGTATCTTCTTGCAATTTTGTGCACTCGTGCAATTTTGTACGCTAGTGCATTTTAACAGCTACCCTTGTATTGTATGTACAAATATTTCTTATTAAACTTATACTAAAATCATTTAAAAATTATATAAATAAGTAAATTTCTCATTAACATAAATAACAACATATTATTAAAAAAATTATTATTCAAGCATATAATATTATTCAGCATATTATTAAAAAAAAATAAGTCTTATCTTTGAATTGAACTTTTTTATAATACTTACAAACACCATGAATTCTTTTAATTACAATATAAGCATTTATATAACTGAAATTGCTTTTAACATCATCAAAACAATATATTGTTATATAAC
Source organism: Thalia democratica (assembly GCF_965202585.1). Taxonomy (NCBI): domain Eukaryota; kingdom Metazoa; phylum Chordata; class Thaliacea; order Salpida; family Salpidae; genus Thalia; species Thalia democratica. The sequence goes on from NC_139165.1 coordinate 105,840,706, forward strand.
TTACCCAGATATCAAATAGCTTCAAATGGAAATTTAACGTTTTTCATTCGTTATTGATTCTTCTTAATCTATAACAATTGTTTTAAAATTATAAAAGATAAAATTATTATTTTGTCTAAAATTATTTTATCTACTAACTTTATTTTGAATTTAGCAATGATAATTTTTTTCTAGTTTTAATTTAATTGATTATAACAACATTTAATCGAATTTTATCTAAACTACAAGCTGTAATTGAAAAAAAGCTAACATTTAACATTTGTGTTCAACAAGCCTTTTTAAAAAGAAGAAATAAATTTTAAGTAACTTTTATATAAACAATATTACTAAATATACTTTTAGAATAATATATACAAGTATAAAGTATTAAAGTTAACAAATAAACAAACTGAACTTTTATTTTACAAATAATTTTAAAAAAAGTTTAACATTAAAAATAAAAATAAGTTTAAAGACACTGAGCTTTTAAGAATACGTTTTTGGAATTAAGAATAATATTTTTTATTTGTTCGAAAGCACAAAATTAAGCAAATCATACTGATGTGTATAACAAACAAAAGTTTACCGAATCATCTTGGCATTCTGGTAATTTTATTTAGAAGTATCAAAATTAGAATGTTTTTGTTAATCTTTGATTAATTATTAAATTATATGTATAACTCTAACTAGTTAAGTTTAAAGGTATCAAAATAAGTTATCATAAATTCAACAGCCAAAGTAGTTACATATTATCTTTCAAAGAAAAAACACAATAAAAACTTAAAAAGTAGATAAATGGTCCTATCTTAAACTTTGGTAAGTAAACAAATGTTAATAAAAAAAGTTCGAAAATGATACTAGAATTAAAAATAACTGATTTTAAATAACCAATTTTTTTATTAGGAAAAATATTCAGAAATATTAACAATGAATAGTAAAGTTTTTTAATTAACATTAAAAAGTATAAATTGCATGTTAAAAAGTAAGTTATATCATATTGAATACTTTTCTTTAATTAAAAAAAAAACTATACCTTTTAAAAAAAAAAAGAATGAATACGTTTTGTTTATTTAAGTTATCATAAAATTGTTAACAGGAAGTTGTCTCTAGTTACACGTTAGTTATTTTTAAGGATATAGATACTTAAATTAAATCAGCAAAGGTTGTAAATATGTGATTTTATTAATTTAACTTTAAATAAATAAGTATTAGTAAATAGTATAAAAGCTATTGCAAAGCGAGCTATAAAAGATTAACAACAAGACATCTAAGGAACAGAATAAAAAAGCATGTTTAAAAGAGTGTATGTCCAAATAGAGAATTTTTGCTTTCAAGAAAAGAAGGATGATAAACCGGTCAAGATTTTAAATTCATCTTAACGTTAGTCAATTGCAGAACATTTGGTTATTATTTCAAAATGTGCAAACAGTTATAATCTAAATAGTTTTAAAATTAATAAAACTTGTAGTAATTTTTTCCATTTGATTAAACTAAAATCTGTTTGTATTTGATTAAGGAAATCTGGTTTATGTAAGAAAAAAAGTATACTGTTTCTTCATTTTCGTAATACTCTATAAGCGTTACTTTCATTATACTGATTTATAGTTTAATTGTGGTATGTAATAACTTGATTAAACTTAGAGGATTTTAATTGATACAATGTGCTTTTTTTTTTTTATAAATTTCTTGATTACTTTATGTTTACTTGGTTACTGTATAAATTTGTGAAATCTTATCTCTTGTTAGCTTAGTACTCTACTGATGAGAATTTCTCAAAATGTATTTACCTTTATAGAATTTGTGTTTCTTGTATATCTTGTTGTATAATTACTGGTCAATTATGTTTAATACAGAATTTTAAATTAATTAAAGTTCATAATTAATTATTGGTCACAAACTATCACTAACCAGATTCCAAAACTCCAAATTACAATTAGGTGTTGATATGCTGCCATTCTCAGTTTCAACTAAGAAAATTATTTTTAAAATTTTAGAAGTATAACTTTATCTAAACAAGTTTATATACAGTTTTAAATTTTTACATCTTAGCGAACACTTAAGACTACAAACGCATATAACAAAAGTTCTAAAGTATACAGAAGGTCCTTTTTTAAAAATAAATTAAAGTTTTAAATAGCTAAAAACATTTTAACGAAATAACACTGTCGCAGAAATACTCAAATTGATAGATTTTAAACTTAAAAAAAGGAATAAAAATTTATAGCCTTTTTGAAATACCGTTATTTAAAAATCGAAAACGTATATTTAACATGCAAATATATGCAAAACAAAAAGACAACCATAAATTTTTGGGTTTAAAATATTATTTACAGATAAATGACATATAATAGTTTAACAACAAGTAATACAAGTACAATGATTTAACTTATGTAAGTTTCAACAATATTTACTAAATTATTTCATAAAATAGCTGTTTTTCATTTGTTTCTTTTTGTAAAAATTCAAAATTAATTTACTTAGCTTTTTATGCAAATAACACTATAAGGTTGAAAATAACATCAGTGATATCAGATTTTAGAGTAGTAAACGACTTCTTATGTAACAAATTTATTACAAAAAAGGTAGAAAAACAATTTCAATTAAAAATAAAAACTAATTTATTCAATCATTAAAACTAAATTACAAATACCTCATCATAATTTTAGCAAAAAAAATTACATTAAATGCATGAAATTTTATCTAGTTAGAATTTTGTAATATAAGACATCTTAAATAACAACAATTAACAAAATTTTTAGCATTTTATTTTTGTTAAACAGAAAATATTTTTCACTTTTTAACTATAATAAAAATTAAAATAGAAACAGTGTTTTTTTCATTGTTTAAACATTGTCACTTATAAAATATTTTAGAAGTATTTTTCAGATTTAACAATATAATCAAAAGTTATGTAGTTAGTTAAAATCTAATATAAAATTAATTACAAAACATAAACATTATTATTAATACCAGTTTAAGATAACTGCTTACTAACAAACAGTATTGTTCGTAATAGCAAAATAAGCTAAAAACCTAAATTTACAATTATCATACTAATATACTTGTGTTTATTAGTAACAATATAGTCTTATTAATAATATAATAACTTAGTTTATATTTAACTTCGTAGTATAACTAGTTTGAGTGGCTAATTGTAATTTGAATAGCCTTTTTTATAACCATTAATTGTAACATATACATTGTCATAATTAATTTAAACTTAAACCTTTTAAATTCTTCAAAACTGTCTTACATAAATTCGACAAAAAAATAATTATACACTTTGAAAAGCTTCAACTATATAAAGTTATCACAATTAACATATATATAATAAAAAGTTTGTTTTTACTATTGTTTATTTAATTTTTATATATTTTATTAAGCTGCAAACGATATTTAAAGTAGTGATTTTTTCTTAATTTATCAAAACATTAAAATACTCCTTTAAGATATTTACTTACACATTAATATATTTATAAATAATACTGATACCATATGTTACGAATAAATGTTTTTTATACTTTAAGTTTTATAATTGTTATTTTAATAGTTTAAGTTTTTAAACAGTTTAAAAAATAAGTAAATTATATGTAACTAAAATGTAATGAATAGAGTAATTAAAAACTAGAAGTGAAAAATTACAGCACAAAACAAAACAACATTTTTTTAAAATACAATCTTTAATTCAAAAACCTTCTTAACTACATCAGTCTGGTTTCGTTATATACACCTATGTTCATCATAAAATTAAAAAAAGTTTTCACAAAAGTTTTTTACAACATTATAAAAACATAATTTAAAAAATTTTACGTTTTTAGTAATATTATCAAAAAAAATTCAATCAAATTTTGTGAAAGTGTAAAGCAATTGTTTAACCAATTAACGTGGAAAATTAGTACTAGTTTTTTTTTAAGTTAAAAAAAAAAGTTATATGTTACTATTATATATAAAATATATATACTGTGACTAAACTTAACACTTCAAGTAGAATTGTATTTTTTTTTTTTTTTTTGGAAACCTTAATATTTTTAAACTAAAAAGTAATAATATTGTAGCTAAAACATTGATATATTTTTAAATGATTGTATTTTATATATATTTTTTTATTTTTAGTCACTAAACAAATTATGGATCAGAATTCGCAACTTTTTTAAACAACATACATTGAAGTCTAAACAATTTTAAGTTAAGTTATAGTTAACTTTTTTGTTACAATATGTAAGCACAACATATTTCATTTAAACAAAACTAACAGAATAAAAAGAATAAAATTAAAATTTTAAGAAAAATTTACAACAAAATTACAAAACATCTAATATTTAATCAAATCTAAGCTATAGTATAATAATTTCATTAAAAAAAACATAACTTACTGAATATCATACAGCTCATAATAGAAAGGTTGAATTTCTTTTCACACTTTGTTTTCAAATTTTCAGAATTTCGGCCACTCAACCTGTATATTACATTAACAACTAATAAATTGTAATTAAGAAATTTAATTTTAAGCTATTTAAAAGCTGACTAAAATACATTAAAAAACATGATACAAATAGCTTTATTTAAAATACTTATCACATTATTCTATTTTGATAGAAAAATAATAATTGAGTTATCAATAAAAACTTAGGACTTTTTACAGTAAACTATAACATTAAGTTAAAAAAATGTAAACAGTTTAGTAAATCAACCTAACTAACTATGGCCATAGGGGGGGGGGGGGGTCCAACGTTTTTTTTACAAAAATTAACTTAGGCTTTTATATGAAAGTTCTAAGTGCAAACTACTAGCCAGTTTTTATAGAATTCATATACGCAGTTAATACATAGAATATAAGCTAAATTTTAGAACAGATTAACCAGTCGTTTAAACGTTTTTAGTACAGTATCTAATATGTTCTTATTAATATGTTGTTTAATTTGTATTGTTCAAGCTAAAATTTACATTAACAGTATAATTTTTTATACATTTTACTAAAAAATGAAAGGATTTTCTCTATTTTTGTAATTGTCGTTTGATAAAGTTTTACACCTACTACTTTGTTTCACACAATTTACTAAAAAAATTGCATTTAACGTAAAGAGTAATTACAAACTAGAACTACAAGTTAGTCCACAAAACAAACTAAGTTATTAGTAATGAACAATCTTAAGCATTTTATTATAACAACATTTGATGTACTTTAACATTTGCCTCATAAACTTCATCATTATATTTAAAATAACTTTAAATAATTATATTTATATGCGTAGATTATGAAACAAATTAAAATATTTGAAATTTTTCAACACTTTTTGTCAAATGAAATTTTATCAAAGTGTTGTTAAAATCTAAAGCATATTTTTAATCATCATACTTTTTGTTTGAGTTTAAAAATTATTATGATTGTAGTACAAAAGTTGTTCTAAAACAGTATTTTTCATTATAAAATACTTTTTAGAAATTCAGTATAAACCTTTTATTTTCTTGTTTGTAAATGTTTATGTATTTTGAAACTAAATGCCACAAGAGTAAAAATTTTACCAAGCAACTTTCAAAAACATTATATATAACTAAGCTGTTAATACTTTTATCTAAAAACTTAAATTTTTTTTGAAATGGTTAAATGTTTGTGTAATTAGCTTTTAGAAAATTTAATATCTTCTAAACTGATTTTAATCCATTAAGTTCGTTTTAATAAGTTTTAGTAATATTACTAACTTGAATAAATACAGTTTATAAACATTTGAAATTATACAGATTTGTAGAACAATTATGAAACATTAAGTAAAGGTTACTTTTTTGTTACAACATATAAGTACAATGTAGTTTTTATAATATAAAATCATAAAAAAATAACATAAATAAAAAGTTTATAAAAAACTAAGTGTTTGAAGAAGGATAAACACATTGAGTTCTATCAATTGCAATCGTAGTATTTTTAAAACTAAATTCTAATAACTGATAATATCGTTACAAAATCAAAAAATTCATAACAATATATTAACACAACTAACCTCAAACGTCAAATATCTACATAGATAGACTTTATCAAGTTCAAAAATTTTTTGATTATTCTGACTCTACAAAAAATTATTGTTTTAGGTTTCGTTATAAGACCTTACCTTTTTATTAAATTTTTTCATATACATGATACTATTATTAAAAACATATGTTAATATACTAATTTCAATGTTTTAATTTTAGTATTAAAAGTAGTAATTAGAACTAATTTTATGAAAAATATTATTGATAATTTTTATTAAAACATACTTTAAGGTATGTGCTGAACAAAGAAGGTGGCTAAAAATAAAATATTCTTATTTAGAACTTAGCCGTTTTTACAAACAACATTATCGAGGTTTAGTTTCGAAATAATATGTATAATTTTAACACATTACACTTATGAAATAAATCAAACTAGTATTTATAGTTTATTGATATCATAAGTAAAAAATATATAATGAGTTTTATTTTAAAAATGACATGAGCTTGTTAACAAGGCTTTTTTATATTAATGTATACTTCATAACTACTCAAAAGCACGAAATAAGCAAATGTAAAATGTAAAATTAAACAGATGTGACCACGCATATTAAAAACAACAAACGTTAACCCATTCAACATAGCATTTTTTCAGTACTTTAAAGAGGTTTTAGATGTTAATGTGTTTGATAATGTTGAAATTCATTTACAAATGATATTTTTAGTTTAACTTTTAATAATTATCAAAAACATTTAATAACTTTGTAAACTCATGCTATCACATAAAGATTGGAAAAAAAAAACTTTTTACAATTTTTTTTCAAACAAAAAAATTACCTATTTTAAACTTTGATATATAAACAAACAATTTATAAAACATTTAGGATTAATGTAGTGAAATTTCCGATATAAACAATATGATACAAATGAAAATAACCTACTTTGTAGTTAAAGAATGATTTAAAATACTAATAAAAAATTGTAAATATTGTTAAATTAATATTAAAAAAATAATGTTTATGAGTAAGTTATATTATTTTTTGTACAAAAAATTATTTTGAAGATTAATAGTGATGATGTGTATTGTTTAATGAGTTTTAAAAATTTTGTAAAGTTTAAGAAAAAAACAAAAATAATAAAAAATTTGTAAAAAAATTGTAGAATAAAAAAATAAATAAATTGTAAGCAGGGAAAATGTAATACGTTGGTAATGCATTCCTGAACATAAGTTTCGAATATCAAAATGAAACTTTACAGCCAATCATAATCAACACATTGCTAATTGGCAAATTAATAAAAACTGGATTTCTGATCAATAAAAAAAAACGCAGTTTTTATTACTGGATTGCAGCCACTTTTGTGTTATTTGGTCATAGTTTTATACTTGGATTTGAGTGTTGGTACCAGTCCACTTACAGCTAATTTGATTTGGACTTGTTACTTGTTTCAACTTTATTTTTTATTTGGAACAGTTGTATTTATCAGCAGGTTAGTTACCAGTTCAAATTAAAATAACAGTTTTAACTGTCTATTTGTACAATTTTATAAAGGGCTTATACTATTAAATTGCTAGTTTTGTTATATTTTACTTATTTGCTAATTTCAAAATCTTGTTAGAGCTGTTACTTATTTAAATTCTTTTATATAATTAACAATTTTGTAGATTTGTATTTGTTTGTAGTGTATTAAAGGCTTAATAAATTCATTATCTTGCATTGAATCTTTTTATTAAATTAAGTTATCTTAGTCTCAATTATACTTAACATGGACCCCAACTATAAACCCTCTACTAGACTAGATGTAGCAAAGCTACCCTGTAAAAAATCTTACCCACAATTTAACATGGCCACTAATGTGTCCACCACTCCGGGGCATTCCCCCATAAGTCACATTGCGTCTTGGCCCACACGAAGAGCTGACCTTCGTTGACAGTCAAACAGAAGTTGAAGGTCCAGATGAGCTAAATTTGAGTCATTCAGAAAAGGCTGTTGCAGAAAATATGTATAAAACATTGCCAACAAATTAAATATCTGAAATTTAAAATGAGATTGGATTGAAACAAAGGCATCTTAAACAGTTAAGGGAGCAACAGACTATATTGGATACTCTAAATAACGAAACCAATAAGATGAAATTGGGGATTAAGAATAAGTTTAATAGTAGTTTGAACAGTAATTCTTTAAACACTAGAAATTTGGAATCTCCGAAAATTTATAGGTAATTTAACTCACACGAGCAATATATGAACCAGAAAATTACTGAGCTTAAGAACAATTTGAAAATAGACGAATCAAATGAACCAAGTGACCAGCTCAATTTTTTTTTTCTAATTATGTAAGGTTAACGACATTCACAACCCAAACGTTAAGTATAAAATATTACTGGTAGTATGGTCTGCAAAAGATATTATAAACAATTGGGCTATAGTTGAGAGGAAGAATAAATCATACCAATTATTGAAAGAGTTTTTAATAACAAAAGATGGTCATTTTGGGAGAGTATTTAGGTCCAAACCGGAATGGGTACAATTGAGTGGTCTAAAACTAGACCTTGAAGTAATAAAATAGGAGAACGAGCTCAAAATAGGTAGAAACTTAACTAAGTTCCTCTACCTACATTTAGCACCAAAGAAATTGAAAACCAAAATTAGAAATAAATTTTGCAAAGCCTTAGAAGATTTCAAAATTTCCTGCAAAAACATTTGTGATGCTAAACAACAGCAAAAAAGGGACGATGGTGATAAATTGAATTATTGAGAAAGCCCGAAAAAAAACATTTAAATGATTTTCATAGCAAAAACAGAAAAAATAAATAGAGATATTATCAAACAATTACCCAAAATTATGATTTTCAATATAGAATGTATCATGCTAATGTAAAACATAAAGATAGCAGTGGTAACTGTCACAAATTCCGCAATGATGACAAAGTCAATAATTCTTTAGACAATTCATCGATTAGAAAAAACCTTCAAGGACTTCAAAGCAAGAAAAAAAAACGTGTAGTAATGTCCGTCGTAATGATTGTAAAATGACGGATACACTTCAGCCTTTTGAGCCAAAAAACATAACCCTATCTTCAAAAAATTGAGAGGGGTAGTAGATAGGTGTATCATACCTTTTACTAAGCTTGTTGGTCAAAAGGTCACAGAATTACACTGCTAAAAACTGTCAATTTTATCACCAGAAAAATAAGTGGTGTGTTTTTTTAACTACCAAATTCCATCTTGTGAAACTAAAGGGTGTATAAAAGTGTCACTAAAAACAAAGCAAATGTCTCCAGCTACAAAAAAAAATTAACAGCTTTAGGAATGACTGGTCAAGTAATTTGGTTCATTAACCACAAAGGCTATGGTTTTATTAATTGTGACAATCGGCAATATGATATATTTTTTTTGACTAGTCTAACATTATGAAAAAGAACAAAACCAAGTTTCATAAGTCTATGGCATATGGTACTGTAGTGAATTATGATATAGTGCTAAGTAGAAAAATTTCCCGGAAGTTGCAAACATAATAGCTACCAAAGTCAAATATCTTAAAGGGTATATAAGTATATAAAATTGAGCCCGGACTTGTGGACAGTATTTTTTGTCATCATGCAGAAGTACTTGCCAAGCCTATTAGTTCAAGTTCGAGCAAAGTCTTAATGAAAAAGAATATTGAACGAGATAGGGCAAGGGAGTACTAGGGTGATGTTTGCTTTACTTATGAGTGCGTTTGATTCGGATGTGTTTTTGCTTTATTAAGAAGAATCGGAAGAAAATAAAAAACTGCAAAAAAAAAAATTTGTCGCCCAAAAAACTAATGTCAACCCCAAAAATCATATACTTTTTGATTTTTTAACTTAAACATTAATAAAATAACTTATACATATCTTAGACTTATAATTTATCTCTTAAATGAAAGCTTATACTTATTGACATATATTTAAAGACATATTAACTGCATTGATGTAATATGACGTCATAATCACCCTAAATAATCAAAATTTGTCTGTAAAATGTAGAGGCAGGGAGTACAGCACATTTTTGGTCATATTCTAAAATTCAAATAAGTACATATAATTCAGATGTATGCTTGCTTAGTTAAAAAAAGTTAAAATAAAAAAAAATAATTTTGCAAAAAAGAAAGTTACTGCCCTAAAAACTGATTTCAACCCCAAAAATCACATATTTTATGTATTTTTGACTTAAACAGTAACAATGTTACTTTACATGTCCTAGATTTATGATTAATAGCTTAAATGAAAGCTTATAATTAAAGGCATAAATTAAAAGCATTTCAACTGTTTTTAATAAATTATGACATCATTACACACTAAATATGCAAATTTTGTCCGTAAAATCGTACTTATTTATTCTCATATAAAAGAAAATTCTTCTGCTGTTTTACTTTTATTTTTTGATTTAGAATATAAAATGTGTTGAGTCAGCTAGGCAGAAAGATATTACTGATGTAATGTCTTTTCTATTGTATGTTAATATATAAATTAAATTGCATTTTAAATCACTTTCCGTTATTAGAAATCTAAAAACTAAAAGTAAAACGGCAGAAGAATTTGCTTATTTTTTATGAGAATAAAAAGTACAATTTTACAAAAAAAAGTTGCATATTTAGTGTAATAATGACATCATAATACAACAAAAGCAGTTGAAATGTCTTTAATTTATTCCTTTAATCATAAGCTTTTACTTAAAATTTAAATTATAAGTCTAGGACATGTATAAGTAATTTTGTTACTGTTTAAGTCGAAAAATCTAAAAATTGTAATTTTTCGGGTTAAAATCAGTTTTTTGGACAGCAACCATTTTTTTTGGAAAATTATAATAATTTTTTAGACTTCTTTTAACTTAGCAAAAACACATCCAAACCAAATGTATTTATTTGAACTTTAGAATATGACCAAAAAAGTGTGCTTTAATCCCTACCCGTACATTTACAGACAAAAATTGCACATTTAGGGTGATTATGACGTCAAATAACACCAAAAGCATTAAATATGTCTTTAAATATATGTCAACAAGCATAAGCTTTCATTTAAGACATAATTTATAAGTCTAGGGTATGTATAAGTGGTTTTATTACTGTTTAAGTCAAAAAATCGAAAAATATGTGATTTTTGGGGTTGAAATTATTTTTTTTGCGGCAAACTTTTTTTTTCAGGTTTTTCTAAGTGAAGAAAAAACACATCCGAATCAAACGTTCTCATATGAATTTAACAATATGACTAAAAAGATGTGCAGTACTCCTTACCTCTAATAAAGACCACATATTTACCAAGCATCTTAATTCAAAATTTTGCATAAAGAAAATAGGTGTAGCCTACCTATTAACAGCAGTTTCAGAAGCAGCAGAGTCACAAAAAAGTATTTAAACATAAGCAGAACCTTAAAATGTTAAGTAGAAAAAAAAAACGTTATAAACAAGACTCTGCTTAAATATGATTCTTCAGAAGTCAGTGATACAGTTATGATATTGACTGCTAAGAAAAAATTATTGTTTTTGAAACAGTGAAACTTGAGTCCACTATTCTGAGTACTTTGATATCAGTATTGAAAATGTTGTTACGTTTAAAAAAAATCAAGAAAATTAAAATAAGTTGTAAAAAAACTAAAAAAAAATTAAAATAAAATTGTAAGCAGGGAAAATGTAATGCATTCGTAATGCATTCCTGAACATAAGTTTCGAATATAAAAATGAAACAGTACAGCCAATAATAATTATAGTATACTACCGCTTAAGTACGCACTTTTTTTGGTACGCATCACGCCTTAAGTACGCACTTATCCAGAAAGGCAAAGTAAAGGATGTTATACTAGAACTTCAAGTAATCCCAGTTTTTTTGCCTAAATTTTCAATCATCAAGTTTTTCAAGATTATTTTATGTTTCCAGGTAGAATGGCCAACCTGCTGAGTTAGCCTGATACTTTTACAACTTTTAAACTAGGGTGAGTAATTATGAGTAGGCCAAGTGGCCTGAGATTGTGACAGTCCTGTTATTAAATGTTAACAAACTAAATACTTATGTAGTGGTTGCATAAAAGTAAAAAGAATAATGATATTTGAGCTGTAATGCTATAAAATAAATAAATCTAGATGACAAAGTAAAAAAAACCTACATATACAAAATAGTTGAGTCATAATTTAATTTAAATGTACATACATTGATGTTTTGAAATTGTTTGGTAAACACAAAGTAGTTTGGTACTTTCCCTCTAACAAAACAAAATGTAGCTTAATATTTCTTTTTAAATCATTGACTGACATTGACTTTCTATATTAAATGTATGTATTAATTATGTAAAAGCTTTTTATAGAAAAAATAAATCATTTTAAAACCTAACAAAAAAACTTGCAAATTAAAATTATGTTTTAAATGTTATTTAAAATAAATGACTTGTTTATTTGGCTTAATTATTTGGTGGCTAGTTGTAAAAAAGAAAACAAACAACTAAATTTCATATTATACTATATCGTCAAAAAGTACGCACTACCCGTGCTAAGTACGCACTTTTTGGTCGGGTTCAATTTGCGTACTTAAGCGGTAGTGTACTGTAACACATTGCTAATTGACAAATCAATAAAACTGGATTGCTGATGCAATGAAAATAATGCAGTTTTTATAACTGGATTGCAGCCACTTCTATGTTATTGGGTCACAGTTTTGTATTTGAATTTGAGTGTTGGTATCAGTCCACTTACAGCTAATTTGATTTGGATTTGTTACTTGTTTGAAAACAATCTCTATATTTGTATTTGAACAGTTGGATTTACTAACAGTTAGCTACCAGTTCAAAATAAAACAACAATTTTGACTGTCTATTTGTACTATTTTATTAGGGGCTTATACTATTACATTGCTAGTTTTTTTATATTTGACTTATTTGCTAACTTTTACAATCTTGTTAGGACAGATACTTATTCAAACTATTTTACATAATTGACTAGTTTTTGAATTTTGTAGATTTGTATTTGTGTGTATTGTATTAAAAGCTTAATAAATTCATTATCTTGCATTGACTTTACTCATTAAGTTAAATTATCTTAGTCTCAATATACCTAACATAGACCCTAACTATAAACCCTTTTCTAGTCAAGATGTAGCAAAGCTAGCCTCTAAGAATTTTTTCTCACGATTTAGCATGGCCACTACTGTCTCCACCACCCCGGGGCATTCACCTCGGAAGTCATAGTATTACTAACATTATATTATAAATTTATTCAAGCACAAACTTCACAAGAAAGACAATTCCATTTAATTTTAACTAGTATTACTTAAACCTCTTTAAATCTTTACACCAAAAAGTAAAACTTAAAATAAAGTCTAAGTATAATTTAGTTTTTCATAATGATTAGTTTTATTTCTGCTTATAAAACTTATCCCACAAGTTTTAAGTTCAACAGTTAGTTTAGAAGAATGATTGGGTTACAGTTTACAAAATATTTTGTTTAAAGTTCTAAAATTAAATTCAAGTATAATTTATAAATAAACTGTTATTAAAATTTAGCGAATATACTGTAATTTTTCCTGATTTTAATTTTCATTTTTGTTCTATGAATACTATATCAAAAAAGACTACTTGTAAAATATAAAAACAAAACAAAAAAATAAGTATTTACAATAGTTTTAAAAATAAGAATTTAGACGTTCTCGTATAAAATTGGAAGAAACCATAACTAAGCTATCTGTGAAAATTATTAATACTAAAAACTCAATCAATCAAATATTAACACTTGTAGAGTTTAATTAATTAAATTGAATACATTGTTAGAAAAACTCAAAAAATTTTTTTTTTTTCATTATCAAAACATATCTAACCCCAAACTTCATTAAGCGTCTAATGGATTTCTTCAAGTTTCAATCGTTTTGTTTCTTCTGTACATTTAACTGTTATATTTATATAATTATAAAAAAACATATTGCTTTATTTAATGTTATTAACATAAGTAATGTTATATTCTTAAAAATCAGTTAATATAATTTACTAAAAGTCTTATTTAACTGAAAAACAGATAATTAAAAAAATAACTTCAACAAAATATTAATTTTTAATATACTAAAGCAAACTTATACCAATGAAATTTACCAAACATTTTTTAATTATCACCTGTTATTGAGGTTTGATTTGAAAACAACTGAATATGAATCATTAACTGAGTAAACAAATAACTCGGATACTAGGAAAAACTAAGCATACTAAAATAAACACCAGTAATAGACATTAAGCTTATTGAGTCTATTTTTTCATACTTAAAATTGATGTATTTTATGCCTTTCAAAGCTAATAAAAATAAACAGATGTGAATCACACATAATAAAAAAACAAAACAAATTCCATTGAAATTTTAGCATTCTTTATTTCAGTGTAGATGCATAAATTTTTGTTTACAGAAAACTGTTTATTTTGATAAAATTTAAAATAAAATGTACAATGTTAACTTTTCACTAAATAGCCTAAAAAGGTATAAAAAAGACCATCAACTTAATTTACATCACTAATTAAATATTTAATAACTATGGGAATAACTAACATTTCATAGACAAAAAATCCCCTTTTTCAAACTTTTATAAGTAAACAAATAACTTTAAATTAAGTTAAGAATATTGTAGTTAAGTTCAAGATAAGTTATATTTAAGGATGCATTTTTTAGTGCAATAATTTCACCCTTAAGTTAGTATAATTTAAAAAAATAGCAATTTTTTTGTTTTAAGAAACATTTCACAAATAATCACTTCTAATGTTTATAGTTACTTTGGAAAACATAGGATTATAAAAGTACAAAAACAAAGTGTATTGTTATATAATATTAACATTGATTATAACAAAAAGCTACTTAATTTTTTTTTCATAATCAGTTTTGATATTGTATAAAAGTTTTTAAGTTAATAATTTTTAAGTTTTTGGAAAATTTTTAAATAAGTTAAATTATAATACTTTAATGTAAAACTTAATGACTGTTTAAGACTTGTTTTGTATAAACTATTGAAGGATGGGGTACACTAAACTACCAAAGAAAGTTGATCAAGCAATTGTTAATGATATAAAAACTTATATAACAAATTTTCACTTCTTTTTATTTAAATCATTATCTTTAATACTATAGTTTGAAATAGTAACTATGTTTCTATTAATAAAAAATATACCTATTGTTTTAATAAATGAATAAAATTAAAAATAGTTATATGTATATTAGAAAACACAAAAAATAAACTTTGTTCTATACTTAAAACAATTACAATGTTTTAATAAGAAACAAATAGCAAAAAACATTTTAATAAAAGTTTTACAAAACAAACATAGACTTATACTATACATATTTTTTCATTTAGTAAAAGATTAAAATCAGGGTTTCCTAAAATGGGCCATGACAGATACTCAGAGGGCCACGAGCAGCAAAGGGGTAAGAGAGGGGGCCATGAGCAGTAAAGGAGCCACAGGGGGCCAGGAGGTTATAATTTTAAATAATACTAGATATTCTTGAGTTGCAGATGAAGAGCGAAAAAAGGTCTAGTTTAGAAACTTACACTAAATATTCAGATGAAGAGTAAAAAACAAGGTTCTCAGTGTTTTTTATCATAGTTTATAAGTAATCTTGTTGAAGGTGGTCATGGCTTTTTGAATTTTTTAAAGGGGGCAGTTGCAAAAAAGTTTGGGAAACCCTGCTTTAAATCGAACTTTTGAATTGAAAATCAATAATAATAATTATGAACAGCTTTATTAAAGGTGTTCGCTTTAATCAAAAAGAGTTATAGTTAATAAAACTATTAATAAACTAAGAAACAGCAAAATAAACATAAAAATGTTCCATTTATAGATAATTAAAATTACTAACAGAATATCTTATTGTTTCAGATTGTAAACAGATTAATCTGTTTTCAAAAAGTCAGCCTTCAGTTTTGAATACAGCCAAATTCATTAAACTATTCATAAACTATACTTTTTGTTTTTCTTTGAAAAAACTTTTTAAAAAATTTTAACTTGATTTTAATTATAAAACTTGTTTACTTTACTTCTAAAACTATATACTCATTAGTTTAAGGTTACTTAAATTTAATTTTTTTAAACAATCATAATGTATAAAATTTTCACATAATTAATTTATAAAAATTAATATCTTTATCTAGAAAAGAAATGGTTTTTCCACTTAAATTTATTAAATCAATTAAACTTTATTTGAGCTTGTTTTTATTGAAATAGTTTGAAAATTTAACTTGAAACACTATTTATGTAAACTAAAGTTTGTCCAGGCCTAAATCTTTTGGTAGATGGAAAAAAAGCATCTTATTAGTGGAATTACAACAACATAAACTGATAAAAATTAAAACAAATAATTAAAGCTAGAGTTATTTTCATAACATTAATATTGTAGAAAGACTTTTTTTTATTATTAATAACATATTAATTCAAATATAAAATATATCTTTTTATTATCCATTGGACAGCAATAAAAAACTTACATTTGACAAAAAATTTTTATTGCAAACTGTTAATAAATGAATATAAAGTTCAAATGTTAATTTAGTTGTAGTTATTGTCTACTGAAAATATTTAATGATTAAGCAAAGGGATAAAAAAGAAATATCAAGTAAACTTTTATTCTGTTGGAAAATATAAATAAACTTTGTAATAACAAAAAAATTATAAACTGTTAGAAATAGTATTTGCTTCAAACAAAAAAAACTATTAAAATTGAGAAGATATGGGTTTTGTAAATCCAAAAGTATTATTACAAAATTAAAATTTTAAATAACAAGGATAAAAATTTTACCTATTAATTTATTGTACAATTTTTGTCAACTTTATTTGTGAAAAATAATAATATCTTATCTTTTTATAAGATAAGTGAATACATATTTTAGAGTTAAGCATAAACTACAATTGATTATGTTACTATTTTCTTGTATACAGTTTAATAATTAAGATATACAGTTTAAGCAAAATTTTCACATAAAAACAACTTTTAACTAATTTTACAAACAATTCCTTTTTATTTTATCAAACAATATAAGTGAATAAACCTTATTGTTGTTTTAAAAAGACTTTAAGACTCGTGAATAGAAAAAATATAATTATTAATAAAACATTTTAAGTTATGTTTTCATAATGTAAAAAAAATCTTTATACATAAACTTAATATAATGTTGTTTTATACCCAACTAGTTTTGTGAACATAATGACGAACTTTTAACCTTTCACAAGCCAAATTATGAAAAACTGAAAAAGATTATAGTTGTCAATAGCACATATAAATAGAATTGTTTTAAAAGCTGTACATAACTTGTAGACAAACTAAATTGTAATACACAGTACCCTTTAGCAGGATTTATTAAAGTAGGTGATAACAGAAGCTTAAAGGACCATGAGCAATAAATTTGCCATGTGTTCACAAATTGAAACTTACACTAGATTAAAACTTATACTAGACATTATAAAATAGTTTCAAAAAATTCTGGGGCCACATGCTGTAATTGGCATTAGTTTTAAAAGTACATTAGATACTGTGAAGTTGATGATAAAGAGCAAAAAAATATTTTTTTATTTAAGTTTTTAAAAATATATGTTTTTAGGCGTATTATTAGTTCAAATTAATTATAATCAAAAAAATTATGTAATGTAGAATTAATATATTAAGAAACTTCTGTAAAGAACTTCAAATCTTAAAACAAAGTTTGATTGGTGACAGTTTTTTTTTTATCTTTATAATATATTTTATGTGTAATATCGAAGTTTGACTACTTAACATGTAAAAATTGTTTAAAATTCCTGGCGTTTCTAGATAATTTCCAGATATAGTGGTTACCCTGTAATAAAGATAAAATGTTACTAAATTGTATTAATTTTGCATAAAACTTGTAAACTTTTAGTGTTGCAATCAAAGTTTTTTTAATAAAAAATCATATTTTTAATATATTACAAAAATGGTACACTGATTTGTAAATATTTTGTACATAACTAAGTATATTATTCCTAATTCAATTGAAACATACTGTTAAAAATAATGGATAATTACTTAACTACTAAATAAAATATTTTTCAAATCATTTTGTATAAATAAAATAATTTATATATAAACACATGAACTCCTATATACATATCATTATTAAAAATTTTGTTGTATGTAAGGAAATCAATTTAAACTTATATTTTTACTCATTTTTGTTGGAAACTACAAAATTTAAGCAGGTTACTATTCAATAAACGAAAAAAAAATTCAATACTGGCCTGCAGAAGACTGTTTATAGGTAAAAAAACACAACTAATTGTTTTTTCTTATATTTATTAATTATCATGAGTGATAATAATATTACATAGAAGCTTACAATATGTTTTCATTAAATTAATTAACACCTTTGATATATAAAAACCATAACAAGCATGTAAGAGTATTTGCTTGACATATTAAATACAAAAGAATCTAATTTAATTGGTATAGTCATTCCCTTTGTAAAAATTTATTTTCATTTGGCTTATAATCTTTTTGTTGATTATTTTTTCTTTTTGATAAAAATCAATTACAATATTATATGAACTGATTAAAAGTTTTACTTGACATGTCAAAGAAAATAAATAGGTACTACAATTTCAGAACAAAACTTAGATGATTTTTAAATACAACTTGTATACAATGAGTACTTGCTTGTAATATAACTTTAGTTTTAATAATCTTTTTAAATATCTCATTTAAACATCAACTTAACAATTTGTTTTATTGTTATCAATGCAATTATAACATTTGAATTATGAGGAATATCAATTTTTCAAGCAAAATATACCTTATCAAATATGAATTAAACAATTTATAAATTTATGATTACCAAATAAACTACTGCTTAATTTTACAAGAAATGGAGTTGCATGTGCTTGTTTGTATGATTTAAGAATTTTTATTTAATTAGATCATTTCAAAAGCTTAGAAAACACCAATAGCAAACTTTTTTCACAGTAAGTTCAGAGGTTACATTGAAAAAGACTGTTTTTTTTTTACTTCATACTTTTGCTAAGATTTTAATGAGTTTTTTACAACTAAAAGAATCTAGTTACTTGCCCTATTTTTTAAAATAAAATATTGTTGCATACCTTAAAAACCAAAACCATACATACATTCATATAAAGAAAAACCGGTTTTATTTTAATATAAAGCTAGTTGAAAAGTTAATGAAATATAAAAAAAAAAAAACATTTTTTTTTAAATCAAATCTGATAAGTTATATAACAAGCTTACAATTTAAATGATCATTATTAAAGTTTTTTCTACTTGATGAACATAAAATTTCAAGTTATAAGTTTGATTTGATTTATATTTTGAAATTTAAAGTTTATGTTTTCTTAAGCTTGAAACTTCAATAAAACATGCTTTTTGTATTCACAACAATTAAAACTTATATTTGTTTGTAACATAAAATATCTTTAAATATTAAAAGAAATAGTACTTTTATTTGGCAATGGCATACATCTACTACTAAATGTAAGATAATTTAAAGAAGACAATGTAAAATAACAATAAAGGTAAAGATTACAAATATATTTATAAAAATTTTAATGTTATTTTTAACAATCTTGGTAACAGATAGACTTGGTTTAAATTTGGAACAAAGAGTAAAGTATAATTTGATTTCATTTACTTTAAAACAAACTGTTAAAAAAAGTTCTATAATAATCTATTAAAGACTTATTCATGATCGAAACCATTTGAAGAAAAAACCACATTTTAAATAAATAATCTGAGTTGGCTAGAATATTTAATAAAATTTGAAGTATTAACAATTTGATAATTCTTAAATTAAAAACAAAGTACTGTTATTTACCTCAATACATAAAATTTTTAAAACAGTAGCAAAGTACTTAAGAAAATTAATTTATTTCTAAAAAACTAGTTTAAATTTAGGTAAAAATCAACTAGCAAGAGTTTTATTTTTAACTTCAAGCAAACCTGAATAACTCAAGAGTGGCAATTCTGTAGCAACTAGTTTCATACATTCACTATAAAATGGTATATTAAGAGATAAGCAAACTGCTTCAATAACTTGTTTGATAAAAGACATTTATGACTATTTTATATATTTAATAACATATTTATACTATTTGTCACACAATGTTTAATAAAATATTTAATATTAAAACACACCTATATTATTTGAATGAGGAGCCAAACCATGTGTGAAGGGTCTGCCAAAGTTTTGAATCCAAAAATATTGATTTGAATAAATAGTTTAAAACTTAACTGTTCATACTCAATGTTAACTTTTCTAAGAAAAATATGCTTCTTTGATTTTAATTAATAATATTCAGTTTTGAAAAGTAAACAAAGTCTAACATAAAAGTAGTATATTTAATTATTGGCAAATTATTGGTCAATAATACTTCTATGATAAAAAAATGCATATTTAAACTGAAAATTAAGTAATCAAAAGTATAATTAAAAATATATACAGCTGTTCAAACAATTAGTAATTTTAGTAATGTAAATTTCATTAAAGTCCAGTATTAATAAGACTTAATAAAAAAAACAAATTTTATATACTACAATTTTTAAAAATATAAAAAATTGCAACTCAAAAAAAATTTTGTTTTAATGTTATAAATTTTTATTTCAAAAATACAAACCAATAAGGTTAAAAGTTTTACGCTTGACTAATTCTGTATATGTGTCATAGAATAAAATCACTCTTCAGTGCTAAAATTTACTTTTTATAAAGCATAAACTTCCAATAGAACTTAGTCCAAGAAAATGTTGGAATAAATCAAAATTTAATAAATTAAGTATATGTACGTAAGTTTAAGACTAATTTCTGTGTGAGTTTATAACTAATCATTTATCAAATAGTAATAAAAATATAAAATCAAAGATTTATTTATAAAGTCTGTTAACTTGCAACACGATAATAACACTTCTATTAATTTATACTTCTTTAATAAAGTTATAAAATCAGGAATAAACTAAACCTTTTAGTAAATAACAAATCAGATTGTTTAATAATAATTTATAACTTGTATAATTTGAACGATTGAAAAATTCAACGTTTCTATGATACATAAAAACTTAACTACAATATATTGTATTTTAGTTTGTTGGCTTTCAACAAATTTAAACCAAAGACCGGGAGTACGAAATTAGGATATCGAGTCGTAAACCATTTCGGTTCTTTTTAACGTCATGGCCAAGAAGTGGACTAGAAGCAGAATTATCTAGATCTAAAGCAGAGTTTCCCAAAGTAGGCGGTACCGCCCTCCTGGGGGCAATTTTCGTAAGTTTGGAGGCAATAATTAGTTAAGGGACGAAAAAGAGTAATATTTTAAAATTTTCAAACTTACGCTAGATATTCTTGAGTTATAGATGAAGAGCTAGGTATTAAGTGTATTTATTAGTAGTTTTGAAACTTACTTGAGTTAAAGATGAAGATGAAAAAAGGGGGTAATAGCCTTTTTTATTTCATAAGAGAGGGCAATTTGAAAAATAAGTTTCTGAAACCAAAAGTCATAAAATAAATGGTTTAAGAGTTAGAAACATACTTTAATAAACAAAATAAATGTCTTGTGTTTAAAAAAGGTGTAGAGTTTTTTTTAATTAGTAGAATTCGTTCATTATTGAGTAAAAAGCTATTTTTTACAAAAAAAAGTAAGAAAGAAATATACATCAGATAAAAGTTAGAAAAATTATTATAGGTTAAACTTATAAAACATTAAAAAAATTTTAAGTCAGAAAAATTGAGGTATTCACTTTATTTATTAAACAATTGATTATATAAAAAATTAAACAAAGATATGCATTTGTGTAATCAGCTAAACTTCAATAAACAGTTAAAACTAAAAAATTAATATAAGATTTTGAATTAGAACTGTTAACTAAAATCTGTTAGTACTTTAGACTAAAACAAAAACGTTAAATAATTATACAACAATTATTACATTGTGGCTTAATTTATTTGCTAATGTGAAGTTTTAATAATCGACCGATGTACTTTAATTGTTATTTATCTACGCGCGAACCGGGTTATTATCTGACTCCACGCCTTATAACAATATTGGTGACGTTATTTAGCTAAGTCGACTAATAAAATGTGAGTTAAAACTAGACTATTAGTTAAACTTAGCCTAATTAAGAGTTAGGTTGTTAGAATGCTTAGGCTAATTTTATATAAAGAAATTGAGTCTAGAAACAAAGCTGCACTATGATGAATACGATAAACACAATAACAAACCGTAAAATAAATACTTTGATTCAAAAGTTCGTACAATAAACAGTCGACATCGTATTAAAAAGTACGATGCGAACACAACACTTATATCAATCACGTTAACACTAGCAGCTAAAAACTGACCCCCCAAAACATGGCGCATAACTTAATTTAATCGGTTTGAAACTTTAAGAGTAAATAAAGAAAAAGTACACCGCTTTCGATTTTAGAAAAACAATACTAAATTGTTACAAAGTTTAAGGTTTTGATAGGGTTTTTAGGCAATAAGAAATATAAAAAGTATTTTATATGTAAAAAAAAAATATATATCAACAAAATTATTTTACACAAATATTTTTATCCTATAGAATTTTCCTATAAAGAATCCAAAATGGTCTTTTAAATCGGTATGGGCGTCTCCCAAAAGATCTATAAATTTGCAATTCAGTCTTTATATTTTTTTTCAAAAATGACTTCACAGAAAAAGTCATTTTTCGCGTTAAAAAAACACTTTTGGACAATTTTCCGTAAAGAGTCAAAATTGTTTTTAGAAATGGAATAGGCATTTTTCCTAAGGTCTGTTGTTTTGCATTTCAATATTTGATTTTAATTTTTGACGTATTTTGTTTAAAAATGATGTCACAAAAACAAATAATTTTTTGCTAAATATCCTACTAAGAGTCATAAAAAATTTCAAAAAACAATTGTATAGTTAGTTGAATATTTATATACTGTTATTTATATTGCTCAATCTTGTGTACTAATACCTTTAGTTTACGTTCAATTGTTTTTATACTTTGCAAATATCTTATGATATGTTGTCTTTATAGAAATTTTATAAGTCAAATCAGATAAACCAATAATTAGGTCATATTCGACATTTCAAGACGCAAAATCTGATAAACTGTAAATCTACGTTTTATCCTTTGTGCTAAACATACAGTTTATATTTTATCGTTTTGATACAAGCCACCTAGGTATGCATTTTGATAGCAGACCAAAACGGCGTACCATACTGGCAGTGCATACGTAAGAAGTTTTGGTCATAATTTTATAATTATACTTTTGTGTTTCACTCATGGGGTATATCAATTGCAAGTTTTTATTATTGCTTCTATCGCTTTTTTATACGCTTTTCACATATGTTTTTTAGTTATGGGTATTTTCATTTTAACTTCACTGTTCATTATTTTGTGTAAATAAATAAAATGTTTTATGTTTGAATAAAAAATTAGATTTTAAATGTACTTTGTAAGTTAATAACTTTTTTTAAGGTTTCTTAAGTTTTAATTTGTTTAAATTTAATTCTGTATAATTTTTGTAAGCAATTTTGTTTTTATTTTCTTTTCAGTTACAAATAAATCTCTAATTTTTAGTCATATTTGTTTTGGGTGGCAAATGTATCCTAATTATATTATAAAAACATATAATGTAAAACTATGTCTAATTAAAGTTGGAAAGACACCTATTATATTTTAAATAACCAATTTTGCTTCTTTAAAGATTCAGCCGAACATAGTTTTTAAAAAATATGAAATTTAAAACTACACCGTTTTAAAATATGTCTACACAATTTTAAAAACCAACTTTTTCTCTCTGTTGGAGAATTCTCTGAAACAAGTTTTTTAGGATATCATATAAAGAAAACAATTTACTACTATTATGACGTTGTTTAAGCTAATTTAAAGATTGTATTATAAAAAAAATCTGAATTTCAGAACTTTTAGAACTAGAAAGTACTTTATATTTAACTTCTCTATGAAAAATTATCTTTTGAAAAAAAAATTGAATACTTAGCTAGTACTTTGCGAATACTCCACTAAATGCTGCAATTAAATGAAATGTAGTATACTTTTAGATTTTTATTCAAAAGTAGACATATTTTAATAATTGTAATGTTTTACACTAAAATTTATATTTAAAAATAGCATTTTTAATTAGTTCGATTTCCTTTTTCCTTTCTGTTATAAAAAAAAAACTATATTTAAGTATTATTGTTTTAAAAATCATCAAAAATTTTAAAAACAACTTGTTTTAATGTTTTAGTTTTTCATCTGTTAAAGTTGTACATTGCAAAAGTATTGCCAATAACTAAAATAAAAATGATAATAAATAAATTTGAATTTATATTAAACTCGGAATTAATTATTATTTTTTAATTGTAGCTTTTAAAACTAACGTTTGTTGTTTTACTTTAAAATAGAAGATTTAGATTTAAAATCTAAATCTAAATTTAAAGATTTAGATTTTACATTTGAACTAAATCTTATTATAAAATAATAGAAGTTAAACAGCCTTAAAAATATATATCTACATATAGTTATGTAGTGTTTAACCCAAATCAAAATTAATATTAAAATCAAAAAGAGGTTTACACAAAAATACTTTTAAAAATACGTTATTCTATTACAAATAAATGTTAAAAGTAGTACACGATTGTTATTAAAAATAGTTTGAATAACCGCTGCCTGCAGAATACTATATTTTCTGAGGATGGATTTTTCTCGGGCTCTTTAATGTGAAAAATTCTTAACATTTTATTTAGTATCTCAGTTAAGTTAAAAAATTAACATATATAAACTAAAACGCTTAAAACGAAAATTAACTACTTTTTTTTTATAATTTTACTTTACCAATTTTTTACTGAA
Source organism: Thalia democratica (assembly GCF_965202585.1). Classification (NCBI taxonomy): domain Eukaryota; kingdom Metazoa; phylum Chordata; class Thaliacea; order Salpida; family Salpidae; genus Thalia; species Thalia democratica. Next base: position 105,865,476 of record NC_139165.1, read on the forward strand.
TGTGTTTTAATCTATTATTTATGTTTTGGTTCAGTGGGCAATTTTTCCAAACATCGGATAATTTTTAAAGAAGAAAGTTTTTTGCGGGTTAACGTAAGAAAAAAAATTCATTCGAAATAATAATATAAGTTGAGTTTAAAATGAAACATAAATGAAAAAAAAAGTATTTAATTAGTTATTTAATGTATAGGCAATAAAATTTATTATAACCGATAAAGGTTGTCTTTTAAAAGCATTTGTTATAACCACTTTAAGTTTTGTAAATACTAATGAAAAAGACATAGTTTGCTAAACGTTCTGCTTTGTTGACCGGTTCTAACACTAAGATCTTACAACACCTACCTATAAAATAAATATTTGCCTTACCTCAAAGACTTTACCTACTTTTAATAAAATGTTTTTATTTATTGTTTTGAGAACTTTGTTATTTTAGATATAATTTTAGTTGGAGTGGTCCATTTTTCTCGCCGTGCTAGATATAGTTAATTATGCGTTTTGCGGATTGACTAAAAGATGTTTCCCGCATTGTTAGTAAAAGTTAAAGTTTCAAGTTCAAACAAAGAGTTATAAAACATAAGATTTTACATAATATATGTTGTTTGCTAAATGATTTTACTATGTAGACCCGGTTCTGACACGCAGAATATACCCATCCATACATATATTAGTATAGTAGAAAACGCACATATGTAACATAAAATTTTGATAGCTTTATTCGCTTTTTAACGTACTGCTAAAACACTTTAGCTTAACACATTTATAAGTTTTTGCACAAACTTAATCATAAACAACTGAATTTTAACTTCCATACATTCTTTAATCAGAGCAAAGCTTCTTAATGTTTTCAAATGCTTGCATTTTAGTTTTAATATAAGAAGTTTGTTTAATAAAGTTTGAAAATTAAAATAATTAAGATATCTCGTATTACTAGTTACATCACATATAGTATCAACTCTTAAAATAAAAGCGATATTCCATACTAGTGATAAAACTAAATTTTTAAATGATTTGATACTTTTTATATGTTGTAAAAACGAATTTTTGAAAATAAATTGTTTCCTTTTTTATTAATTAAATAAAAATTAATGCAGATTTAAGTTATATTTCTTCTTTTTTTTTGCCAACCTCAATTTTAATTGTTTACCTTAATATTATACATTTTTAGTGTTCGGTGATTTGTTTTTTTATTTGTTTGTATATTTTTAATTATAGTTATCGGTTTACTTATCCCAGGTATTTTTAAAAACTTTCAAGAAAAGATTGGTGAAAAAAAGCGTGCACTTTTGTGAAAGGCTGTGTAAGAAAAGCTCTGGTTAACTATAATCGATCAAACCATTACCAACCTAGGTCTACATCCCGGACTTAGTCTGCCAAAAATGTAGTCTGATGATTGAGCTTGTATGATCAGATTTTCATGATTTCTTTTTGAAAAAAAGTTTTATTTGTTATTAAACGATATAATGTTTTTGCTTAATAAGAATTAAAAATTACACTGTATATATCAGCTAACTTAAACAGTTTCAATTTTTTTAATATCATTTAAATATTATCCTCTATGTAAGTGTAAAAAACTTTCACCTTAAATAGAAATGGTTGATAATTTAAACTATTTTTTAAAGTTTGAACGTGCACACTTAATTATTTTCTCGTCTCAAATTGCTACGTTCATAAATAAAGTTTATCAAGTAGAGTTTTAAAATGAAAAATTGTTAACTTTTTTTTTTATTATACTTATGTTTTACAAAAGCTTGAGCTATAATTTTTGCAGTTTCGGATAGATATCGAGTATTTTGACGAAGTTATATTGTTCATAAGTAGAGTTTACAAGTTTAAACTAATTTTCCCGATTTTTAAATATTTACTTAAGTTTGCTTGTTTTATATAATATAATAAATTGACATCTAAAATTTCTAGGAAATGTTTAGAAATAATTTATAAATTAACTTTTACTTTTAAATGTACTAAAAGAATCCATAGTATACTTGAATATTTTACATTTAAAATTTATAAAATTGTTTTTGTATATTGTAAACATTAAGCTCAAAATTTGAATAAATGCAACGTTGACAATGTTTTAATTTTTCTCTATTATTTTTGATTTTATTACGTCAAAATTAATGAGAGTTTTATGTCTAACCTTCACAAATGATCAGAGTAAAACTCGCGAATCAATAATTAACTAAATTTACCTAAAAAGTTTAGGTTTTTTACTTTTTAATTAATGATATAGTTTATTACTTGAAATAAGTTTAACATTTTATATATTAGTAATACTTCGTTATTTTTATTATCAATAATGATATTAAATTTTAAACAAAGGAACAAAAATGATTTTTTATTTTTTTTTAAGGTTTTGTGGTACCTTATAGCAAATATTTTTATATATATCAGCCTAATTTCATTATTTAAACTAGTAATTTTTTACTCATGTTTATATGACTTTAATTATACTTATACGTATTGACGGGTTAAATGATATTTTGATGTTAGTTTTGACTATAAACTTCATTTATCGTAACTTTTTTAATTCAAGCTACTAATTTTACTGATTTATGTCTTGTATTAATTATTATTAAACTTTTTCTGATTACGACCATGTTTTTGAATTTTTTTTAAATAAAAAGTTATATATTTTTCTTACAAACTCTACTTAATTTTTTTTATAAGTTACAAAGAAATATCAGTTTGAACGATATAGATTCAAGTAGAATGTTTTCGCATTTTTAAACCGTTTTTTTTTCGAGTGTATCTTCATTATAAGACCAATTACTAGCTAATTTACCAACAAACCGGTTAATTTAGAATGTTTAAAACGTTTTTGATTCCTTAAACTTAGTAAGAAGTAGGAGTGGGCAGCATTTTATAGTCTGCAGGTCAGAAATATAAAAGCATTGTCCTTTGTGGGCCTTTTTCTTGTATACATTTTCGAATCTTATATAACCTTTGTTGCAATAAATGTCAGTTTTTTTTTCTTATGTTATTTCCTTTCTTCAGTATGTGGTTTTCGTTTCTAAGGATATTTATATTAAGTCTGCTTATTACTAAACTTTACAATTTAAGTACAGTTTTATACTTATGAACAAAATTATGAGTATAAAAGAGCATGCTTTACAGGATCTACTTACCTAAGTCATACAGGTTGAAACAATTTTTTTTTAACTTAATGATTTTGTGTTGAAAAAGCGTAGTCAACAGGTATTTTGTACCTTAAACGTATTTTTATTAAGAACACGAACAATGTAATTTGTTGAGTTCTATTACAGTTATTGTTTACGAAAGTATTTATCTGTAGAGGTGAGAACTAGACCAAGTTCAAAATGTTGATTTTAACACGATTCTTTATATCAGGCAAAATTCAACTGTTTGTTAAATTTATTTAGTAGAAACTTGGTTTTCTTTAGATAAATGATTAAAAATATAAGTTATATAATTGCCATTATCAGAAGTAAAAGAACAAATACAAAACAAGTTTAAAGCTTGTTTGAAATTAAAAAATAAATTTTATATTAAATTAAATTAAATTTTATATTAAATTAAATTAAATTTTATATTAAATTTTAATTTTTATGTTTAGTAAATCAGAAAAATTTTAAGATATCGATTTTAAACAAAAATAAAATAAAAAGAAAAGTAAAGAAATTATGCTTTTTATAAGCTTAGTATAATTTAATAAAATCTTTTTGTAAAGGGATTTCGCTTTATCATAACCCTATAAAGAGGCATAAGCTCCTTGAACTATATTTTATCTATCTGTAGTATAATGTATTTAATAATATTTAACTTTATTTTTAACAGGTAAAATTCAAGTATAGCTATATCTATTGAAAAAATGTATAACAAAGGTTAGTTTTAACGAAAATAACATTTAAATATATGTAACTTTTTTTTGCAAGAAATTAAACTAATTATTTTTATTTATAGTTTTCACAAATTTTAAATCTAAAATATAAGAAATAAAATATGGTCTTTTATAGTTATATGGTGCTTAAAATAGTAAATATAAGAATTAGCGACTAGTTCTATTATGAAAAAGTATTAGTTTACATCTGTCTGTTGACTAAACTATGGAGAATCGATCGACTGCACATAAAGTTCATTACATTTTTAGCTCTAAAAATAAATATTCTCATAGGTACTTTTTTAGTCTAAACTTACTAAAAACATCACAAAATTTTCGTAAAGAAACGATAAAAATTTTATGTCTAAAAATCTATTTTATAAATTTTATATATCGAGAAACTAAATGACTTATATCTTTTATGAAAGCTTCAATACACAAAGTCTGTAAGTAATGCTTATTGAGAAAACTAAAAGTTTTTACTTTACAATATTTTGCCATAATACTATAACTATCTTAACAAGATTATAAATTCTAGTAATCGATGTGTTTATATATAAACTCTTGAACCATACTTAACACATTTAATGTGTTCTTCATCATATTATTAGTATGCAATTAATAAAAAAAACATAATTTTTATTTTGGTTTTGTAAAACAATATTAAAATCTTTAATACATAGGTTTTATGTATAAAACTTTTATTTGTGTATGTTTAATTTTATTTTTGTTAAAAGTAGTCACAATAAAGATATTAATACTTATTATATTATGTTTATAGATAGCCTTTTTATTCCTTTTTATTTGAATTGCTGGTTTCATTTCAGACCAACAAATAAGCGTTTAGAAAAAAAATTATTATTTTACACTTTAAGTGCTTAATGTTGTTGTCAAAGTCATTATACCAATGATTTTTAAAGTGGACAAGTGCCCTCCTCAGTGGACATAAATGATATTTAAAAATTGTTTATTTGAAATCATTAGGCCATATTCTAATACGATTATTTTCAATTAAAAGTTTTAAAAATTGCTCTTGTTTAGAAATTTTACAGAATTTTAAATAAAACATTAAAAAACAAAAAAAAAACTGTCGAGAACTCAATAATTTAAATAAGACAATCAATACTTTAAAACTATATATTATAAGGGCTTTAAATAAATATAAATGTTTCATAAAAAATTATAGACCCATTTCATTTTATATCTAACTTAAATAGAATAATTAATTAACGTAAATAAATTAACTAATTTTGAAATTGAAGTTACCGATTTTATAAATCCCATTTTTATCTTCACAGGTTTGAATTACCGTGACGACCACTGGTATAAACATTTATTAAGTTAAGTGTTAGCAATATCAGAGTTTTGCAGCAGCGTAAGTTACGCACTACATTACGAAACTAACAGTAAAAAAAGGTTTTGGAAATCATAAAACAAAATTAAATGAACTTAGATAAGGTCTTAATAAAAACCTTGTGGGCATAACATTTAGGGTACGCACCAGAGTTGTTAAAATGCTAATAGTTACTATGGCAACTCAGCAATGAAGTATGTAAATTTTAGTTTGTTATAAGTTAGTACTTTCACGCTTGACTAAACAAAGCAGTTCCTTTTAACGCGTTTACGCACATTTTTAATGGTTTAAGACGCATACATTAAAAATTTTCTTTTCTCCCTTCTCTGTTAAATTTACGTATTATAGTGTTATATGTTTTAACACTAAAAACTTTTTTAATCTATGACCAAGAGGTTGTTTTTCACACCCAGGTCAAAAAACAAACTTTTTAAATCGTTTTCTATAACTTTCTATTTATTATATGTTTTTTTTTTAAATTTATTCAAACTATTCAATTTCTAAAAAAACACACATGCTTTTAATTTAATTATTTATTAGAAAGAAATTAGCGAGAAGCCACAAGAATTGTTCTAGAAAATAATAAAAACATTTTGAAATCTACACAATTTACATTTTGACTTCATTAGCTGTACAAAACACTACAACATTTATTTTTAAGTATTTAGAAATAATATCGAAATATTTATATTTAGAGATATTTAAATGTATAGACATTATAAAAAAATTCTTTTAGACAAGATATTCAACTATAACCAAGTCAAGCTATTTTTTAATTAATTTTATAGAATAAAAGTAAACATTTTATTATAAAGTCAGAAATGCTTCTGGATAAACTTTAAAACCAACCACTTATGTAATAAAGCATCACTATCAAATTTATTACGTTAATTTTAGAAGGCAAGTTGAGCAAAGAAAACTATAATTATTTTTTTTAACAATTGCGACAGGAGGGCTAAAATTTTTTTTAGTATTTACATAATTTGTTTCAATTGACTTAAACCAGAGTCTGTTCTATATAGTTATGATATATAGTTATGAAAGAAATAGTACTAAAAAAAAAGCTGAAAAATAGAAACATGGAGAAAATACGAAATTATTAAAACGCTGATTGTTGAAAATTAGAAAGTTTAGTTAGTTTTAAAGCTCTAATAAAATAATCAATTTCACAAAGCTCTAATGACTTCTGCTAGAGAAGTATCATTAAATATTTCGTTTTGAAAGAAAAATACTGGATTCTTAATATCTTCATCTAGTAGGTCTTCGAAAGATTCAATATCATCGCCAAGATCTTCAAAATAAACACAACCGTTTGACTGCTTGTAGAGGTATCCTACTAGAAATCTACTTTCAGCAAACTCATCAAGAACTGGATTTATTTCATTGTCATTTGAAAACTTCCTATTTTTGTTTATCGTCACAACAATGTTCTTCGTAATTTTCGTTACTTTATGAATACACAAGTTGTCATTCAAATTGCCTGTGTTGATTTTGTCTAGTTTTAAAACTCTTTTAACGTCGCTTCTGTCATAACACCAGTTTTCCTCCAAATCAATATCATCGTCGTTTAAAGAACAAACTTCAACCAATGATATGTTGATAGCATCTCTTGATAATTCTTCTCCTAATGTTAAATACTTTCCATTTATGTAGGTGGCTTCTACTGTTCTTAATGTGCTTGAAATTTTTAAAACAACCAGTTTTCTACCATCATCATTATCAAGTTCTTCCTTTAAATTTTTAGTCATCTTTGCTGTTTTAATTTTGTAAAACTCTGCATCTCGCATAAAGTTTTGTTCATATGTTGATGTAGAGTTTAGTTCAAATCTTCTTGTACCAGGAGTTAGCAAGTTCGCATTATCAACTGCAATATATTTAAAACGTTTTAAGAATTGTTGAAAATACACATTAATAAGTCTAGTTAGTAAACTTTAACGTGTTCATCAATCATATGAAATACTAATGAGTAATGTGTTCATAACCACAATGCGTTTATATATTAATACTTAAAAAATAATTACAATAAAAAAGTACTTGATTTAACGAAATTTGATTCTTAATTAAAAAAACAATTTTGAAATATTTATTTTGCTTTTGTTTTAAAAATCATTATCAAAAAGAAAATATTGCTTTTGATTAAATATAATTGCTAATATTTTTTATGTGCGCATTTTAATTACAGAAAAATATACAATTAAAATTGTATATTTAGCTAACTTTATTGCTGTTTATAAAAACAAGTTTTTTATATCAGTAATTTAAAATTCATTAATTAAAAAGTAAAAATATGTATAAATTTAATTTTACATAACGTACTAATTTTATTTTTTTTTTTAATATAAAGAGATACCGTTATAAAATTGTTATATGTTGCTTCAAATATAGTAAATAACATCATCTAGTAATAAAAAATACCTAGTTCTTCAGAGCGATCATTAGTTAAAATGTTAGGTCTCTTCAGATTTGATGCACTTTTAGATTTTGATTTGTTTGCATGTATGGAATAACCATCTAACTTTTCATCATTTGTTTTCTCATTGCTATTTCCGGAAGTATTTATATCAACTTCCATTTGTTCTTTTTCTACTTCATTATTAATTGCAATCGTGTTCTTTTGTAAACTAACTTCATTACTGGTTTGTTCTGTTTGAATTTGTTTATTTTCTGTATGATTGTCAATTTCAATTTTATTCTTTTGCAAACTACTTTCATTATTGTTTTGTTGTGTTTGCATTTGTATACTTTCTTATTCAGTGTCAATTTTAATTTCGTTCTTTTGCAAACTACTTTCATTATTATTTTGTTGTGTTTGCATTTGTTCGTTTTCTGCTTCATTGTCAATTTCAATTTTATTATTTTTCAAACTACTTTCATTATTGTTTTGTTGTGTTTGCATTTGTTTTTTTTCTGCTTCATTTTCAATTTCAGTTTTATTCTTTTGCAAACTACTTTCATTATAAATTTGTTGTGTTTGCATTAGTTTACTTTTAGCTTCATTGTCAATTTCAGTTACATTCTTTTGCAAACTACTTTCATTATTGTTTTCTTGTGTTTGCATTTGTTCTTTTTCTGCTTCATTGTCAATTTCAATTTCATTCTTTAGCAAACTACCTTCATTAAGATTGTGTTGTGTCTGCAAGTTGGCAGCTTCAGTTTTTAGTTTTTTGTTCTTATAAGATTCAGCTTTAGGATTTTTAAGTTCTAACATGTTTGTGTATAGATTACAAAACTGATCAGTACCGTTAGCTTTCATCGCACTACTAAAGGACCTATAAATATAAATCCATTGAAATAAACAAAGAAAATAAAATATAAGTTCATCAAAATATTCAAATACACTTGAGTTAATACAAAAAACTTATACTTAAAAATTTATTTGTTTCTTCTCATACTTTAAAACTTTAAATAGTAAGTATTTAAACTTACAAAACTATGAATATATCGGGTTACGAATAATACTAATTCAAACTAACTCATACGTAACATTATCAGCAGGATTGATGTATTTCCAGCGTTTACTTTTCTGTGCATCTAGTCTTCGCTGCCAGTAAGCTCTCCACTCTCCATTTTTAACGCCAAACACAGCGTTCACATTTCCCTGTTCCAGTTTATTCCAACCCTGGTTCTGAAAAATAAAGTTTAAAGTTTTTGTACTTCGACATAAAACATCCAATGCTGTTTTTAAACTAAAAATTTGTTAACAAATCAAAAATTTTAATGAAAAGCAGTTTCCTGCCATTACAATTTAAGCTTCTTTCATTTCGGTAACTATTGATATCAGTAATTTTCTTTAATTATTTACCTTAGATTGTTTAAATCTGAATTTGAACCGGATGACTAAATTTATTCTTATATCAGAATAACTTAAACTTAAAATACTAAAAAAAAAAACAATAAATTTAGTTGTACAAATTCTAAAAGTCAAGAAGAGTTACACCAACCCTAAAATATATTTGCCAAATGAGTTATTCAACCAACAAACTTTTATTCACTTTTACAGAATTTTTTCTTCTAAAAATGAAAATTTTAAACTATGAAAAAAAAAGTATAAAATGTTCTGTGTATTTAAAAATAAGAGTTTATTAAAACATCAAGAAAAAAGTATATTGTGCTGCTAAACTTAGATTAATTTTTACAAAAAGTTCTGATTTGAGTCTTCAAGGTAAAGACTTTATTTCTAAGAAAGATAAAAATCTCATAGTTTTCATGTTAGAATGCTGTTGTTCAAACATTTATATTGGTAAAACTTATAGACACCTCATAACCAGAATTAAAGAGCATATTCCAAATTGTGTAAGAATACATATAAACAATCGGCTAAAAATAATTAGTATAGCAACTAATTAATAGCAAAAACAATGAATATATATTAGATCTCAGAGTATTTAGTTAAAAATATGATTAGTGGGAAAAATAATGAAATGAAGTATAGAATATTAGAAATGTTCAAAAATCTTTTTAACATAATCAAGACAGAATCCATTTACATTCATTAAAGTTATAGAAAGTTATGTTAGCAGAGATTCTGATTAATGTTATCGTTAATAAATTAATTAGTGCTTTCATATTTTACTTAGTTATGTCGTTTTATAATTTTTACTACTCTTTTTTTTTTTGCATCATTAACTAATTACTGATGCCATTCTAAGGCTATATAAGTTTATTTCTTTCTTTATTTTGCTACGATTGTTTCTAACTGATGAAAATTTTCGAAATGCATTTTAAGTTAATAAAATAGTTTGTTTGTTTTTAATTAAAACAATTAGTCTATTTTAAAATAAAGTAGAAATTAGTTTAAAAGCAATCATATAATTTTTGAAGAAACAATTCTTAAGTTTTAAAGAAAATTTTTAACTAATTTATACCTGGGTTATAAGTTAATAAAACATATTATTATTATACAACTTAAAATAGTATTTTATAAAAATAAACTAATCCTTTTTAATTACGATTTTAACAAAATGAAGTATTGTAAATTATATCGTGGTTGCAAAAAAAAAATAGTTTACCAATAATTCAGTTACACATAATTATAATTTTTACTGACTTAAACAATTTTAAAAAACTTGTGAAAATAATGAGACAATTTTTTTTTTCGGAAGGAGTAGTTAAAAGTCTTTAAAGCTCATAAAGACTACTAAATCTAAGGCTTACCTATAAGTGCCAACAATATAAAATTTTTTATTGGATTATTATATGTTTAAAAACCAGTTTAATTTCCAAAATTACTAGAAGAGTAAGATAACGCTACTAGACCAGAAAATCCTATTAAAGTTATCCTTAAAAACAGCCAGACAATTTAAAGAAATCATTAAGAGAAATTGCTAAAAAGATATGTTATATTAACTTACAATTACAACAAAGACCGCTAAATCTAAGGCTTACCTATAAGTGTCAACAATATAAAAAATTTAAATGGTTTACTATATCTTTAAAGACCAGTCTAATTTACATAATTACTAAAAGAGTAAGCTGACGTTATAGATCAGACAATATTATTACAAAATCCTAAAAAAAACGGATAATTTAAAGAAATCATTAAGAGAAATTGCCAAAAAATTATGTTATATTAATTTAAGAAAAACAGTCTTGTAAACTTAGGTATCTTCTATCTATAAGTTGTTTCCTAGCTACAAGATATCATTAACACACAAAACCAATATTTAAGGTCCTAAAATTTTAGGTGGAGCTAAAGACTTTTTTAGAGATTTAAATATCAGCAAAGAATGGTTTTTTCTACTATAAAAAAAAAACGTTTAACAAACGAGGATACATGCATTTCACAATGTGTTTAATGGTTTTATCACAGTGTTATAATTTTTCTAATTTTGTTAGCGATTTCAGCAAGTTATAGACAATTTTAAAGTAAATAAACAGGAAACGATGGATATGAACCAAATCCAATTAAAAAAAGAACATTTTATTTCAACTAGACCAGGGAACTTATTTCAGTTTGTTTAGCAAAATATTTATTTCAATCCAAATTATACAAAATTATTTCTAAACAAGTCTACAAAAAAATAAAAGTTCAATATAATTTCAATACTTTTATTAAATTATTTGTAATTAATATATTTAAAGTATTTTAAGCAGAGTTTTAAAAAGAGGCTATTAGATTTTTATAAGCACTAAGTTAGAAATACACAACAAATTAAAAATTTTAAACACTAACTTTACTATCCAAAAATCAAAATTTTAGTTTAGTACTTTATTCTCTTAATTTTCAGAAGATGATTTAGTTCTATAAAAAATAATATTTAAACTTTTATCGAAAGTTAAAAATAACTAACTTCTTTTGGTTGCCACGCTTTCCGCTTGACTGGTTTCTTTGGAGCCATTTTTTATTTTAAATAACTTAAACCTGAAATAAAGGTTTAATCTATTCAAAGAGTTATAATTTATTTAAGTTTAATGTTCACTTTAAAACATGAAAAATGTTTAACTTTGTTTAGCCGTGCTTTATTTTTACTGTTGGTTACTAAACTAATAAGTACTTGTATTATTACTAAACAAAACATTTTTCATATATAACATTAAATATTACTATTTAAAAATAAACTTATCTTTTGAAATACAGATTTTAAGAAAAAAAAAAATATCGTAAAATAATACCATCATTGCAAAAAAAAATAGTTTACCAATGAATTCGATTACACCTAGTTATAATTTATACTGAGATAAAACAAAATTTTAAGAGTTGTCAACGTTAAAACAAGTTGTTTAATTTAAAAAATATGTATTTAAAAACTAGGAGAATATATTTTAACTTTTGCCATGTAAGTAAAAGTAATATAGTGTTTATCAAAATCTACGAAATAATTATTTAATAATATTAGAATATTCTAAAATATATTGCTGGGCTAGTCAAACATTAAAATCTTAAAAGTCAAAAAAACAATGAAAAATAAAATTTTAGAAGATAAGTGCTAATAATGTTTATTAATAAGTATTACAAAGCTATTACAGTATGTTCAAACAACTCAAGTATAAATACCAGTGGTCATATAACAGACAACATTACTACTATTTATCATTACTAATGCTTTTTTAATTTAGTGATAGTCAAACTGATCAAAAGTGCACTCTGCAAAAAAAATATCTGTAATTTATTACACCACTAGTGTAACCACACGTATAATATATCTTTTAAAATAAGAAAATATTTGTATGTTACGACTTAGACAGTAAAAATTGTTAAGAATTTTTAACTTGTATAACTCCTACATACTAGTTTTTACACTAAAACTTGGTGTTGTTGTTTAGCATAAAAACTTTTATATACATGACTTTAATTTAGTTAAGGTTTTTCATTTGTTGATTATTATCTATATGGAACAGAAACTTAAATAAAAAAAAAACACACAAAAAAAAAATTTGATTCAATGAAACATTCATGTCTCTTGTTAAATCTTTTACAATTTTCTTCATCTTGCCTAGATATGTGTTTTTATGTGTTATTTTATTGCATTTCCTGAATGTGAGGTGTTAAAATTAGTGCCTTTTGAATGATAAGACTTTTTCAACAATTAAAGTTTTACTTGAAAGTATATTTTTATTTTGTTTCATTTCACAACTTAAGTACTTAAAAAAACATTTATAATATTATTAACCGATGTTTTATTTTTTCTATAACCTTATTGATTAACTTCTATGGATTAATTAGCTTTTTAGTTTTTAATATATATTGTTTACCAAAACAATAAAAAATAACTTAAAATAACAAAAAAATTATTCGAGAGAACTATCCTGAGATTTAAAACTAATATCAAAGCTAGCCTGTGTTTTATAAAACTTAAACAAGCATGAGTTTTTTATTCTTTTAACTAGTCTTGTTTAGTCTTAGTATATTAAAAGGTTCAAACTATTTAAAATATTTTATTAGGGTGGCCATAAAACCTGAAAACAACCACAGTTTCAAGATTTTGTCAATAGAATAAAAAAAAATAACAACAATATTAATTAAATAATAAAATTTAGTCAAATTAACACTATATGAAATTAAAAAAAAAATGTTAGAAAGTTTTTGAAGATTAAACATATCAAATTAGAATTACAGTATATTTTTAGTAACTTTGTATAAACATATTGTTTTTATTTTTTTGCTAAAAAGGCACCTATAGTTTTAAAAACCTAAAAATAAATTAAAAAACAATTGGCCATCTCAATAGTATGTGTCAACTTTATTTTAACAACAAATGCATGCCTTTATCTAATTTGAATCTTGTTTATCTTGTACTTTAAAAATTCAAGAATTGTAGCAAGCAGTATATATTTGAAACAAATTCTGTATTTTAATATTTTTTTTTAATTTAAAAAATTGAGTAAAAGCTTGAAAAAGGTGTAAGACTAGTATTGCACAGTAAAATTAAATACCTTGCTGTGACTATGATAAGCTTATTTTATATTTTAAGTTTTATGTTAACCAGGCTTTGTTATATTAAAGGTAACTTAATAAAAGATCCCAATTCAGGTTATTAAAAATGGCATATCCAGGATTTTAGGATTTTTAGTAACTCTGTATCAGTATATCAAAGTTTATAGTTTAAATAAAAATTTTGTTTATCCACCATGTCAAATCCCCTATTTAAAATTGCAAAGGTTTGAACAGAAAATACATTTAAAAAATTTTCAACAAACAATTGTGTTTTAAAATATTTTTGTTTAACTTCAAGTACCATATTTAATACAAATAGTTTGATCTTTTTTTTTTTTAACATCAGGTTAAAATTATGCTATGTAAGTTTTAATAGAAAACAAAATGAAACATTTTTATATATACTACTTTTAAGTAATATTAATTCATACCACAACCATGTTGGCTTAATCAACCAAAGTTTTGACTTCCACAAGAGAAGATAAACTAGCTGCTACCTTTTTCTATAATTAAATGTAATATTTATTTTTATTATGTATCATTTTAATTTTTTTTTAATAGTTAAAACATACCAATAAAAAAGCTTTTTACTCTTTAAAATATGATAATTTTTTTTGCTTCAAATTAAAATTATTGTACTTTTAACTAATAAATACTATATTTATAAATTTTTAAACTATGAGAGAGCTCTTATTTCTTTGAGTTTTATATAAACTATATAATACAAAAACTCAAAAAATAAAAAAAATAAGGTTTTGTGAGTCAAAAGTGTAGCCTGAAATTTAAAAAATATATCTAAACCTGCTTAAGTTTTGCATAAAAAACATAAAACATCCTAAAACTTCTAAATTTTTTTCAAAAACAAAACTTACTTTCGTATCTTATAACCATAAAGCTTAAATTTGTCAACTGACAGAGATGCCAGTTGATATTCTTGTGAGGGGAGTTTATGATGTATGAACCAAAAATACTGTATATATGTTAGTAAATAAACCTGACTTATCCTAGATTTAAAAAAAATCATATTTAATCTAGGCTGAACACTTACAAACAACTTTATTGAAACAAATGTATGTGATTTTCACAGGTACTTTTTGCTATAAAAAATCTTAACTCACTTTAAGCATCACTAGGGTTATAAAAAAATTAAATAGAACAATATTAATTTTAAGAAAAAAAACAGTTTATTTTTAATGATGTAAACACTTAAATTTATTTTATGAAAGTAAAAACTATTCTCTACATCTTCCTAACAAAAAGGATGAAAGAAAGGAGATTCTTTTTGGGAAAAAGCGATAGGAAAGATGTACTTTAATATTTTTTATAATGAAATAAAGGTGAACTGAAATGAAGTTCTAGTTTCACAGTTGTTCCAGTTAGTTTTAGTTGAACATGAATATTAAAAAGTTATTCAACCAAAAAACAAGTTGAGCCAAAAAAGTTTAGATTTTTAAAATAGAGCTATATAAACCAGCCACAGTGTGATTGCAAATTGTAAATTGTAAAGTTGTTTTTTAAATAATGTTTATACTTTAAAATTTCAGAAAACATCCTTCTAGTTTTAAGTGTACAACCACACTAAAAACCACAACTAATTTAAAACTTAAGTGATACTAAATGATGATAATGAACAATTATTATGGCAACTAAATATTAAATTAGGCATGACAAGAATAAACATTTTATTATAATAATAAATATAAATAAGAATTGCAAACACTAACAAATATAAATTATTATTTACAACATAAAAAACAATACTTTTTTAGAAATTGATTTTAGTATTATTAATTTTTTTTTTCTGAGTTTTAATTCTCAGAAAAATACTTTTAACATGTTTTAAATAATTATACATTAAGCTACATATAAACTTATCATTAAACTGATTATAAGAACAAACATTGTTTAATAAGTAGCTTTACAAAAAATAAAAGTAGCTTTTCAACAAAAATTTAAAATTTCTATTTGAACAAAATGTTAGCAGCAGCAAGGTTTTCTAACATTATATCTTTTTCAATTAAGGATTCTATAAATATGGCTCTAGTATACAAATGAAAACTTGCATCAGTTAATCACATGACCTCGTGAGCTTTCTCTTAAACGGTTGGATGAATAAGAAGTTTAATTAAAACTTTTCATTAAAATTATTTAGTTCTCAAATGCAATTTGATATACTTTTACACTTACTCTCCTTCAACTTTTGAAAGAAAATCTATGCTCTATATCTTCTCTGCCTTTTTTTATTGGAAATAAACACTACCCTTTCATCATAAATAGGTAAAAAAATAACGGTTTACTATCATTTTTAACTCGCTATCATTTCTAACCTGATCATTTCTAACCCGATCACTTCTAACCCGATCACTTCTAACCCGATCACTTCTAACCCGATCATTTCTAACCTGATCATTTCTAACCCGATCACTTCTAACCCGATCACTTCTAACCCGATCACTTCTAACCCGATCACTTCTAACCCGATCACTTCTAACCCGATCATTTCTAACCCGATCACTTCTAACCCGATCACTTCTAACCCGATCACTTCTAACCCGATCACTTCTAACCCGATAATTTCTAACCCGGTCACTTCTAACCCGATCACTTCTAACCCGATCATTTCTAACCTGATCACTTCTAACCCGATCACTTCTAACCTGATCATTTCTAACCCGATCAATTCTAACCCGATCACTTCTAACCCGATCATTTCTAACCCGATCAATTCTAACAAGATCATTTCTAACCCAATCACTTCTAACCCAATTAAACCCGATCATTTCTAACCCGATCATTTCTAACCCGATCATATCTAACCCGATCGTTTCTAACCCGATCATATCTAACCCGAAATTTATTAACCGATCTTTTTTAATATATTAGTTTATTTTTTTTAAGATAAGAACTTGTTTTAAAAACAAATCAATCTCAACAAAATTGTTTTTTTGTGAAGTTTAGTTTATTTTGTTTAAAATAAAACCTAATATTCAGATAGCTTTTGTTAAATTTAATTGTTGATATTAATTGGTTTATTTATTGTTTTGACAATAAGATTTAAAATTGGATCATTAATTAAGTGTAGTTAATTAGTTTTAAAAAGCATTAGAAAAAGTATAAGTCTTTTGTATTCTAAGGATTAAATATTAAGTTTTGATAGTCGTCAATGTAAGAAATATAATGAGTATCGCAGCGGTTAAAGTCTATTCTGTACTTTCTTTTGAAATTATTCTATATAATTAATATATATTTTTAAGTGTAGAAACAAGATTACCATTTTGCTAATTCAGGGAGAATTTATATGAAATACAAATTTTTAAAAATATTAATATAAGCGTTTATGAAAATTTTAATAATACAGTTAATAAATTTAGTAATTGTAATTATAATGGTGGTTTCATTTAAAGTTAATATCATTAAATTCTAAGTTCTTTAAACTAAAGTGTATACTATTTAATACAAAGCCAAAAGTAGAGGTAGAAGGTTTTTTAAATATTCAGAACTTGTCATTTACTCGAACTTTGATTTAATATTAATTCTTAAATCAACTGGTAAATTGTATATAAAGATTAACTGTAATTAAGTTATAAATAATTATAATAAACTTAACTATGAAAGTTTAGTGTCGAAAACTTATTATTACGCATTTTTCTTTTTCTTTTGAAATAAAATTTATGTAGAACAAAATAAATTTACATTTTTCATAAAAATTTAAAAGTTTTCAAATTTTAAAATTGGAAAAACACGATTATTCTCACAATTAATAGTATATATTTCTAAAATATCTTTCTTGATATCTATTAAAAATTGTTGTTTTACAGGTTTTCAAAAACACAAAAACTTTGGATTATTTAGCGATCATTGATATGAAATGTAAGTATAAATTATTTGAGTAAACTATATAACTTAAAAACTTATAACAAAATAATAAAACCATTTTGTATTGTGAAACCTATTATACAGGTTTAGATTTTTAATAAAGAAAAAACTCATCATATTTATAGAAATTTAGAGGTGCAAAATAGGACCGAGAATAAAGTCAATAGACTGCAAGCTGGCTTTACTGTAATGAATAAAAAATAAATATGTTTTGCGTAATAATCGTCTGGAAAAAAATTTAATTAAAAGAAACAAAGAACTTAATGTAGTTTTTATAAAATTCTGCTCCTAATTACACTTAATTTAACTATAATTAATTTATTATTTTATTTCAAAATGTTTTATTTTTAATACTTATTTTGTTTTTACTTTCGTTATTTCAATTTCTTATAATAAAGTAATTTTATAGAAATGTTTGTCAATTAAAGTACTAATTTAAGTCGCAATTAAAACATAAGCGAGATTTAATTACCCTCGAACTTGTTATACAAAAAAACTTGTCTTTTTAACTATTAGTGTTAAACATTTTTTTTTGCTCTAAAACTAAGTAGAAATTTATTAATGATGTGAAATCTAGACGGTCAATCGACATAACAACTTTTGCAATTTAATTATATGACATAACTGTTTTAATAGCTGGTTTCTAAAAAACCAGGCTTTTCCACTTAATATAACAAAAGTTTTTAACTTCTCCTAATGTTTGTTTGAATTACATTATCTTAATAGGCCTATACAAGTTGCATAACAATTTGAATAAGTTATTAAGATGAAACTTAAAACTATCCTACTATAAAAGGTTAATACATTAGTAAGCAATAATAAAACATTTACATCAGACTTTTAATGTAGTTTTTAAACCGTAATATAAAAGTGTTTGTATCTGAATATTACAATTGTAAGAGTTTACTTTTTAAGATTTGCTAATGTTAAAACTAATGTAGTCACGTTAATTACAATAAGATCCAATTAAAATATAATTATCACTGCCTATTTTAAAATCCTACAAAGAAGAGTTCAAAATACTTTAAAGTAAACAATTTAGTAAATTGTATATGATTAACGAAAAACGTCTCTTAAATTGTATTGAAAAAACAAAATAAATAATAGAAAAAAACTAAAATTATGTGTAGGTAAAAAAATTAAAAAATGAGGTAAAAAAATATATATTAAGATCATGTTAAGTTAATACTAAAATTAAAATTTATACTAAAATTACGTAACACATTAAAATCATTATGTTTTAAAGTAACTAAAAGTTTTTTTTTTTTTTTAATAACTTCATTAAAACTAGTTTGTTATTCATGAAATCCAGATAAAAATATTAAAACGTAACATAAGTAAATGGGTTAGAAACGATAGGGTTACAAATGATCGGGTTAGAAGTGATCAGGTTAGAAATGATCGGGTTAGAAATAATTGGGTTTAATTGGGTTAGAAGTGATTGGGTTAAAAATGATCTTGTTAGAAATGATTGGGTTAGAAGTGATCGGGTTAGAAATGATCGGGTTAGAAATGATCGGGTTAGAAGTGATCGGGTTAGAAGTGATCGGGTTAGAAGTGATCGGGTTAGAAGTGATAGGGTTAGAAATGATCGGGTTAGAAGTGATCGGGTTAGAAGTGATCGGGTTAGAAGTGATTGGGTTAGAAGTGATCGGGTTAGAAGTGATCGGGGTAGAAGTGATCGGGTTAGAAGTGATCGGGTTAGAAGTGATCGGGTTAGAAATGATCAGGTTAGAAGTGATAGGGTTAGAAATGATCGGGTTAGAAGTGATCGGGTTAGAAGTGATCGGGTTAGAAGTGATTGGGTTAGAAGTGATCGGGTTAGAAGTGATCGGGGTAGAAGTGATCGGGTTAGAAGTGATCAGGTTAGAAGTGATCGGGTTAGAAATGATCGGGTTAGAAGTGATCGGGTTAGAAGTGATCGGGTTAGAAGTGATCGGGTTAGAAATGATAGCGGGTTAGAAATGATCGGCTCCCAAAAATAACACATTTCAAAGTTTAACTTTGGTCCCGAAACTATAATTATTAAAAAAAAATGATTTAAGGTGTATAAAAAGATAAATAACTACTGAAAATTAAAAAAAAAAACTAAATAAATAAAAACAACCAAAAACAATTAACAAATTGTATTTAGCTACAAAATGTTTCACATTTTTAACTATAAAAGCTTTTTTTACTAGAACTTCAACGATTTATTTTATTCGAAAAATAATATCAAATATGTGATATAACCTACTATAAAGATTGCAGAATTTGATGAACAGATACAGAACAAACAATAAAAAATAATCTATTAAATGATATGCCTATTCCATACGATATAAGTTTATAACAATTTCAGCATGTTACTCGTGTTTGATGTCTTAGTAGTCAATAAATATTGTATTTTTCTATTGTTTTCTAAGATTTAAGAACATTACATTGAATTTAACATGACCACTGTGACTTAAAACTGTTTACACTTTTGTCACTTACATAAACTACTATTTTGTCAGTCTACTGTGACTTTGAAGACTAAATTCTATCAATACAACTTTTACTTCATGGACTATTTTTTTTTCTGTTCTTTTTTGACTTTGTAGACTTAAACTGGGACAATACCATTTGTGACTTATTTGACTTACACTTTGTCACTTGATTTCTGTCATTTAAGATTCTAATTAAAACAATATCCTTTATGGTTTACTTTATAATCTCCCTGTGGCATTTTTATCAGTATGACCTCTTATTGCCTGATAGTTTTTAAAGTTCCTAGGCTTTTCTGGACTTTTAAAAGGGCAGATAGTGTATCTGTTTTTAGTAACTACAATTACGTTTACTTAATCGATTAGTTAATTTATTTGTAATTTTTTTTATATATACCTATTGTGTTTTATTGTATTGTTTCAATTGTAATTTCTCTGAAAAGAAGTTGTTTAAATTTATTTTGACAAAAAAATTTTTACTCAAACTAAAAAGCAAATTTTACCAGAGAAAAAAATAATTTTAAGTTTTTATTAAACTGGAAAACTTTTAAATCTGTACGACAAAATGGATTGTAAAAAAGTTTATTTTTGCTTTTTTTGGTCCTTCCTATACAGAAACTATTGAACTATGTTTTATTTATAGCTTGATACTAATAGACGTTGTTAAGCTTCAAAAATTGTGAGCAGCAGTTGCTAATTAAGTAAAAAAATCAACTTTTCAAAAAATTGGCAACACTTTCTCTTTATACCATTAAAATTAGATTTTTTTTTATTGGGAAATTAGTTTTAGTTTAATTTGAATTATATTTACTGTAATGACTGCATATTAGTAAATTTGTTTAGTTGTAACTGTGCAACTTATAACGAATTGTTCTGTATTATTAGAAGCTATTCAAAAAATTAAAATAATTTCAAGTTAAAGCCAATTTTGTATGACTTGTATAATATTCTCTTCAAAGTACAAATTCTAAAAATAACGACGAAGACTGTTATTAATAAAATTAGTAAAAAAAATTATAAAAATTTAGTTATAGTTTAAAACTTTTGTATGTTTATTTAAGATGACCTACAAATATATTTAAATTAGTATTTAATAAACCAGTGCAATACATATGACTTTATGATATATAGAAAACTTATTATTTTAAAGAAATACTAAGCAAGTTTACTTTTAATCTAATATGAAAATATAAAACTAAACAAAATGATAATAGTATTTAATATTAGTAAGTTAAATATAAATGCCTCATATGATAAAGATATTCAAAATAACTCAATGGAAGACCAACAAAAATGTAATCATGGAGAGTTTAGATCTTAGGTACCTTGAAGATACTTATTAAAAAAAGCATTTGAATATGAGAGATATATGTTTTAAAAATTTAGTGGCTATGTCATGAGATAGTAAAAATATTTTACTAGAAAATTTTAAGCTTGAAATTAAATGCTCAAACCTTAACTGGATATTTCTTTAAATAGTTTAAGATTATCAATATTGATAAACTTTGAATACTTATTAAAAACAGCTACTTAAACTTTTAAAATTTTCTGTAATAAGTATGTTTTTATTAAGTTCTCTATAAAGAACCTATTAAACTTCCAACCTTTTACCCTCATTTATCAAAACCTAAAGTAAATTTAACAAATAATTAAAAACCTAATGCTAATTAAGTTAAAGTGTTCAACCCATAGCTTCAATTGTAATTTCAATTGTAAATTTTAGCGAATAAAACGTTTTTTTTTTGTTTTTTATCTAGTTTTAGATTTATAAAAGTTAAGCTGTTTAAAAGTTACAGTTTTTTTTAACAATATGTCAAAGTTCATCTGTTCACTAACTACAGACAAGTATTTCACTTATTTTATTTTAGATAGTTTAAATTAAATAAATCAACATTTGTAACTTTTATATATAAACAACGTTTAAAATGTGTGTTAATTAACTTTCTCTAGATTTAAATGTATTAGTTATTAAAGTCTTCTTATGTACAGTTTATAAAACAACTAAAGCTTTTTTTTAAACTTAAGTTTAATAATCTTATACTTTTAATCTTTTTTATTTATAAACTAATTTTGTATAGTTGGTTTAAAACTTATTAGTTTACAGTATAATAAGAAGCAAAAAATAAAACGTAATTTCTATAGTTTTTAAATATTTTATTAATAGCTAAGTTGTTTTTTTACGTTGATAAAAAAGCACTCCAGGTAAAAAATTTTCAAAACTAGTACAATTTCTAACACATTTTATCATCCTTACAAAAGTTAAACTAATACATAAGAAAAGAATCAATTTCACTTATTTAAACTCTCTTCATTGCCTTTACATTGCTGTATATCATCATTAAATACAAATAAGTATCTCGGAATTGTTAGGCTTTCATCTGCTAAAAATTCATAGTTTCTACTATTCATTGCAACATTTTTATATTTTCTTCCAATTTGGTCTTCTTTGAAGTTGCAATCTGATTCAGATGCCTTTTGGCTTCTCTCAATAACATGTTTCTCAAATGGGTACTTTCGTTTTAAATACAGCATAGAAAAAAAATTGTTGTGTTCAATAGTTTTTAGTTTTTCGGACTCAAGAACCTCATTAATAAAAACATATTTTAAATTTTGAGTTGACTGATTTATATGAAGATTTTTATCAGTGTACTTCAAGGCAACTTCTAAACAGTCAGTCATATACACTCCCCTGCCAAATAACCCACTTGTAGAGTTTTTAAAACCTTCTTTCAATATTCCTTCTACATTTACTTGTTTTGTACCGTGAAACAACATTAAATTATTGCGTTTTTCTTTCAATGTTGATGTTGGGTTGTTTTCTATTATCTTGTACACTTTAGCACATTTTGTAGATGAATTACTTAGACATAGATGGGACGATGTATCAAAGACACTTTTAATAAATTTGTATTCTTCAGAATCACAACCAAGTTTTTTCTGCTTGTATTTGAGAAGTGAGGTGCTATTTGTTTGTAAATCCATTTTATTTAATATGTTATTTTATAACTGTGTATTAAAATTTAAAATTCTTAAGTAAATAAAAAAAAATTAGTTGTTTACTTTGAGGTTGTTTTCGAAGTCTTTTTTTGACTACATAATCATGTTAGTAAGTATTCAAAATTGCTTGTAAAGCAAACTCCATAAAATGATTTTAGGTAACATTTTAATATTACAAAAAAAAGTAAATTGTTTTTTACATTATATTTGTTAAGCAAGACAATGAATACATAATAAACTGAGCTAAGTGTTTTCTTATAATCACTTATTAGTGATAAAAATATAATTTATGATTGATATACTGAGCTAAAATTAAACCTAAAAACAAATCATCAATCAATTCTAAAAAAAAAAATTAATATATTTTATTTAAAA
The DNA here is from genome assembly GCF_965202585.1 of Thalia democratica. NCBI lineage: Eukaryota > Metazoa > Chordata > Thaliacea > Salpida > Salpidae > Thalia > Thalia democratica. The sequence goes on from NC_139165.1 coordinate 105,888,755, forward strand.
TACAAAGTTAATTTAGACATCATATTACCAAAACACTATACCTTTCAGAACATCATATCAATAAAAAAAATTAAATATCTGTTTAAACTCTTATCACATCATGTACCAATTTGATTCTCTATCATCTTTCACCAATCCTAATGAATGTTTTACAGGTACTTTTTTGGTACTCTAAACTTACTTAAAATATTCCCAGGTCTAAATATTTTCAGGAAAAAAATACTTTGAAATATTTTAAAACCAGTTTACAACTTTCAAAACCTTTGAAATTCAACATGTCAAATAAGATATTCCATAAGTCAGTGTTTCAAAAAAGACAGTCTGTTTCCACTGTCCAGTAAAAAAATTTCAAAATAGAAACTATTTTATAGTGCACAAAAATGTTACTTTAAACATTTGAAATTTTAAATATTAGTATTAACTTAAACTATCACTTAAAATACTTCAGTCAGTAAATAATTAAACTAAATAAAACTAATAAAAAATGATAAAGTTAAACTAACTTATTAGCTTGATCTACTTTTGCTTACAACTAAAATCAAGCAAAAAAAAAAACACAATTTTTCTTTAAGTACTTAATTTTAAAAGTCCATCTTTATGCATTTACACATGAAAAATCTAAAGAAATACTACGTTATCAGCATAAACAGTTTACGTTTTACCAAAAAATTTATAAAAGTTGTTTTTAATAAGTATACTTTTTGCCTTTATTACTATTGAAGTGCAATTTTTCATAGGAACTTTTAGAATTCTTTCTAATTTTTATACTAACAGGGTAAGAATAAAGTTTCCAGATTCTGTTTAACAAACAGTCACTTAAAAACTCAAGCATGATATTTTTAGTTAAAGAGAACAAATATAATTTAGTATTCACTATTGAGTTGATAAAGAAAATATAGCATTCAGATAATCCTTGTCATAGTCTTAACTGTTAGTACCTTTTAACTCTAGGTTATAAGGAATAACTGGTAAATTTTTTATGGTAATTGGTAATTTACATTTTATTTTAAATGGTAATTTTTATTTTAAATTTGATTTGATTTGAATAACATATATTTTAGGTGTTCTGAAATTTAGAAGCTTAAATAAAAAGTTTTAAAAAAAAAGCTATTTATATAGAGAAGCTTTTTGTATCAACTGTCAAGTCTACAAATTTAGAAATAAGTTCTTCTTTACTGTGAACAAAAACTTCATAAATAACAACTAATTTATTTAAAATAGAAAATACTAAAAATTTAATATAAAATTAAGTTACAAGTTTGTTTAATAAAACAAAGATTAATAGAAAGATAAAAAAAAAGTTTTTAAACTATACTACAGTACAGGGACGTAGCTAACTTAAAAAAGTTACGAATCTGCAAAAAAAAAGAATAACGTGTGATGACGTCATAGCGGGAATAAAGTAGTTTTAACACCTTTAGTTTTACATGAAAGTGTGAAGTTTTGTTAAATATTTAAAATAAGTTGAAGTATAATTAATAACAGAATACAAGGCAAATAGTACTGCTCTTGACCCCCTATAATTCTTTATGTGTTGAGACTTTTATAAATCTATAAAATCTTTCATTTAGAATAGAAATATTAATTGACAACTAATTTTTAATAGTTTTACTGATAGGCCTATAATATATAAATTTGAAAACAGTTTCCCAAAGTCAGAAAATATTTGCAAAAATTGTTGCTTTTATTAGATAAAAATATTAAACTTAGGAGTTGAATAAAAAACAAACGAGATAAAAAATAAAAAAAAATCACAACATTAGATAAAATTCAGACGTACAATTACTTTTTTATTGTCAACAATATTTCATAAAGAAATGAAGAGTACACGTTTTTGTAAATTTTATTTTTACCTTTAGCAACATAAAGATTTAAGCTGTATAAGGAATGTAACGTTTTCTTACTAAAAATTTGTTAAATAAAAGCTGTAAAAAAAATTCAAACTTATTTTTACAAAATAAATTTGTTAAATAAACCAACATAGTTAAATAACCACAAACTTTTAGTATAAAACACCAATACTTTTCAGATACAATTTAAAACATATAAATAAATAAATAACTTAAAACATATAATTCAAAACATAAAATATATTTATTTTTTTATATTTTTAACTTTGTTAAGAATTAATAATAGAACTTTACACTTGTTAAAAAATTTTATTATCTTATTCTTTTTAATCTTAGATTGAAAAAGTTCTATAAAACTTATTTTAAAACCAACAACCACTTATCAAACAAAATATTAATAATAATTAAACTGATGTATTGTATAAATGTTTTTAATAGTTTTTAAAATGATTCTTCACACAAGCTATACCTTTGGTAAAAAAAATTTTATTGTGGCTTAAAGTTATTAATATTAATTGAAGAATAAATTTCAGAAATATTATTAAAAAACTGACCTAACTGCACTTCAGAACATTATTTATAATAATATTTTCTAAATACTTGATTTGCCACCAAATGACCTGTCTTAACATTTTCAAATCTTTAAAACAGATTTTAATTAAAAAATAAAGTTTTTAAATACAACAAAAAAAACTATAATTTGTTTATATCAATTTTAAAATGCAAGTTTTTTCGCACAAATGTACGTTTATGAAGATTTTTGCAAAAACGTACCAAGCTACAGTAAACTACTTATAACTTTAATCAAAAAACTGCTTATAAGAAAAAGACATTATTTGAAAAAGTTCTTTACACTAAACAACAAAAACTTGCACGAAGACAATTTTGCACCAAGTTACATTTTTGCATGAAAGTAAAAAAATTAGAAAAATAAAAAAATACAAATAGACAAAAAAATAAAAAAACAAAAAGGGATAAAAAGTTACTGACCGAGCTTAAGGGTTAGAGGTAATAGCGATAGTAAAAATAAAAAAGTGTCTTATGTATCTTATTATTATTTAAATAAAAATGTTAACCTACCAAGAATAAATGTTAAGGGTAAAATCATAAAAAAAAAAGCTATCACCGAGGGTGTGGGCTAAGGATGTTTTGCTGGGCTATCATCTAAAGCCTAAGTTGAGTCAGGTTGACTTCCTGTAGGCAGATAAACAACCTGACCTTTTTGTTCATACTTCTCATTTATAATATTAAAGTTAGACATAATAACTATCAACTACTTTATGCTACGCTAGGCTACGTTAAATAAATCAGACAATACAGTTTTAAGTGAGGAATATTTTATATAAAACACAACAAGAAATACTAGCATATAGAAAAATATAAATTAATATGATAAACACTTTAGAAACTAGAAACTATTTAAATCTATTTCAAAAGACTTTAAACAACAAACTAAAAATTAAATAAAACTTTTAGTAAACAAGAAACTGTAAAAGGTTTATCAAACTATTAAACTGAAAAACTTGCCTGAATTATTTAAACAATTAAACACCATTTGAAATAATTTTTTTTAAAACAAAACAATAATTACAATAAGCATTCAGAAAAAGTTCAAGATATGTTGTTGCTTCGAGCTGCACACCAAACTAACTGACTCACTGCTTACATGAAAACTGCCTGTGATGTTTTGATGTTTTGTTGCATCAGTATTTAGTGTAAAACATTTCGTCAAATGATTCCCATTGGCTCGTGCATTCAACCGTATCAACTCTAAATTCTCTATAAAACAATGACAATCCAAGGAATTTTGCATTGTCATTACAAGGGTAAGGGTTAACAGTGGTAGTAAAAAATTAACGAAAAAAAGTTACCTACCGAGGTCAGGGGTTAGGAGTAGAGTGATAGTAAAATAAAAATAATTAAAATAAAAAACTCAATCAGATAAAAAATGTCTCCGTGCAAAAGTGACCCTTCGTGCAATTTTGTGCACTCGTGCAGTTTTGTCCCTTCGTGCAATAATTTTGTACGCTCGAGCAAATTTGACAGCTACCCATTTAAACAACATGCTTGCAGCAACAAGGTTAGTTCTCTTGCTTAACAAAAGAATATTTTTATTTGGCTGTAATTTGCAAATGCAAACTTGCATTAGTAAAACAAATGACCTTATACTCTTGAAAAAAAAAACAACAATTTTCACTTAAAACTTATCATTAAGTTTAATCACTTATTAAATGAAATTTGATAATTTTTTAAGCTTCTTTTCTTCCACTTATAACAGAGATTTTTCACTCTACTTCTCTTCTGCCATTAGTTGGAAGAAAAAAGACTACCATTTCTTCATAAACAAGGAAAAAATAACAAATATCAAAATTTAACTTGGTCTCAAAACTATTGCGATGGTTTTCGAAAAAGGTTTAAGGTATATACGAAAATGAAATAACAAAAACTTTTTAACAAATTGTTTTTAGTTCTAAAGATTTTTTGTTATTAGTAATAATAAAATACATTCTTTTAACGATAATTTTAAGAAATCACTTTAATTTCAAAAATAATTTTTAATGTATTATACAGAATACAAAAAAGATTCCACAATTTGAAAAACAGATTTTTAATAAAAATACAAAAAAATACTTAAATGTTTTGGCTATAACCTATGATATATTTTTTTTAAATCAGCATTTTACTTTTGTTTGATGTTTTGATTGCCGATAAATTTTGTCTTTTCTTTTAAACTATTAAGATAGAAAAACCTTACATGAAGTTTAACATGACTCACTTTGACTTTAGTTTGGTCACCACTTTTTGTGATTCATTTATAATAATAGATAGTCAGTTATAATGTTGCTTAACTGACTTAAATTTTGTCAATTCTACTTCGACATTGTAGATAAATTTTGACAATTCTGTTTTTGACATTGTAGACTTAAACTGGGAAAATACCCTTTGTGACTTATCTGACATAACTTTGTCACCTACTTTCTGTGACTTAAGGATTAAAAATTTGTCTTTGTACCTTTTTGGTTGACTTCCAGTAAAATATTGTTTCCTAAATTTTGCGACTTAAAAATTAAAATTGTGTCAATACCCTTAGTGGTTTACTTTATAATTTCCCTGTGCTTTTTTTATCAATATGACTCCTTATTGCCTAATGGTCTTTTAAGCCCCTATTTTTTTCTTTTTATAGTTAAACTTAAAGGGCTTTTAAAAAGGCAGATAGTATAAAAAAGTGTCGCTTCTTAAAAGTTCAATGCAAGCTTAATTGGAAAATTTCTCTAATCCTAATTTTACTCTTTGACAAGATATTTAAGGTATCCTTTAAAATTAGGACTTAAAATTAAGACAATGTAAAAGCATATTACAAATGCAGCCCATTACACTTCCTTTTCTGCTCCGTTCTGGAAGAGCATCTTCACTCTACCCTCTGCTTGCTTCTTTTTGGCTAATCCAAAAGTTTTGTTTTTCCTTAATCTTTTTGGTAAACATCAGAACAAAATATTATATAATATATAGCTCAAAGTAATCATAAAAGTATTTTGAAAACTAATAAAGTAATCTCTAACAAAATAGTGTAAAGTTATTTTTAGATCAAAACCTTCGCAAACAAAGATAAAAGAAATCTTGTTTATTCACACAGAAACATTATTAAACTGTCATGCCTGACTAAGCCCTAAATAGCTAAAAATTAATCGGTGTAGGACTATAACTATTTGTTTCATTAGCTGTGTCATATCCAAATCCACTCGTTTTTTCAAGATTCATAGTAATCGCAATTTAGTTTCTTCTACGATTCAAAATGTCTAATTTTACTTCAAGATCATGCTGATTGTTTTTTTTTTTAGATTGCAATAGCCATTTGCTAAATAGGTGTTTTGTTGATACCTTTACTGATTATAGCTTGGCCACCTGTCTAGGGCATATTTGGAACTCTGAACTGGTTTGTTGTTGGGACCTGTCACGTTCAAAGTCGGTGGGCATATTTTTTACACTCATTACTAAATCAAAATTAACAAACGCACTATGCACAAGTGAACTTAATAACTTATTTATAGTTTTTAATAGTATCAGCGTGATAAAAAAATACGTCACTGTGTTTATCATCAAGATGAAAAAGATTAAAGTTGTTGTGTACAATAAACCATACCACTAGACCAGTTACTCCCGATGTTAAAGTTTTCCTGACGACAGAAGCTTTTTGTTGTGTTTTTTGTGACGTTTGCATATTTTAACGGAAAGTCTTTTAATGATTTCAAGGAACAGTGATTTGCTTTTTATCATTATCTACATGTATAGAAATACGTTGGTTTGACCCTGAGAATCATCTAACTAATGGTTGTTTTTTTATATTGCAGTTTTCCTCTATATTTTGACCGATATATCTTCTCTTGTTAACAATTATCTTTATTTGGGCATTGTCTTATTATTTCTTAGACAACTGAACTGGTTTGTTGTTGGGACCTGTCACGTTCAAAGTCGGTGGGAAAATTTTTACATTCATTACTAAATCAAAATTAACAACAGCACTATGCGTAATAGAGCTTATTAACTTATTAGGGTTGTTTTAATAGTAAAATTAATAGGCGTGATAAACAAATATATCACTGTGTTTATCATCACATTGAATAAGATTTAAAAGCTTGTGTACAATAAACCATTCCACTGCGCCAGTTACTCACAAACTTAAAGTTTTCCTGACAACAGAAGATTTTTGCTGTGTTTTTGAGACGTTTAGCATATTCTACAGAAGGTGTTTTAATGATTGCAAGGAACAGTTCTTTGCTGTTTTATCATTATCTACATGTACAGAAATACGTTGGTTTGACCCTGACAATCATCTAATTAATGTTTGTTTTTAATACTGTTGTTGACCCTTATATTTTGAACGATATGTCTTCTGTTGTTAACAATTATTTTGATTTGGGCATTGTCTTATTATGTCATGGACAACTACAACTCATATTTCTTGCATCTTCTTTTGTGAGTTGTTGATCTACATCACACATATTTCTGCAAGTGTATTTAAAATTATAAATGTCAAACTAAGCATTTCTCTCATTTGCCCTCCAAATGGTGAGAAGCAATGGTGGTTCTAAATTTTTTTTAGGGTCTCATGGTCTCTTGTTTCAGGTTCCCATTTTTTTACTTCAAATTCTAAGGTTCGGTCATTTAGATAATTAAGTTCAGGATTAAGCAAAACACTTCTAAGTGGCCATCTCTGTTTGAAAAAAAGTTTTTTAGACTTTTGTAGTCTCTATTACATTATTTAATTGGTGAATAGTAATTTATTATATCTCTTTACGGCCAGACTGAAATTAGAACCTGGTACTTTATTTGTTGCTTAAATATTTCGAAATTGCGACAAATATCCTTAAAACAACTTATCTCTTGGGTAACTATCACATTTTATATTAGATTAAAAATCTAGAGATATACTATTGCTCGTGAACCATCTATTAATATCTCTTGATATAAAAGGTTAACATTGTTTAAATATTTGATGCATACCTGAGGTTTTTATCTTTTATTACCTTTAAACTATTATTCATCTTTTCCCCAGTATTCTGGAAAATCCTGCTGCGCAGGAATTTTAAAACTTAAGTTATCTTACACATTTATTCTAATCTTCAGAACTTTTCTAATAATAGTTGCCAGTTTTTTCTTTCTGCAACAAGTTAATTAGTTCTTGTTTAGTTTTGTGCTCTAAATCTGTAATATGTGTGGTACTTTTATGTTTTAAAACATGTTGATAATACTGACCTCCTATGCTTATTTTTGAAAAAGCTCCTCTTAAAATACTATAAATTTTGAAGTATTATAAGAGGAGTTAACTGTTGTTTTTGTTAATATCAGTTGTTTGAAAGTTGGTGGTAGATAGAATTTTGTACTGAATTCTTGTAAAGCACAGTATTACGTTATACTGTTTTTTGTTTTTTTTGTATAATTTTTGCTTCTATGTTTAGCAAAGTGCTTTTTATTTTAAAATTAGCTGGCTTGGGATTTAGGCGTCTAGTCTTATGAAACACGTGTACCACTATTTTTGAAATCTTTTTTTTCTAATAAGTTATATATATATATACATAAATTAATTCTATATTGATATATATAAATATTTATTTATTTTTTTATTTATAGTTGTACTATATTAGTTTTTTACTCTTTTTTTGTTATAACTTTTAATAAAAAGTTTTACTTAGTTTTTAACATAAAAGTTTTTACATAATGTAATATACCGTGTTTTCAGTTTTTAATTTATCCATTGTTAATTTTTCTTCCTATACATAATATTCACAGGACTTTTTTTAAATGCATGCTAACATATATACTGTACACTTAAACTATACTTATTATTTTGTTACATACATAAACTTTAGCTTAAAACTTTCTAACATGGATCAGTTATTTCTCAACAGTATAACCTATTGAATTTATAAACTCAATTAGATGTGGATATATAAGTTGCAGCTTAGCTCAATTAGTTCGGTCGTTGAGCTGTTGAACCAGCAGTGGTAGGTTCGATCCCCATGATAGTCATTTAAGTATTAATACACTTTGCATCATGCCCATAATTACCCCACAAACGTTCGGCAATATCATACAACCGTCTGTGGTGTAATCAGGAGTAAGGTAGCAAATAATCTTTAAATTGATACATTTTTGTTGTTTAGTTTTGTTTCAATTAAACATAGAAACTGTTAACACTCATACTGATGGTTAGTAGACACAAAAAAATGTTTTGATCATCACTTGTTTTAATTGTATTTTAAGCTATTAACATTGTTTAAAATTATTAGTTATAAACAAAAAGAAATGATTTTCAAAAAATTAGACTTAGTTGTAATGTATGTCTACCAAATTTTGATCTAGCTTTTGTTAGAATTAAACAGTAACATATAAAAGTACTTAAAGATACTAATTAAATTTAAAGTATACACTTTTTGAACAACATAGATAGTTTGATATAAACTTTAGTTAGTTAAATATTTCAAGACATTAGTTTAGTATATAGGTACGGCTATATAAAATTGTACTTTATAAAAATTATAAAAGTAAATTTTTGAAAGAAAATACTTTTAACATTTTATGATTAATATTTTTTAAGACTAGTTATAACTTAAACAATTTGATTTGTTTACATTTTTTAATTAAAACTAAAAAATATCCTTTGACATACAAAACTTTAGATAAAATAAGGTTTAAACTTATTTATTTCATTTTTTTTTAACAACTTCTGTTGATCTTTTACAAAGTATAAGTGATTTTATTATTTAAAAAAAATTAGTTTGAATTTAAAATTTGTAAAATAAGTTGTCTTTATCTTGATGACTAAAATATACTTTTACACCTATTGCGTATAGACCATATTTCTAAGTGTTATATAATGACTAACAAACTAATTAAGTACAAGTCAGTAAACGTTCTGAGTTTAAGTTACTTGGAAAAATAAGTTTTAAACAATCTACTTGTTACTTTTTTTTGCTTTTATAAAGTTTATTATTTGTTTATTGTTACAATCTAGAAATACCCTCAAAATAGAGAAGGTTATAAAAAATGTTTAAATTGTAATTTTAAATTCTGTTCGGGAACTGAATAAAGCATTAAAAGTTTCTATATAAATCTATCATTCAGAACATTAAAAAAAATAAACAAAAACTTAAAACAAATAATACTTCTTTTGTCAAATTAACAATGATGGTTAGAAGACTGTTTAAAAAACATTACTATTGATTATCAGTACAAAGAGAACCAGGTACATAAGATTTTCGTTTGGTTATCAATAATATTTATAATAAAATTTTAAGAAGATTTATAACGATAAAATTTATTACTTTAAATATTAATCCGTTTTTGACAATGTTAGTTTTAATCAAGTAAGATATTCAAAAAACCAAATATAAACAAACTTTAGTGTTATGTTTTTTTGTTTTACTTATATTTAGTTTATAACATAGCACAACCAGCTTTTCAAGATCATATTTTGATTGGCTAAATGTTTGAAAATTTTGCGAGTATGTTGTTGAACACATCTTTCAGATCGATATATCATTGAATTGTTCAACTTTATATGTTAAGTTTCACAAAAAATAATTTAACCAATAAAGCGTATGAATATAATTTTATTGCACTAAAAACATAACAACGAGAAGGATATAGGTATATAGAGTTTGTATTAGTATATTGCTAAATATTATTATCAGACCTTCTTAGAACTGCATGTTGTTAATTTTTGTATGTGTATTATTTAGTTGTTAAGTGTTGTTATTTAACATTCTTTTAATGTTTTAGAGTTTTTAAAAAACTTTACAGTTCACATTATTTAAAATTTTGAAGTCTTCTTGATTTAAAATTAAATTGTTATTAAGTTTTATGTACTCCCAGTTATTTATAAAATTAAACTTTATTTTGAAAAAACTGTTGTTACATAGTTTTCTGTGGTTCTTTTATGTTTTAGATACATTGTTCAAACTGCTTCGTCTGACTTATATAAAGTACTCTCAAATAGAATCCAGAATTTATAAGATATTAATTAAAATAATTAAATTAAAATTTGTTGAGTAGTACCAATAAACCATGTTTACCAGAAATTATACCTTATCAGTGTAAAAAGAAATAATACTATCAGTTGTACATTGTTTTTAGTAAAAACATCAATAAAATTGTTGAAGCTATCAAAATTATATTTAAGCATTAAATTTAAATTAAAAATAAAAAAGGCTTTTGTCCTTAGAATAAGTCGAGATACTTCTGTCATACCTTTTATTATAAAAAAAAACCTAGTGAAACAAAATATAGCAGTTTAATGCTTAAGTTTTAGTTGCTAATTTTAATAAATACAAGTTAAATCTGAAGATTCTTTTGCAAAACTTAACTTTTGAATAAATGCAGAAAGAGTTTAACTATCAACTTGAAGTTGAGAATGCAGATTTTTAATAGTTATAATTATAGGTTAATATTTTCTTACCGAAATGCTTTATTTAATAGTTTTTATTTATATAACTTTTTGAAGATAAAAATAAAAATAAAAACTATATAAAAAGACTTAAACGTTTTCTTTTTTAACAAAAAAAAAACGTTAAACAAATAATTTCAATATTTTAAGTAGGATCTTACTGACGTCATAACAACTTTGTTTCTTAAAATATTATTATATCACGCATCTTTTCACTTTCAGAACTCGAATAATTAAAAATTGTTTTCAAACAAAACTATATTTTGAAAAAAAAATTACTATAATTCAATATTTTATAACTAAAAAGTATAAAAGTATTTATAAAATAAAAGAAAAGCATAATTTTTTTGTCAATATATTTATTTTTCATAATGTTTAACTTGTTAAAAACCTCACAAGGAGTAAATTATTCTTATAAATATTTATTTTAAGTTTTAGAATAATCACTAAGTGTATAAAACATTCAGCGGTTTAAGCACTTAATTCAGAGTAAATCGAATTACTTATATATCAACTATTCGTTATCAATATTCTACTAAATATTTCTAAAAAGAAAAACAAAAGTATTTTGAATAGTATTTACTTACACTAAATACTTTAGTAAGTTCATATTTATCTGATTGATTGGTTTTCTATTGTTATAAATTTGTAATGAAATCATTCGAGCATTTATCAATTTCTATATATTAATGTTTTTTGATGGTATACCCCTAAATATTTAAAAAAAATTTATATACATAATTTATAAATTTTCTTAATACTTTCTCGTTTTAAATAGTTTAAAAAATAAAATCTTATTCTCTTAGTGACGTAATGTAGCTTTAACACGCAAATTGTAGCTTTCAATAACTTTATAACAAAAAATTTTTTTATAGAAATCTACTTTTTGAATATTCAGCTATTTTTTAAAGTCACTGCAATCGTGACTAAAATAATAATTAAATAAATACAATACTAAGGATGTTTATAATTTTATCAAAGCAACTAATTTGATATAAACCTGATCTACAACCTGAAAAGTTGTTTGTTTAAATGCAACAAAAACCTGCAAAATAATACTTTTATTAATACTTAAATGACTTAAAAATAGAAAAAAAAATTATATTTTGTATAGATAGCAATAGTGTTCTTAACGAAAATCTCGAACATTACATTAATTATAAAAAATATTAAAAAGTTTAAACATAACTGACTCATTTTCGAAAAAAGTTTATTGGTTATTTTCGTTTAGCTCTCTTCGAAATAAAATTGCTAAAAACTATGAATATTATAGAGTAATTTTGTTATATATAATGAATTTAAAAAAAAACTAATAAAAAATAGTTACGTCATAAAGTTGATTAACGTTAATTTTCATCATCGTTGGGTATGTAATCAGAAAGATTATGAAGATGCGTTTTGGCATTTAAACTACCAAATCTACGTTTTATTAAAAACTTTAAAGTCTGTCATGTTTTTTTTTTTGATTTTGTCATAGTTGAATTTATCTAAGTTTTTTAAATATCTTAAAAATCTAACAGAATCTAGAACACTAATTTGATCTAAAGCATATGACAAATTATTTTTATAATTAGTTGAAATTGAACTTACAGTAGAAGAACATCTACGAATTTCATCCTAAGTAGTAATGTAGTATACATATTTAAATGTCTTTGCGGAAATGACTACGTAGGTCGAACATCTCAACGTTTCCACGTCAGGCGAGAGCAGCATGTCACGAAAAAACTTAATAGGTTTATTTTTAATGATGACGTGAAGCCTAAAGGTGAACAGTCATCTATTCATCAGCACCTCCTCAACAACCCTGTTTGTGCCGAGAACTACCTGGATAATAGGTTCGAAATCCTATCCCGAGCTAAAAACACCTACTATTTTTCAGTTCTAGAATATTTGTTTATTAGAACTCGCGAGCCAAAAATTTGCAAACAAAGAGATTTTTACAATTTAAAACTTTACAAATAGGGTCTTTAGTAGTATTATGGTTGTCGTTATTGTCGTATTTTTTAATGTGCTTTTTATTTAATTTAGTTTCAGGTAAAAAATTTTACTATTTTAAATGTTTTTGTTTTAGAAATTTTGTCTTATAAATTACTTCAAGTTAGTTCAGTACAACTCTATTCTATTTTTCAAACTTTTTCTAAACAAACTTTTATACTTTATGACGTAAATATTTTTTGTTAGTTTTTTCAAATTCATTATATATAACTAAAATTACTGTATAATATTCATAGTTTTTAGCAACTTTATTCCGAAGAGAGCTAACGAAATTAATCAATAAACTTTTTTCGAAAATGAGTCAGTTATGTTTAAACTTTTTACTTAAAAAATATATCTGTAATATAATTAATATTATCAAACATTATACTATTAACAAAATACGTTTTGAGTAGTTTAATGAATATAAGATTAATAGCACTGCCAACTATTTGAGTGTTAAAAACAGAAATTTTTATATTTAAAAAAACTTAACTTTTGTATTTGTTTAATACTTTTAAAATGTGAATACTTTTAAATACTCTAAAAATAACTTCTTTTAACAGTAATCTTCTTTCTAATATCGAGATTACGAAGTTACAACATGATTAATTACATCTGCATCATTAAAACTACCCTATATGCGATAGTCAAATTGTAGGATTTAATTGGTATGTAAACTGATTTAATGGAAAAAAAATTGAAAGATAATAATATAAGTTAGCTGTTAAAAATATCTGAAAAACTTTAACTAACTTTGAAAGAAGCAAAAGCATAAACCATTTCAAATTGATATTTTGTTCTGACGGATATATACCGTTTTGTTAATAACGTTGAATAACCAATTTCAATAAACTTTAGTAGATTTTCGTGTTATTTAGATAGGTACTGGTCAAGTTATTAAATTACAAGTCGAACTTTTACTCACTGGAGACTAAAATGTACTGGAATTTATTGTACAGCACCATAATTAGCCTAAAAAATTTTTTTAAGATAAAACTTATATCAAAACTGTTTTTTTATGGTAAAAAAGTAATAGAAACATCTTATTGTTTACTAGTTAAAATTTTAACTGTTTTAACAAATAATATAAAAACTGTTTGAAAATCTAAACTTAAATTTAAACCATCTGAAGCAGCCATTTGTCATTTATTAAAAAATTATTAATTTCTAAGTAATATACAAAACTTGATTTCATATATGATCAGGTCATTAAAAGAGAAATAATGAATGTTCTCCTTATTTAATTAACAAGTTTACATAAACATTTTTCAATAGTCATTAAAAAATTGATAAAAATTAATCTATATATCTATTTTTGACAAATTTAATAAACCATACACCACATTTATAACGGCTTTAAAAATCGAAAAGAAATTATTTGATGCTTACAAATAATTTTAATGTTAAGTTAGCTTAATTATAAATTAAAATCGAAAACTAGCGTTCGCTTTTAAAATATTGTGACGTCCGCAGCAAAGAGTTTTTAATTGTATTTATTTGATTATGACTTTAATACAAAAAAAAAATTAACATTAACTATTATTTATAAACTTTGCTGTTTTCTTATTTGAGTGCAATTTTTAAAAAACGAATGTGTATTCAAAAAAAACATATAGTGTTTGTCTTACTTGAATTGAAAAATTAAAAATTTATAAATTTCTTTGGTTTTACTTTTATTCGCGATAGATACGATTTTAACAACGATTAACTAGCTAAATAATTTTGTTTACTTTTATAAGGTAAATGAATCTATAATTTCATCAATCATCAACAAAAGACTTCAGTAGTATAACTATTAATGTATTTGAGAAAGACAAATACTTTATTACTTTTGTCTTAATATAGTACTTAAAAACGTTAGCATTTATACAACTGATATTGTCTAATAAAAATAAGTTTATCTAGTATTCTACTTATTAATAACTAAATTTGTTAACAGTTAATTTTAAATTATTTATTTTAAACTTAAATGTTAAAGAATTATATCCGCTAAATCTGTTTAAGAAAGCATATTTATTTTTAACATTTACTTCAGTTTCATAAAAAAAAATTGTTTGTCTTTCGAGTATTGCATAATTTCCAAAATACTAATTTTTTAATATCATTAACTAGTCAAAAATCGTGTTTTAAAATAATCCGCTATTAATAAGCGATTTTGGATATTTAAGACGTAACTGTCAAATAAGTTTTGATTTTAAAATATAGAAAAACTTAGTCAAAAAATTTACTAAAAAATTAAAGAACACATACGATTAATTCACTAAAACTAATTATGCAACCACATTAATATAAACGAAACTTGTTTAATTACATCTAATTAAAGTCAATCTAAAAAATTTGCAGAAATTGGTTTCTAACCATCGAAGTAAATTGGCCAAAATAATCTTCAATTTTAACACAAATCTTAAAAATTGCAGACTTTTATTTGCGATGAGAAGATAACGACGTTTTTTTTAAAGTTAGAAGTTTTCCTAAATAAATATGTTAAATTATAACTCGAACTTTTACTCACTTGAGAGTAAAATGTACTGTAATTTATTTTACAGCACCATAATTAGCCTAATAACATTTTTCAAGGTTTATAAAGTTTATTAGTGTATTTATTTTAAAATAAAACTTATATCAAAACTAACTTTTCTGTATAATAAAATAAGTATAGAATAGTATCTTATATTTTATTAAACAATAAAACTATAATTGTTATAACAAATGATATAATTACTGTCTAAAAAGCTAAACTTTAAAGTTTAAAACAAGTTTAGCAACCAATTGTCATTTATTTAAAAAACTATCAATTACTAAGTAATATATAAAACTTAATTTCATATATGATCAGATCATTAAAAAAGAAATAATGAATGTTTTCCTTATTTGTTAACAAGTTGACATAAACATTTCTCAACAGTCATTAAAATTTTTTTATATATTTACTTTTGACAAATTTAATTAACCGTACACCGCATTTACAACGGCTCTAAAAATCGAAAAGAAATTATTCGAAGCTTAATAGTAATTTATATGTGAAGTTAGCTTAACTATAAATAAAAATCGATAACTAGCGTTTGCTTTTAAAATATAGTGACGTCAGCAGCGAACAATTTTTAATTATATTTATTTGATTATAAAATTAATAAAAAAGTGAAACAATAACAATAACTATTATATTTAAAGTTTGGTGATTTCTTATTTGAATGCATTTTATAATAAACAAATGTGTTTTCAAAAAAACATACAGTGTTATCTTACTTGAATAAAAAATTAAGAAAATATAAATGTTTTTATTTTTTAACTTCTTTCACGATAGTTACGATTTTTGATACGGCAAACTAGCTAAACATTTTATTCATTTTTGAATTTATAAACTTATCAATCATTAATTATAGATGATAGAAGTATATTTAAGAAAGACAAGTGCTTTAACTTTTTTCTTTAATATAGTACTTAAAAACGGTTCGAACTTATACAACTGAGATTGTCTAGTAAAAAAATAAATTTGTCTATTATTCTACTTATTAATAACTAAACTTCTTAATAAATACTTGTAAATAATTTTTCAAGTCTAAAATGTTCAAGGAATTGTATCTGCTAAATCTGTTTGAGTGAATATTTTTATTTCTCACATTTACTTCATTATATCTAAGTTTTAAACTATATGCTGGGTTTAAATTATTTTGACGTCAATAGGACGCTTAATTAATTAAAGAAATTTTTTTTTGAGTAGAAAGTACTTCATTCACAAATGAAAACATTACCTTATATTTTTTTAAAGTTATTAAATTTTTTATCTATAATATCTAAAGATTTTTATGTAATTTAAAATGTTAGTTTAAAGAGAAAGATCTTTTTTTAAATATTTCAAATATGTCGCAACTAAAAATTAACTTTGTTTACCTTTTAAAAATCAGAGAAAAATATGCCTACTCTTAACTACACGAAAAAGCAAATAATGCACTTATTAATAAAATATTTGTAAGTGCAATAAGTGGCTGTTTATTAAAGTTTATTAAAGTTAAAGTTGTCAAAGTTGTTGTTTTTATAGTACTATCAGTAATCTAAAAACAATTTTTTGAGAATGAGAACTGTTCAAAAATACGACTTAATTAGCAATTATAGTTAACCATGGAATGTTCGTACAGTATAGCAATTAAATAAGGATAACAAATATATAAAAATTCTTTTATGTATTTCTAGATAGATTTAACTAACTAAAGTTATCAACTAAAGTCTATATTTTTCTAAAAATATATACTTTATGTTTAATTACTAACTCAGGTACTTTTATATATTACTGTGTAATTCTAACAGAACTTAGATAAAAGTTTGGTAAACATACATGATAGTTAAGTCTAATTAATATTTAATATTTCTTTTTGATCATAACTGATAATTTTAAACGATGGCAATAGCTTATTACCTTTAAACAAATCATGATCGAAACATTTTATTTGTGTTTACTAACCATCAGTATGAGTGCTAATAATTTGTATGTTTAATTGAAACAAAGCTAAACAATAAAAATTGTTTCAATTTGAAGATGTTTTGCTGCCTTACTCCTGATTACATCACAAACGGTGGTATGATATTGCCACCCGTTTGGGGGGTAATCATGGGCATGATGCAAAATATATTGATACTTAAGTGACTATCATGGGGATCGAACCCACCACTGTTGGTTTAACAGCTCAATGACCTAACCAGTTGAGCTAAGCTGCCACTTATACATAGACATCTAAATTAGCTTATATAATAAATAGCTTATACTATTGAGAAAGAACTGACCCAGGTGAGATATTTTTAAGCTTAAGTTCATGTATGTCATAAAATATTAAGTATAGTTTAAAAATACAGTATATATGTTAGCATGCATCTTAAAAAAGTAAAGTGAATATTTTGTATATTAAGAAAAATAAACAATGGATGCATTAAAAACTGAAAAATTGGTATATTTCATTATATTAAAACAAATGTAAACTGATGTTTACAGTTTTAAACTATACTTGAAAGATAGTGAATTTTATACGATCATTGCTAATTAGAGATAGGGCATTATATTTACAAATAAGGAATAAGATTAATGTAGCAATTGTTGTTTAAAACTGATTAAAACTTTTTATCTAATATAACAAGAAGGAAAAATTAAAACAACTTTATGGTACAACTATAAATATATGTGTATATATATATATATATGTATATAACAATAAATAAATAACTTTTTAGTACTACATATATTGTACAAAAATCTAAGAAAATATTCATCCAAAAACATCTTTATTAAGGCAAACAACAAATAAAATCGATTTCAGCTAACGCTTTTCAACTACTTTTGTTAGCAACTAATTTTAAGACTAAATTTCGAGTAAATAAATAGTTAGAGGTTACATCAAAAAAAATCAACTAACACTAATTAGCATAATTGAGCAAAAATTAGTTAATTAGACATTCACAATTCATAAATACATATATAAAACAGTATGCTGATCATGAAAAAAGCAAAATAATTTATATGTACAAATTCCACTGTGACAGTGTGTACATTGGCAGAACGTCCAAGAGATTCCATATACGATGGGACCAACACGTTTTTAATTCCCTCAGAAGATGGATGAACACTCGTTTTAAAAAACCATATAATAGATCATCAGCGATTGCCGAACACTTATTAAACAATTCAGATTGTGCAAAGAAGTATAGTGATAGTAACTTTTCAATTATAAGTAAAGCTCGTAACGATTATCACCTAAGTGTTTTAGAATCTTTATTTATAAAAACATGCAAACCTAATTTGTGTAAGCAATAATACGTTTATAAATCTAATCTTTATAAGATGTTATAGATGAGAATAAAATAAAAATGTTTTAAGTAAATTTTATTTGAATTTTGTCGCTTATTTTTTTTTTTTATTGTTGCTTATCTTAGTTAAATCACTGGTCAACTGCTTTATATATGTATTTATGAATTGTGATTGTCTAATTAATTAATTTTTGCTCAATTATGCTAATTAGTGTTAGTTGGTTTTTTCTGATGTAACCTCTAACTATTTTTTTACTCAAAATTTAATCTTGAAATTAGTTGCTAACAAAAGTAGTTGAAAAGCGTAAGCCGAAATCGATTTTATTTGTTGTCTGTTTTAATAAATATGTTTTTGATGAATATTGTCTTAGATTTATGTACAATAGACAAATAGTAATAAAAAATGTCTGAGCAGATATCTTATTTAAAGTTTTTTAAACAAAAACTAAAAATCTAACAACTATTTAATAAGTTTACTATAAACTGTTTAACGTTATAATATTATCTGTTTTATGTCAAAGTTGTTGTTTGTATAGTACTATCAGTAATCTAAAAACAATTCCTTGAGAATAAGAACTATTCAAAAATACGACTTAATTAGCAATTATAGTTAACTATGGAATGTTTGTACAGTAAAGAAATTAAATAAGGATAACAATTAGCATATATAAAAAAATTTTAATGTATTTCTCGATATATTTAACTAACTAAAGTTATCAACTAAAGTCTATATTTTTCTAAAAATATATACTTTATATTTAATTACTAACTCAGGTACTTTTATATATTACTGTGTAATTCTAACAGAACTTAGATAAAAAGTTTGGTAAACATATTGATAGTTAAGTCTAATTAATATTTAATATTTCTTTTTGTTCATAATTGATAATTTTAAAACAAGTAATGATCAAGACATCTTTTTTGTGTCTACTAACCATCAGTATGAGTGTTAATAATTTTAAGCTTTAATTGAAACATAACTAAACAATAAAAAATTGTATCAATTTGAAGATGTTTTGCTACCTTACTCCTGATTACACCGCAAACGGTGGAATGATAATTACCACCCGTTCGGGAGGTAATGATAGGCATGATGCAAAGTGTATTGATACTTAAGTGACTATCATGGTGATCGAACCCACCACTGCTGGTTTAACAGCTCAATGACCTAACCAACTAAACTAAGCCATATTTTATAAATCCACATTTATATGAGCTTATAAGCTCAATAGTTTATGCTATTGAGAAAGAACGGAGCCAGATGAGAAAATTTTAAGCTTAAGTTCATGCATGTCACAATATAATAAGTTTAGTTTAATATAATAAGCCGTGCAAACCATGAAAATATATTTAAAATTTTTAAGTTAGTCAAGTCGTTTGTTCAATATATTTTGTTTAGTGTACTTGATTTTAATTATAAAACCTTTGTTTTTTTAATTTTTTTTCACTAAATTTTATGAAAAACAACTTTCAGAAAAAAAAATTATAGAATTTTAGTAACTTATTATTCAAACATAAAATATAGTATTGTGTTATTCAAAAAACGAATAAAAATTTGACGATAACATAAGTAAACTAATTAAATGCTAAATATGTTTTTGTTAAAAAACTGTCTGCTTATATAATATAATATAATGTAAATTACCAACTTTATATGATTAATATTTTTTTATATAAATAAACAAAAATAAGCATAAATAATATCTAAAATAATGTTTTGACTCATAATTAAACATATATTAAATAAATATAACAAAGAAATTAATAAAAGTTTTTAAAGCTTCTAGCTATTGAGAAAAATAAGAAAATGTTTTCAGCACATCATTGGTGATTTATTTTAAATACTGTTATATTAAAGGACTTTGTATTAAGGTTTACTTGCTGTTAAAAAAGCTACTGGTAACAAAGCTAACTAAAATTCATTTTTTTTAATTATATTAAAGTAAAATGTTGACAAATTTTAAACAAATATTAACAACACCATTAACTCATAAAACATAGTTCTTATATTTTTTAACAAATTTTAGAACAACATTTTCAACGATTAAACTTGAATAGTTTTTTTATATATAATAAAACTATTAGAATTGAATATTTTTGTTTGAAATGAAAGTTTTTAATAACATAATGGTATAATTGTTTAAAAACTTTTTCATAAACAAAAAATTTCATATCTATGAAGCTTTCTATTTGTTGTTGATTATATTTATTTGACTTTAATTGTTTTACACTTAAAAACCATACGTACCAATTCAACAATAAATTTTATACTTTTTGTTAATAAAATACACACTCATAGTAATTATTTGCTGAATAGTGAAAAATACTTCTTAAATAATAATGGTTTCTATTTAAATTAAACAAACAGCATTTCATTAAGTGATACTTAGGCATGATTTGTTTTTAAAGAACAAAAAAAAATTGTAAAAATTGTTGTGACGTAACTGCTTAAAAACAACAAACGTTCCGAGTACTCGATTTATATAGAATTAATAAATGGCTTGATAAACATACCTGTAACAGTACTCCAGAATGTTGTGATTTTTTGAAAGTTGATGCAAAACAACTAAAACCTTATTACTTTGTAAAAACTTGAATAGTTATGTTAGAACAACGTTAATATACTAAAATCGAGTATAATCTAACGTTTTTTTTTTAATTTAGTTTTTTGAAAAATATACTAAAACTTTATTTTTTTTAAATATTTAATATAAAAAAAAAATTTTGTTTTAGTTAAACTGCTTTTTTGTTTCTACTTTTTTTTAAGTTAAAATGAACATTTTTTAAAGAACCAAAAAAAAAATAGTTCAAAAGTTTTTAGAAATAAAAAAATTTAAATATTAAGTATTCAATAAAAGTTATATTCAGTTGTTATAAAATTGATTTGAATTTCTTGATTAATTAGATTAAATGTGTTCAGATTTTAGAATAAAATTTAAATTAATGTTAACCTATCTAAAATATCAATTGAGTAAGATTAGTTTCAACTACAAAACAACATTCACTGAGTGAGTAGTTTGTAAATACATATATTGTGTACATAAAATAAGATTACACTTTTTACCGATTGTTTCTTTTTCAATTATTGTCTTTATGCTTGAAAATATTTTTTAAGTACAATAAACTATTCCAACTCTCTTTATGGCGAAGTTTTTTTAAACTTACAAACTTTTTAATAAATTATATGTTTTTAATAGAACATGATTAAAAGTTTTTTGAACTATGACAATATTAAAGTATATAATTTTTAAATTGTTGTAAAAACACTTAGTGCAAGTTAAAGGAAAACTTTGTGTTTTAGTTTACTTTTTTTTTTGTTTCTGTTGTGTTTTTGTTAGTTGTAAAACCGCTGGTTATTAAGTCATTAGCTTAACTTATTTTTGATGTTTAAATTATTACGTCAAAAAGAGAAATTATTCTAAACATTAATTATGATAAATTTAATATGATTTCATTCTTAATAAAAGAAAGCCGTATTTTTGCATTGAAAATATACATGCTTGGCTCAAATATATCATAATTAATGTTTAGAATAATTTCTCTTTCTGACGTAATAATTTAAACATCACAAATGCTTGGATTGTAAAACTATATATAAATAGAACAAATTTTATTCAAAGTATTGTTTCAAAGCTGTGGCAATACTCTAAACATTTTAAATCTGTTGCAAAAACAGATTA
Source organism: Thalia democratica (assembly GCF_965202585.1). Taxonomy (NCBI): domain Eukaryota; kingdom Metazoa; phylum Chordata; class Thaliacea; order Salpida; family Salpidae; genus Thalia; species Thalia democratica. The sequence goes on from NC_139165.1 coordinate 105,910,999, forward strand.
CAAAAACAAAACTAAACAGCTTTGAATTGGTATTAAGTAGTCTCAGTGTATTCAATTGCTTTTAGTCTAAAATATAAACAATTTTGTCTCATTCTTATATTATTTTATTTTAATATTAGCGAAATAAAAAAAACTTTTATTAAGTTTTTTTGTGTTTTACTTTTGATAACGTAAAGAATAAAATAATAATGTAAAATCGTTTTGACGTAATTTTATTAAAAGTTACATGTGGTATTCTTCTTTGAAATTGTTCATAAAAAACATTTATTCAAGAACAAACCAGTAAATTTATTATGTTGTTTTTACCGTAGTTTCTAATGTTAATGTTTTATGTTGAACATTGTTATATTAAATTATTTCAAAACAACAAAGCGTTTTTAAAGTTTTCAAAATTTACTTAACAAAAACTTCTTCCTTCTTAACTTAACTATAAATATATCCTCATCAAATATGTAGTCAATTACATTTATTAGCATTTTTTTCATTATTATACTTTTTGTACAATGTTAGATACAGGCATCAATCCTGAGTTATTTAAACAAAATAAATAGAAAAATAAAATAAATTAAGTTTAACGAAAATAAAAGTTTAACAATGTAAACTTGTATAAAATATTTAGTAAGTTTTAATTTGTGTGATATGAAAGGCTTAGTCAATACAAAAATTAAACAGTAAATGCTTATTTGTAAAAAATTACAACTAAATAGATGATTTCCCCAAAACATTGTCTATATGACATAAAACATTTAAACAAAGCTGATCAAAGAAAACTAATAGATATAATGTTACATATTCAAACATTGTAAACAAACTTTCGTAAGAAAATAAAATAAAAATAATGTCGTCAGTTTTTATTTTAAGTATTTATATAAATAATTAAAATTAAAACTTAAGTTTATTTAATTTAACATAAAAATTATACTTTATGAATTTAGAGCTTCTTTTACTGACGTCACTAGTACAACAATATTAAATATCAAAAAAATTAGATATTTACACTGAAAATATAAAAATTGATTTACTAGCTCACTTAAATTGCTCACAAAAAAAAAAGCTGAACTTCTTCTACTGACGTCATACGCTAAATAAAACAAATGCTTACTTTCTAAGTATTCATAAATTCAACTAATAATTTGAAAGAAAATATGTGAATAATTGTAATTTTTCCCATTTATTTTAAAGCTGTTGAAAACGCAGCTCACCAGAACAAATCTTTCTAATGCGTTTCACATGCAATTTCGAGATATCATAGGTTTTTCAAACGCGATATAAGTAAATTTAAAGTAACATGTAGAAATGGAATTTATTATAGTAACTAAATTTTTGAACAACTACAAATACAGAACATTTAAATTATTTAATTGAACGTCAAACATTTCTGTTGCGACTTTGTAGGTATTTCAACTCCTTATTGTTAACTGTTTTGTTTTTTGTACTAATATTATATTGTATAAATAATATTACAGAACACCTAATAATATTACGTAATTTGTAGACATCTAATTGTTTAATTTCAGTTAAATAAAAGTATATTTTTAGCAATGGTCTTTTATATTATAATACTTGATAACGATTTTTAAACGAAGCTAAGTAATTACTACTTGTGACGTCGCTATTTAAAACTCACAAACTTTCCTTTTTTATGGTTATTAATATTTAGAGCATTAATTATAATTAGAAATGAATTGTAGTTGTCCTACATACTGTGGAAAACTTTTATAAACTGTTGCAAAAACAGCTGCTAGGGATATGAAAAAATATATCTGTTTGTTTTTTTTTTGTTTTATGACACTTTTAACTAACAATAAGCTTAACTTTTATCTAATGTTTCAATTACACAAAATTAAACATTTATCTAACACTTTTTTGATTTTGCATTAGAATTAAATTGCTATAAAAATAAACAAAAGTGGTTTTAATTTCAAGTTTTTAAGATTTATTAATAAAATAATTACATTATATAAAATGTATAGTAAACATAATGTAACAACTGTAAACATGTTTTTAATGATTTTGTATATTTAATTAAGTTTTAGTTCTACTTAACATTCATAAGTTTACATTGTGTTTTAAATCTCAATGCTTTAACAAAAAATTCCTTTAAAAAATGCGACACAAAACTCTAGCATCTTGTGTTCAGTATTAAGAAATTTCTATTAGTTTTACCTGTTTTTTTTTTCAGTTTTCTTCTTTCAACTTCAGAAGTTTTTAAAATTAGTAAAATCATTTTTTAATGAAACTTTTATCAGAAATTAGCCATATTTTTTCTTGAATAATTGTTTTCATTGATAATAGAAGCAAAGTTGTTATAACCAAACTAAATATTATTTTTTTTAGTTCCTTGAAAGTAACAAACCTAACTTTCTTTATAAATTTTTATTTACAGATGTTTATTTTTAATAATAAAGTTTAAATTATTAAGTCGAAAAACTAGTTTTATTTACAAAGTTAACATTTTTTTTATTGCCACAAAAATCATGAGTTTTTTAGAAATGTTTATAAAAATTACTAAAATTTACTGTATCAAAATAAATAATTGTAAGCAAAGTTTAAAAGTACGCACAGAATAAAAGAATACTTTGCTTTAACAGAGTTAAGCACTCGTTAAAATTAAAAATTTAAGGGAAATTTACGTACTCAACAGACAATGCGAGCCTATTAGTTGCGTACTTAATATGAGAATATTTCACGTTATTTCTTAATTAGGCGTATCTTTTTAGTTTTAAGTTGCACTTTGTAAAATAGATACTTTACTAAGTCTTAAGCATTGTCGGTTTAAGATGCGACACGAAAGTAAACATGTTGTCAATTTAAATCATTATGAATAAAGTTTATTGAGTTGGATTATCGTTAGTAATGAGTAAAAAAAATTAAATTATGAAACTCAGTTGTTACATGCTAATTAAAACATTTAATACGAAGATATATCAATCTTTTTATTACTTTAAAGTTACACTTAACTTACTTTGATAAGTACAACTAAATTAAAATGAAACTAATTAACGCTTATTATACATGTTTTTGTTTTGTAACTTTAAGGAAAATCATCATATTTTTTAAACCTTTATACGTATTATCAATACAATTATAACTAAAAGACTGTAAATGAATCTTGTAAATGAAACTTTTATTTTTACAAAAATTTAAAACTCGTTTGCAAATTAAAATTTTCGGTTTGCGTATCACATTAAAAACCACAAACGTTGGTATAAAAAATTTATTTATAATAATGCGAGTTTATAGTAAAGTTTAGTTTAATGGTATAATTATGTCAAGTAAAAACTTATTTTTAAAACTGTTGTAAACGCAGCGAAATAAAAATAAAACAACTAAATAACAAAACTGTTTCTTTAAGCTATTTATTTAAAAAAATCCTTTTGTTGTGTGTGAAAACAAAATAATTAAGATTGTAGTTTAAGGATGTTAAAAGTTTATATGAAAACGTTTTTATTTGATTAAAATCAAAATACGAACACAAAGTGGGAAACTATTTAATTATGTTTGAATATTTAGAAGCTTTAATATTAATATTTTTTGTTTCACACCTTTGATAAATTTTAATTATATATTTTTTTTTACAAACCTAATAAAAAGAAAAGTAGTGATTTTTTTTCATACTGATTAAGTAATTTTTGAGCGTTTAACTAAGAAGTAAATCATTTTAAATGACTTGTTATATAAAAAAAATCAACAAAAGAATTTAAAACATCTTAAAAAAAATTGTTTTCGCCTTCGTTATATTACATATGTGTAAGAATACAATGTCACGTACGCGGCGAATCCTAACCAAAACGATTTTAGTTCAACAAAATTTATAAATGCGACATAAATTTACTTCATATAGATTGCAGAACTTTCAGTAGATATAAAAATTAAAAAGTATTTACATCACAAAATTTACTTACAGTAACCTTAAATAACCATTTTACTTATGATGCTAAAAACAAAGGAAATTTTTTAAGTTTAAAGACTTAATTATTTTAATTTATAATAAACAAAAATCAAATTTTTAGATTAAAAAACATATAAACCTTTAACTAAAAAGTGCTAATTTTATTTAAACTTTCAATATAGTCTATTTAACCAATTAAACATGTAATATTTTGGGTAGCTATCAAATTTGCACGAGCGTACAGAACTGCACGAGCCGACAAACTTTGAACGGAGACATTTTTGCACAGGTTGATTTTTTTTTTTACTTTAATTTCAGTTTTTTATTTTGTGTTTCTTTTTTTTTTTACAATCACTGATACCCGTAGACCTTACCCTCGGTCGGTAACTTTTTTTTTCTTTACTATCACTGTTACGTCTAACCCATACTCTCGCTAAGTATTTTTTTTCTATTTGTGTTTTTATTAGTTTATCCTTAAGTTATTTTTCTGCTGTTTTTTTTTTACTCTCGTGCCAAAATAACCATCCATGCAAGATTGTAACTGGTGCAAAATTACTCTTGGTGCAAAGTTGTTTTTTTAACTCTTCCCTCGTGCAATTTTGTGCCCTTCAGCAACCTTTTAAATATGAGCAGTATATTATAAGAATTGATAAAAAAGTTGACTGTTTTGAAGTTTAAAAAATAAAAAATTTTCTATAACATGTAATTTACAAGAAAAAAATTAACAAACAATAAAAGTAAATGCATTTCTTAATCATATCAGTATAGCTTTGTTTTATAAATAAAATACTTATAAACAATTTTGAAGTATATTTATACTTCGACAAAGAAAAATTCAATATGTTGTATTTATACATTGCATAATTTTTGTTAGTTTACACAAAATTGAGGAAAATTGTTAACTTTTAATAATTAACATGTTAACAAATGCGTTAAAACTTTCTACATCATTTCATCATAATTTATTAAGTACACGGCCATTGACAGTAGTTAAAAACTTGCCTTAGGCAATTGTTGTTATGAGTAGAAAACTGAAAATGGTTTAGATCAAATTGCGTCAAATAATTTATTTTATTCATTTAAGGTATTATAATTTTATTGTAGGTAGAACAAAAATAATCAATGAAAGTAATTAGTTCAAAAAAAATATATATCATCATAATTATATAAAATGTATAATTAATTGAAAATAAAATTAAATAAAAACTTTAAAGCTTGAGGTATATAGGGTTATATTTATTAAACTAAAAAAATAATCAAGTTTTATGATGGTGGATTAAAGATTTGTGTTTTATGGAACGACAAAAATGGACTCAAAAATTTTTGGTCCTATGACCTAGTGCAAGAAAAACCTTTCGGATATCAAGTCGTACACTATTTGGATACAGTTCAATAGGTTTTCCAGGTCTAAGAAAATAAGTTTTTTATTTTAATCAATTTAAATTTAATTTGTTAACAATGTCTGTTATACTTATAAAAAACTAAAAGTTTTCAATAAACATTACAAGTACTTTTATCTATATTTTACTAATCCTTAAAACATTTTTATTTCTCATTTAAAACAATATTTGAAAATAATTCTACAGTATTTATCTAATAAACACATTAAACTTTAGATATATATATAAGTTATGTTAAAACTTCTAAATTTTCTAAAATATTAGTTATTTTTTCATCTCATCGTTATTTGAAGACACAAAACTAAAGTTACTTTTAATTTACCGTATTGAAATATTTCTTAAAACAAAAATAATTTTTTTTACGACATCTAAATTTAGATACTGGTTGATTCGATTGCTGAAAAATTTATTATAAAAGTTGTTCAAAAAACTACTGTAAAAACTGTTTTTGAAAATATTTTTACTTTATTGATTTTTGTTTAGTTTAAATATTTTTATATTTTAGTACTTTGTTGAAAGCATTTACTAATAGATGTTTTGTAGTAATATTAAAATTTTATGTTTTCAAATTAATTACTGTAACACTTTTAAGTATTAAAATAAAAGTAAAACAAAAATGTTTAAAAGTAAGTTACAGCTTTAATTGTCATGTTAAGCTACATATATTAAAACAATAAAACGATAAAAATGTTTTAAAATGTTCATAGTTTAATTAAAAATTAACTTAGAAAGTTTAGGAAAATGAAATAGACGTAAATGATAAAAAGAAATCATCTAACTCAAAATAGAAAAATTAAGTGGAGGTTAACACATACTATTTTATGGTATATGGAGATTAAATTTATTTCTATTAAACTTCGTTAAAGAAAAACCAACCCGTTTAATTTTTTTTAAATAAATTATATCATCTTATTACATTTTTTGTTAGTTTTATGAACATCAAAAGTTGAAATTTAAATATTCACTTTATTTTTACTACAATGTTCTACTTCAAAACAAAACAGATAAAATTACTTTGTAACTAAATTTTAGAATAATTGATGTGAAATTAAGTAGCTATAGCTATATTTTATTAAACTACAAAGAAAAATATTTGGTTCCAGGACCTAGTGCACTAAGAACCTTTCGTTTATCTAATCACACACCAAGGATACCTTCTAAATCTTGTCCAGGACAATTAGTCAACGCATCGAATGCCTAACAGGATCATTTTAATTTTTTTTTAAATAAAACTTGTTAGTTAAAACAAATAAATATATATATACATGTATATAGTATAATGATATTTTTATCGATATAAGAGCTGTAGTTCCTTAGCAAACGTTTAAACTTTAATTAATCGAATAAAAATTTATACATTTTAGTAATGTTTACTGAACGAAAAAAGATTGTTCTACGGACCTTAAGTAAGAAAAAAATAATTTATCTACCCATTTAACAGTTAATATTTTACATAATATTAATTTTTATTAGTTTTTTTAATTTATGACGATGTTAAAAAAACATGAAAAGATATAGTAGTTTTTCTTTTGTGTAGCTGACAAAAAAATTTTCAAGATAAGTAATCATTTTTTTAATTATATCAAGCAGTTATAAAACTATGATAAATTTTGTTTTTCTTTTAAGCAAGATCTAGATAATTATATTAAAAGTATTATATAGTTTTTTCTCTTTTTTTAATTTGTGCAACAGCTAGAAAACTATATCACAAAATTATGTTATTTTTCTATTTTTATGAATTACCTATGAAACTATCAGATTAAATGTTTTATTGATTTCAAAAATGGCATTTGTTTTTTGAACCAGCTATTAGACTATGATAAAATTTTATTTTTATTTTTAATGCAGCAGCAGCTAGAAAAATATCACAAATCCCTTAAATTTATATTTTACTGTTTATTGAACGACAAATAAAAACACTAATAATGTTAAGCCCGAAAACCTGGTACACGAAAAAATTTTTTTGTTATCGAATCGCACACCACTTGGATACCTTTTAACGTCTTGTCCAGGACTTTATGTAGTATTAATTTAAAAAAACATTTAATTTCTATGTTTTACTTTTTCTTTTGTTTTGTAAACTTTACTTAAAAGTACTTTAGATGGTAGTAACATTTAATAAAATGTTTCATATACAACGTACTGTTTAAAAGTGCTATAATTCTTTTTAAAATTAAAACTTTTATAATTAGTACAAAATCCAATAGTCGGATCAATTACATACTATTCTTAAAATACTGAATGATTATTTTGAAAGATACAACTCAACTATAAGCATAAATTTTCATAATAAACAAAACTTACACCAATAATCAAATTTAGTCAATTCACAATATCATTTAGCCAGTACACCTTGCCTAAAGTTAGTTGAATTGTTATTTATGATTATTTGTAGCATCTGCCTCTTCACAAATTTTTGGGTGACAATTCGAACTATAATAAAAACTTAAATAAGTGTGACACCCGTTTTAGAAAACGTTATATTTGAAAGTTTTATACTTGTCTGTAATGTTAATTTACTACAAGATTGCCATGTTAGTTGTAAAAAAAAGTTTTGTAAGTAGATCTTTTCAGAATTTCCTAACCAATACTTTATATTTAAAGCTCCTTATATTTATTAACCTGTAAATTGTATAAAAAATACAGAAACAAGCAAAGCTTCTAGAACATTTAAAGTTTTACTAAGCTACTTTATGATACTAACTTACAAACCGTTTATTATGCCAACTAATCTTTCCTAGTTTGTGCTTATTTAGCAGATCAGATTTGGAAAAAAATTCTAAATATTTTTTTTAAGCTTTAACAATGAGTAATTTTAGAATCGTTTAATGTTTAACTTATAGGTTTTGTTTAAAAATTTTCTTCAACTTGATTTTAAAATCTTAATTTAAAGTTTACACTTCTTACAATTCTAAAAAATAATTCCAGTTGTGAAAACTTTTTAGTGTCTATTTTCTAAAGCATAAATTTTTTTGTTTTTAAAATTTTCAAACTAAGAAAAGTTAATACACAAAAAAATGTTGTTAAAATTAGTAATGCTTTTAGCTTTTGTCTCAAGATGATACTTTGCTTTAGTTTTATTTTCATAGATTTTGTTCTGAGTGTTTAATAGTTACTTAAATAACAAAATAATATTCATGACATTTGTATGTTTTTTCAGAACCTTTTATTTGATGCACTGACAAACTTTACTTTAGGTTTACAAGCTTAATATATATATTGCAAATTTTCAAAACTATGCAGGCGACTAGGAATTTTTTAACAAATCCAGGGAAAATTACTTTTGGCTGACTTACTATAAATAATTTTCCCTACTAAACTGTTTAAATACTACTAAGTTTGCTTTGACACAATATGTTGTACTCCGATTAGGAAATGAATTAGATCTCAATTTAGTTTGGAAGCTTCAAAGTGTTGGACGAGGCTGTAGGATCGCATTAAACAAATGCACAGAATTGCCACAGATCAAGCTGAGAAAAAAATTCTGACTTTTTATTATAATTTTCTTCACTTTTTTAAGCAAATTTTTAATTTAAATTTATTCTACAATACATAATCAAACACTTTGAAATATAAAAAGATTTCAATTTTATATTTCTCTCATCATGCAGTATAAAATTTGTAACAAATAAATCTACACCTACTTATGTTAAACTTCAGGTATTCTACCAAAAAATATCAAAGAGTATTCTTAACCGTGGCATAAACATCTCTTATAATTTTTTTCAAATTTAAATAATTTTGAATAAGTTATAGAGGTAAAGGATACACATAAACTTAAACATAAAACACTAAACTTAGTGCTTAATTATGAAGAACTTTATCATTTGCTTAACCTAAACACTTAGGTTCTAAAATAACGCAAGATAAACTTTTGTGTATACATCGCAATTTCTATATGAAATTGTCCTTGCCACAGAATATCAATACTAAAAGGCACACGAAAAGTGCTTGTTCAATTAGGGTATCTGTTTAAAATAATAATAGAAAACTTTGCAGCTTTATACAGGATATTTTACTAAATTTTACCAGAGACATTAAAAAAGAATTAAATTTGTAATTTACTTAGAAAACTTTGCAGTCTTAATGGGACTTTTAATTAATTTTTTACCATTTAAAGGCTTTTGACAATAAGGATTTGTAAATTTAAACAGACGAAGTATGACGTGTTTTAAAACTTTTCTTTAAAAATCCTCGTTTTTTCCTGACCTTGTGGCAACCATGGATGCAGTCCAATAATTTTGGTACATTTTATAACACTTTATTGTACCCTTTTTAACCGTTACTCAAAAGTGTATCTAAACTTCTAGTATATTATCAAGGTTTTAGCAAATTTCTCAAGGTTTTCTCAGGTACACGTTTTTAATCCTATTTTCAATTTAAAATTATGTTTAAGGAAAAAGCTGCATTAAATTGTATAAAAAAATTAAAAACATGCTGCAAATTTCCTTTAAATTCTTCTTTCATTAAAAATGATAATGACAAACACTTTTGTCTAAATGTGATTTTTCTAAAGTTATACTCAGGATTCGTGCAAAAAATTTTTTTTAGCCTGATTGAGACAAATTTAGCCTTAAATTTTTCAAAGTAAGGAAAATCCCCTTAGGAAGTCATTTTAGGTATTGTGGGGTCTTGATTAGTACTTTACAGTCTACGACCAAAATCAGCCTTATCTCAAAAATATATTGAGCTTTAAAAATCTGAAAAAAGCAACTCATAGCTTAGTTATAACTTAATAAAATAAGACTAAATTGTGTATAAGGTGATTGACCTCCCACATTATGCCCCTTACATAACAAATTCAGTGAAAAGTTTTATAATAAGTATTATATCTTTTCTATTACTAGTGTAAAAATTTAAAAAATATTACCAAACACAATTGTTCAATTTAATTAACCACTAAGTAAAAAACATTATAACCAGAAGATTTATATTAAAACGACGTGCATTGTCGTGTTTTATTAAAATTCAAAATGAAACGCTTACACGAGTATTAAAATTCAAACTAACAGCTAGGTTGTTGAACTAAAATGTAATGTTTAAACTGTATTCGTAATTTTTACTAGAATTTTCATAATTATGACGTATATAATCTACTCAAAACAAAAAAATGAAGATTCTTAAAACAATTTTAGAGATTCAACAAACAGTTTTAAACATTTTTTTTTACAAATACTGACTGATTTTGTCTTTTATAAATAAATATTTATTTAGAAATAAATTTACATGTCAATTTGATCTTAAAAAGAATTCTAAATCTTTTTAATCAAAAATTTTTAAGCATTTCAACCGAAAAAAACTGTTATTCTCAAGTTTTTAAATAAAAAACTGATTTAGCCTGACGTTTTTAAACTTTTTTCAAAAAAACTGATTTAGCCTGACGCGCACGAACCCCGTATACTACTAAAGATGTAGTCTTTTTTTTTAAACTCTGGGTGTTCAAAATTTCAATAACTCCAATTTTTTTAGCTTAAGTTGTCAAGTTCAATGTTATTTGGCAACCTTGTATTATGAAATCACTTGGGCGGATCAACTGTATGTATGAATTTACATAAATTTACTAAAAACACTGTACTTTCATAAAGCAATTTTAAAATTTTGCGAATAAAGTGAAGCCACCCACAGAAATTTTATTAAATACGAAACTATAAAATAATAACATCGTTGTGTCTGTTATAAGGTAAAACATATTAGAAATTCCAAAATAATATTCATTTCTAATGCATTATATTATAAATTATAAACAGATTCTTAGATAATTTAATTCATGTGTTCAATTTCTACTTTACATTTATATACACATCTTCCCTAACTAGCTATAATCGCCCACTTTAGGAAACTTTGTAGTAGATAGTTATTAGAAAAATGTTAAAAGAATTTTAATAGAGGTAATTAATTTTTGGAGGAATAAAATAAGTTTTTAAACCTACTTAAAACTTAAAATTATGTTTAAGGAAAAAGCTGCGTTAAATTATATAATGAAAAATTCCTTTAAATTCTTGTTTAAATAAAAAATGACGATGACAAATAATTTTGTCTAAATAATAACTTTTTAAAGTTGTACTAGTAAACCTTTTTTAAAATTCTGGGTGTTCAAAATTTCAATAACTCCAATTTTTCAAGCTTAAGTTGTCAAGTTCAATGTTATTTGGCAACCTTGTATTATGAAATTACTTGAGTGGATCAAATGTATGTATGAATTTACATAAATTCAATAAAAACACTGCACTTTCATGAAGCAATTTTAAAATTTTGCGAATAAAGTGAAGCCATCCACACCCATTTTATTAAAAATAATAATCATAATATATTACGCTTGTATTTGATATTAGGTAAAACATATTGGAAATTCGAATATATGATTATTCATTTCTAATGCATTATATTATAAATCTTAAACTCATTCTTAGATAATTTAATTCATGTGTTCAATTTCTACTTTACATTTATATACACATCTTCCCTTACTAACTATAATCGCCCATTTTAGGAGAATCTTTAGTAGATAGTCATTAGTAAAATGTTAAAAAAATTCTAACACAGGTAATAAATTTTTAGAGTGACAAAATATTAACAGGTAATTCACTACTTAAGGAGCAACTATTTCTTTAAATCTTTCAAATGGACAGTTATTAAAATGAGTATGTTAAACTTTGATCTCAGGAAAAAAAAGCTAATTTGGAATTAATTTTCCAAAAAATAAAAATGAAAGCAAAATCACTAAAGAGAAAATTTTATGTTCAGTATTTAATCCTATATTCGTCAAACTAGATAACTAATTTTTTTTTAATTACATGATGCGTATAACATTGTTATATGCAGTTTCATATTTTATTTTTACTTGAAAAGGTTGCAATAATCTCTTGCCACCGAAACCAGTCGCGAATAAAATATACAATTCGCATAAATCTATTAAATTACATGATAAAAAAATAATTTAACAAAGTAAATAAAAATTTATTAGATACGGTTTGTTTCAGTGAGCAAAAATATCATAATATTTTATTTTAAAAACTATAGATCTCCGTAGTTTGACGAGGTGAACTTGACGTTGAAAGACTTCTTCTCCAACAGGAACTTGACCACCAAGCAGAAAACAGGAAGTTGATACCTGCAAAATTTTGATTAAATTGGTATGTTGATTATTCAATTTTATTTTAAACATAACTAATACATAAAAAACAATTCAAGTTTAGTGATGTTGGTTTTAAAAACTCAGAAATATAAGATAAAAATTTCAAAAGGATATCCGGATGTTTTATATTACATCTAATCACATATATTGTACCATTGAAAAAAATTTAACAGTATTTAAACATATCAAATAATTCAAATATATTTAGAAATATGAAAAATTGAAAATAAATTAAATAAATACATTTAAGCAAACAAAAGGAAAATATCTCTAAAACATATTAAAAAAATACCTTTGGTTAACTTTTTAATAAAGATTAATAAAAAGTAACAACATACTATACGAATGTAATATTCACTGTCAAAACATTCAAAAAATTCACACTAAGATAGAAATAAACTAGTCACCTTTTCGCTTCAGGGAAATTTACCAGTCTCGAAACATCTTACCACAACAGTCAGGGACTTTTTGACCACTAATTTGGGAGCCATCATAAAAGGTTAGAGACATTTTGCCTAACAGCTTCTAGTCTTTAGGCAGGGAAGCGTTGGACCTCGTCATTGCTGGAGAATGGAATTGGCAAGGGTCTGTGGGAGTTAATAGTAAGTATTAGCCCTTAGGCATTTTAGGTACATTATTACATAAATAATTAGTACATATTACATACATAGTCAGTTAGTTTTAAATGTGTATTACTAGTAAGCTTAATTTGAAAACAATTAGAACTTGAAATAGCCCTCATCTAATATTTTGTTTTACTATATTTCTCTAAATGTTGATTTTTACTTTGTCTTAATTTTTACAGCAAGCCATTAATAATAAGAAAAAATGATTTTGCATAATTATTATTTATAATGCTATAAAACTTTATTCATATAGTTTTTTGTTTATAAATTCTTTTATTGTGTTTAAGTAAATAAGCACTAAGCAGTTTTTAGACATCGATCAAAAATGCTGTTATCCAATTATGCATTAAATTAAAATAAAAACTTATTTAGGTAATATTTTACAGTCAGAAATTTTTTAAGCTAGATAACAAATCATTTCAGAATAATATTTAAGAAACTTTTATTATTATATGTAAACAATATATTTCGGTTTTCAGGATTAATTTAAAGAAGCTAGTTGCATAAAAAAATGGGAAGGAAAGTATATATATTTTTCACGTCTTAATACTTAAACGTAGCATAAGTATGTCATGAGAAAAAACAGTTGGACAGTTTTTTATAATGCACAACTGTTTTTAAAAGTAGTGATAAGCTATAAAATGTTAATTCATCTATTTAAAATATCTACAGTTTATAAAAAAACAATAACACTATATGATGTAGTTGAAAAAGCTTTTAAGCATATGCTTAAATCAATTTTTGTATAAATATGATGTAAGACTAAAAATAAATAAAAAAAATGACAAGTTATTAATATGTATTACTTTCCACTATAAACATCAAACAATATTTAACTTGCAATGATTAGTAGATACATTCAATTTAATGTCTTCATTTTATTATTTTTATACTATCCATAATGAAACTTAACTTTTTTCTAAAATGCTTAAACAATCTTATTATAAGAGCTGTGCTTAACAGTCCAACTCAATATAATTTTATATTTATATAATTAGGTATACTTAAAATAGAAGACTGTTGAATATAAAATTTCAATTGATTGTTATACACTGAAGAACATTTTATTTACAGTGGGAGATAAAGAGTAAGATAAGTTTAAGATATAACTTTTTAAAATCATTGACATATTGATTATATATATTTTTGCACATGTTAATAGATGTTAACAGAATAAATAAAAACAAATGTGGGCGGCCTAAAAATAACAGAATTATAAATTATTATCACTAGTTGTAGGAAAATATTTAAAAAAAGTTAGAGCTATTTTTGCTATTATTAATTACCTGAATATATTTATCAACTACAGATATTGTTTGACTACAAAAATTTTTTGAACAAATATAATTAAATTTATTTTCTGAATATATTTCTTAACTATAACAACTTGTTAAATGTTAAAAACAGTTATAAATGCAAAAATAAGACTTTTTTTTAATTACTCTTATAGACAGCAATTCATGTAGAGCTTATATTCACATTTAAATTTAAAATGACATTTAAAAAATCAATCAAATGAATTTTATTTTAAAAAATTGAACTTTCAAATTTATTAATTTACATTTTTTCCAAAAATTAGCCATTTTTTGTAATATTATTTTTAAACTTCTTATACAAAGAACTAAACAAAAACATTTAAACTATTGGTGTCTAATTAAATTAATCAGAAATGCTACTCTTTCAGTCAAAAAAACTAAAATGTACTAAACAAATTTATCAAATCATAAAAAGCAATTAATATAAAGCACTCAAACAAAATTGGTAGAAAATATTAAATATGACACCATTAAATCTCTTTCAGCATCCAGATAAAAACTGGCCTTGGTCAATTATGGCTTTTTTTAAATTTTAAACTAGCTGAGTTATACACAGACTTTCAAAATTTGAAATTTATGTTATTCTAAGTTCAATAAGTATAAAAATGTGTAGCAGACATAAAAAATGAATAATCTATAATAAAAATATACAAGCAATTATAAACTTTATTTAAAAATATTAACCATTCTTACCTGACTAAGCTGTTGAATTTGTTTTACTTCTGAGGATCCAGAGAGAAATTGTACTTCTTCAATCAGCTTGAAGAAAGGTTTCAAACTGTAAGTGTTTCAAACTGGTTAAAATTTTTGAGATATATTTAATTACAAAACTAAGGTTTTAAAACAAAAACTGTTTTAAGAAACTGATAGCAGTTTTCATTCTTACTTCATTAAATAGTAATTGGACATATTATTTTTACAACAAAAACAAAGAGCTAGGTAGCAGGGAGAAAATGAATAAAAAATGTTCAAAACTCCAGGTTTTTCCAAGCTTTTTAAGTGATATTTGTTGAGATACTAGGATTTTTCATGACATTAGTGACATTTGTTTGAAACTCCAAGTCTTTCCAGATTTCCTTTTTGCCTACATTGTCAAATTCCAAGTTTTTTAGGTAGGTCTGAGTGCTGATTAAGGACTCAGAAAATCTATATATTTTAATATAAAGTTTAAAGTTATAAAATGCCAGCCTAAATTGAAAAGATGCAATTGAAAAAATCCAAATTAGCCAGGGTCAGCAAAAAAGCTGATAAACTAGGCTGAAATGGCTCTATTTTGCATGAGAATATGGAAACCCTGAAATATAACCTTGAACTAGTTTACTTTAATCAGTTGTTTACCAAAATATGGTTAACAATTTGACAACCTATAAAAACATCAAATAAATTTTAATAATAATAAAAAGTTATTATAAATTTAGAATTGACCCGTTCGAGACTTTAGATATTTATCATAAAAACTTAAAGGATAATAAAAAATTCATTTATTGGGGGACATAGTAATTATTTAACAATATTATTTTGCTTTCCACATTGTATAATTAAATACTATAAGATGTACTACTAGGTGTAGTAGTATATAAAATACAAATACTAACTTGGACAGCAGCATAGTCCTTGATACAAATGATCTTTCAGGATGAGGAACGTTTTCTTAGGATGTACAGGTATTCTATACAACCAGATTTCGCATGACTGTTAATTAAATATTTGTTTATAATTATTTCTTACATAGTTTTTAATATATTTTTAATGTATACAGAAAGAATTGAGCTCATTGTGGTGAAGTTTCTTCATTTTTATCTCGTCAGAACCCAATACCCACAAAATGTAATAATGGCTCAAAAAACTTAATTGAAAAAAGTTATAATATACACATATTTTTCAAATTTTTCATTAATACAGGTTTTAAACAATTTTTTGAATAATTTTTTCTAGATTTTCTGAATTTTTTTCATACATGTTTGTGGGTCTACTTTTAGTTTGAATAATTTGAATTTTAAATTTAAAAACTGTGTTAAGTAGTATAATAATAATAAAAAGATACTTTTATTAGAATATTATCAGTTAAAAAACACTTATAATGACAAAAGTTTTTACCATTATGATAGATTAATCCTTTCAAAAATACATTTAACTACTCGAAACTAAAAAAATATTTAAATTTCCAGGCTTTTTATATCTTTTCAGTCTATATTATCAAATTCAAGGATTTTCCCTGGTTGCAATTTAAGTGGCTACTTTGATTAATACAGGGTTGTTAAAGATCTTTGAGAAATGTCATCCAGGTTTTCAAACGAACAAGTTTTCTGGTGTGTTTTTAGAGTATAGATAAATTAAAGGTTAAAAATTATAAAATTAATATAACAACGATGAAAAGATATTGTTAAGTAATTAAAACTTTTTTTTAATAATAAAATTTATTGATAACAAAAATTAATCTATATTTCACAATTATTGTGTTAGTTAAAAATTTCATTACTTTACATGTAAAACTTATTTAAAACTTCAGTTTTTACAGATTTTTAGTTTGATTTTCAGATTTTTTTACAAATATCCCTAACTTCAGTTTTTTGACAAACATGTGTTAATAAAATGAAGCACACATGTAATTCTGAGATTTTATGGCATAGTGATATAGTCTTTAAAACTTTAAGCCGGATAACCATGATATGAAAACTAATAAGAAATAATTTTATTAAACATTAAAATAATTAATTTCTTTTTGAACTATAAAATAATACTTACTCATAATGTTTTACAATTTTTTGTAAAGACAAATTTCTTAAGAATTAAACCTCTATAAAAAAACAACAAAGTCAGTAGCAAAATTAATTTTTATTCTTACACTAGCACAAGTTAGTCTAAATTAATATAAGAAATAAGAAGCATAAATAATAAGATTAAACAGTAACCTCATTTTGAAAACAGAATTGAATTGGAGTTTTCAAAGATTCAAATACATGATAATCAGATAACATTTAGTTTTGAAAATAAAAGTGTTACGTGTACTTGAGATAATGGTGTTTTAACGAATAATTTATCAAAAGCAGTGCGAAATAAAAATTAATACAACAATAAGTTTTTCAGAAAAACTAAACTTAATTAAAAAACAAACTGTTTTTTTTATAATTAATGACTCAACGCTATAATTAAAAAAAATACTTGATAAAATCAGCGTTAGTAAAACATAAAAAATTAATATTGTTCTTAAAAAGAAAGCAGCTTTATAAATTATAATTTTAGTAAGGATTTATGTCGTTTAAAATGAACATCATTAGTAACTTAATATAATAACAAGCATAATGGTTTAACACTTTTAAGCATTTGTTATATGAGTTTTAATAAAACTGATTTGTTAGATTTTTCGTAAATACTTAAACTATACTAAATAAAAAGGAGAATATGATGTTATCTATAAAATAGAAGACGTAACTCTATACAAGTATAAAATACTTTAATTTTCTCTAAGTTCAAGTAGATAGAGCTTTTATACAACTTATATATGACATTTAAAACAAAATTATATATATACGTATATATATAACATTCACAACAAAGTTGTTGCATTCAAATTAAAGTTGTTGTATTTCTAATCTAAAGTTGTCTAATTTTAAGCTAATATTCTTTTTTCAACAAGTTACGTCTGCAAAAAACCAAGTGCCGATAGAAAAATCGTTTTTATTGTAAAAAGTAGAACTAGTTTTTTTTTTAATAGCTCAGTAAGTAAAAAATTTAATTAAGCGCAACTTTTACTGTACCTTGGTATTAAATATCGAATATAAAAAAAATTATTGATAATAAAAAAAAAATATTTAAAAAAATATTCCTTAAAAATATAATTTTTAAATCTGATGTACTTTTAAAATAGATAATACAACTTTCAGAGTAATTACAACTAAAGTAAAATAACTTATTATTAAAATCTTTACTTAATTTTAAGTTTATTTATTATAACATTTATCTATCACCTACAACCTTGGTGTTACTGTTTTTATTTCATTTATTTATTAATCATTATCACATCTTTACAATCAGTTTAAACATTGTAATTGCAAAGAGATAAACAAGTTACACTGTAGCCTTATCATCTAATAGTTTTAGTATATGTTTGCATGAAAAAATTAAAAAAATAAAAATGAATTAATAAAATTGTAAAAATTTCACCCATCAAAGTTGAAAAAATATTTTTTTGGAATAAAACCTAAAGTGAAGCATAATATATATAGTAATATACATATATTCATAAAAGTATAATAAGATTAACTTAGTCAATATCCACATACACATTACATATAAATAAGTAAGAACTCAGTTGATAGAAATAAACCTTTAAAAAATTTAAATAAAATATTTTTTTTTCTAAATAAAATCAAAAATTTCAAATAACAATGAGAAATATTTGATTTTTGTTAAGTACATAAAGGACTTGGAAATTGTTTACTTAAAGAAAGTTTTTTTATTTTCAAGCGCTCATTCTAAGCGCCATAAATATTGAAATACTGTGTGAGAATAAAGTAGACGAGTGTGTAACGAAAATTTAAATTGTTAATATTCATTTTACCGAGTAAAGTACTTGCTGGAAATCAAATGACGTCACTACGATACTAAAAAATGCGAGCATAAATTTATTTTTATAACTTATAGTTTTAAGTATTTTGCATATAGTACAGTAACAGCAATACTATCATTAGTTGGTTTATTTGCAACCTACTGAAACAAAATTTAGATAAAAACATAAACAACTAAGTTTTAATACATAAAAGTACAATTCCAATAAAAAAATTTCAAATACTTAAAAAATTGTTCAATAGTTGTTATCCAAAAAAATCTTGACTTAAAAGTTACAAACTAGAGTAAAAAAAAAATTCTTCCAAAAGCATATTATCCATTTAAGTGAATTAGAAACAACTAGTATTATAAACTACTAATTTTTCACTACATAATGTTATGTTTTTATTTTCTTAGTTGTAACATATAAATTTCATTAATTGTATAAGTTCAATTACAATATTAAGCTTTATACAAAAAAAAATATTTAGTTCAATAGCAAAATTAAGTAAATGAAAAAATCACGCACTTTCTGCAACACCAAATCACAACAAAAACACTTTAAGAACTTTAGTTTTTAATTTTATAATATGAAACATTTTATGAATGGTATTAATTTAATTTACGTTTTTTTAAAAGTTAAATCGATTTAAAAAAACAAAACTTTTATCAATTTCATTTTACAATTACAAAAACATAACATAAGAGTTTATGCATTCTTTGGTTATTATTATTTTAATTAAAGATTAAATAATCTGATTACAAAAGAAAAACTTAGAGTTTATAGATTTATTTTTGAATGTTATATATATAGTAAAAATATAAGTATTAAAAGTAGCTAATTATTAAAATTTTACAAAAACTTGTTCAACATTTAATAAACTAACAAAAAAACTTAACACATAAAAACTTAACATAGCCAACCATTCAAACAAAGTTTAATTCTTAAAGATTTGAATAAATTGTGAATTTGCGATATTTATCAATGAAAATTTGTAAAATTGTCGCGCATGAAGTAAAACATTATAAATTTAATTGTAAGTATTTGTAAATATTTAAATCTTATAAAACACAAATAATTTGTAAAATTCTTGAACAATGATTTTTTTTTTCATATTAAGTACTTATAGCTATCTTACAACAACTTTAAAATATACCAGTAAATACAACTTTCAACGGACAATTCAGAAAAATATTTTGTTTTAATATATATGGGAAAGTATATGAAACTAATGTTGCATTTCGCTTGCTACGTCAATTAAACACTTATTTTTTTAATAAACTTTAAAGTTTGTTTAAAATATGCGACACGTTTTGCTTAAAGTGCGTTAGCTTTAAGGAGTTTTAGTTTAGGAATATTTTAGCGGTTAATTCAAGCATGTTAGTTAGTTATACTTAAAATTTTTTGACTTGAAATTAATTATGTATGTTTTTAAAATAAAATTTTATTTAAAATCATTAGTTGAAATAAACAGAAAAAAAAACTTGACATAAAGATATTATTTCAAAGTTTCAATTAGTTTTCAATAAAAAAATACTTAGGATTTTATATAGAACTGGGTAGCGTTTTAATAACTTTG
The DNA here is from genome assembly GCF_965202585.1 of Thalia democratica. Lineage (NCBI taxonomy): Eukaryota > Metazoa > Chordata > Thaliacea > Salpida > Salpidae > Thalia > Thalia democratica. The sequence goes on from NC_139165.1 coordinate 105,931,496, forward strand.
TTGTAAAAATTAAAAAGCACTGAAATATTCAATTGTTCTATGCAAATTTTAACATCTTAAAAATATAACAAAAAACACATCAGTCTATAACAAAAATTCAACAATCTAAAGGAAAATAAAAAATTAAACTTTGTTGTTAAGTTTAAAAACTGTATGTTAGCTGTTCAAACATGTTAGATATATGATGCTTGAGATCAATAGTTTACTTATAAAAATCTTGTAAAAAATAAATTATAAAATTTTACAGTAACCCTGTTAACAATATTAATTAAACAATATTATGAACCAATAAATAAACATTAAGTATATGGTACTAAAACTCAATAACTTTGCTTTTTTTTAATAAAAGGTAGTAGTATTAGGGTATTATAAATGTTTAAATTAAATATATTAAGATTTGCACAAGTTAACTTATACGTTTATTATCAATAAAAAAAAACTAACATATTGGGTTTCATTTTCCCGTTAGGCTGCAGGAGAGAGTGTCAAAGGTTACTAAAATAATTCCAAACTAAAATATTAAGCTAATTTGGTAAGTATGATACATTAATTTTTGTACTTGAAAGTATATTGAATTCGAAACTTAAAGTTTTTTAATTTAAATACATACTCGTATTTTGAAGTAGAAAGCATAATGAGGAACAAGTTTTTTAATTGTATTTTCTTATGGTTTAAAACATAAAAGTACACAATTTTTGAACTCAATTTTATTAACTCTTTTGTTGAACATTAAGTTTTAAAAGAAATTTAACATGTTTAATTATTTAGCGTCTAAATTAGTTCTCAAGAAGTCTTAGTCTTTGTCTATCTACATTTAAATTAATATTAACTTGTTGCAAGTCACAAAGTTTACATATGACTACTATGCAAAAATCCTCAAAAACGAAAACAATTACCATGAAAACACATTTAAGTTTGTTATGTTAAAAATTTCATTTTGTTTGAATTTTAAGTAAGGTTGTAAAGCAATAAAACAGACCTGTTAAATATAATGATAAAATTTTTCATCAACTGTTAATTTTTTGTTATTCCTGAATAATCGTTGTTATCACCTGATTGGCTGAAAAAAGTAAATTTTGGTGAACTACTACAAAAAATTTAAATTTATAATAACAAATGTATTTTAGTTAATTTTTATAATTAAAATAATGTAATTGTAAGATATGTTTAATTAATTAATGTAAATAATATAGTTAAATTACCTGAATTTGTTTTTAAATTTATTTCAAAAACTTAACACTTGAAAAATATTTAACATTGATAATTTTTAAGTTTATCAAAATTAAAATTTAATTTAAAGAAAGTATAAATATATAAAATAATACAAAGCCATTTATATTATAAACAAAGTACACAATCAATCAAAAGTGTTATCAATTTAAAACGCTTGGCACAACAAAAGCCTAAGATAAGTTAGAACTAAATTGACAATATGATAAAACAGAACAAAACGTGTGTTAAATTGATATAAACAAAATCTATTTTTGTCTACTAAACAAAGCTAATGTTTTATTAAATTGACAAAAGAAATTACTTGGTAAAACAATTATTTATGGATTTTACAAAACTTATTAATAAAAACAAAAACAAACTCAAAGGGTGTTAATAAATCTTTGTTATGTAATGAATACAATTTTAAATTAAGACGTTTAATTTTTTTTAAGGTAAAACATACCTTTTTAAAGTTGTAAAAAGTTCTTACTTTTATTTAAGGAGAGGTTTGATTTTTTTTTGTATATTCTTTAAAAGCTGTTTTTTGACAAAAAATATGAGGAAGTTTGTAAATATATGAATTATAAACTAACAAAAACTTATTGTGTTTAAATTAACTAAACGACTGATAAACTTGAAACAAAATAAAAGGAATTTAAAAAAAAGTAGTCGCGCAACATTGACTTATGTAAAACATTTGATTTGTAGGTTATAGTAATGTAAAAAAAAATTTTTTTTGTTTTTTTCACTTGATTTTAGAAAATTTAAGCGCTAATTAGTAAGAGTAATGTCAAAACTTTTAAAACCAAACCAGTAATAATATTGTATGTAGAATTAAACAAAATATAAAAAAAAATATTGATTATCAACAAAAAGCAAACATAAATTTAGAAATTTAATAATAAAAATTATTGTATGTTAAATTTTTATGATAAGTCAACTAAACAATTTTCTTGTCAATGAAAATTTTGGTTAAATTATTTTAGTTTTTAAAACAAGCTAAATCACTTAAATATTTCTATTAGGTTAGTGGAAACCTTCTAACAGATAATAAATTGTTATGGAAATATTATAACAAACTAAATTCACTTCTATGTTCTTTTTCTTGACGCAGAACCTAAACAATTTTATTTTTAAAAGACATTATAAAAATAAAATTTGACTTATAAATTTTTTACAATTTTAACCTTGCAAGAGAATTTAAAACTGATTAATTTTAATATATATTTCTTCACAAATAGTAATAAAATTTTAAATCATTATAACTAAAAATTACATCTCATTTTTTATAAACTTAAGATTTTTTGCTTTCCGATATGATAAAACATCTGACATATCAATTATTTTATTACATAAAGAAAAATCAAAAAAAAAAAAAAACAACTTGATTTGTTACTACGCTACAACATTTATAACAATCTTAAATTATAATTATATGCATAACATGTTAAATAGACTAAGGCTTTACAGAGGTAACAATTCTAAGAATTTTTTTATTTACAAAAAATTACAGTTAATTTCATAACGTTTTCTTTCATAAGTTAACTCTAATTAAACTATGTAAGTTGTTTAACACCGAAAAAAACACAATTATTTCAATGATCAATTTCTTAAAACGTAACTATAAGTAAAACATTATAAAATTAACTGTAAGTCTTTGCAAATATTTAAAAGTTAAAAATTCTCTAAAATGAACAATCATTTTGTAAAACTGTTGTAAAAAATTTTTTTTTATGTTAAGGACTTGTAGCTGTTTTTCAACGGCATCAAAATATCTTAGAAAATTGTAACATTTCAGAAGACGAAACAAAAACAAAGTCCTTTAATATATGTAGGAAAGTTTAAGAAACTGTTGTCGCATTTCGCTTGCTACGTCAATTGGAGAATAAATATTTCAAACACTTCTAAAATTTTGCTTAAAAATACGACAGGTTTTTGCTTAAAGTGCGTTAGCTTTCAGGAGTTTTAGTTTTTGAATATTTGAGCGGTAAATTCAAACATATTAGGTAGTTTTACTTAAAATTTGTTTATTGTATGAAATTGAAATAATAATATATGTTAAAAATATTTGTAATAATTAGTTAAAATAAAAAAAAAACTGACAGAAAGATAATTTTTTTTTTCAATTTTACATATTTTTCATTAAAAAAAACCTTAGGATGCTATATAAAATTTAATAAACTTTTAAAATATCTTTCTTATAAAAATTAAAAATGCACTGAAATATTCAATTGTTCCATGCAAATTATAACATCTTACAAATATAAAAAAAGCAACATCAGTTTATAACTAAAAACCAAAAACTAAAAAAAAACTATGAATATAATTTTGTTGGTAAGGTTGAAAAAAGTATGTTAGCTGTTTAAACATGTTAGATATATAATGGTTGAAATCAATAATTTTACTGGTGAAAAATCTTAAAAAAACAATCTTTAAAAATTACAGTAAAATTTGATAACGTCATCAATTAAAGTGTAATACGAAAACGGTCAAAATATGAAATATATAGTACGAAAAATCAAAACATTAATCTTTTAGAATAAAGCTAACAGTATCAGGGTATTATGTATGTTTAAATTAGATATAACAAAATTTGCACATGTACTGCTTAAACGTTTATTATCAATAAAATAAAACTAACAGATTGGTTTTATTTCCCCGTAAAGCTGCAGTAGGAGGTTTCTAAGGTTTCAGGCTTAAATTCCAACCTAATAATTTTTAAATAAATTACTATTATTTTCTAGTTAGAACTATACTGCAATTTTAAGCTTTTGAGACTTTTTTTTCATATAAATACATACTCGAATTTTAGTGAAGAAAACATAACGAAAAAAAACTTTTTTATGGTTTTAAATACTAGACTACTAAACTTGTCTTCCAAATTTTGTTAATCTTTTTGATGAACATTAGTTAAAATAAACTTATTCACTTGGCTAAGTTAAATTTTATTTATCATAATATGAAACTTATCAATTGAATTTAGCGCCAAATTGAGTACTCAAGAAATCTTAGTCTTTGTTTATTTATATTTAACCTTTGCAATTTAATTTTTTCAACGGTATTTACTAGCCGCTGTAAAAGTAAAAATGGGGAACATTTAAACTAAAAACATTATAAACTTTTTATACAAATATGTTCAACTTTGCTTGAAGGTAAAGAGATAGATGAAATATAAGGTTTGAAGTGGAAAATTATATATACATTACATGTTATTTTTGTTAGTACTGTAAAGTTGTTTAATAGCAAACGATTTGTAGAAACAAAATTAGTTATTAGTATTTATTAGTAAACGAACTATGAAATAAATATTTTTAGAAAAGTGCAGATAAAAATAAATAAATTCATAAATTTCGCTTAATCTTTTTGATGTAAAATACCTTAGTTTAAAACTGTTTAGATTTGAAACAAAATTCGTAGTTTAAAAATTATATTAAAGTTTAAAATCATATGAAAAATAAAAAATTCTTACTGCATTACGGCCATTGGCCAACAAATATTAAAGAAACTATTGGGCCATTACAGAAAAGACAAAAAGAGATTGAAACCTTAAAATAATTTTGATATACTTAATAACAGGATTGCAAAGTCGGCCAAAGTTTTAGCAAAAGCAGAATGATCAAAAATGAGTGGCTTGTCCGCAGATATTGTAGTTAAAACTTACGGAAAAGAGCTCAAAAAGGTAACAAATACTTATAATTGCATTGGACCCCTAGAGAGTTTAGGAAAGCGATTAAAGAAAAGCTGTTTCCTGATGTTGAGAACTTAAAAGAAGAATATCTGATCGTTACAAAGAATACAAGTGACACGAAGGTACAAAACGGAGAGTTAAAGCAAAAAAAACATCAAAACTAAGGAAGTCACATAAAACAGTTAAGGCACCAAGTATGAACAGATAGATTTTATAAACTTTTTAAGTAGTATTGTATTATAATTAAAGTTTTATTGTAAACAAAGCAATAACATTTTTTTTTCTTTTTTACACAACAATTATCGATTAATACCACAACTCAACTGAATCAACAACTTAAAAGCAATGTAGAGATTTCAATTTTTTAATTGCTGTTTAATTCGGATCGAATTAATTTGGTTTGTAGCTAAAATAACCAAAAATCTTGCTTTACTAAAATATTCAACAAAAATATTTGAGTCTCTTTTAAGTTGATTTTAATTACTATAAATTTGCTGTAGTAGTAAATGCAACATTTTTTAGTTTTGTGCGAAACTCCGTCTTTCAAGTGAAACTAGAATAAAATATAAATTTAAAAGTACAATAACTTTTTTAGAAGTTTTTAAATAAAGTATAGCAAAGTAGAACTGTTTATTAAGTTGTGATATAAATATTTATTTAAGAAATTAACCTTCACTAGTAACTTAAATGACCATATTGATACATACTATGACACTAAAATAAAAACATACAAGAGTTTATTAGTAAAAAAAAGCAGTTAGTATGCAACAAATTTTTGCTTTTAATGCGAGAATAATAAAGTTGTAGATATCGAAAATGACTTCTAATTTAATTCAAGTTAATATAAAAAAATTAAGTAATGTAGTTCAATAATTTAAGTAATTAAGTAAGTAAAGTAAATAGTTTTTAAGACTCAACCTTTTTGTATAATTTCTATATTTGTTCAATAATTCTTAAAATTTTCACTTTTATTAGTCATACATACTGAAAATAATTAACAAACCTGATTGGATTGACACTAAAAATAAAGGCAGACGCTCTGAGTTTATGGAACTTTTATGTGTTTACTTCCACAATAATTTGTACAATTGTTTATTATTCTTATAATCAGATGTACTCTATACTTAAAGACACTCTTAGCTATTAAAGTTATTGTTTAGATGTTTTTCAACATCAAAAAATTCAGTCTAATACTTCTCTATACAAAAAAATGCTTTACATTTCCAAATGGAAGCAATATGAAAGTAAATTAGTACATTAGCATTATATTAAGTACATAAGCGTTTTGCAATAACTTTAAATATTTGCTATTTTAAGCAGTGTCGAATTTTGAAAATACAAATCATGTTTTAAAGAGTATTAAAAAAACCTAAACTATTAATATTCAATTAATGAAAATAAGCTTTTTATGGAAATTGAAATAAAAGTAAAAAGAAAATTTCCAAAACTAACTACTCAATTTATTTTTCAGAAAAATAGTATCGACTTTACAGTTTTTATTAAAAGAAAACTTTTTTAACCGCAAAAAATGAAACTGCTTCATTAGTTATTGAAGTACATAAGTACAAGTAAAAATTTTTTAAGGTATAAAAGTAATGAAAGCCGGCAAAAATATAAATTTTTGTGTGAAAAACTAGAAAAAACATTTGTTTTAGAGAAATTGTGAATTTTTTTACTTAAAACTATTATCTACATTACAGCTTTTTTAAGACCTAGTTAAAAGCTTAAAAATAAAACTTTTACTTGAAATAAATTTTCTTCATTCAGTTAAACACAACATCATAATAAAAGTTATTTTTTTAAATTTCTCATCAAAGATCACAGTAAACCGGCTATACTTGCCACAACTTCAAGTACCCAAAAACTGACAATTCAATGTGTACCGGTCAATGACAAAAGAAAACGCGTTGTAAGACATTAGTAAGCGTTTTATAAAAAAAGATAATTAAGAAATTTAAATCTTTTACACCGGCTTTGATGAGTTTAAAAAGTGAATTAACTAATTATTTATTCTAAAAATTTATATATTGCTAATGAAGCTTTAAATACTATTTTTATATTAATTAATTTTTCTTTATCTGGTTGAACCAAGAATCATGATCACTGTTGTTTTTATAAATTTCTCATTAGATACCACAGTTAACCGGCCATACTTGCCATAAACTCAAGTCCCTAAGACCTCACAATTCAACGTGTACCGGTTAATGACAAAAGAAAACGCGTTGTAAGACATTAGTAAGCGTTTTATAACTAACAAACTATACAGCTATAACATACTATGAGGGTATAACTAAATTTTTATGATAAAATTTCAATCAAGTAAATAGTGGCTTATCTATTGAAAACTATTTTTTATAGTTATGATTCTAAATATTGTTTATACTTTTAAACCACTGGTAAATTCTCTATGAACAATTACTTAAATAAAGTATTTGACTATTGCTATAAACTTATTTAAAAGTATTATTTGTCACTTTTAAAGTAAAATATTACTAAACCAGTGATGAAATAAACAAAAGCATGCTTAATTTTTGTATAATTTTAAAGCTATTTTCCTATCAAACCTATTGTGAGAAAATAACTAGTAAACACTGTACTTAAAATAATAAGCTTTTAATAATAAATGCATAAATTAAAAGTAGTTTTATTTCGAAAAAAGTAATTAAAGTGTTCAGTTCTGTTGTTTTTAATTGCTACAACAAAATTAAGTTTTGTTTCAAAATTACAACACCAGTTTAAAGGTTTAATTTTTACATAAAGACGCACTGTATCCCGGCTAAATTTATTAATTAATACTTTAGAATTAACTTCTAAGAAAACTATGTAAACAATATAATACCTAAGAAAAAACGATTATTCTATTCATCGTTTTTTATATAATAATTAGTAGTAAATATTTTTAAAGTTAACTCTATGTCTTTGTTAATACATAAGTACTAAAAAAATAAAAATAAAATCCTTAAAAAGTAATGTATGAAGATTTTAACTTTTATCAAATTAAGAACTTCTAAAGTTCTTTCCAAAAGCTTCTAAATATCTGGCAAAGTACAATATTTCAAAAGACCAGTTGTTAACAAATTTTACTTTAATATATGTAAAAAAGTTAATAAAACTGTTGTCGCATTTCGCTTGCTACGTCAATTGGAGAATAAATATTTCAAACACTTTTAAAATTTGCTTTAAATGTGCGACAGGTTATTGCTAGAAGTGCGTTAGCTTTCAGAAGTTTTACATATTGAATATTTGAGCGGTAAATTTAAGCATATTAATAAGTATTACTTAAAAGTTATTGATATAAAAATAATAATATATGTTAAAAGTAAATATAATAATTAGTTAAAATAATCCAAAAAAAACTGACAGAAAGATAATTTTTATTTAATCTTGTATAGTTTTTTATGAAAAAATTACCTTGTGAACCTATATATAACTAAATTAGTTTTAAAATAATTTTTTTGAAAAAAAATAAAAAGTACTGAAATATTCAATTGTTCTATGCAAACTATAACATATTACAAATATATAAAAAAATACCAGTTTTTAGCAAAAAACCAACAATTAAATGAAAGCTACAATTTAAATTTTGTACGTAAAGTTAAAAAAAAGTATGTTAGCTATTCAAACATTTGAGATAATTGATGGGTGAAATTAATAGTTTTACTTATGAAAAATCTTAAAAAAAGAACATTTAAAAATTACAGTAAAATTTGATAACAATATTGATTGTAGTGTTTTACGAATCCGGTCAAAAGTATCAAGTATATAGTGCTAATAATCAATAGTTTTTTTTTTAAATAAAGCTATAGTATTAAATTATACATGTTTAATTATATAAATATTAAATTAATTTATATATATATATATATATATAAATTAGCACATGTACTGCTCAAACGTTTATTATCAGTAAAAATACTAACAGATTACATTTTCCCGTAAGGATAGAGGAGAGGTGTCAAAGATTTTGCAAGTTAAGGGATTGTAAGGTCTGACTATTTTGTTAACAAGTTTGTTAATCTTGACATTACTCAGTTCTTAATTTTGCAACAGATTTTAAGATTGATTAATGAAAATAAATATTTCTAGACAAATAGTGATGAAATTTCAAATAATTATGATAAAAAATGCATCTCAATTTTGATAATATAAAGATGTTTTGTTTTCTTATATAATAAAATATTTCACATACCAACGATTTTGAATAGAAAAATGATTCTTTTTTTAATTAACAAAACCTGCTTTTTTACTGTTTTCTCTATATTTATATGTTTTATAAGTTTTAAATTGCTGCGAAACATGGTAAATAAACCAAAGCTCTACATAGGTAACAGTTTTAAACATATAAGTACTTACAAAGACATACAGTTAATATTATGACGTAATCTTTCAAAAGTAAATTTTAATGAAACTATGTAAACAAAAGAAAAACTGTTATTTTTATCAATAATCTTATTTACATAATTTTAAAAATCATTCTAAAGTTTACTTTATGCTTTTGTTAAATTTTTATTACTTAAAATTGTCGAAATAAAGAAAATTTATTTATAAAAGTGTTCAAAGAAGATTTTAATTTTTGTCATATTTGGAACTTTTAGCTGTTTTTCGACAGCTTTTAAATAAAAAACAATACTGAACACACTATGCATAAAGGTAAATAAAAAATTTTGTTCTTTAATATATTCAGAAAAGTTTTTAAAACTGTTGTTGCATTTCGCTTGCTACGTCAATTGGACACTTAATTTTTTAATAAACTTTAAAATTTGCTTAAAATATGCGACAAGTTTTTGCTTAAAGTGCGTTAGCTTTCAGGAGTTTTAGTTTTTGATTATTTTAGCGGTAAACTCAAGCATATTAGTTATTTTTACTTAAAAGTAGTTAATTAAAAAGAAAAAAAATTATATTTTAAAAATAATTTAAGCTAGAAAAAAAAAAAAAAAAAATTAAAATATATTTTTTTTTTTGGTAAGTATTTCATTAAAAAAACCTAAAGAACTTATATAAAACTGGATAATAATTTTGAATTCATTTGTTGTAAAATTTGAAAAGCATTGAAATATTCAATTGTTCTATGCAAATTATAACATATGACAAATATAAAAAAAACAACATCAACTAAAAAAAAAAAAGTAAAATGAAAACTACAAACTTTATTTTGTTTTTAAGTTTCAAAAAAGTATGTTAGCTGTTCAAACATGTGAGATATATGATGGTTGATATTGATAGTTTTACTTATGAAAAATCTTAAAAACAGAACATTTATAAATTACATTAAAATTTGATGACAACATTAATTAAAGTGTATTACGAACCCAGTCAAAAATATAAGTACTAAAAATCAATTGTTAATTTTTTTAGAATAAAGTTTTAAGTATTAGGGTGTTATATATGTTCAAATTAAATATATTAAAATTTGCACATGTACTGCTCAAACATTTATTATGAATAAAAGAAAACTAACAGATTGGGTTTCATTTCCCCGTAAAGCTGCGGTAGGAGGTTTCTAAAGTTTCAGGCTTAAATTTCAAACTTATAATTTGTTTATAAATTAATATTATTTTTTTAGTTACAACTGTACTGAAGTTTTAAGCTTTTGAGACTTTTTTTCATGTAAAAACATACTCGAATTTTAGAGAAGAAAACACAATGAAAAACAAGATATATTTTATGGTTTTAAACACAAGACTACTAAGCTTTACTGCCAAATTTAATCGAATCTATTGTTGAACGTTAGTTAAAAACGAAATTATTTGGCTAAGTTAACTTTTATTTATCAGAGTATGGAACTTATCAATTAAATATAGCGTCAAAGTGAGTACTCAAAAAATCGTAGTTTTTGTAAATCTAAATTTAAACTTTTTAATTTTTTTTTATCAAACGATATTTTGTAACCGCTGTGAAAATTTATATATTTGTCGGGGATCGGGGCAGCAACATAAAGGTAGAAATTATAAACTTAAAGAGTTATAAACTTTTGAATAAATATGTTGATTTTTCTTAAAGGTAAAGAAATAAATGAAATAGGAGATCTAAAGAGAATAGTTATATACACATTACATATAACTTTTATTAGTACTATAGAGTTCTTTGATAGCAAATAATTTGTAGAACAATAGTTAATAATAAGTACTTATTAGTAAAAGAACTATGAAATATTTATTTTTACAAAAGTGCAGATGAAAACAAATAGATTCATAAATTTACTAAATCGTGTTGCAATTACCTTAGTTTAAAACTGTTTAAATTCAAAATGAAAATTGGTAATTTAAAAATAATATTAAAGTTTAAAATCATGAGACAATTCAAAAATTCTTATTTTATAACGGTCATTGACCAACAAAGATTAAAATAACTATCGGGCCGCTGCAGAAAAGAAAAAAAGTTTAAAACCTTAAAATAATTTATATTATATATAATTATATATAAGGATTGCAATCTGCTAAAGTTTTCACCCAAAAAAGACCAAAAATAAGTGGCTTATTCTCAGAAGTTGTAGCAAAAAATAGCGGAAAAGAGTGTAAAAAGTTAACAAAACAACAAAACACTTATAATTGCATTTGACCTTAAAAGAGTTGAGGAAAACGATTCGATTAAACAAAAGTTGTTTCCTGATGTTTATTTAAACTAAAATCAATAAAAAAGAACTTGAAATAAACTTTTTTTTTTAATTATATTTAGTTTTTCATAAAAAAAAAAATCTTAAAAATTTATACAAAGTGAAAAAAGAAAACACGTTTTTCAGGCATCAGTAAACGTTTTATAAGAAAAGATATTTAACGACTTTAACACTGTTATACCAGCTTTGATGAGATTAAAAAATGAATTAACAAATAAGATTTAAGATTTTTTTTTACTAGTTTCGCATTGAACATGAAGCTTGGTCTATTTAAACAAATACTTTTTGGTAAGATCTTAAATTAAATCAATGTTGAAGTTCGTTATAGAAAAAAAAGATTGATTAACGTAATAGCTTTATCACAAGAACCAAATTGATTTTATTAGCAAAATTATCATTAAAATATTTTCAGTATAGTTTAACTGTTTTTGACAAATGTAAGTTTTACAAATAGAAGTAGATAAGGTGAACAATTATAATAAATTTAAAACATAAAAATAGGTCAGATAAAAATTAATTTTTCACTAATTGTATTTAATATGTTCATTTTAAATAAAGATACAACTTCATCTAATTCACAAATTTAATCATGCAGATATAGCAAATAAGTTTGAGATTTAAAGCAGATGTCGGCAAACTGCGGCCCGCGAGCAGGTAAATGCGGCCCGCTGAGCATAAACATATCTAAAGACACTTTTTTTTTGATATGGTTGAATTTGATTAATCTCGTTTTAAGTCCCAGTATAGCATTTTAAAACAATCAAAAGACTTTACAGATTTAGCTTAAAATGTTAAAAAAACAGGTTAGCATTCGACTAGTGTTTTTTCTCAGTTTCATAATAACTTCCTTCATACAAAAGCAAGTTATTGTTTGAAAAAGTGTAAAGGTGCTTTAGTTTAGTAACATATTTACATAATACCTACTTAGAAAGTTGATAAAATGCAATTGTTTTCTATTTTGTAAAAAAAAAAGAGCACAATAATTAAGTAATTTCTGATTTTTTTACAATTATTATTTTTGTTATCACCATTTTTTTATTAATAACATTTAAAGTTGCTTAAAAATATCTTTTTAATTTTGCTATACTATCGAAAGAAGTAAAAACTTCAACTTTCAAAAACGTCGAAAAGATAACAAAACCTGGAAAAATTTTCTTAAAAACTTTTGGCAACCCTAAAACTGCTTACATTCTTTTTGTAGTTTAAAAATGTTTTTTTTTTTGACATATTTATTGTTTATACAACACAAACATTTGTTTTTTGAATAGGTAATGCTGGTAGTTTTAATTATAATGGCTAATTATTTTAAATTTCTTATCTTTAACATCCGTTGTTAGTAATCAGATTTATATAGTTTCGCAGTATAATCTTCTTTTATTGTATATTTAACAATATACAGAAAATATTATAGACATGGTTGTAATAAACAGCAGAGGCGCCGCGTTGGATGTTTCACTGCCTCGATTGCACCACCTTAAAAATTTATAAGAAAAAAATAAAGTATATATAACGTTTTATTTATTTTTTAGAATAAAATGTCTTATAAAAATGGAATTCAGACATCGATCATTTTGCTCTTTACACTGCCGCAAACTCTTAGCTGCCTGCCCTAAATGAACTCAAAAAAGCAAAATATCTCAAGAATTACCGCAAAATCAATATCTTGCGGTAAGTAAGCTATGTTGAAAAATCCCTAAAATAGAACAGGCTTAAATATCATTCCACAAGCTATCGTAAACAATAAATGAAAACCAAGCTAAGCAGAGGCAACTCAAGTAGAGAAAACTCGAGCACAGGCAACTCGATCTGGGACAACTCGAGCAGAGGCAACTTGAGAACGGGCAACTCGGCATTTTTTTTTTCTGCTCGACCTAAGAAAAATACCACGCAACGCCACTGATGAACAATAATTACTATTGCTTCTTTATAAACTTCTCAATAGTTCTTTCTGATCAGTCTGTAGTTACTGAACATAATCATGTGCTTTGTTGAGACTGACTTAAGCGATTTGTTTTTTTTCTTACAACAACTTTTAACTAACGTTTTTTAAGTTTAGATTTACTAAATTTAAACACAATATTTTTATTGAAGATAAAAAATTGCTATACTGATTAATGAAAAATAAGTTTTCTAACTTCATTATTGGCTTAATTTTTTTTATATACTTCCATTAAAAGAATTAACAAACCTTATTGTTCACTTAAGCTGACTTGAAATAATAATATTTTTTCTATATAACTAATACACTGTTAATAAACTTCGTTATTTTTTTTAATTTTATGTAAACTTTATTCAATAAAGGTTGTCAAACAAACAAGCTAGTTTAAAAAACTGAAAAATTCAGACTAGGTAAGACCTGCTTTACAGATCTTTGAAAACTCAGGTGTGTGAAACTTTTATTTTAAACATTATTAAAAATCTTCGAATTCTCAGAATAGGTTTTATTAATTTTCTTTTTTTCTAGTTTACTTAAATATAATGTACTTTTTTATAATAACAATATTTTACTTAGGTATTTAACAGCAATCTTTTAGCATTTTTAACTTTATATAGGCTGGTTTGATATGAGTCAGACATTTTCGCTTTTAGAGTAGCAACCATGTAAAAGAATAATTATTTACTAATAAGCTATTTTATTTAAATATTTGAGCACTAGTTATGATAGAAACATTTTCACTTTTTTTTTATGATACAAATAGGTTTTAGTGTTATTTAGTTAACTAATTACTGTTTTATTTAAGAGTGTAAACTATTTAAAATGCAAAAAATATTTTCAAAACTTTATATTTTTGAAAATATGAAAAAGTGTTTATGATATAAAAATGTATAAAGTGACCCATAAACGTTTTTAAAGCTCGGATTTTATAGATAATAAGGTTGTAAGTTAAATAATTACATAAAGTTAATTTTATTTGTGATAAAGATAGTACAACTTTTTTTAAGACTTAAGTACATTAGTTAATGTAAATTTTATTTCAATAAACATGTTTAATTTAAATAAGCATTTTTAGAAAGCTAAAAGTCTTAAAAAATAGTAAACTGATTAAAAGTAAAATTTTCTTTAATGTGACCTGAAATAAAATCGAAATATGTTTTAATGTACCTAAAACTAAAACTGCGGCCCGCGAAGATTTTGGAAAATAGAAATTTGGCCCGCAAGCACCAACTGCCTGCCGATTCCTGGTTTAAAGTTTGATATCATTAAAAAACAAATTTGATATATACTCATTAATGCAAACTTTTGTTAGGTAAGAATTTAAGATTTTATTAAAACGCGACAACTTTAATTTTTGCCTAATACGGTTTTACACTAATGAGTATAAAATTATTACTTTTAATAGCAAATCAAATAAATGAAATTAAGATTTTTTATTTTTAAGCACAATTACTAGAATAGGTTATCAAATTTTTACTGTACAATTACTTAAGTAGTTTATTTATGAACTATTTAGTAAAGCATTACTAAAACAGTGTTAACAATAATAAAAAGCATGCTTAATTTTGTATAACTTGAAAGCTTTATTCCTACCAAGCCTATTTAAGTAAATAGTTAGTAAACACTTTACTTTAAATACAAGCTTTTATTATTAAATCAAAATATTAAAAAAAGCTTTAATTAAGAAAATATTAAGAGTTCAATTATGTTGATTTAAATTAATAACAAAATTAAGTTTTTTATCCAAATTATGACAATAAACTTAAAGTTTAAGTTTATTGTCACCATTAACAATACCTCGATTAAATTATAACTTATTAGTTCAGAAGTAACTTCTAAGAAAACTATGTAATAAGTTTAACACCGTAGAAAAAAAAGAAATTATTTAAGAACTTTTTAAACATCATTACTAGTTAAATATTTCAAAGTTAACTGTATGTCTTTGTTAATACTTAAGAACTTTAAACTGTCAAAAAACGTAAAAGTGTTCTGTGAAGTTTTCAGTTTTTTACATATTAAGAACTTTTAGCTGCATTGAAACAGCTTTAAAATATCAAGTCAAGTAAAAAATGGTCAAATGCAACTCATGAAAGAAAAATTGTTTTTAATTATTATTAGTAAAGTTAATAAATTTGTTGTTGCATTTCGCTTACTTCGTCAATTGGACACTAATATTATTTAAGTACATTTAACATTTGCTCAAAATATGCGACAATTTTGATTAAAATACATTAGTTTTGGGAGTTTTATATTTGAATATTTAAACATTAGATTAATAAATATTAATTAATTTACTTAAATGTTGTTAGTTCAAAAGTAATAACTTTTTATTTTTAATAGTTTAAGCTAAAATAAACAGAAAAAAATTTGAATATTATTTTTTACTGATTAAGTTTTTCATAAAAAAAAAAGCTTAGGAACTTATAAAAAACTGGATAATTATTTAAAATAACGGTTTTATAAAAATTAAAAAACACTGAAAAATTAATTATTCTATGCAAATGATATCATTTTAAGTGTAATAAATAATTCATGACTTAATAAAAAAACTATCAATTTGAAAGAAAATTGTAAATTGAACTTTTTTTTTTAAGTTTAAAATAAATGTTAGCTTTTCAAACATGTTAGATATACGATGGTTAAATCAATAGTTTTACTCGTGAAATATCTTTTAAGAAGAAAATTTAAAAGTTACAGTAAAATTTGATAACGACATTAATTAAAATGTATTACGAACCCGGTCAAAAACATCAAGTATATAGTGCTGAAAATCAATAGTTTACTTCTTTTTTAATAAAGCTAACAGTATTAGGGTATTATAAATGTTTAAATTAAAGTATATTAAAACTTGCACATGTACTGCTTAAATGTTAATTATCAATAAAAAAATATTTCATATTGGGTTTTATTTCCCCGTTAGGTTGCTGGTTTATAGGTTTTCCGGCTTATATTCCAAACAAAATATTTTGTTACATTAGTAAATATTTTTAGTATTTAACTAGTTACATGTTATGTTTCCGAATTAGAAATATTGCTAAATTTAAAGCTATTGATTTTTCAATGTAAATACATACTCTAATTTTGGAGAATAAAACATAATGAAAAAGAAATATTTTTAATTATTTAAAACATAAGCCTACTTAATTTTTACTTAAGTTCTATCAACTTTTTTGATGAACATTAGTTAAAAGAAACTTATTTAGTTGGCTAAGTTTGTCATCAACTATCATAATAAGGAATTTATTATTGAATATAGTGTCTAAGTAAGTACTCAAGAAATCTTAGTCTTTGTTTATTTACAATTTATTTTCTTATTTAATTTTTTCAAACGATATATTGTAATCGCTGTAAACAATTATATATTTGTCGGGAATTTGGGCAGCAACTAAAAACGTAAAAATTCTAAACTAAAAATTTTATAAACTTTATAAACAAATACGTTTAGTTTTTCTGAAAGGTAAAGAAATAAATGAAGTATGAGGTCTGAAGTGGATAAATGTGATAGATTACATGTTAAATGTTTTAGTACTGTAAAGTTGTTAATAGAAAATAATTTGTAATTAATTTATAATTTTAATTAGTAAAAGAACTATGAAATATTTATTTTTACAAAAGTGCAAATGAAAACAAATAAACTAAAGATTTTATTTCAATTGTATTGCTATAAAGTACCATAGTTAAAAACTCTTTAGATTCAAAACAAAAATTAGTAGTTTAAAAATAATATTACAGTTAAAATTATATGAAAAATCAAAAATTGTTACTGCAGTATGACCATTGGCAAACAAAGATAAAAAAAAAACTATGCGCCATTACAGAAAAGAATAAAAGAGATTGAAACCTTAAAATAATTTATATTATAAGTTTTATATAAGGATCGCAATGTCGGCCAAAGTTTTTAGCCAAAAGCGAAATGATCAAAAATGAGTGGCTTATTCTCAGATATTGTAGCGAAAAATTACGAAAAAGAGCTTAAAAGGTAACAAAACAACAAAATACTTATAATTGAATTGTGCCCGTAGAGAGTTGAGGAAAAAGATTAGATAAAATATTTTTCCTGATGTTGAGAGCTTAGAAGAAGAATATTTGATCGTTCCAAGAATACATGTGACAAGAAGGTATAAAACGGAGAGTTAAAGCAAAAAAAAAATTAAAACTAAGGTAGTCCCATGAAACAGTTAAGGTACCAAGTTTGGAAAGAAAGGTTTTCTAGACTTTTTAAGTAGTTTTACATTATAAACAAAATTTAACGTACCGAAACAACATCTTTTTTTTAGTATTTTACAAAAAAAATACCGATTAATACCACAACTCAACTAAATCAAAAATTAAAAGCAATATAAATGATTCTGATGCTATCAAAAATAATTTAAATTAAAATACATCTATAGCTTTTAAAAATTATAGTTTAGATGTTTTCAAAAAAAAATCAGTTTTATACCATTTTATACAAATAAAATATTTTACAACTCCAAATCAAAGCAATACTAAAATAAGGTGGATGTTTTAAGTACACAAGTGTTTTGCAGTAAGTTTAACAAAGATAAAAACTTGTTAGAACGTCCTCTGTTTTAGGCAGTGTCAAACTTGAAAAGTACGAGGTAAGTTTCTAAAGAGGATTGAAGAATCTTAAAATACTAACACTTAATTAATAAAAATAAGCTTTCGATGTACATTCACTAAACAGTAAAACAAAATTATTCAGCGCTAAGTACTGAATTTATTTTTCAGAAAAACAATACAGTAACCTTTCGCTTATTTACGCACATTGTGTCCACAGAAAAAGTGCGTAAAGATACGAGAGGTACCAAATATACTTATTATAATAGCTGTTTTTTGATATTGATCTATTTAAAAGCAGACTGGGACTTTCCAAATTTTAACAATTTGTTTACTTTATTTAAGAATATGAAAACAAAAGATGAAACTATATATATATTAAAAAAATAATTTTTATTTATATATCATAATTTTACTAATTAAATTTATTAATTTTAATAAAAGGTAGATTTTGTTTTTATTTATATGTGACTTATTTGATACTTTTATACGTTTTTATAACGTTTATATTCTATTATACTTGGCAACTTCAGTTTATAATTAAGCATTTGCTTACAATTAAGAAATGTTGTGGTGTCTATATTAAAATTTGTTTCTATAGCTTTTACAAAATTATGCATTTGGTGTTGTAATGGATTTCTTCTTTTTAAAAAAAATCTATAAAGTATAAGAAAAATGTTCAATAAAAATTGTTTATGTTACTACAATTTTTTTTTAAATTGTCCTTTGCCCACATAAGAATAAACTTGTCTTGCATTGTAACAAATATACATTAATGGACTTTTTGTGTAGGAATAATATTTCATACCATAAGAATTCGAGGAATTGATTTTGTCTTTATTTAAAGGTATAAAATGGGAAGCGGCAAGCCACCTAAGCTATAAAAGTCAAAGCAATAGAGTTCAATAGGCTCCTTATGGAAAGCACAAACTAAAAATTCAAAATTAAGTTTAAAATTAATTTAAATTAAAAATATACGATAAACCTAATTTGTGCAATATTAAAAAAATTGAAATTTTTAATTTTTGAATTTTAGGAATTCTAAATCGCGAATTGAAACGAGAGTGCGTAACGTCACGAGTGCGTAAACATGCGAGAGGTTACTGTATTGAATTTGCAGTTTTCATTAGAAGAAAGTTTTGTTAACAGCACAAACTGAAGCTGTTATTTTAACAATTAAACAGTACAAGTTGTTTTTTTTGTAATTATAGGAAATGTGTGAAAAAAGTTATGAAAAATTTTGACAGAAAATGTATATAAAACTTTTTTTATTTATAAAACGAGTAAAAAAAAGTTAATGATAAAATCTAGAAAAAAAATTGTTTTAGAGAATTCACAAAAATTTTTAAGTAAAACTATAATTTTAAATGGTTTGTTTATACCTAATTAAAAACTTGAAAGTATTTTTTTTTAATTAATTAAGTTTTTTTCATTTAATCGAACCAAGAATCATGATCCCTATTGTTTTTATAATTTTATCATTAGATACCACAGTGAACCGACTATACTTGTCACAAACTCAAGTACATAAAGACCTTATAATTCAACGTGTACCGGTTAATGACAAAAGAAAACGCGTTTTAAGACATCAGTAAACGTTTTATAAGAAAAGATAATTTAGAAATTTAAATATATTAATCCGGCTTTGATGAGATTAAAAAGTGAATTAACAAATATTTTTTTTACAAGTTATGTACTGAATATTAAGCTTTGTCAAGCACATTTAACAAATTTTGTATAATTTGAAAGCTTTATTCCTACCAAGTATTTAAAGTAAACAGTTAGTAAACACTTTACTTTAGATACAAGCTTTTATTATTAAATCAGAATATAAACAAAGTTTTCATAAAGATAATATTAAGAGTTCAAGTTTGTGGATTTAAATTACTAATAAAATTAAGGTTGCTTTACAATACCCCGATTAAATTCTCAATATCCCAATTAAACTATAACTTATTACTTCAGAAGAAGTTAAATACCGAAGAAAAAACGATTATTTTATTTAAACTAAATAAACTTATTATCTTCCAAAACATAGTAAGAACCTTTTTTTTTGTTCTAATAGTAAAGATTTTTTAGAATATGTAGACTTATCAAACTTTGTTTTTCAACTACAGATTTTTAAATTTTTTGTTTGTACAATACAAAGAATAGATTTGACGACCTAGGTTTATGAAAACATTTTTTAATACCAAAACAAAGTAAGAAACTTTTTATTTGTATCAACAGAGAAATAATTTACAAATTTAAACATCAAAAAGACTTTTTTTTCAAATTAAATTTATTTAAAACTTTTATTCTGTACTAAACTAGTATAAAATCGACGACAAAAATTTAAAGAAAACTTGTTTTAATACCAAAACATTGTAAGAAACTTATTTTATATGAAATATTTAAATAGAGAAACAATTTACAAATGTAAACATCAAAATGACTTTTTTTTTGTCAAATAAAGTTTATCTAAAACTTTTATTCTATACTAAACAAAGAATAAAATCGACAACAAAGATTTAAAAAAAACTTATTTTAATACCGAAACATTTTAAAATATTTATTTTGTATGAAAAAAGATACACTTTTTATATATGCTTTCTGTAAAAACCATTTTGTCATTTTAAGTTTTTTAAAAACTTTTGTTATATACTGAGCAGAGAATACGTCTGCCGACAAAGATTTAATAATCTTATCTATTACAAAACATTGTAAGAAACTTTTTATTCGTTCGAATAGTAAAGATATTATAGAATATGTAGACTTAACAAACTTTGTTTGTCAACTACAGTTTTTTTTTTTTTTTTTTTTGTTCGTACCGAACAGAGAACACATTTGACAACCTAAGTTTAAGAAAAAATATTTTAATAAAAAAACAAAGTAAGAAACTTTTTATTCGTTTCAACAGATAACAATTTACAAATTGAAACATCAAAAAGACATTTTTTGTCAAAAAAAGCTTATTTAAAACTTTTATTCTGTACTAAACAAAGAATATAAACGACGACAAAGATTTAAGAAAACTTAATTTAATACCAAAACATTGTAAGATACTTATTTTGTATGAAAAAAGAGACACTTTTTAACTATGCTTTTTGTAAAAACATTTTTGTCATTTTAAGTTTTTTAAAAACTTTTATTTTATACTGAGCAGAGAAAACGTCTGCCGACAAAGATTTAATAAACTTATTTTATTACAAAATATAGTAAGAAACTTTTTATTTGTTCGAATGCTAAAAATATTATAGAATATGTAAACTTAACAAACTTTGTTTGTCAACTACAGATTTTTTAATTTTTTTGTTTGTACATAAAAGAGAATACATTTGACAACCTAGGTTTAAGAAAACATATTTTAATACTGAAGCAAAGTAAGAAACTTTTTATTTGTATCAACAGAGAAACAATTTACAAATGTAAATCAAAAAGATTTTTTTTGTCAAATAAAGTTTATTTAAAACTTTTATGTTGTACTAAACAAAGAATATAATCGACGACAAAGACTTAAGAAAACTTATTTTAATACTAAAACATTGTAGCATATTTATTTTGTTTGAAAAAACAGACACTTTTTAACTATGCTTTTTGTAAAAACATTAAGAAAACATTTTTTATTACAAAACATTGTGAGAAACTTTTTATTCGTTCGAATAGTAAAGATATTTTAGAATATGTAGACATAACAAACTTTGATTGTCAACTACGGTTTTTTTTTTTTTCGTACAGAAGAGAGAACACATTTGACAACCTAAGTTTAAGAAAACATATTTTTAATACAAAAACAAAGTAAGAAACTTTTTATTCGTTTCAACAGATAACAATTTACAAATTGAAACATCAAAAAGACTTTTTTTGTCGAAAAAAGCTTATTTAAAAATTTTATTCTGTACTAAACAAAGAATATAAACGACGACAAAGATTTAAGAAAACTTAATTTAATACCGAAACATTTTAAGATATTTATTTTGTAAGAAAAAAGAGACATTTTTTAACTATGCTTTTTGTAAAAACATTTTTGTCATTTTAAGTTTTTTAAAAACTTTTATTTTATACTGAGCAGAGAATACGTCTGCCGACAAAGATTTAATAAACTTATTTTATTACAAAATGTAGTAAGAAACTTTTTATTTGTTCGAATGTTAAAGATATTATAGAATATGTAAAGTTAACAACCTTTGTTTGTCAACTACAGATTTTAATTTTTTTTTGTATGTACAGAACAGAGAATACATTTGACGACCTAGGTTCAAGAAAACTTATTTTAATACCAAAACATTGTGAGAAATTTATTTTATATGAAATATTTAAATAGAGAAACAATTTACAAATGTAAACATCAAAATGACTTTTTTTTTCAAATTAAGTTTATTTAAAACTTTTATTCCGTACTAAACAATGAATATAATCGATGACAAAGATTTAAAGAAAACTTATTTTAATACCAAAACATTGTAAGATATTTTTTTTATATGTAAAAAGAAGCACTTTTTAACTATGCATTTTGAAAATCATTTTTGTTATTATAATTTTTTTTAAAACTTTTGATTTATACTAGGGAGAGAATAATTCTGCCGACAAAGATTTAAAAAACTTTTTTTTTTACAAAACATAGTAAGAAACTTTTTATTCGTTCCAATAGTAAAGATATTTTAGAATATGTAGACTTAATAAAATTTTGTTTGTCAACTACACATTTTTAATTTTATTTGTTTGTACAAAACAGAGAATACATTTGACGACCTAGGTTTAAGAAAACATATTTTAATACCAAAACGAAGTTAGAAACTTTTTATTTGTATCAACAGAGAAATAATTTAAAAATGTACACATAAAAAAGAATTTTTTGTCAAATACAGTTTATTTAAAAATTTTATTCTGTACTAAACAAAGAATATAATCGACGACAAAGATTTAAGAAAACTTCTTTTATTACAAAACATTGTAAGAAACTATTTATTCGTTTAAATAGTAAATATATTTTAGAATATGTAGACTTAACAAACTTTGTTTGTCAACTACAAATTTTTAAATTTTTTTGTTTGTACAAAATAGAGAATACATTTGACAACCTAGGTTCAAGAAAACATATTTTAATACCAAAACAAGTCAAAAAACTTTATATTTGTATAAACAGATAACAATTTACAAATTGAAACATCAAAATGACTTTTTTTTTGTCAAATAAAGTTTATCTCAAACTATTATTCTATACTAAAAAAAGTATAAAATCGACGACAAAGATTTAAAAAAAACTTATTTTAATACCAAAACATTATAAGATATTTATTTTGTATGAAAAAAGAGACACTTTTTAACTACGCATTTTTAGAAAAAACTTTTGTTTTATACTTAGCAGAGAAAACATTTGCCGACAAAGATTTAAAAAACTTATTTTATTACAAAACATTGTATAAAACTTTTTATTCGTTCAAATAGTAAACATTAAAATGACTTCTTTTTGTCAAATAAAGTTTATTTAAAAATTTTATTCCGTACTAAACAAAGAATATAATCGGCGACAAAGATTTTAAGAAAACTTATTTTAATACCAAAACATTGTAAGATATTTATTTTGTATCAAAAAAGAGACACTTTTTAACTATGAATTTAAAATTTTTTTTTTGTCATTTTAAGTTTTTTAAAAACTTTTTTTATATACTGAGCAGAGAATACATCTGCCGACAAAGATTTAAAAAAATTTATTTTATTACAAAAAAAAGTAAAAAACTTTTTATTCGTTCGAATACTAATAAATTTTAGAATATGTAGACTTAACAAACTTTGTTTGTCAACTGCAGATTTAATTTTTTTTTTGTTTGTACAGAACAAAGAATACATTTGACAACCTAATTTAAGAAAACATATTTTTATACCAAAACAAAGTAAGAAACTTTCTATTTGTATCAACAGAGAAACAATTTAAAAATTTAAACATCAAAAAGACTTTTTTTTCAAATAAAGTTTATTTAAAACTTTTATTCTGTACTAAACAAAGAATACGATCGACGACAAAGATTTAAAGAAAACTTATTTTAATACTAAAACATTGTAAGATATTTTTTTTATATGAAAAAAGAAACACTTTTTAACTATGCATTTTGAAAATTCATTTTTGTCATTTAAAATTTTTTAAAAACTTTTATTTTTTACCAAACGGAGAATACATCTGCCGACAAAGATTTAAAAAACTTATTTTATTACAAAACATAGTAAGAAACTTTTTATTCGTTCGAATAGTAAAGATATTTTTGAATGTTTAGACTTAACTAACTTTGTTTTTCAACTACAGATTTTTAATTTTATTATGTTTGTACAGAACAGAGAATACATTTGACGACCTAGGTTTAAGAAAACATATTTTACTAAAAATATATAACAGAACACATTTCATTTTAAATTTATTTGAGTACTTTCAAATAGGCCTCGTCAGAAATTGTTTCCTATTGAATTTGAATGAATATAAATTGAAATAAAATTATACTGAAGTTTAAAGTTTTAAGATATAAAATGACGTAATAATCAAGAGTTAAAATTAAGTAAGTGCTAATGTTAAACAAATTTGGTATACTAATAAAACTCGGTAGAACTAAAACAATCTAAATAAAAAAGCGAAAAAATTTTTTAAATTAAAACTATGCTTAAAAATAAAGTTAAACAAGAAACTAATTACGTTAAAATTACTAATATAAGGATTTAAAAAGTCTAGTTTGGTAAACAAACTTTTTCTGCTTGCATAAACTGGGCTTTAAAGATTGAATACATAAAGCTTCCAGAATATGCAATTGGAAAGAGTTCTCCGCTCTCACTAAGACTGAAAAATTGTCCTTTGTATAATTTTTAACACACTCAGGATTGTCCAACAAATGCTGCCCAATCGCCGAGAAATATTTTTTAGTTGGTTTCTCAGAACGGCCATCAAACCACTTTTTCAAAACTTTCGGAACATGTTGATCGATTCTTACATGAAACCTTTGAGATGTTTTTCCCACGTAGTCACTACCACAGTGACAACTAAATTTATAAATGATGTTACTTTTTTCATGGGTGGGAGAAACATCTTTGTAAATTCCACTCAGAGGTCGATCAGTATACAAAACTGTTCTTAAATGAACAGAGCTGAAAACTTGGCTTATTTCCTCAGAAATTTTCTTAGAAAACCTCTCAGAAATATTTCCAAGGTAAGGAAGTTTTAAGTATACTGGACACTTCTGAGGGCCAATCATTTTTAAAGCTGTTGAACTTCTAGCTCTTGTTATAACTTTCGAAACTAAGTTACCTGGATAACCAAGCGAAAGGAAAGTGTTTTGAAGTGTTTTCAACTCGCCTTCAAGAAAGCAAGGAGAACAAAGTCTGGTGAAACGCTTCACCATACCCGTTAAAACTCCTAACTTCTGCTTGACTGGACCAAAAGATGCCCACGGAACATATAATGCTTCTGAATTTAATTTACGATGAATTTTTGTTAAAAGTTCCCCCTCAACTGATCGTTGGATCCAACGATCAGTTGAGGGGGAACTTATTCGTATCAACAGAGAAACAATTAACAAATGTAAACATCAAAATGACTTTTTTTTTTCAAATAAAGTTTATCTTAAAATTTTATTCTAGACTAAACAAAGTATAAAATCGACGACAAAGATTTAAGAAAACTTATTTTAATACCAAAACATTGTAAGATATTTATTTTGTATGAAAAAAGAGACACTTTTTAACTACGCATTTAAAAAAAAAAACATTGTTTTATACTGAGCAGAGAAAACATTTGCCGACAAAGATTTAAAAAACTTATTTTATTATAAAACATTGTTTAAAACTTTTTATTCGTTCTGATAGTAAACATTAAATTTGACTTTTTTTTTTGTCAAATAAAATTTATTTAAAACTTTTATTCTGTACTAAACAAAGAATATAATCGACGACAAAGATTTTAAGAAAACTTATTTTAATAACAAAACATTGTAAGAAATTTGTTTTTGTATTAAAAAAGAGTCACTTTTTAACTATGCATTTAAAAATTTTTTTTTGTCAATTAAGTTTATTAAAAACTTTTGTTTTATACTGAGCAGAGAATATTCTGCCGACTAAGATTTAAAAAAATTTTTTTTATCATAAAAAAAGTAAAAAACTTTTTATTCGTTCAAATACTAATTAATTTTAGAATATGTAGACTTAACAAACTTTGTTTGTCAAATGCAGAATTTAATTTTTTTTTGTTTGTACAGAACAAAGAATACATTTGACAACCTAGGTTTAAAAAAACATATTTTTATACCAAAACAAAGTAAGAAACTTTTTATTTTTATCAACAGAGAAAAAATTTAAAAATTTAAACATCAAAAAGATTTTTTTGTCAAATAAAGTTTATTTTAAACTTTTATTCTGTACTAAATAAAGAATATAATCAACAAAAAAATTTTAGAAAAATTATTTTAATACCGAAACATTGTAAGATATTTGTTTTGTATAAAAAAAGAGACACTTCTCAACATTGCATTTTCAAAAAAAAAAAACTTTTGTTTTATACTGAGCAGAGAATACATCTGCCAGAAAGATTTCAAAAACTTATTTTATAACAAAACATAATGAGAAACTTTTTATTCGTTCGAATAGTAAAGATATTTTAGAATATGTAGACTTATCAAACTTTGTTTGTCAACTACAGATTTTTAATTTTTTTTGTTTGTACAGAACAGAGAATACATTTGATAACATAGGTTTAAGAAAAACATATTTTAATACCAAAACAAAGTAAGAAACTTTTCATTTGTATCAACAGAGAAACAATTTACAAATGTAAACATCAAAAATACTTTTTTTTTTTCAAATAAGTTTATTTAAAACTTTTATTCTGTACTAAACAAAGAATATAATCGACGACAAAGATTTAAAGAAAACTTATTTTAATACCAAAACATTATAAGATATTTTTTTTGATATGAAAAAAGAAACACTTTTTAACTATGCATTTTGAAAATCATTTTTGTCATTTTAATTTTTTTTGAAAATTTTGATTTATACTAGAGAGAGAATAAATCTGCCGACAAAAGTTTACAAAAGTTATTTTATTACAAAACATAGTATGAGACTTTTCATTCGTTCGAATAGTAAAGATATTTTAGAATATATAGACTTAATAAAACTGTGTTTGTCAACTACACATTTTTAATTTTTTTTGTTTGTACAAAACAGAGAATACATTTGACTACCTAGGTTTAAGAAAACATATTTTAATACCAAAACAAAGTAAGAATTTTTTTATTTGTATTAACAGAGAAATAATTTACAAATGTAAACATAAAAAATAATTTTTTTGTCAAATACAGTTTATTTAAAACTTTTATTCTGTACTAAACAAAGAATATAATCGACGACAAATATTTAAGAAAACTTATTTTAATACAAAAACATTGTAAGATATTTATTTCGTATGAAAAAAGAGACACTTTTTAACTATGCATTTTGAAAATTCATTTTTGTCATTTTAAGTTTTTTATAAACTTTTATTTTATACTAAGCATAGAATACATCTGCCGACAAAGATTTAAAAAACATATTTTATTACAAAACATAGTAAGAAACTTTTTATTCGTTTGACTAATAAAGATATTTTAGAATATGTAGACTTAACAAACTTTGTTTGTCAACTACAGATTTTTAATTTTTTTTGTTTGTACAGAACAGAGAATACATTTGATAACATAGGTTTAAGAAAAACATATTTTAATACCAAAACAAAGTAAGAAACTTTTCATTTGTATCAACAGAGAAACAATTTATAATTGTAAACATTAAAAGATATTTTTTGTCAAATAAAGTTTATTTAACTTTTATTCTGTACTATACAAAGAATATAATCGACGACAAAGATTTAAGAAAACTTATTTTAATACCAACACATTGTAAGATATTTTTTATATGAGAAGAGACAATTTTCAACTATGCATTTTGAAAAAAAAACTTTTATTTTTTACTGAGCAGAGAATACATCTGCCGACAAAGATTTAAAAAATTTATTTTATTCCAAAACATAGTAAGAAACTTTTTATTTGTTCTAATAGTAAAGATATTTTAGAATATGTAGACTTATCAAACTTTGTTTGTCAACTACAGATTTATAAATTTTTTGTTTGTACAATACAAAGAATACATTTGACGACCTAGGTTTAAGAAAACATATTTTAATACCAATACAAAGTAAGAAACTTTTTATTTGTATCAACAGAGAAACAATTTACAAATTTAAATAACAAAAACACTTTTTTTTCAAATTAAATTTATTTAAATATTTTATTCTGTACTAAACAAGTTTATAATCGACGAAAAAAACTTAAAGAAAACTTATTTTAATACTAAAACATTGTAAGAAATTAATTAATATGAAAAAAGAGACACTTTTTAACTATGCATTTGAAAATTCATTTTTGTCATTTTAAGTTTTTTAAAAACTTTTGTTTTATACTGAGCAGAGAATACATCTGCCGACAAAGATTTATAAAAGTTATTTTATTACAAAACATAGTAAGAAACTTTTCATTCGTTCGAATAGTAAAGATATTTTAGAATATGTAGACTTAACAAACTTTGTTTGTCAACTACAGATTTTTAAATTTTTTAGTTTGTACATAACAAAGTATACATTTGACAACCTAGGTTTAAGAAAACATATCTAATACCAAAACAAAGTAAGAAACTTTTCATTTGTATCAACAGAGAGACAATTTACAAATGTAAACATCAAAAAGACTTTTTTTTTTCAATTTAAGTTTGTTTAAAACTTTTATTCTGTACTAAACAAAGAATATAATCGACGACAAAGATTTAAAAAAACTTATTTTAATACCAAAACATTGTAAGATATTTTTTTATATGAAAAAAGAGACACTTTTTAACTATGCATTTTGTAAAAACATTTCTGTCATTTTAAGTTTTTTAAAAACTTTTGTTTTATAGTGAGCAGAGAAAACATTTGCCGACAAAGATTTAAAATACTTGTTTTATTACAAAACATAGTAAGAAACTTTTTATTGGTCGAATAAAAAGGATATTTTAGAATATGTAGATTTAACAAACTTTGTTTGTCAACTACAGTTTTTTAATTTTTTTTGTTCGTACAGAACAGACAATACATTTGACAACTTAGGTTTAAGAAAACACATTTTAATACCAAAACAAAGTAAGAAACTTTTTATTTGTATCAACAGAGAAACAATTTACAAATGTAAACATCAAAATGACTTTTTTTTGTCAAATAAAGTTTATCTAAAACTTTTATTCTATACTAAAAAAAATATAAAATCGACGACAAAGATTTAAAAAAAACTTATTTTAATACCAAAACATTGTAAGACTTTTTTTTATATGAAAAAAGAAACACCTTTTAACTATGCATTTTGAAAATCATTTTTGTCATTTTAATTTTTTTTGAAACTTTTAATTTATACTAGGGAGCGAATAAATCTACCGACAGAGATTTAAAAAACTTTTTTTTTACAAAACATAGCAAAAAACTTTTTATTCTTTTGAAAAGTAAATATATTTAAGAATATGTAGACATAACAAACTTTGTTTATCAACTACACATTTTTAATTTTTTTTGTTTGTACAAAACAGAGAATACATTTGACGACCTAGGTTTAAGAAAACATTTTTTAATACCAAAACAAAGTAAAAAACTTTTTATTTGTATCAACAGAGAAATTATTTAAAAATGTAAACATAAAAAAGACTTTTTTTGTCAAATACAGTTTATTTTAAAATTTTATTCTGTACTAAACAAAGAACATAATCGACGACAAAGATTTAAGAAAACTTATTTTAATACCAAAACATTGAAAGATTTTTATTTTGTATGAAAAAAGAGACACTTTTCAACTATGTATTTTGAAAAAAAAGATTATTTTATACTGAGCAGAGAATACATCTGCCTAAAAAGATTTAAAAAATTTATTTTATTACAATACATAGTAAGAAACTTTTTATTTGTTCGAATAGTAAAGAGATTTTACAATATGTAGACTTATCAAACTTTGTTTGTCAACTAGAGATTTTTAAATTTTTTAGTTTGTACATAACAAAGTATATATTTGACGACCTAGGTTTAAGAAAACATATCTAATACTAAAACAAAGTAAGAAACTTTTCATTTGTATCAACAGAGAAACAATTTACAAATGTAAACATCAAAAAAGACTTTTTTTTTTAATTTAAGTTTATTTAAAACTTTTATTCTGTACTACACAAAGAATATAATCGACGACAAAGATTTAAGAAAACTTATTTTATTACCAAAACATTGTAAGATACTTATTTTGTACTAAAAAGAGACACTTTTTAACTATGCATTTTGAAAATTCATTTTTGTTATTTTAAGTTTTTTAAAAACTTTTGTTTTATAGTGAGCAGAGAAAACATCTGCCGACAAAGATTTAAAATACTTATTTTATTACAAAACATAGTAAGAAAGTTTTTATTCGTTCGAATAGTAAAGAAATTTAGAATAATTAGACTTAACAAACTTTGTTTGTCAACTACAGATTTTTTTTTTGTTTGTACAGAATAGAGAATACATTTGACAACCTAGGTTTCTAAGACATATTTTAATACCAGAATAAAGTAAGAAACTTTTTATTTGTATCAACAGAGAAACAGTTTACAAATTTCAACATCAAAAAGACTTTTTTTGTCGAATAAGTTTATTTAAAACTTTTATTCTGTACTAAATAAAGAATATAATCGACGACAAAGATTTAAGAAAACTTATTTTAATACCAAAACATTGTAAGATATTTGTTTGGTATAAAAAAAGAGACATTTTTCAACTATGCATTTCGAAAAAAAAACTTTTGTTTTATACTGAGCAGAGAATACATCTGCCGACAAAGATTTAAAAAACTTATTTTATTTCGAAACATAGTAAGAAACTTTTTATTTGTTCTAATAGTAAAGATATTTTAGAATATGTAGACTTAACAAACTTTGTTTGTCAACTACAGATTTTTAATTTTTTTTGTTTGTACAGAACCGAGAATACATTTGACGACCTAGGTTTAAGAAAACATATTTTAATACCAAAACAAAGTAAGAAACTTTATATTTGTATCAACAAAGAAATAATTTACAATTCAAACATCGAAAAGATTTTTTTTGTCAAATAAAGCTTATTTAAAACTTTTATTTTGTACTAAACAAAGAATATTATCGACGACAAAGATTAAAAAAAACTTGTTTTAATACCAAAACATTGTAAGATATTCATTTTGTATGAAAAAAGAGACATTTTTTAGCTATGCATTTTGAAAATTCATTTTTGTCATTTTAAGTTTTTTGAAAACTTTTGTTTTATACTGAGCAGAGAATACATTTGCCGACGAAGAATTAAAAAACTTATTATATTACAAAACATAATAAGAAACTTTTTCTTCGTTCGAATAGTAAAGAAATTTTAAAATATGTAGACTTAACAAACTTTGTTTTTCAACTACAGATTTTTATTTTTTTTTCGTTTTTTACAGAACAGAGAATACATTTGACGACCTAGCATTAAGAAAACATATTTTAATACCAAAACAAAGTAAGAAACTTTTTATTTGTATCAACAGTGAAACAATTTACAAATTTAAACATCAAAAAACTTTTGTTTACAATAAAAACTATTTAAAACTTCTATATTTTACTAAACATAGAATATAATCGGCGACAAAGATTTTAAGAAAACTTATTTTACTACCAAAACATTGTAAGATATTTTTTTTGTATGAAAAATGAGACACTTTTTAACTATGCATTTAAAAAAAAAACTTTTGTTTTATACTAAGCAGAAAATACATCTGCCGACAAAGATTTTAAAAAACTTTTTTTTTTACAAAACATAGTAAGAAACTTTTTATTCGTTTGAATAGTAAAAATATTTTAGAATATGTAGACTTAACAAACTTTGTTTGTCAACTACAGTTTTTAAAATTTATTGTTTGTACAGAACAGAGAATAAATTTGATAACCTAGATTTAAGAAAACATATTTTAATACCAAAACAAAATAAGAAACTTTTTATTTGTATCAACAGATAAACAATCTGCAAATATAAACATCAAAAATACTTTTTTTTGTCAAATAAAGTTTATTAAAAACTTTTGTTCTGTACTAAACAAAAAATATAATCTACGATAAAGATTTAAAAAAACTTATTTTAATACCAAAACATTGTAAGATATTTATTTTGTATGATATAAGAGACAGTTTTTAACTATGTATTTTGAAATAAAAACTTTTGTTTTATACTGAGCAGAGAATACATCTACCTACAAAGATTTAAAAAACTTATTTTATTACAAAACATAAGAGAAACATTTTATTCGTTCGAATAATGAAGATATTTTAGAATATGTAGACTTAGCAAGCTTTGTTTGTCAACTACAGATTTTTAAATATTTTTGGTTGAACAGAAGAGAAAACACATTTGACAACCTAAGTTTAAGAAAACATATTTTAATACCAAAACATAGTAAGAAACTTTATATTTGTATCAACAGAGAAACAATTTACAATTTTAAACATCAAAAAGACTTTTTTTGTCAAATAAAGTTTATTTAAAACTTTTATTCTATACTAAACAAAGAATATAATCGACGACAACGATTTAATAAAAAACTTATTTTAGTACCAAAACATTGTAAGATATTTATTTTGTTGAAAAAAAGAGACACTTTTAAACTATGCATCTTGGAAAAAAAAATTTGTCATTTTAAGTTTTTTAAAAACTTTTGTTTTATACTGAGCAGAGAATAAATCTGCCGACAAAGATTTTAAAAACTAATTTTATTACAAAACATAGTAAGAAACTTTTTATTCGTTCGAATAGTAAAGATATTTTAGAATATGTAGACTTAACAAACTTTGTTTGTCAACTACACATTTTTAATTTTATTTTGTTTGTACGGAACAGAGAATACATTTGACAAACTAAGTTTAAGAAAACATATTTTAATACCAAAACAAATTAAGAATTTTTTTATTTGTATCAACAGAGAAACAATTTACAAATTTAAACATCAAAAAAACTTTTTTTGTCAAAGAAAGTTCATCTAGAAAAATTATTCTGTACTAAACAAAGAATATAATCGACGATAAAGATTTAAAAAAAACTTGTTTTGATACCAAAACATTGTAAAATATTTATTTTGTATGAAAAAAGAGACATTTTTTAACCATGCATTTTGAAAAAACATTTTTGTCATTTTAAGTTTTTCAAAAACATTTTTTTCATACTGAGCCGAAAATACATCTGCCAACAAAGATTCAAAAAACTTATTTTATTACAAAACATAGTAAAAGTCTTTTTATTCGTTCGAATAGTAAAGATAGTTTAGAATATGTAGACTTAACAAACTTTGTTTGTCAACTACAGTTTTTTAAATTTTTTTGTTTGTACAGAACAGAGAATACATTTGACAACTTATGTTTAAAAAAACATATTTTAATACCAAAACAAAGTAAAAAACTTGTTATTTGTATCAACAGAGAAACAATTAACAAATGTAAACAATAAAAAGACTTTTTTTTGTCAAATAGAGATTATTTAAAACTTTTATATTGTTCTAAACAAAGAATATAATCGACGAGAAAAATTAAGAAAACTTATTTTAATAACAAAACATCGATGTTATTTATTTTGTATGAAAAAAGAGACACTTTTTAAACATGCTTTTTGAAAATTTTTTTTTTCTAAATTTGTGTTTTTTAAAACTTTTGTTTTATACTGAGCAGAAACAACATCTGCCGACAAAGATTTAAAAAACTTATTTTATTACAAAACATAGTAAGAGACTTTTAATTCGTTCGAATAGTGAAGATATTTAGGAATATGTAAACTTAACAAACTTTATTTGTCAACTACAGTTTTTTGGTTTTTTTTGTTTGTACAGAACAGAGAATACATTTGACAACCTAAGGTTAAGAAAATATATTTTAATACCAAAACAAAGTAAGAAACTTTTTATTTGTATCAACAGAGAAACAATTTACAAATGTAAACATCAAAATGACTTTTTTTTTTGTCAAATAAAGTTTATTTAATACTGTTATTCTGTACTAAACAGACAATATAATCGACGACATAGGTTTAAGAAAACTTATTTTAATATCAAAACATTGTAAGATATTTATTTTTTATGAAAAAAGAGACACTTTTTAACTATGCATTTTTAAAAAAACTTT
Source organism: Thalia democratica (assembly GCF_965202585.1). Lineage (NCBI taxonomy): Eukaryota > Metazoa > Chordata > Thaliacea > Salpida > Salpidae > Thalia > Thalia democratica. Next base: position 105,965,708 of record NC_139165.1, read on the forward strand.
TGTTTTATACTGAGCAGAGAATACAATTGCCGACAAAGAATTAAAAAACTTATTTTATTACAAAACATAATAAGAAACTATTTATTTTTTCATATAGTAAAGATATTTTAGAATATGTAGACTTAACAAACTTTATTTGTCAACTACAGATTTTTAATTTTTTTTTGTTTGTACAGAACAGAGAATCCATTTGACAACCTAGGTTTAAGAAAACATATTTTAATACCAAAACAAAGTAAGAAACTTTTAATTTCTATCAACAGAGAAAGAATTTACAAATGTAAACATCTAAATGACTTTATTTTAGTCAATTAAAATTTATTTAAAACTTTTATTTTGTACTAAACAAAGAATATAATCAACGACAAAGATTTAAGAAAACTTATTTTAATACCAAAACATTGTAAGATATTTATTTTTAATGAAAAAAGAGACATTTTTCAACTATGCATTTTGAAAAAAAAAAATTTTTTTATACTGAGCAGAGAATACATCTGCCGACAAAGATTTAAAAAACTTATTTTATTTCAAAACAAAGTAAGAAACTTTTTATTTGTTCGAATAGTTAAGATATTTTAGAATAAGAAGACTTAACAAATTTTGTTTGTCAACTACAGATTTTTAAATTTTTTTGTTTGTACAGAACAGAGAATACATTTGACGACCTAGGTTTAAGAAAACATATTTTAATACCAAAACAAAGTAAGAAAATTTTTTTTTTGTGTTAACAGAGAAACAATTTACAATTTTAAACATCAAAAAGACTTTTTTTGTCAAATAAAGTTTATTTAAAATTTTCATTCTGTACTAAACAAAGAATATAATCGACGACAACGATTTAAAAAAAAACTTATTTTAGTACCAAAACATTGTAAGATATTTATTTTGTTTAAAAAAAGAGACACTTTTAAACTATGCATCTTGAAAAAAAAATTTGTCATTTTAAGTTTTTAAAAACTTTTGTTTTATATTAAGCAGAGAATACATCTGCCGACAAAGATTTTAAAAACTAATTTTATTACAAAACATAGTAAGAAAACTTTTCATTCGTTTGAATAGTAAAGATATTTTAGAATATGTAGACTTAACAAACTTTGTTTGTCAACTACAGTTTTTTAATTTTTTTGTTTGTAAATTACAAAGAATACATTTGACGACCTAGGTTTGAGAAAACATATTTTAATACCAAGACAAAGTAAGAAACTTTTTATTTTTATTAACAGAGTAAGAATTTACAAATTTAAACAACAAAAAGATTTTTTTTGTCAAATAATGTTTATTTAAAACTGTTATTCTGTACTAAACAGAGAATATAATCGACGACATAGATTTAAGAAAAAACTTATTTTAATACCATATTGTAAGATATTTATTTTGTTTAAAAAAAGAGACACTTTTAAACTATGCATCTTGAAAAAAAAAAATTGTCATTTTAAGTTTTTTAAAAACTTTTGTTTTATACTAAGCAGAGAATACATCTGCCGACAAAGATTTTAAAAACTAATTTTATTACGAAACATAGTAAGAAACTTTCTAATAGTTCGAATAGCAAAGATATTTTAGAATATGTTGACTTAACAAATCTTTGTTTGTCAACTACAGACTTTTAAATTTTTTTGTTTGTACGGAACAGAGAATACATTTGACAAACTAAGTTTAAGAAAACATATTTTAATACCAAAACAAGTTAAAAATTTTTTTATTTGTATCAACAGAGAAACAATTAACAAATGTAAACAATAAAAAGACTTTTTTTGTCAAATAGAGATTATTTAAAACTTTTATATTGTTCTAAACAAAGAATATAATCGACGAGAAAAATTAAGAAAACTTATTTTAATAACAAAACATCGATGTTATTTATTTTGTATGAAAAAAGAGACACTTTTTAAACAAGCTTTTTGAAATTTTTTTTTTTCTAAATTTGTGTTTTTTAAAACTTTTGTTTTATACTGAGCAGAAACAACATCTGCCGACAAAGATTTAAAAAACTTATTTTATTACAAAACATAGTAAGAGACTTTTAATTCGTTCGAATAGTGAAGATATTTAGGAATATGTAAACTTAACAAACTTTATTTGTCAACTACAGTTTTTTGGTTTTTTTTGTTTGTACAGAACAGAGAAGACATTTGACAACCTAAGGTTAAGAAAATATATTTTAATACCAAAACAAAGTAAGAAACTTTTTATTTGTATCAACAGAGAAACAATTTACAAATGTAAACATTAAAATGACTTTTTTTTGTCAAATAAAGTTTATTTAAAACTGTTATTCTGTACTAAACAGAGAATATAATCGACGACATAGGTTTAAGAAAACTTATTTTAATATCAAAACATTGTAAGATATTTATATTATATGAAAAAAGAGACACTTTTTAACTATGCATTTTGAAAAAAAACTTTTGTTTTATACTGAACAGAGAATAAATCTGCCGACAAAGATTTAAAAAACTTAATTTATTACAAAACATAGTAAGAAACTTTTTATTCGTTCGAATAGTAAAGATATTTTAGAATATGTAGACTTAACAAACTTTGTTTGTCAACTACAGATTTTTAAATTTTTTTGTTTGTACAGAACAGAGAATACATTTATCAACCTAAGTTTAAGAAAACACATTTTAATACCAAAACATAGTAAGAAACTTTATATTTGTATCAACAGAGAAACAATTTACAATTTTAAACATCAAAAAGACTTTTTTTGTCAAATAAAGTTTATTTAAAACTTTTATTCTGTACTAAACAAAGAATATAATCGACGACAATGATTTAAAAAAAAACTTATTTTAATACCATATTGTAAGATATTTATTTTGTTTAAAAAAAGAGACACTTTTAAACTATGCATCTTGAAAAAAAAAAATTGTCATTTTAAGTTTTTTAAAAACTTTTGTTTTATACTAAGCAGAGAATACATCTGCCGACAAAGATTTTAAAAACTAATTTTATTACGAAACATAGTAAGAAACTTTCTAATAGTTCGAATAGCAAAGACATTTTAGAATATGTTGACTTAACAAAACTTTGTTTGTCAACTACAGACTTTTAAATTTTTTTGTTTGTACGGAACAGAGAATACATTTGACAAACTAAGTTTAAGAAAACATATTTTAATACCAAAACAAGTTAAAAATTTTTTTATTTGTATCAACAGAGAAACAATTTACAAATTTAAACATTAAAAAAACTTTTTTTGTCAAAGAAAGTTCATCTAGAAATATTATTCGGTACTAAACAAAGAATATAATCGACGATAAAGATTTAAAAAAAACTTGTTTTAATACTAAAACATTGTAAAATATTTATTTTGTATGAAAAAAGAGACATTTTTTAACCATGCATTTTGAAAAAAACATTTTTGTCATTTTAAGTTTTTTAAAAACATTTTTTTCATACTGAGCAGAGAATACATCTGCCAACAAAGATTTAAAAAACTTATTTTATTACAAAACATAGTAAAAGTCTTTTTATTCGTTCGAATATTAAAGATAGTTTAGAATATGTAGACTCTACAAACTTTGTTTGTCAACTACAGTTTTTTAAATTTTTTTGTTTGTACAGAACAGAGAATACATTTGATAACTTATGTTTAAGAAAACATATTTTAATACCAAAACAAAGTAAGAAACTTGTTATTTGTATCAACAGAGAAACAATTAACAAATGTAAACAATAAATAGTCTTTTTTTGTCAAATAAAGATTATTTAAAACTTTTATATTGTTCTAAACAAAGAATATAATCAACGACAAAGAATTAAGAAAACTTATTTTAATACCAAAACATCGAAAGATATTTATTTTGTATGAAAAAAGAGACACTTTTTAAATATGCTTTTTGAAAAATTTTTTTTTTTTAATTTGTGTTTTTTAAAACTTTTGTTTTATACTGAGCAGAAACTACATCTGCCGACAAAGATTTAAAAAACTTATTTTATTACAAAACATAGTAAGAAATTTTTTATTTGTTCGAATAGTAAAAATATTTAGGAATATGTAAACTTAACAAACTTTGTTTGTCAACTACAGTTTTTTGATTTTTTTTGTTTGTACAGAACAGAGAATACATTTGACAACCTAAGGTTAAGAAAATATATTTTAATACCAAAACAAAGTAAGAAACTTTTTATTTGTATCAACAGAGAAATAATTTACAAATTAATCAAAAAGACTTTTGAAGTCCAATAAAGTTTATTTAAAACTTTTATTCTGTACTAAACAAAGAATATAATCGACGAAAAAGATTTAAGATAACTTATTTTATTACAAAACACAGTAAGAAAATTTTTATTAGTTCGAATAGTAAAGATATTTTAGAATATGTAGACTTAAAAAACTATGTTTGTCAACAACAGGTTTTTAAATTTTTTTAACTACATCTGCCGACAAAGATTTAAAAAACTTATTTTATTACAAAACATAGTAAGAAATTTTTTATTCGTTCGAATAGTGAAGATATTTAGGAATATGTAAACTTAACAAACTTTGTTTGTCAACTACAGTTTTTGATTTTTTTTGTTTGTACAGAACAGAGAATACATTTGACAACCTAAGGTTAAGAAAATATATTTTAATACCGAAACAAAGTAAGAAACTTTTTATTTGTATCAACAGAGAAATAATTTACAAATTAATCAAAAAGACTTTTGAAGTCCAATAAAGTTTATTTAAAACTTTTATTCTGTACTAAACAAAGAATATAATCGACGAAAAAGATTTAAGATAACTTATTTTATTACAAAACACAGTAAGAAAATTTTTATTAGTTCGAATAGTAAAGATATTTTAGAACATGTAGACTTAACAAACTTTGTTTGTCAACTACAGATTTATAAATTTTTTTGTTAGTACAGAAAAGAGAATACATTTGACAACCTAAGTTTATGAAAACATATTTTAATACCAAAACAAAGTAAGAAACTTTTTATTTGTATCAACAGAGAAACAATTTACAAATGTAAACATCAGAAAGACTTTTTTCGTCGAATACAGTTTATTTAAAACTTTTATTCTGTACTAAACAAAGAATATAATCGACGACAAAGATTCAAGAAAACTTATTTTAATACCAAAACATTGTGAGATATTTATTGTACGAAAAAAGAGACACTTTTTAACTTTGCTTTTTGTAAAAACTTTTTTTGTCATTTTAAGTTTTTTAAAAACTTTTGTTTTATACTGAGCAGAGAATACATCTGCCGACAAAGATTTAAATTAATTATTTTATTACAAAACATACTAAGAAAGTTTTATATACGTTCTAATAGTGAAGACATTTCAGAATATGTAGACTTAACAAACTTTGTTTGTCAACTACAGTTTTTTAAATTTTTTTGTTTGTACAGAACAGAGATCACATTTGATAACTTATGTTTAAGAAAACATATTTTAATACCAAAACAAAGTAAGAAACTTGTTATTTGTATCAACAGAGAAACAATTAACAAATGTAAACAATAAATAGTCTTTATTTGTCAAATAAAGATTATTTAAAACTTTTATATTGTTCTAAACAAAGAATATAATCAACGACAAAGAATTAAGAAAACTTATTTTAATACCAAAACATCGAAAGATATTTATTTTGTATGAAAAAAGAGACACTTTTTAAATATGCTTTTTGAAAAATTTTTTTTTTTAAATTTGTGTTTTTTAAAACTTTTGTTTTATACTGAGCAGAAACTACATCTGCCGACAAAGATTTAAAAAACTTATTTTATTACAAAACATAGTAAGAAATTTTTTATTTGTTCGAATAGTGAAAATATTTAGGAATATGTAAACTTAACAAACTTTGTTTGTCAACTACAGTTTTTTGATTTTTTTTGTTTGTACAGAAAAGAGAATACATTTGACAACCTAAGTTTATGAAAACATATTTTAATACCAAAACAAAGTAAGAAACTTTTTATTTGTATCAACAGAGAAACAATTTACAAATGTAAACATCAGAAAGACTTTTTTCGTCGAATACAGTTTATTTAAAACTTTTATTCTGTACTAAACAAAGAATATAATCGACGACAAAGATTCAAGAAAACTTATTTTAATACCAAAACATTGTGAGATATTTATTGTACGAAAAAAGAGACACTTTTTAACTTTGCTTTTTGTAAAAACTTTTTTTGTAATTTTAAGTTTTTTAAAAACTTTTGTTTTATACTGAGCAGAGAATACATCTGCCGACAAAGATTTAAATTAATTATTTTATTACAAAACATACTAAGAAAGTTTTATATACGTTCTAATAGTAAAGACATTTCAGAATATGTAGACTTAACAAACTTTGTTTGTCAACTACAGTTTTTTAAATTTTTTTGTTTGTACAGAACAGAGAATACATTTGATAACTTATGTTTAAGAAAACATATTTTAATACCAAAACAAAGTAAGAAACTTGTTATTTGTATCAACAGAGAAACAATTAACAAATGTAAACAATAAATAGTCTTTTTTTGTCAAATAAAGATTATTTAAAACTTTTATATTGTTCTAAACAAAGAATATAATCAACGACAAAGAATTAAGAAAACTTATTTTAATACCAAATCATCGAAAGATATTTATTTTGTATTAAAAAAGAGACACTTTTTAAATATGCTTTTTGAAAAATTTTTTTTTTTAAATTTGTGTTTTTTAAAACTTTTGTTTTATACTGAGCAGAAACTACATCTGCCGACAAAGATTTAAAAAACTTATTTTATTACAAAACATAGTAAGAAATTTTTTATTTGTTCGAATAGTGAAAATATTTAGGAATATGTAAACTTAACAAACTTTGTTTGTCAACTACAGTTTTTTGATTTTTTTTGTTTGTACAGAACAGAGAATACATTTGACAACCTAAGTTTATGAAAACATATTTTAATACCAAAACAAAGTAAGAAACTTTTTATTTGTATCAACAGAGAAACAATTTACAAATGTAAACATCAGAAAGACTTTTTTCGTCGAATACAGTTTATTTAAAACTTTTATTCTGTACTAAACAAAGAATATAATCGACGACAAAGATTCAAGAAAACTTATTTTAATACCAAAACATTGTGAGATATTTATTGTACGAAAAAAGAGACACTTTTTAACTTTGCTTTTTGTAAAAACTTTTTTTGTCATTTTAAGTTTTTTAAAAACTTTTGTTTTATACTGAGCAGAGAATACATCTGCCGACAAAGATTTAAATTAATTATTTTATTACAAAACATACTAAGAAAGTTTTATATACGTTCTAATAGTAAAGACATTTCAGAATATGTAGACTTAACAAACTTTGTTTGTCAACTACAGTTTTTTAAATTTTTTTGTTTGTACAGAACAGAGAATACATTTGATAACTTATGTTTAAGAAAACATATTTTAATACCAAAACAAAGTAAGAAACTTGTTATTTGTATCAACAGAGAAACAATTAACAAATGTAAACAATAAATAGTCTTTTTTTGTCAAATAAAGATTATTTAAAACTTTTATATTGTTCTAAACAAAGAATATAATCAACGACAAAGAATTAAGAAAACTTATTTTAATACCAAAACATCGAAAGATATTTATTTTGTATGAAAAAAGAGACACTTTTTAAATATGCTTTTTGAAAAATTTTTTTTTTTAAATTTGTGTTTTTTAAAACTTTTGTTTTATACTGAGCAGAAACTACATCTGCCGACAAAAATTTAAAAACTTAATTTATTACAAAACATAGTAAGAAATTTTTTATTTGTTCGAATAGTGAAAATATTTAGGAATATGTAAACTTAACAAACTTTGTTTGTCAACTACAGTTTTTTGATTTTTTTTGTTTGTACAGAACAGAGAATACATTTGACAACCTAAGGTTAAGAAAATATATTTTAATACCAAAACAAAGTAAGAAACTTTTTATTTGTATCAACAGAGAAATAATTTACAAATTAATCAAAAAGACTTTTGAAGTCCAATAAAGTTTATTTAAAACTTTTATTCTGTACTAAACAAAGAATATAATCGACGAAAAAGATTTAAGATAACTTATTTTATTACAAAACACAGTAAGAAAATTTTTATTAGTTCGAATAGTAAAGATATTTTAGAATATGTAGACTTAAAAAACTATGTTTGTCAACAACAGGTTTTTAAATTTTTTTAACTACATCTGCCGACAAAGATTTAAAAAACTTATTTTATTACAAAACATAGTAAGAAATTTTTTATTCGTTCGAAAAGTGAAGATATTTAGGAATATGTAGACTTAACAAACTTTGTTTGTCAACTACAGTTTTTTGATTTTTTTTGTTTGTACAGAACAGAGAATACATTTGACAACCTAAGGTTAAGAAAATATATTTTAATACCAAAACAAAGTAAGAAACTTTTTATTTGTATCAACAGAGAAACAATTTACAAATTAATCAAAAAGACTTTTGAAGTCCAATAAAGTTTATTTAAAACTTTTATTCTGTACTAAACAAAGAATATAATCGACGAAAAAGATTTAAGATAACTTATTTTATTACAAAACACAGTAAGAAAATTTTTATTAGTTCGAATAGTAAAGATATTTTAGAACATGTAGACTTAACAAACTTTGTTTGTCAACTACAGATTTATAAATTTTTTTGTTAGTACAGAAAAGAGAATACATTTGACAACCTAAGTTTATGAAAACATATTTTAATACCAAAACAAAGTAAGAAACTTTTTATTTGTATCAACAGAGAAACAATTTACAAATGTAAACATCAGAAAGACTTTTTTCGTCGAATACAGTTTATTTAAAACTTTTATTCTGTACTAAACAAAGAATATAATCGACGACAAAGATTCAAGAAAACTTATTTTAATACCAAAACATTGTGAGATATTTATTGTACGAAAAAAGAGACACTTTTTAACTTTGCTTTTTGTAAAAACTTTTTTTGTCATTTTAAGTTTTTTAAAAACTTTTGTTTTATACTGAGCAGAGAATACATCTGCCGACAAAGATTTAAATTAATTATTTTATTACAAAACATACTAAGAAAGTTTTATATACGTTCTAATAGTAAAGACATTTCAGAATATGTAGACTTAACAAACTTTGTTTGTCAACTACAGTTTTTTAAATTTTTTTGTTTGTACAGAACAGAGAATACATTTGATAACTTATGTTTAAGAAAACATATTTTAATACCAAAACAAAGTAAGAAACTTGTTATTTGTATCAACAGAAAAAACAATTAACAAATGTAAACAATAAATAGTCTTTTTTTGTCAAATAAAGATTATTTAAAACTTTTATATTGTTCTAAACAAAGAATATAATCAACGACAAAGAATTAAGAAAACTTATTTTAATACCAAAACATCGAAAGATATTTATTTTGTATGAAAAAAGAGACACTTTTTAAATATGCTTTTTGAAAAATTTTTTTTTTTAAATTTGTGTTTTTTAAAACTTTTGTTTTATACTGAGCAGAAACTACATCTGCAGACAAAGATTTAAAAAACTTATTTTATTACAAAACATAGTAAGAAATTTTTTATTTGTTCGAATAGTGAAAATATTTAGGAATATGTAAACTTAACAAACTTTGTTTGTCAACTACAGTTTTTTGATTTTTTTTGTTTGTACAGAACAGAGAATACATTTGACAACCTAAGGTTAAGAAAATATATTTTAATACCAAAACAAAGTAAGAAACTTTTTATTTGTATCAACAGAGAAATAATTTACAAATTAATCAAAAAGACTTTTGGAGTCCAATAAAGTTTATTTAAAACTTTTATTCTGTACTAAACAAAGAATATAATCGACGAAAAAGATTTAAGATAACTTATTTTATTACAAAACACAGTAAGAAAATTTTTATTAGTTCGAATAGTAAAGATATTTTAGAATATGTAGACTTAAAAAACTATGTTTGTCAACAACAGGTTTTTAAATTTTTTTAACTACATCTGCCGACAAAGATTTAAAAAACTTATTTTATTACAAAACATAGTAAGAAATTTTTTATTCGTTCGAATAGTGAAGATATTTAGGAATATGTAAACTTAACAAACTTTGTTTGTCAACTACAGTTTTTTGATTTTTTTTGTTTGTACAGAACAGAGAATACATTTGACAACCTAAGGTTAAAAAAATATATTTTAATACCAAAACAAAGTAAGAAACTTTTTATTTGTATCAACAGAGAAATAATTTACAAATTAATCAAAAAGACTTTTGAAGTCCAATAAAGTTTATTTAAAACTTTTATTCTGTACTAAACAAAGAATATAATCGACGAAAAAGATTTAAGATAACTTATTTTATTACAAAACACAGTAAGAAAATTTTTATTAGTTCGAATAGTAAAGATATTTTAGAATATGTAGACTTAAAAAACTATGTTTGTCAACAACAGGTTTTTAAATTTTTTTAACTACATCTGCCGACAAAGATTTAAAAAACTTATTTTATTACAAAACATAGTAAGAAATTTTTTATTCGTTCGAATAGTGAAGATTTTTAGGAATATGTAAACTTAACAAACTTTGTTTGTCAACTACAGTTTTTTGATTTTTTTTGTTTGTACAGAACAGAGAATACATTTGACAACCTAAGGTTAAGAAAATATATTTTAATACCAAAACAAAGTAAGAAACTTTTTATTTGTATCAACAGAGAAATAATTTACAAATTAATCAAAAAGACTTTTGAAGTCCAATAAAGTTTATTTAAAACTTTTATTCTGTACTAAACAAAGAATATAATCGACGAAAAAGATTTAAGATAACTTATTTTATTACAAAACACAGTAAGAAAATTTTTATTAGTTCGAATAGTAAAGATATTTTAGAACATGTAGACTTAACAAACTTTGTTTGTCAACTACAGATTCATAAATTTTTTTGTTAGTACAGAAAAGAGAATACATTTGACAACCTAAGTTTATGAAAACATATTTTAATACCAAAACAAAGTAAGAAACTTTTTATTTGTATCAACAGAGAAACAATTTACAAATGTAAACATCAGAAAGACTTTTTTCGTCGAATACAGTTTATTTAAAACTTTTATTCTGTACTAAACAAAGAATATAATCGACGACAAAGATTCAAGAAAACTTATTTTAATACCAAAACATTGTGAGATATTTATTGTACGAAAAAAGAGACACTTTTTAACTTTGCTTTTTGTAAAAACTTTTTTTGTCATTTTAAGTTTTTTAAAAACTTTTGTTTTATACTGAGCAGAGAATACATCTGCCGACAAAGATTTAAATTAATTATTTTATTACAAAACATACTAAGAAAGTTTTATATACGTTCTAATAGTAAAGACATTTCAGAATATGTAGACTTAACAAACTTTGTTTGTCAACTACAGTTTTTTAATTTTTTTTGTTTGTACAGAACAGAGAAAACATTTGATAACTTATGTTTAAGAAAACATATTTTAATACCAAAACAAAGTAAGAAACTTGTTATTTGTATCAACAGAGAAACAATTAACAAATGTAAACAATAAATAGTCTTTTTTTGTCAAATAAAGATTATTTAAAACTTTTATATTGTTCTAAACAAAGAATATAATTAACGACAACGAATTAAGAAAACTTATTTTAATACCAAAACATCGAAAGATATTTATTTTGTATGAAAAAAGAGACACTTTTTAAATATCCTTTTTGAAAAATTTTTTTTTTTAAATTTGTGTTTTTTAAAACTTTTGTTTTATACTGAGCAGAAACTACATCTGCCGACAAAGATTTAAAAAACTTATTTTATTACAAAACATAGTAAGAAATTTTTTATTTGTTCGAATAGTGAAAATATTTAGGAATATGTAAACTTAACAAACTTTGTTTGTCAACTACAGTTTTTTGATTTTTTTTGTTTGTACAGAACAGAGAATACATTTGACAACCTAAGGTTAAGAAAATATATTTTAATACCAAAACCAAGTAAGAAACTTTTTATTTGTATCAACAGAGAAATAATTTACAAATTAATCAAAAAGACTTTTGAAGTCCAATAAAGTTTATTTAAAACTTTTATTCTGTACTAAACAAAGAATATAATCGACGAAAAAGATTTAAGATAACTTATTTTATTACAAAACACAGTAAGAAAATTTTTATTAGTTCGAATAGTAAAGATATTTTAGAATATGTAGACTTAAAAAACTATGTTTGTCAACAACAGGTTTTTAAATTTTTTTAACTACATCTGCCGACAAAGATTTAAAAAACTTATTTTATTACAAAACATAGTAAGAAATTTTTTATTCGTTCGAATAGTGAAGATATTTAGGAATATGTAAACTTAACAAACTTTGTTTGTCAACTACAGTTTTTTGATTTTTTTTGTTTGTACAGAACAGAGAATACATTTGACAACCTAAGGTTAAGAAAATATATTTTAATACCAAAACAAAGTAAGAAACTTTTTATTTGTATCAACAGAGAAATAATTTACAAATTAATCAAAAAGACTTTTGAAGTCCAATAAAGTTTATTTAAAACTTTTATTCTGTACTAAACAAAGAATATAATCGACGAAAAAGATTTAAGATAACTTATTTTATTACAAAACACAGTAAGAAAATTTTTATTAGTTCGAATAGTAAAGATATTTTAGAACATGTAGACTTAACAAACTTTGTTTGTCAACTACAGATTAATAAATTTTTTTGTTAGTACAGAAAAGAGAATACATTTGACAACCTAAGTTTATGAAAACATATTTTAATACCAAAACAAAGTAAGAAACTTTTTATTTGTATCAACAGAGAAACAATTTACAAATGTAAACATCAGAAAGACTTTTTTCGTCGAATACAGTTTATTTAAAACTTTTATTCTGTACTAAACAAAGAATATAATCGACGACAAAGATTCAAGAAAACTTATTTTAATACCAAAACATTGTGAGATATTTATTGTACGAAAAAAGAGACACTTTTTAACTTTGCTTTTTGTAAAAACTTTTTTTGTCATTTTAAGTTTTTTAAAAACTTTTGTTTTATACTGAGCAGAGAATACATCTGCCGACAAAGATTTAAATTAATTATTTTATTACAAAACATACTAAGAAAGTTTTATATACGTTCTAATAGTAAAGACATTTCAGAATATGTAGACTTAATAAACTTTGTTTGTCAACTAAAGATATTTTAAATTATTTTGTTTGTACAGAACGGAACATACTTTTACAACCTAGGTTTAAGAAAACATTTTTTAATAACAAAACAAATTAAGAAACCTTTTAAAAACGTTTGTTTTAAACTGAACAGAGAATACATCTGCCGACAAAGATTTAAAATACTTATTTTATTATTAAACATAGTAAGAAATTTTTTATTCGTTCGAATAGTAAAGATATTTTAGAATATGTAGACTTAAAAAACTATGTTTGTCAACAACAGGTTTTTAAATTTTTTTGTTTATACAGAACAGAGAATGCATTTAACAACCTGGGTTTAAGAAAACATATTTTAATACCAAAACAAAGTAAGAAACTTTATAATTGTATCAACAAAGAAACAAATTACAAATGTAAACATCTAAAAGACTTTTTTTATCAATTGAAGTTTATTTAATACTTTTATTCTGCACTAAACAAAAAATATAATCGACGACAAAGATTAAAGAAAACTTATTTTAATACCAAAATATGTAAGATATTTATTTTGTATGAAAAAAGAGACACTTTTTAACTATGCATTTTGAAAAAAAAACTTTTGTTTTATACTGAGCAGGGAATACATCTGCAAACAATTATTTAAAAACCTTATTTTATTACAAAACATAGTAAGAAACTTTTTATTCGTTCGAATAGTAAAGATATTTTAGAATATGAAGACTTAAAAAACTTTGTTTGTCAACAACAGGTTTTTAAATTTTTTTGTTTGTACAGAACAGAGAATACATTTAACAACCTAAGTTTAAGTAAACACATTTTAATACCAAAACATAGTAAGAAACTTTATATTTGTATCAACAGAGAAACAATTTACAATTTTAAACATCAAAAAGACTTTTTTTGTCAAATAAAGTTTATTTAAAACTTTTATTCTATACTAAACAAAGAATATAATCGACGACAACGATTTAATAAAAAACTTATTTTAATACCAAAACATTGTAAGATATTTATTTTGTTGAAAAAAAGAGACACTTTTAAACTATGCATCTTGAAAAAAAAAAATTGTCATTTTAAGTTTTTTAAAAACTTTTGTTTTATACTGAGCAGAGAATAAATCTGCCGACAAAGATTTTAAAAACTAGTTTTATTACAAAACATAGTAAGAAACTTTTTATTCGTTCGAATAGTAAAGATTTTTTAGAATATGTAGACTTAACAAACTTTGTTTGTCAACTACACATTTTTAATTTTATTTTGTTTGTACGGAACAGAGAATACATTTGACAAACTAAGTTTAAGAAAACATATTTTAATACCAAAACAAATTAAGAATTTTTTTATTTGTATCAACAGAGAAACAATTTACAAATTTAAACATCAAAAAAACTTTTTTTGTCAAAGAAAGTTCATCTAGAAAAATTATTCTGTACTAAACAAAGAATATAATCGACGATAAAGATTTAAAAAAAACTTGTTTTGATACCAAAATATTGTAAAATATTTATTTTGTATGAAAAAAGAGACATTTTTTAACCATGCATTTTGAAAAAACATTTTTGTCATTTTAAGTTTTTTAAAAACATTATTTTCATACTCAGCAGAAAATACATCTGCCAACAAAGATTTAAAAAACTTATTTTATTACAAAACATACTAAAAAAGTTTTATATACGTTCGAATAGTAAAGACATTTCAGAATATGTAGACTTAACAAACTTTGTTTGTCAACTAAAGATATTTTAAATTATTTTGTTTGTACAGAACGGAAAATACTTTTACAACCTAGGTTTAAGAAAACATTTTTTAATAACAAAACAAATTAAGAAACCTTTTAAAACGTTTGTTTTAAACTGAACAGAGAATACATCTGCCGACAAAGATTTAAAATACTTATTTTATTATTAAACATAGTAAGAAATTTTTTATTCGTTCGAATAGTAAAGATATTTTAGAATATGTAGACTTAAAAAACTATGTTTGTCAACAACAGGTTTTTAAATTTTTTTGTTTGTACAGAACAGAGAATACATTTAACAACCTAGGTTTAAGAAAACATATTTTAATACCAAAACAAAGTAAGAAACTTTATAATTGTATCAACAAAGAAACAAATTACAAATGTAAACATCGAAAAGACTTTTTTTATCAAATGAAGTTTATTTAATACTTTTATTCTGTACTAAACAAAAAATATAATCGACGACAAAGATTAAAGAAAACTTATTTTAATACCAAAATATGTAAGATATTTATTTTGTATGAAAAAAGAGACACTTTTTAACTATGCATTTTGAAAAAAAAACTTTTGTTTTATACTGAGCAGAGAATACATCTGCAAACAAATATTTAAAAAACTTATTTTATTACAAAACATAGTAAGAAACTTTTTATTCGTTCGAATAGTAAAGATATTTTAGAATATGAAGACTTAAAAAACTTTGTTTGTCAACAACAGGTTTTTAAATTTTTTTGTTTGTACAGAACAGAGAATACATTTAACAACCTAAGTTTAAGTAAACACATTTTAATACCAAAACATAGTAAGAAACTTTATATTTGTATCAACAGAGAAACAATTTACAATTTTAAACATCAAAAAGACTTTTTTTGTCAAATAAAGTTTATTTAAAACTTTTATTCTATACTAAACAAAGAATATAATCGACGACAACGATTTAATAAAAAACTTATTTTAATACCAAAACATTGTAAGATATTTATTTTGTTGAAAAAAAGAGACACTTTTTAACTATGCATCTTGAAAAAAAAAATTTGTCATTTTAAGTTTTTTAAAAACTTTTGTTTTATACTGAGCAGAGAATAAATCTGCCGACAAAGATTTTAAAAACTAATTTTATTACAAAACATAGTAAGAAACTTTTTATTCGTTCGAATAGCAAAGATATTTTAGAATATGTAGACTTAACAAACTTTGTTTGTCAACTAAACATTTTTAATTTTATTTAGTTTAAACGGAACAGAGAATACATTTGACAAACTAAGTTTAAGAAAACATATTTTAATACCAAAACAAATTAAGAATTTTTTTATTTGTATCAACAGAGAAACAATTTACAAATTTAAACATCAAAAAAACTTTTTTTGTCAAAGAAAGTTCATCTAGAAAAATTATTCTGTACTAAACAAAGAATATAATCGACGATAAAGATTTAAAAAAAACTTGTTTTGATACCAAAACATTGTAAAATATTTATTTTGTATGAAAATAGAGACATTTTTTAACCATGCATTTTGAAAAAACATTTTTGTCATTAGAAGTTTTTTAAAAACATTTTTTTCATACTGAGCAGAAAATACATCTGCCAACAAAGATTTAAAAAACTTATTTTATTACAAAACATAGTAAAAGTCTTTTTATTCGTTCGAAGAGTAAAGATAGTTTAGAATATGTAGACTTAACAAACTTTGTTTGTCAACTACAGTTTTTTAAATTTTTTTGTTTGTACAGAACAGAGAATACATTTGACAACTTATGTTTAAGAAAACATATTTTAATACCAAAACAAAGTAAAAAACTTGTTATTTGTATCAACAGAGAAACAATTAACAAATGTAAACAATAAAAAGACTTTTTTTGTCAAATAAAGATTATTTAAAACTTTTATATTGTTCTAAACAAAGAATATAATCGACGACAAAGAATTAAGAAAACTTATTTTAATACCAAAACATCGAAAGATATTTATTTTGTATGAAAAAAGAGACACTTTTTAAATATGCTTTTTGAAAATTTTTTTTTTTTAAATTTGTGTTTTTTAAAACTTTTGTTTTATACTGAGCAGAAACTACATCTGCCGACAAAGATTTAAAAAACTTATTTTATTACAAAACATAGTAAGAGACTTTTAATTCGTTCGAATAGTGAAGGTATTTAGGAATATGTAAACTTAACAAACTTTGTTTGTCAACTACAGTTTTTTGGTTTTTTTTGTTTGTACAGAACAGAAAATACATTTGACAACCTAAGGTTAAGAAAATATATTTTAATACCAAAACAAAGTAAGAAACTTTTTATTTGTATCAACAGAGAAACAATTTACAAATGTAAACATCAAAATGACTTTTTTTTGTCAAATAAAGTTTATCTAAAACTTTTATTCTATACTAAACAAAATATAAAATCGACGACAAAGATTTAAAAAAAACTTATTTTAATACCAAAACATTGTGAGATATTTATTGTACCAAAAAAAGACACTTTTTTACTTTGCTTTTTGTAAAAACTTTTTTTGTCATTTTAAGTTTTTTAAAAACTTTCGTTTTATACTGAGCAGAGAATACATCTGCCGACAAAGATTTAAATTACTTATTTTATTACATAGCATACTAAGAAAGTTTTTTATACGTTCGAATAGTAAAGACATTTCAGAATATGTAGACTTAACAAACTTTGTTTCTCAACTAAAGATATTTTAAATTATTTTGTTTGTACAGAACGGAAAATACTTATACAACCTAGGTTTAAGAAAACATTTTTTAATAACAAAACAAATTAAGAAACCTTTTAAAAACTTTTGTTTTATACTGAACAGAGAATAAATCTGCCGACAAAGATTTAAAATACTTATTTTATTATAAAACATAGTAAGAAACTTTTTATTCGTTCGAATAGTAAAGATATTATAGAATATGTAGACTTAAAAAACTTTGTTTGTCAACAACAAGTTTTTAAATTTTTTTGTTTGTACAGAACAGAGAATACATTTAACAACCTAAGTTTAAGAAAACATATTTTAATACCAAAATAAAGTAAGAAACTTTATATTTGTATCAACAGAGAAACAATTTACAATTTTCAACATCAAAAAGACTTTTTTTGTCAAATAAAGTTTATTTAAAACTTTTATTCTGTATTAAACAAAGAATATAATCGACGACAACGATTTAAAAAAAACTTATTTTAATACCAAAAGATTGTAAGATATTTATTTTGTTGAAAAAAAGAGACACTTTTAAACTATGCATCTTGAAAAAAAAAAATTTTCATTTTAAGCTTTTAAAAACTTTTGTTTTATACTGAGCAGATCATACATCTGCCGACAAAGATTTAAAAAACTAATTTTATTACAAAATAAGTAAGAAACTTTCTAATAGTTCGAATAGTAAAGATATTTTAGAATATGTTGACTTAACAAAACTTTGTTTGTCAACTACAGATTTTTAAATTTTTTTGTTTGTACGGAACAGTTAATACATTTGACAAACTAAGTTTAAGAAAACATATTTTAATACCAAAACAAATTAAGAATTTTTTTATTTGTATCAACAGAGAAACAATTTACAAAATTAAACATCAAAAAGACTTTTTTTGTCAAATAAAGTTCATCTAAAAATTTTATTCTGTACTAAACAAAGAATATAATCGACCACAAAGATTTAAAAAAACTTATTTAAATACCAAAACATTATAAAATATTTCTTTTGTATGAAAAAAGAAACATTATTTAACCATGCATTTTGAAAAAAACATTTTTGTCATTTTAATTTTTTTAAAAACATTTTTTTCATACTGAGCAGAGAATACATCTGCAAAAAAGATTTAAAAAACTTATTTTATTACAAAACATAGTAAAAGTCTTTTTATTCGTTCGAATAGTAAAGAAAGTTTAGAATATGTAGACTTAACAAACTTTGTTTGTCTACGACAGTTTTTTAAATTTTTTTGTTTGTACAGAACAGAAAATACATTTGACAACTTATGTTTAAGAAAATATTTTTTAATACCAAAACAAAGTAGGAAACTTGTTATTTGTATCAACAGAGAAATAATTAACAAATGTAAACAATAAAAAGACTTTTTTTGTCAAATAAAGATTATTTAAAACTTTTATATTGTTCTAAACAAAGAATATAATCGACGAAAAAGAATTAAGAAAACTTATTTTAATACCAAAACATCGTAAGATATTTATTTTGTATGAAAAAAAAACACTTTTTAAATATGCTTTCTGAAAATTTTTTTTTTTTTAATTTTGTGTTTTTTAAAACTATTGTTTTATACTGAGCAGAAACTACATCTGCCGACAAAGAATTAAAAAACTTATTTTATTACAAAACATAGTAAAAAATTTTTTATTCGTTCGAATAGTGAAGATATTTTAGAATATGTAAACTTAACAAACTTTGTTTGTCAATTAAAGATTTTTTAAATTTTTTTGTTTGTACAGAACAGAGAATATGTTTGACAACCTAAGTTTAAGAAAACATAATTTAATACCAAAACAAAGTAAGAAACTTTTTATTTGTATCAACAGATAAACAATTTACAAATTATAATCAAAAAAAATTTTTAAGTCTAATAAAGTTTATTTAAAACTTTTATTCTGTACTAAACAAAGAATATAATCGACGAAAAAGATATAAGAAAACTTATTTTATTACAAAACAAAGTAAGAAAATTTTTATTCGTTGGAATAAGAAAGATATTTTAGAACATGTAGACTTAAAAAACTTTGTTTGTCAACGACAGATTTTAATTTTTTTTTGTTATTACAGAAAAGAGAATACATTTGACAACCTAAGTGTATAAAAACATATTTTAATACCATAACAAAGTAAGAAACTTTTTATTTGTATCAACAGAGAAACAATTTACAAATGTAAACATCAAAAAGACTTTTTTCGTCAAATACAGTTTATTTAAAACTTTTATTCTGTACTAAACAAAGAATATAATCGACAACAAAGATTCAAGAAAACTTATTTTAATACTAAAACATTGTGAGATATTTATTGTATGAAAAAAGAGACACTTTTTAACTTTGCTTTTTGTAAAAGCTTTTTTTGTCATTTTAAGTTTTTTAAAAACTTTTGTTTTATACTGAGCAGAGAATACATCTGCCGACAAAGATTTAAAAAACTTATTTTATTACATAGCATACTAAGAAACTTTTTTATACGTTCGAATAGTAAAGACACTCAGAATATGTAGACTTAACAAACTTTGTTTGTCAACTAAAGATTATTTTAATTTTTTTGTTCGTACAGAACAGAGAATACATTTAACAACCTAGGTTTAAGAAAACATATTTAAATACCAAAAAAAAGTAAGAAACTTTTCATTTGTATTAACAGAGAAACAATTTACACATGTAAACATCAAAAAGACTTTTTTTGTCAAATACAGTTTATTTAAAACTTTTATTCTGTACTAAACAAAGAATATAATCGACGACAAAGATTTAAAAAAACTTATTTCAATACTAAAACATTGTAAGAAATTTATTTTGTATGAAAAAAGAGACACTTTTTATTTATGCATTTTATAAAAATATTTTTGTCATTTTAAGTTTTTTTAAAACTTTTGCTTATACTGAGCAGTGAATACATCTGCCGACAAAGATTAAAAAATTTTCTTATTTTATTACAAAAATAGTAAGAAACGTTATATTCGTTCAAATAGTAAAGATGTTTTAGAATATGTAGATTTAACAAACTTTGTTTGTCAACTACAGTTTTTTAAATTTTTTTGTTCGTACAGAACAGAGAATACATTTGACAACCTAAGTTTAAGAAAACATATTTAATACCTAAACAAAGTAAGAAACTTTTTATTCGCAATAACAGAGAAACAATTTACAAATGTTAACATAAAAAAAACTTTTTTTTGTCAAATAAAGTTTTTTTAAAACTTTTATACTGTGCTAAAAAAAGAATACAGTCGACGACAAAGATTTAAGAAAACTTATTTTAATACAAAACATCTAAGATATTTATTTTGTATGTAAAAGAGACACTTTTAAACTATGCTTTTTGTAAAAACATTTTTGTCATTCTAAGTTTTTTAAAAACTTTTGTTTTATACTGTATTTGTCAACTACAGATTTTTTTAATTTTTTGTTTGTACAGAACAGAGTATACATTTTACAACCTAAATTTAAGAAAACATATTCTAATACCAAAACAAAGAAAGAAACTTTTTATTTGTATCAACAGAGAAGCAATTTATAAATTAAACATCAAAATGACTTTTTTTTCAAATACAGTTTATTAGAAACTTTTATTCTGCACTAAACAGAGAATATAATCGACGACATAGTTTTAGGAAAATTTATTTTAATATCAAAACATTGTACTAAACTTTTTATTGGTCGAATAGTAAAGATATTTTAAAATATGTAGATTTAACAAACTTTGTTTGTCATCTACAGTTTTTTAAATTTTTTTGTTCGTACAGAACAGAGAATAAATTTGACAACCTAGGTTTAAGAAAACACATTTTAATACCAAACCCAAGTGAGAAACTTTTAATTTCTATCAACAGAATAACAATTTACAAATATAAACATAAAAATGACTTTTTGTCAAAAAAAGTTTATCTAAAACTTTTATTCTATACTAAACAAAGAATAAAATCGACAACAAAGATTTAAAAAAAACTTATTTTAATACCAAAACATTTTAAGATATTTATTTTGTATGAAAAAAGAGACACTTTTTATATATGCTTTTTGTAAAAACAATTTTGTCATTTTAAGTTTTTTGAAAAACTTTTGTTTTATACTGAGCAGAGAATACATCTGCCGACAAAGATTAAAAAAACTTATTTTATTACAAAACATTGTAAGAAACTTTTTATTTGTTCGAATAGTAAAGATATTATAGAATTTGTAGACTTAACAAACTTTGTTTGTCAACTACGGTTTTTTTTTTTTTTTTTTTCGTACAAAAGAGAGAACACATTTGACAACCAAAGTTTAAGAAAACATATTTTAATACAAAAACAAAATAAGAAACTTTTCATTCGTTTTAACAGATAACAATTTACAAATTGAAACATCAAAAAGACTTTTTTTGTTGAAAAAAGCTTATTTAAAACTTTTATTCTGTACAAAACAAAGAATATAAACGACGACAAAGATTTAAGAGAAACTTAATTTAATACTAAAACATTGTAGCATATTTATTTTGTATGAAAAAAGAGACAATTTTTAACTATGCTTTTTGTAAAAACATTTTTGTCATTTTAAGTTTTTTAAAAACTTTTATTTTATACTGAGCAGAGAATACGTCTGCCGACAAAGATTTAATAAACTTATTTTATTACAAAAAATAGTAAGAAACGTTAAATTCGTTCAAATAGTAAAGATATTTTAGAATATGTAGATTTAACAAACTTTGTTTGTCAACTACAGTTTTTTAAATTTTTTTGTTCGTACAGAACAGAGAATACATTTGACAACTTAGGTTTAAGAAAACACATTTTAATACTAAAACAAAGTAAGAAACTTTTTATTTGTATCAACAGAGAAACAATTTACAAATGTAAACATCAAAATGACTTTTTTTTTTGTCAAATAAAGTTTATCTAAATCTTTTATTCTATACTAAACAAAGTATAAAATCGACGACAAAGATTTTAAAAAAACTTATTTTAATACTAAAACATTGTAAGATATTTATTTTGTATGAAAAAAGAGATACTTTTTAACTATGCTTTTTGAAAAATTATTTTTTTTTAATTTGTGTTTTTTAAAACTTTTGTTTTATACTGAGCAGAAACTACATCTGCCGACAAAGATTTAAAAAACTTATTTTATTACAAAACATAGTAAGAGACTTTTTATTCGTTCGAATAGTAAAGATATTTTAGAATATGTAGACTTAACAAACTTTGTTTGTCAACTAAAATTTTTTAAATTTTTTTGTTTGTACAGAACAGAGAATATATTTGACAACCTAAGTTTAAGAAAACATTATTTAATACCAAAACAAAGTAAGAAACTTTTTATTTGTATTAACAGAGAACCAATTTACAAATTATAATCAAAAAGACTTTTTAAGTCCAATAAAGTTTATTTAAAACTTTTATTTTGTACTAAACAAAGAATATAATCGACGAAAAAGATTTAAGAAAACTTATTTTATTACAAAACACAGTAAGAAAATTTTTATCCGTTCGAATAGTAAAGATATTTTAGAACATGTAGACTTAACAAACTTTGTTTGTCAACGACAGATTTTTAATTTTATTTGTTATTACAGAAAAGAGAATACATTTGACAAACTAAGTTTATAAAAACATATTTTAATACCAAAACAAAGTAAGAAACTTTTTATTTGTATCAACAGAGAAACAATTTACAAATGTAAACATCAAAATGACTTTTTTTTTTTGTCAAATAAAGTTTATCTAAATCTTTTATTCTATACTAAACAAAGTATAAAATCGACGACAAAGAATTAAAAAAAACTTGTTTTGATACCAAAACATTGTAAGATATTTATTTTGTATGAAAAAAGAGATACTTTTTAACTATGCATTTAAAAAAAAAACTTTTGTTTTATACTTGGCAGAGTAAACATTTGCCGACAAAAATTTAAAAAACTTATTTTATTACAAAACATAGTAAGAAACTTTTTATTCGTTCGAATAGTAAAGATATTTTAGAATATGTAGACTTAACAAACTCTGTTTGTCAACTACAGATTTTGAAATTTTTTTGTTTGTAAAGAACAGAGAATACATTTGATAACCTAGGTTTAAGAAAACATATTTTAATACCAAAACAAAGTAAGAAACTTTTTATTTGTACCAACAGAGAAAAAATTTACAAGTGTAAACATCAAAAAGACTTTTTATGTCAAATAAAGTTTATTTAAAACTTTTATTCTGTACTAAACAAAGAATATAATCGACGACAAGATTTAAGAAAACTTATTTTAATAACAAAACATTATAAGAAATTTATTTTGTATCAAAAAAGAGACATTTTTTAACTATGCATTTAAAAATTTTTTTTGTCATTTTAAGTGTTTTAAAAACTTTTGTTTTATACTAAGCAGAGAATACATCTGCCGACAAATATTTAAAAAACTTATTTTATTACAAAAAAAAGTAAAAAACTTTTTATTTGTTCGAATACTAATTAATTTTAGAATATTTAGACTTAACAAACTTTGTTTGTCAACTGAAGATTTTAATTTTTTTTCGTTTGTTCAATGCAAAGAATACATTTGACGACCTAGGTTTAAGAAAACATATTTTAATACCAAAACAAAGTAAGGAACTTTTTATTTGTATCAACAGAGAAACAATTTACAAATTTAAACATTAAAAAGATTTTTTTGTCAAATAAAGTTTATTTTAAACATTTATTCTGTACTAAATAAAGAATATAATCGACGACAAAGATTTGAGAAAACTTATTTTAATACCGAAACATTGTAAGATTTTTTTTATATGAAAAAAGAAACACTTTTTAACTATGCATTTTGAAAATCATTTTTGTCATTTTAATTTTTTTTGAAACTTTTGATTTATACTAGGGAGCGAATAAATCTGCCGACAGTGATTTAAAAAACTTTTTTTTACAAAATATAGCAACAATCTTTATATTCTTTTTAAATAGTAAAGATATTTTAGAATATGTAGACTTAACAAACTTTGTTTGTCAACTAAAGATTTTTAATTTTTTTTTGTTTGTACAGGACAGAAAATACATTTGACGACTTAGTTTTAAGAAATCATATTTTAATTCCAAAACAAAGTAAAAAACATTTTATTTTTATCAATAGAGAAACAATTTACAAAATTAAACATCAAAAAGATTTTTTTGTCAAATACAGTTTATTTAAAAATTTTATTCTTTACTAAACAAAGAATATAATCGACGACAAAGATTTAAAGAAAACTTATTTTAATACCAACACATTGTAAGATATTTTTTTTATATGAAAAACGAGACACTTTTCAACTATGTATTTAAAAAAAAAAATTATTTTATACTGAGCAGAGACTACATCTACCGAAAAAGATTTAAAAAACTTATTTTATTACAAAACATAGTAAGAAACTTTTTATTTGTTCGAATAGTAAAGATATTTTAGAATATGTAGACTTATCAAACTTTGTTTGTCAACTACAGATTTTTAAATTTTTATGTTTGTACAAAACAAAGTATACATTTGACGACCTAGGTTTAAGAAAGCATATCTAATACCAAAACAAAGTAAGAAACTTTTTATTTTTATCAATAGAGAAACAATTTACAAAATTAAACATCAAAAAGATTTTTTTGTCAAATAAAGTTTACTTAAAACTTTTATTCTGTACTAAAGAAAGAATATGATCGACGACAAAGATGTAGGAAAATTATTTTAATACCAAAACATTGTAAGATATTTTTTTTATGAAAAAAGAGACACTTTTCAACTATGTATTTTGAAAAAAAAAAATATTATATACTGAGCAGAGAATACATCTGCCGAAAAAGATTTAAAAAACTTATTTTATTACAAAACATAGTAAGAAACTTTTTATTTGTTCGAATAGTAAAGATTTTTTAGAATATGTAGACTAATCAAACTTTATTTGTCAACTAGAGATTTTTAAATTTTTTAGTTTGTACATAACAAAGTATACATTTGACGCCCTAGGTTTAAGAAAACATATTTTAATACCAAAACAAAGTAAAAAACTTTTTATTTGTATCAACAGAGTATTAATTTAAAAATGTAAACATAAAAAAGTTTTTTTTTGTCAAATACAGCTTATTAAAAAATTTTATTCTGTACTAAACAAAGAATATAATCGACAACAAAGATTTAAGAAAACTTATTTTAATACCAAAACAATGTAAGATATTCATTTTGTATGAAAAAAGAGACACTTTTTAACTATGCATTTTAAAAATTCATTTTTTTCATTTTAAAATTTTAAAAACTTTTGTTTTATACTGAGCAGAGAATACATCTGCCTACAAAGATTTAAAAAACTTATTTTATTACAAAACATAATAAGAAACTTTTTCTTTGTTCGAATAGTAAAGATATTTTAGAATATGTAGACTTAACAAACTATGTTTGTCAGCTACAGATTTTTAATTTTATTTTGTTTGTACAGCACAGAAAATACATTTGACGACCTAGGTTTAAGAAATCATATTTTAATACCAAAACAAAGTAAAAAACATTTTATTTTTATCAATAGAGAAACAATTTACAAAATTAAACATCAAAAAGATTTTTTTGTCAAATACAGTTTATTTAAAAATTTTATTCTGTACTAAACAAAGAATATAATCGACGACAAAGATTTAAAGAAAACTTATTTTAATACCAAAACATTGTAAGATATTTTTTTTATATGAAAAACGAGACACTTTTCAACTATGTATTTAAAAAAAAAATTATTTTATACTGAGCAGAGACTACATCTGCCGACAAAAATTTAAAAAACTTATTTTATTACAAAACATAGTAAGAAACTTTTTATTCGTTCGAATAGTAAAGATATTTTAGAATATGTAGACTTAACAAACTCTGTTTGTCAACTACAGATTTTGAAATTTTTTTGTTTGTAAAGAACAGAGAATACATTTGATAACCTAGGTTTAAGAAAACATATTTTAATACCAAAACAAAGTAAGAAACTTTTTATTTGTACCAACAGAGAAACAATTTACAAGTGTAAACATCAAAAAGACTTTTTATGTCAAATAAAGTTTATTTAAAACTTTTATTCTGTACTAAACAAAGAATATAATCGACGACAAGATTTAAGAAAACTTATTTTAATAACAAAACATTGTAAGATATTTATATTTTATGAAAAAAGAGACACTTTTTAACTATGCAATTTGTAAAAAAATTTTTATTGTTTTAAGTCTTTTTAAAAACTTTTGCTTTATATTGACCATTGAATACATCTGCTGACAAAGATTTAAAAAACTTATTTTTATACAAAACATAGTAAGAAAATTTTTATTTGTTCAAATAGTAGAGATATTTTAGAATATGTAGTCTTTACAAACTTTGTTTGTCAACTACAGACTTTCTATTTTTTTTGTATGTACAGAACAGAGATAACATTTGACAACCTAGGTTTAAAAAACTATATTTTAATAACAAAACAAAGTAAGAAACTTTTTTATTTGTATCAACAGTGAAACAATTTACAAATGTAAACATCAAAAAGACTTCTTTTGTCAAATAAAGTTAATTTAAAACCTTTATATTTTACTTAACAAAGATTATAATCGACGACAAAGATTTGAATAAAATTATTTTAATACCAAAACATTTTAAGATATTTATTTTGTATAAAAAAAGAGACACTTTTTAACTATGCATTTTGAAAATTCATTTTTGTTTTATACTGAGCAGAGAAAACCATTGCCGACAAAGATTTAAAAAACTTATTTTATTACAAAACATTGTATAAAACTTTTTATTCGTTCAAATAGTAAACATTAAAATGACTTTTTTTTTGTCAAATAAAGTTTATTTAAAACTTTTATTCTGTACTAAACAAAGAATATAATCGACGACAAAGATTTTAAGAAAACTTATTTTAATACCAAAACATTGTAAGAAATTTATTTTGTATCAAAAAAGAGACATTTTTTAACTATGCATTTAAAATTTTTTTTTGTCATTTTAAGTGTTTTAAAAACTTTTGTTTTATACTAAGCAGAGAATACATCTGCCGACAAAGATTTAAAAAACTTATTTTATTACAAAAAAAAGTAAAAAACTTTTTATTCGTTCGAATACTAATTAATTTTAGAATATGTAGACTTAACAAACTTTGTTTGTCAACTGCAGATTTTAATTTTTTTTCGTTCGTTCAATACAAAGAATACATTTGACGACCTAGGTTTAAGAAAACATATTTTAATACCAAAACAAAGTAAAGAACTTTTTATTTGTATCAACAGAGAAACAATTTACAAATTTAAACATTAAAAAGATTTTTTTGTCAAATAAAGTTTATTTTGAACATCTATTCTGTACTAAATAAAGAATATAATCGACGACAAAGATTTGAGAAAACTTATTTTAATACCGAAACATTGTAAGATTTTTTTTATATGAAAAAAGAAACACTTTTTAACTATGCATTTTGAAAATCATTTTTGTCATTTTAATTTTTTTTGAAACTTTTGATTTATACTAGGGAGCGAATAAATCTGCCGACAGTGATTTTAAAAACTTTTTTTTACAAAATATAGCAACAATCTTTATATTCTTTTCAAATAGTAAAGATATTTTAGAATATGTAGACTTAACAAACTTTGTTTGTCAACTACACATTTTTAATTTTTTTTGTTTGTACAAAACAGAGAATACATTTGACGACCTAGGTTTAAGAAAACATATTTTAATACCAAAAAAAAGTAAGAAACTTTTTATTTGTATCAACAGATAAATAATTTAAAAATGTAAACATCAAAAAGACTTTTTTTGTCAAATAAAGTTTATTTAAAACTTTTATTCTGAACTAAACAAAGAATATAATCGACGACAAAGATTTTAGAAAACTTATTTTAATACCAACAGATTGTAAGATGTTTATTTTGTATGAAAAAAGAGACAATTTTTAACTATGCATTTTGAAAATTCATTTTTGTAATTTTAAGTTTTTTAAAAACTTTTGTTTTATACTGAGCAGAGAATACATCTGCCGACAAAGATTTAAAGAAAACTTATTTTAATACCAAAACATTGTAAGATATTTTTTTTATATGAAAAACGAGACACTTTTCAACTATGTATTTAAAAAAAAAATTATTTTATACTGAGCAGAGACTACATCTGCCGAAAAAGATTTAAAAAACTTATTTTATTACAAAACATAGTAAGAAACTTTTTATTTGTTCGAATAGTAAAGATATTTTAGAATATGTAGACTTATCAAACTTTGTTTGTCAACTACAGATTTTTAAATTTTTATGTTTGTACAAAACAAAGTATACATTTGACGACCTAGGTTTAAGAAAGCATATCTAATACCAAAACAAAGTAAGAAACTTTTTTTTTTATCAATAGAGAAACAATTTACAAAATTAAACATCAAAAAGATTTTTTTGTCAAATAAAGTTTACTTAAAACTTTTATTCTGTACTAAAGAAAGAATATGATCGACGACAAAGATGTAGGAAAATTATTTTAATACCAAAACATTGTAAGATATTTTTTTTATGAAAAAAGAGACACTTTTTAATTATGCATTTTAAAAATTCATTTTTGTCATTTTAAAATTTTAAAAACTTTTGTTTTATACTGAGCAGAGAATACATCTGCCTACAAAGATTTAAAAAACTTATTTTATTACAAAACATAATAAGAAACTTTTTCTTTGTTCGAATAGTAAAGATATTTTAGAATATGTAGACTTAACAAACTTTGTTTGTCAGCTACAGATTTTTAATTTTATTTTGTTTGTACAGGACAGAAAATACATTTGACGACCTAGGTTTAAGAAATCATATTTTAATACCAAAACAAAGTAAAAAACATTTTATTTTTATCAATAGAGAAACAATTTACAAAATTAAACATCAAAAAGATTTTTTTGTCAAATACAGTTTATTTAAAAATTTTATTCTTTACTAAACAAAGAATATAATCGACGACTAAGATTTAAAGAAAACTTATTTTAATACCAAAACATTGTTAGATATTTTTTTTATATGAAAAACGAGACACTTTTCAACTATGTATTTTAAAAAAAAAAATTATTTTATACTGAGCAGAGACTACATCTGCCGACAAAACTTTAAAAAACTTATTTTATTACAAAACATAGTAAGAAACTTTTTATTCGTTTGAATAGTAAAGATATTTTAGAATATGTAGACTTATCAAACTTTGTTTGTCAACTACAGATTTTTAAATTTTTATGTTTGTACAAAACAAAGTATACATTTGACGACTTAGGTTAAGGAAGCATATCTAATACTAAAACAAAGTAAGAAACTTTTTATTTGTATCAACAGAGAGACAATTTACAAATGTAAACATCAAAAAAACTTTTTTTTTTAATTTAAGTTTATTTAAAACTTTTATTCTGTACTAAACAAAGAATATAATCGACGACAAAGATTAAAGAAAACTTATTTTAATACCAAAACATTGTAAGATACTTATTTTGTATGAAAAAAGAGACACTTTTCATTAATGCATTTTGAAAATCATTTTTGTCATTTTAAGTTTTTTAAAAACTTTTGTTTTATACTGAGCAGAGAATACATCTGCCGACAAAGATTTAAAAAACTTATTTTATTACAAAACATAATAAGAAATTTTTCTTTGTTCGAATAGTAAAGATATTTTTGAATATGTAGACTTAACAAACTTTGTTTGTCAACTACAGATTTTTAATTTTTTTTGTTTGTAGAGAACAGAGAATACATTTGACGGTCTAGGTCTAAGAAAACATATTTTAATACCAAAACAAAGTAGGAAACTTTTTATTTTTATCAACAGAGAAACAATTTACAAATTTAAACATCAAAAGATATTTTTTGTCAAATAAAGTTTATACAAAACTTTTATTCTGTATTATCTAAAGAATATAATCGACGACAAAGATTTAAGAAACTTATTTTAATACTTAAACATTAGAAGATATTTTTTATATAAAAAAGAGACACTTTTCAACTAGGCATTTTGAAAAAAAAATTTTTTATTTTATACTGAGCAGATAATACATCTACCGACATTGATTTAAAAAATTTATTTTATTCCAAAACATAGTAAGAAACTTTTTATTTGTTCTAATAGTAAGGATATTTTAGAATATGTAGACTTATCAAACTTTGTTTGTCAACTACAGATTTTCAATTTTTTTGTTTGTACAATACAAAGAATACATTTGACGACCTAGGTTTAAGAAAACATACTTTAATACCAAAACAAAGTAAGGAACTTTTTATTTTTATCAACAGAGAAACAATTTACAAATTTAAACAACAGAAGATTTTTTTTGTCAAATAAAGTTTATTTAAAAATTTTATTCTGTACTAACCAGAGAATATAATCGACGAAATAGATTTAAGAAAACTTATTTTAATATCAAAACATTGTAAGATATTAATTTTATATGAAAAAAGAGACACTTTTTAACTTTGCATTTTGAAAAAAAATTTTTGTCATTTTAAGTTTTTTTAAATCTTTTGTTTTATACTGAGCGGAGAATACATCTGCCGGCAAAAATTTAAAAAATTTATCTTATTACAAAACATAGTAAGAAGCTTTTCATTCGTTCAAATAGTAAAGATATTTTAGAATATGTAGATTTAACAAACTTTGTTTGTCAACTACAGATTTATAAATTTTTTCGTTTGTACAGAACAGAGAATACATTTGACAACCTAGGTTTAAGAAAACATATTTTAATACCAAAACAAAGTAAGAAACTATATATTTATATCAACAGAATACAATTTACAAATGTAAGAATCAAAAAGACTTTTTTTTTCAAATTAAGTTTATTTAAAACTTTTATTCTGTACTAAACAAAAATATAATCGACGACAAAGATTTAAAGAAAACTTATTTTAATACCAAAACATTATAAGATATTTTTTTTATATGAAAAAAGAAACACTTTTTAACTATGCATTTTGAAAATCATTTTTGTCATTTTAATTTTTTTGAAACTTTTGATTTATACTAGGGAGAGAATAAATCTGCCGACAGAGATTTAAAAAACTTTTGTTTTACAAAACATAGTAAGAAACTTTTATTTGTTCGAATAGTAAAGATATTTTAGAATATGTAGACTTAATAAAACTTTGTTTGTCAACTACACATTTTTAATTTTTTTTGTTTGTATAAAACAGAGAATACATTTGACGACCTAGGCTTAAGAAAACATATTTTCATACCAAAACAAAGTAAGAAACTTTTTATTTGTATCAACAGAAAAATAATTTTAAAATGTAAACATAAAAAAGACTTTTTTTGTCAAATACAGTTTATTTAAAAATTTTATTCTGTACTAAACAAAATTATAATCGACGACATAAATTTAAGAAAACTTATTTTAATACCAAAACATTGTAAGATGTTTATTTTGTATGAAAAAAGAGACACTTTTTAACTATGCATTATGAAAATTCATTTTTGTCATTTTAAATTTTTTAAAAACTTTTGTTTTATACTGAGCAGAGAATACATCTGCCGACAAAGATTTAAAAAACTTATTTTTTTACAAAACATAGTAAGAAACTTTTTATTCGTTCGAATAGTAAGGATATTTTAGAATATGTAGACTTATCAAACTTTGTTTGCAACTACAGATTTTCAAATTTTTTGTTTGTACAATAAAAAGATTACATTTGACGACCTAGGTTTAAGAAAACATATCTAATACCAGAACATGGTAAGAAACTTTTTATTTGTATCAACAGAGAAACAATTTACAAATATAAACATCAAAAAGACTTTTTTTTTTCAAATTAAATTTATTTAAAACTTTTATTCTGTACTAAACAAGTATATAATCGACGACTAAAATTAAAAGAAAACTTATTTTAATACCAAAACATTGTAAGAAATTTATTTTATATGAAAAAAGAGACACTTTTTAACTATGCATTTTGAAAAATTCATTTTTGTCATTTTGAGTTTTTTAAGAACATTTGTTTTATACTGAGCATAGAATACATCTGCCGACAAAGATTTAAAAAAGTTATTTTATTACTAAACATAGTAAGAAACTTTTCATTCGTTCGAATAGTAAAGATATTTTAGAATATGTAGACTTAACAAACTTTGTTTGTCAACTACAGATTTTAAATTTTTTTGTTTGTACAATACAAAGAATACATTTGACGACCTAGGTTTAAGAAAACATACTTTAATACCAAAACAAAGTAAGGAACTTTTTATTTTTATCAACAGAGAAACAATTTACAAATTTAAACAACAAAAAGATTTTTTTTGTCAAATAAAGTTTATTTAAAAATTTTATTCTGTACTAAACAGAGAATATAATCGACGAAATAGATTTAAGAAAACTTATTTTAATATCAAAACATTGTAAGATATTAATTTTATATAAAAAAAGAGACACTTTTTAACTTTGCATTTTGAAATAAAATTTTTGTCATTTTAAGTTTTTTTAAATCTTTTGTTTTATACTGAGCGGGGAATACATCTGCCGGCAAAAATTTAAAAAATTTATCTTATTACAAAACATAGTAAGAAGCTTTTCATTCGTTCAAATAGTAAAGATATTTTAGAATATGTAGATTTAACAAACTTTGTTTGTCAACTACAGATTTATAAATTTTTTCGTTTGTACAGAACAGAGAATACATTTGACAACCTAGGTTTAAGAAAACATATTTTAATACCAAAACAAAGTAAGAAACTATATATTTATATCAACAGAATACAATTTACAAATGTAAGAATCAAAAAGACTTTTTTTTTCAAATTAAGTTTATTTAAAACTTTTATTCTGTACTAAACAAAAATATAATCGACGACAAAGATTTAAAGAAAACTTATTTTAATACCAAAACATTCTAAGATATTTTTTTATATGAAAAAAGAAACACTTTTTAACTTTGCATTTTGAAAATCATTTTTGTCATTTTATTTTTTTTGAAACTTTTGATTTATACTAGGGAGAGAATAAATCTGCCGACAGAGATTTAAAAAACTTTTATTTTACAAAACATAGTAAGAAACTTTTATTTGTTCGAATAGTAAAGATATTTTAGAATATGTAGACTTAATAAAACTTTGTTTGTCAACTATACATTTTTAATTTTTTTTGTTTGTATAAAACAGAGAATACATTTGACGACCTAGGGTTAAGAAAACATATTTTCATACCGAAACTAAGTAAGAAACTTTTTATTTGTATCAACAGAAAAATAATTTTAAAATGTAAACAGAAAAAAGACTTTTTTTGTCAAATACAGTTTATTTAAAAATTTTATTCTGTACTAAACAAAAATATAATCGACGACATAAATTTAAGAAAACTTATTTTAATACCAAAACATTGTAAGATATTTATTTTGTATGAAAAAAGAGACACTTTTTAACTATGCATTATGAAAATTCATTTTTGTCATTTTAAATTTTTTAGAAACTTTGGTTTTATACTGAGCAGAGAATACATCTGCCGACAAAGATTTAAAAAACTTATTTTATTACAAAACATAGTAAGAAACTTTTTATTCGTTCGAATAGTAAAGATATTTTAGAATATGTAGACTTAACAAACTTTTTTTGTCAACTACAGATTTTTAATTTTATTTTGTTTGTACAGAACAGAAAATACATTTGACGACCTAGGTTTAAAAAAACATATTTTAATACAAAAACAAAGTAAGAAACTTTTTATTTTTATCAATAGAGAAACAATTTACAAAATTAAGCATCAAAAAGATTTTTTTGTCAAATAAAGTTTATTTAAAACTTTTATTCTTTACTAAACAAAGAATATAATCGACGACAAAGATGTAGGAAAACTTATTTTAATACCAAAACATTGTAAGATATTTTTTTTTATGAAAAAAGAGACGCTTTTCAACTATGTATTTTGAAAAAAAAAATTATTTTATACTGAGCAGAGACTACATCTGCCGAAAAAGATTTAAAAAACTTATTTTATTACAAAACATAGTAAGAAACTTTTTATTTGTTCGAATAGTAAAGATATTTTAGAATATGTAGACTTATCAAACTTTGTTTGTCAACTACAGATTTTTAAAAATTTATGTTTGTACAAAACAAAGTATACATTTGACGACCTAGGTTTAAGAAGACATATCTAATACTAAAACAAAGTAAGAAACTTTTTATTTGTATCAACAGAAAAATAATTTAAAAATTAAACATAAAAAAGACTTTTTTTGTCAAATACAGTTTATTTAAAAATTTTATTCTGTACTAAACAAAGAATATAATCGACGACAAAGGTTTAAGAAAACTTATTTTAATACCAAAACATTGTAAGATATTTTTTATATGAAAAAGAGAGACTTTTAAACTATGCATTTTGAAAAAAAAACTTTTATTTTATACTGAGCAGAGAATACATCTGCCGACAAAGATTTAAAAAACTTATTTTATTTCAAAACATAGTAAGAAACTTTTTATTTGTTCGAATAGTAAAGATATTTTAGAATATGTAGACTTAATAAAACTTTGTTTGTCAACTACACATTTTTAATTTTTTGTGTTTGTATAAAACAGAGAATACATTTGACGACCTAGGCTTAAGAAAACATATTTTCATACCAAAACAAAGTAAGAAACTTTTTATTTGTATCAACAAAAAAATAATTTTAAAATGTAAACATAAAAAAGACTTTTTTTGTCAAATACAGTTTATTTAAGAATTTTATTCTGTACTAAACAAAAATATAATCGACGACATAAATTTAAGAAAACTTTTTTTAATACCAAAACATTGTAAGATATTTATTTTGTATGAAAAAAGAGACACTTTTTAACTATGCATTATGAAAATTCATTTTTGTCATTTTAAATTTTTTAAAAACTTTTGTTTTATACTGAGCAGAGAAAACATCTGCCGACAAAGATTTAAAAAACTTATTTTATTACAAAACATAGTAAGAAACTTTTTATTCGTTCGAATAGTAAGGATATTTTAGAATATGTAGACTTAACAAACTTTGTTTGTCAACTACAGATTTTTAATTTTATTTTGTTTGTACAGAACAGAAAATACATTTGACGACCTAGGTTTAAAAAAACATATTTTAATACAAAAACAAAGTAAGAAACTTTTTATTTTTATCAATAGAGAAACAATTTACAAAATTAAACATCAAAAATATTTTTTTGTCAAATAAAGTTTATTTAAAAATTTTATTCTGTACTAAACAAAGAATATAATCGACGACAAAGATGTAGGAAAACTTATTTTAGTACCAAAACATTGTAAGATATTTTTTTTTATGAAAAAAGAGACGCTTTTCAACTATGTATTTTAAAAAAAAAAATTATTTTATACTTAGCAGAGACTACATCTGCCGAAAAAGATTTAAAAAACTTATTTTATTACAAAACATAGTAAGAAACTTTTTATTTGTTCGAATAGTAAAGATATTTTAGAATATGTAGACTTATCAAACTTTATTTGTCAACTACAGATTTTTAAATATTTATGTTTGTACAAAACAAAGTATACAATTGACGACCTAGGTTTAAGAAGACATATCTGATACCAAAACAAAGTAAGAAACTTTTTATTTGTATCAACAGAAAAATAATTTAAAAATGTAAATATAAAAAAGACTTTTTTTGTCAAATACAGTTTATTTAAAAATTTTATTCTGTACTAAACAAAGAATATAATCGACGACAAAGATTTAAGAAAACTTATTTTAATACCAAAACATTGTAAGATATTTTTTATATGAAAAAGAGAGACCTTTTAACTATGCATTTTGAAAAAAAAACTTTTATTTTATACTGAGCAGAGAATACATCTGCCGACAAAGATTTAAAAAACTTATTTTATTCCAAAACATAGTAAGAAACTTTTTATTTGTTCTAATAGTAAAGATATTTTAGAATATGTAGACTCATCAAACTTTGTTTGTCAACTACAGATTTTTAAATTTTTTTGTTTTACTAAACAAAGATACATTTGACAACCTAGGTTTAAGAAAACATATTTTAGTACCAAAACAAAGTAAGAAACTTTTTATTTTTATCAACAAAGAAACAATTTACAAATGTAAACATCGAAAAGACTTTTTTTTTTCTAATTAAATTTATTTAAAACTTTTATTCTGTACTAAACAAAGAATATAATCGACGACAAAGATTTAAAGAAAACTTTTTTTAATACCAAAACATTGTAAGATATTTTTTTATATGAAAAAAGAAAAACTTTTTAACTATGCATTTTGAAAATCATTTTTGTCATTTTAATTTTTTTTGAAACTTTTAAATTTATATTAGGGAGAGAATAAATTTGCCGACAGAGAATTCTAAAACTTTTTTTTTACAAAACATAGTCAGAAACTTTTTTTTCGTTCGAATAGTAAAGATATTTTAGAATATGTAGACTTAATAAAACTTTGTTTGTCAACTACACATTTTTAATTTTTTTTGTTTATACAAAACAGAGAAAACATTTAACGACCTAGGTTTAAGAAAACATATTTTAATACCAAAACAAAGTAAAAAACTTTTTATTTGTATCAACAGAAAAGTAATTTAAAAATGTAAACATAAAAAAGACTTTTTTTGTCAAATACAGTTTATTTAAAAATTTTATTCTGTACTAAACAAAGAATATAATCGACGACAAAGATTTAAGAAAACTTATTTTAATATCAAAACATTGTAAGATATTTATTTTGTATGAAAAAAGAGACACTTTTTAACTATGCATTTTGAAAATTCATTTTTGTCATTTTAAATTTTTTAAAAACTTTCGTTTTATACTGAGCAGGGTATACATCTGCTGACAAAGATTTAAAAAACTTATTTTATTACAAAACACAGTAAGAAACTTTTTATTCGTTCGAATAGTAAAGATATTTTAGAATATGTAGACTTAACAAACTTTGTTTGTCAACTACAGATTTTTAATTTTATTTTGTTTGTACAGAACAGAAATACATTTGACGACCTAGGTTTAAGAAAACATATTTTAATACCAAAATTAAGTAAGAAACTTTTAATTTTTATCAATAGAGAAACAATTAACAAAATTAAACATCAAAAAGATTTTTTGTCAAACAAAGTTTACTTAAAACTTTTATTTTGTACTAAAGAAAGAATATGATCGACGACAATGATGTAGGAAAACTTATTTTTATACCAAAACATTGTAAGATATTTATTTTTATAAAAAAAGAGACACTTTTCAACTATGTATTTTGAAAAAAAAAATTATTTTTTACGTAGTAGAGAATACATCTGCCGAAAAAGATTTAAAAAACTTATTTTATTACAAAACATAGTAAGTAACTTTTTATTTGTTCGAATGTCAAAGATATTTTAGAATATGTAGACTTATCAAACTTTGTTTCTCAACTACAGATTTTTAAATTTTTTTGTTTGTACAGAACAAAGTATACATTTGACGATCTAAGTTTAAGAAAACATATTTTAATACCAAAACAAAGTAAGAAACTTTTTATTTTTTTCAATAGAGAAATAATTTACAAATTAAAACAACAAAAAGATTTTTTTTGTCAAATAAAGTTTATTTAAAACTTTTATTCT
This sequence comes from Thalia democratica, assembly GCF_965202585.1. Lineage (NCBI taxonomy): Eukaryota > Metazoa > Chordata > Thaliacea > Salpida > Salpidae > Thalia > Thalia democratica. The sequence goes on from NC_139165.1 coordinate 106,003,782, forward strand.
GTACTAAACAGAGAATATAATCGACGAAATAGATTTAATAAAACTTAATTTAATATCAAAACATTGTAAGATATTTATTTTATACGAAAAAAGAGAAACTTTTTAACTATGCATTTTGAAAAAAAATTTTGTCATTTTAAGTTTTTTTAAATCTTTTGTTTTATTCTGAGCAGAGTATACATCTGCAGGCTAAGATTTAAAAAAATTATTTTATTACAAAACATAGTAAAAAGCTTTTCATTCGTTCGAGTAGTAAAGATATTTTAGAATATGTAGACTAAACAAACTTGGTTTGTCAACTACAGATTTATATTTTTTTTTGTTTGTAAGGAACAGAGAATACATTTGACAACCTAGGTTTAAGAAAACATATTTTAATACCAAAAAAAAGTAAGAAACTATTTATTTGTATCAACAGAGAAACAATTTACAAATGTAAGCATCAAAAAGACTTTTTTTTCAAATTAAGTATATTTAAAAATTTTATTCTGTACTAAACAAAGAATATAATCGACGACAAAGATTTAAAGAAAACTTATTTTAATACCAAAACATTGTAAGATATTTTTTTATATGAAAAAAGAAACACTTTTCAACTATGCATTTTGAAAATCATTTTTGTCATTTTAATTTTTTTTGAAACTTTTGATTTTTACTAGGGAGAGAATAAAACTGCCGACAGAGATTTAAAAAACTTTTTTTTACAAAACATAGTAAGAAACTTTTTATTCGTTCGAATAGTAAAGAAATTTTAGAATATGTAGACTTAATAAAACTTTGTTTGTCAACTACACATTTTTAATTTTTTTTGTTTGTACAAAACAGAGAATACAGTTGACGACCTAGGCTTAAGAAAACATATTTTAATACACAAAACAAAGTAAGAAACTTTTTATTTGTATCAACAGAAAAATAATTTTAAAATGTAAACATAAAAAAGACTTTTTTTGTCAAATACAGTTCATTTAAAAATTTTATTCTGTACTAAACAAAAATATAATCGACGACAAAAATTTAAAAAAACTTATTTTAATACCAAAACATTGTAAGATATTTATTTTGTATGAAAAAAGAGACACTTTTTAACTATGCATTTTGAAAATTCATTTTTGTCATTTTAAATTATTTAAAAAGTTTTGTTTTATACAGAGCAGAGAATACATCTGCCGACAAAGATTTAAAAAACTTATTTTATTACAAAACATAGTAAGAAACTTTTTATTCGTTCGAATAGTAAAGATATTTTAGAATATGTAGACTTAACAAACTTTGTTTGTCAACTACAGATTTTTATACATAAAACAAGTTTTTTTCAACAACACATATATATTTCAACAATTTTCTTCAGTGTGAATACAATTGTAACAAGGTAAAACAAATTTTAAACTTATATAGCCTTTTTAATTATATGAGAAATTATCAATCAATTAGTAAAAAAACCCTAAACTGTAACAAAAAATTAAAAACAACAAGGAAAACGTAATCAACTGTAACAATTTAAAACAAAACAAAATTAGTCTAATTTAAACAAGGATAATGAGTAACCAAATTCTCTTTGTTTGCATAATTCTGGCTTGTTTAAGTGTATATAAATAGCTTCTAAATAGAAATTCACACTGAAGAAAATTGTTGAAATATATATGTGTTGTTGAAAAAGACTTGTTTTATGTATAAAAAAATGAAAATTAGCAGACATATGTTTAAAAAACTACAGATTTTTAATTTTATTTTGTTTGTACAGAACAGTAAATACATTTGACGACCTATGTTTAAGAAAACATATTTTAATACAAAAACAAAGTAAGAAACTTTTTATTTTTATCAATAGAGAAACAATTTACAAATATAAACATCAAAAAGATTTTTTTTGTCAAATAAAGTTTATTTAAAACTTTTATTCTGTACTAAACAAAGAATATAATCAACGACAAAGATGTAGGAAAACTTATTTTAATACCAAAACATTGTATGATTTTTTTTTATGAAAAAAGAGACACTTTTCAACTATGTATTTTGAAAAAAAAATTATTTTATACTGAGCAGAGATTACATCTGCCGAAAAAGATTTAAAAAACTTATTTTATTACAAAACATAGTAAGAAACTTTTTATTTGTACGAATAGTATAGATATTTTAGAATATGTAGACTTATCAAACTTTGTTTGTCAACTACAGATTTTTAAATATTTATGTTTGTACAAAACAAAGTATACATTTGACGACCTAGGTTTAAGAAAACTTATTTTAATACCAAAACAAAGTAAGGAACTTTTTATTTGTATCAACAGAGAAACAATTTAAAAATGTAAACATCAAAAAGACTTTTTTGTCAAATACAGTTTATTAAAAACTTTTATTCTGTACTAAACAAAGAATATAATCGACGACAAAGATTTAAGAAAACTTATTTTAATACCAAAACATTGTAAGATACTTATTTTGTATGAAAAAAGAGACACTTTTTAACTATGCATTTTGAAAATTCATTTTTGTCATATTAAGTTTTTTAAAAACTTTTGTTTTATACTTAGCAGCGAATACATCTGCCGACAAAGATTTAAAAAACTTATTTTATTACAAAACATAATAAGAAACTTTTTCTTTGTTCGGATAGTAAAGATATTTTAGAATACGTAGACTTAACAAACTTTGTTTGTCAAATACAGATTTTTAATTTTTTTTGTTTTTACAGAACAGAGAATACATTTGACGACATAGGTTTAAGAAAACATATTTTAATACCAAAACAAAGTAAGAAACTTTTTATTTTTATCAATAGAGAAACAATTTACAAATTTAAACATCAAAAGATATTTTTTGTCCAATAAAGTTTATTTAAAACTTTTATTCTGTACTATACAAAGAATATAATCGACGACAAAGATTTAAGAAAACTTATTTTAATACCAAAACATAGTAAGATATTTTTTATATGAAAAAGAGACACTTTTCAACTATGCATTTTGAAAAAAAAAACTTTTATTTTATACTGAACAGAGAATACATCTGCCGACAAAGATTTAAAAAACTTATTTTATTCCGAAACATAGTAAGAAACTTTTTATTTGCTCGATTAGTAAAGATATTTTAGAATATGTAGACTCATCAAACTTTGTTTGTCAACTACAGATTTATAAATTTTTTTGTTTGTACAGAACAGAGAATACATTTGACGACCTAGGTTTAAGAAAACATATTTTAATATTATAACAAAGTAAGAAACTTTTTATTTTTATCAACAGAGAAACAATTTACAAATTTAAACAACAAAATTTTTTTTTTGTCAAATAAAGTTTATTTAAAAATTTTATTCTGTACTAAACAAAAATATAATCGACGACAAAAATTTAAAAAAACTTATTTTAATACCAAAACATTGTAAGATATTTATTTTGTATGAAAAAAGAGACACTTTTTAACTATGCATTTTTGTAAAAAATTTTTTTGTCATTTTAAGTTTTTTAAAAACTTTTGTTTTATACTGAGCAGAGAATACATCTGCCGACAAAGATTAAAAAAACTTATTTTATTACAAAACATAGTAAGAAACTTTTTATTCGTTCGAATAGTAAAGATATTTTAGAATATGTAGACTTAATAAAACTTTGTTTGTCAACTACACATTTTTAATTTTTTTTGTTTGTACAAAACAGAGAAAACATTTAACGACCTAGGTTTAAGAAAACATATTTTAATACCAAAACAAAGTAAGAAACTTTTTATTTGTATCACCAGAAAAATAATTTAAAAATGTAAACATAAAAAAGACTTTTTTTGTCAAATACGGTTTATTTAAAAATTTTATTCTGTACTAAACAAAGAATATAATCGACGACAAAGATTTAAGAAAACTTATTTTAATATCAAAACATTGTAAGATATCTATTTTGTATGAAAAAAGAAACACTTTTTAACTATGCTTTTTGAAAATTCATTTTTGTCATTTTAAATTTTTTAAAAACTTTCGTTTTATACTGAGCAGGGAATACATCTGCCGACAAAGATTTAAAAAACTTATTTTATTACAAAACACAGTAAGAAACTTTTTATTCGTTCGAATAGTAAAGATATTTTAGAATATGTAGACTTAACAAACTTTGTTTGTCAACTACAGATTTTTAGTTTTATTTTGTTTGTCCAGAACAGAAATACATTTGACGACCTAGGTTTAAGAAAACATATTTTAATACCAAAACAAAGTAAGAAACTTTTAATTTTTATCAATAGAGAAAGAATTTACAAATTTAAACATCAAAAAGATTTTTTTGTCAAACAAAGTTTACTTAAAACTTTTATTCTGTATTAAAGAAAGAATATGATCGACGACAATGATGTAGGAAAACTTATTTTAATACCAAAACATTGTAAGATATTTATTTTTATGAAAAAAGAGACACTTTTCAACTATGTATTTTGAAAAAAAAAATTAATTTATACGTATTAGAGAATACATCTGCCGAAAAAGATTTAAAAAACTTATTTTATTACAAAACATACTAAGAAACTTTTTATTTGTTCGAATAGTGAAGATATTTTAGAATATGTAGACTTATCAAACTTTGTTTATCAACTACAGATTTTTAAATTTTTTTGTTTGTACAGAACAAAGAATACATTTGACGACCTAGGTTTAAGAAAACATATTTTAATACACAAAACAAAGTAAGAAACTTTTTATTTTTTTCAACAGAGAAATAATTTACAAATTAAAATAACAAAAAGATTTTTTTTGTCAAATAAAGTTTATTTAAAACTTTTATTCTGTACTAAACAGAGAATATAATCGACGAAATAGATTTAATAAAACTTATTTTAATATCAAAACATTGTAAGATATTTATTTTATATGAAAAAAGAGACACTTTTTAACTATGCATTTTGAAAAAAAAATTTTGTCATTTTAAGTTTTTTTAAATCTTTAGTTTTATACTGAGCAGAGAATACATCTGCACGCTAAGATTTAAATAAATTATTTTATTACAAAACATAGTAATAAGCTTTTCATTCGTTCGAATAGTAAAGATATTTTAGAATATGTAGATTTAACAAACTTGGTTTGTCAACTACAGATTTATAATTTTTTTTGTTTGTAAAGAACAGAGAATACATTTGACGCCCTAGGTTTAAGAAAACATATTTTAATACCAAAACAAAGTAAGAAACTATTTATTTGTATCAACAGAGAAACAATTTACAAATGTAAGCATCAAAAAGACTTTTTTTTCAAATTAAGTTTATTTAAAACTTTTATTCTGTACTAAACAAAGAATATAATCGACGACAAAGATTTAAAGAAAACTTATTTTAATACCAAAACATTGTAAGATATTTTTTATATGAAAAAAGAAACACTTTTCAACTATGCATTTTGAAAATCATTTTTGTCATTTTATATTTTTTTGAAACTTTTGATTTTTACTAGGGAGATAATAAATCTGCCGACAGAGATTTAAAAAACTTTTTTTTACAAAACATAGTAAGAAACTTTTTATTCGTTCGAATAGTAAAGAAATTTTAGAATATGTAGACTTAATAAAACTTTAATTGTCAACTACACATTTTTAATTTTTTTTGTTTGTACAAAACAGAGAAAACAGTTGACGACCTAGGCTTAAGAAAACATATTTTAATACACAAAGCAAAGTAAGAAACTTTTTATTCGTATCAACAGAAAAATAGTTTTAAAATGTAAACATAAAAAAGACTTTTTTTGCCAAATACAGTTTATTTAAAAATTTTATTCTGTACTAAACAAAAATATAATCGACGACAAAAATTTAAAAAAAACTTATTTTAATACCAAAACATTGTAAGATATTTATTTTGTATGAAAAAAAAGACACTTTTTAACTATGCATTTTGAAAATTCATTTTTGTCATTTAAAATTTTTTAAAAAGTTTTGTTTCATACTAGGCAGAGAATACATCTGCCGAAAAAGATTTAAAAAACTTATTTTATTACAAAACATAGTAAGAAACTTTTTCTTCGTTCGAATAGTAAAGATATTTTAGAATATGTAGACTTATGAAACTTTGTTTGTCAACTACAGATTTTTAAATATTTATGTTTGTACAAAACAAAGTATACATTTGACGACCTAGGTTTAAGAAAACATATCTAATACCAAAACAAAGTAAGGAACTTTTTATTTGTATCAACAGAGAAACAATTTACAAATGTAAACATCAAAAAGACTTTTTTTTTAATTTAAGTTTATTTAAAACTTTTATTCTGTACTAAATAAAGAATATAATCGATGACAAAGATTTAAGAAAACTTATTTTAATACCAAAACATTGTAAGATATCTATTTTGTATGAAAAAAGAAACACTTTTTAACTATGCATTTTGAAAATTCATTTTTGTCATTTTAAGTTTTTTAAAAACTTTTGTTTTATACTGAGCAGAGAATACATCTGCCGACAAAGATTTAAAATCTTATTTTATTACAAAACATAATAAAAAACTTTTTCTTTGTTCGGATAGTAAAGATGTTTTAGAATACGTAGACTTAACAAACTTTGTTTGTCAAATACAGATTTTTAATTTTTTTTGTTTGTACAGAACAGAGAATACATTTGACGACATAGGTTTAAGAAAACATATTTTAATACCAAAACAAAGTAAGAAACTTTTATTTTTATCAATAGAGAAACAATTTACAAATTTAAACATCAAAAGATATTTTTTGTCCAATAAAGTTTATTTAAAACTTTTATTCTGTACTATACAAAGAATATAATCGACGACAAAGATTTAAGAAAACTTATTTTAATACCAAAACATAGTAAGATATTTTTTATATGAAAAAGAGACACTTTTCAACTATGCATTTAAAAAAAAAACTTTTATTTTCTACTGAGCAGAGAATACATCTGCCGACAAAGATTTAAAAAACTTATTTTATTCCGAAACATAGTAAGAAACTTTTTATTTTTTCGATTAGTAAAGATATTTTAGAATATGTAGACTCATCAAACTTTGTTTGTCAACTACAGATTCATAAATTTTTTTGTTTGTACAGAACAGAGAATACATTTGACGACCTAGGTTTAAGAAAACATATTTTAATATCAAAACAAAGTAAGAAACTTTTTATTTTTATCAACAGAGAAACAATTTACAAATTTAAACAACAAAAAAATTTTTTTTGTCAAATAGAGTTTATTTAAAAATTTTATTCTGTACTAAACAAAAATATAATCGACGACAAAAATTTAAAAAAACTTATTTTAATACCAAAACATTGTAAGATATTTATTTTGTATGAAAAAAGAGACACTTTTTAACTATGCATTTTGAAAATTGATTTTTGTCATTTTAAATTTTTTAAAAATTTTTGTTTTATACTGAGCAGAGAATACATCTGCCGACAAAGATTTAAAAAACTTATTTTATTACAAAACATAGTAAGAAACTTTTTATTCGTTCGAATAGTAAAGATATTTTAGAATATGTAGACTTAACAAACTTTGTTTGTCAACTACTGATTTTTAAATTTTTTTGTTTGTACAGAACAGAGAATACATTTGACAACCTAGGTTTTAGAAAACATATTTTAATACAAAAACAAAGTAAGAAACTTTTTACTTTTATCAATAGAGAAACAATTTACAAAATTAAACATCAAAAAGATATTTTATGTCAAATAAAGTTTATTTAAAACTTTTATTCTCTACTAAACAAAGAATATAATCGACGACAAAGATGTAGGAAAACTTATTTTAATACCAAAACATTGTAAGATATTTTTTTTTATGAAAAAAGAGACACTTTTCAACTATGTATTTCGAAAAAAAAATTATTTTATACTGAGCAGAGACTACATCTGCCGAAAAAGATTTAAAAAACTTATTTTATTACAAAACATAGTAAGAAACTTTTTTTTTGTTCGAATAGTAAAGATATTTCAGAATATGTAAACTTATCAAACTTTGTTTGTCAACTACAGATTTTTAAATATTTATGTTTGTACAAAACAAAGTATACATTTGACGACCTAGGTTTAAAAAAACAAATCTAATACCAAAACAAAGTAAAGACTTTTTATTTGTATCAACAGAGAAACAATTTACAAATGTAAACATCAAAAAGACTTTTTTTTTTAATTTAAGTTTATTTAAAACTTTTATTCTGTACTATACAAAGAATAAAATCGACGACATAGAATTAAGAAAATTTATTTTAATACCAAAACATTGTAAGATATTTTTTTTTATGAAAAAAGGGACACTTTTCAACTATGCATTTTGAAAAAAAAACTTTTAATTTATACTGAGCAGAGAATACATCTGCCGACAGAGATTTAAAAAACTTATTTTATTCCAAAACATAGTAAGAAACTTTTTATTTGTTCTAATAGTAAAGGTATTTTAGAGTATGTAGACTTAACAAACTTTGTTTGTCAACTTCAGATTTTTTAATTTTTTTGTTTGTACAAAACAAAGATACATTTGACGACCTAGGTTTAAGAAAACATATTTTAATACCAAAACAAAGTAAGAAACTTTTTATTTGTATCAACAGAGAAACAATTTACAAATTTAAACAACAAAAAGACTTTTTTTTTCAAGTTAAATTTATTTAAAACTTTTATTCTGTACTAAACAAGTAAATAATCGACGACAAAAATTTAAAGAAAACTCATTTTAATACCAAAACATTGTAAGATATTTATTTTATATAAAAAAAGAGACACTTTTTAACTATGCATTTTGAAAAAAATTTTTTTTTATTTTAAGTTTTTTTAAATCTTTTGTTTTTGACTGAGCAGAGAATACATCTGCCGGCAAAGATTTAAAAAAAATATTTTATTACAAAAGATAGTAAGAAACTTTTCATTCGTTCGAATAGTAAAGATAGTTTAGAATATGTAGACTTAACAAACTTTGTTTGTCAACTTCAGATTCATAAATTTTTTTGTTTCTACAGAACAGAGAATACATTTGACAACCTAGGTTTAAGAAAACATATTTTAATACCAAAACAAAGTAAGAAACTATTTATTTGTATCAACAGAGAAACAATTTACAAATGTAAACATCAAAAAGACATTTTTTTTTCAAATTAAGTTTATTTAAAACTTTTATTCTGTACTAAACAAAGAATATAATCGACGACAAAGATTCAAAGAAAACTTATTGTAATACCAAAACATTGTAAGATATTTTTTTTATATGAAAAAAGAAACACTTTTTAACTATGCATTTTGAAAATTCATTTTTGTCATTTTAATTTTCTTTTAAACTTTTAAATTTATACTAGGGAGAGAATAAATCTGCCGACAAAGATTTAAAAAACTTTTTTTTTACAAAACATAGTAAGAAACTTTTTGTTCGTTCGAATAGTAAAGATATTTTAGAATATGTAGACTTAAAAAAACTTTGATTGTCAACTACACATTTTTAATTTTTTTTGTTTGTACAAAACGAAGAATACATTTGACGACCTAGGTTTAAGAAAACATACTTTAATACCAAAACAAAGTAAGATACTTTTCGTTTGTATCAACAGAAAAATAATTTTAAAATGTAAACATAAAAAAGACTTTTTTTGTCAAATACAGTTTATTTAAAAATTTTATTCTGTACTAAACAAAGAATATAATCGACGAAAAAGATTTAAGAAAACTTATTTTAATATCAAAACATTGTAAGATATTTTTTTTGTGTGAAAAAAGAGACACTTTTTAACTATGCATTTTGAAAATTCTTTTTAGTCATTTTAAATTTTTTAAAAACTTTTGTTTTATACTGAGCAGAGAATACATCTGCCGAGAAAGATTTAAAAAACTTATTTTGTTACAAAACACAGTAAGAAACTTTTTCTTCGTTTGAATAGTAAAGATATTTTAGAATATGTAGACTTAACAAACTTTGCTTGTCAACTACAGATTTTTAATTTTTATTGTTTGTATAGAACAGAGAATACATTTGACGACCTAGGTTTAAAAATACATATTTTTATACCAAAACAAAGTATGATACTTTTTATTATTATCAAAAGAGAAACAATTTACAAATTTAATCATCAAAAGACAGTTTTTGTCAATTATATTTTATTTAAAACTTTTATTCTGTACTATACAAAGAATATAATCGACGACAAAGATTTAAGAAAACTTATTTTAATACCAAAACATTGTAAGATATCTTTTTTTTATGTAAAAAGAGACACTTTTCAACTATGTATTTTGAAAAAAAAAATATTTTATACTGAGTAGAGAATACATCTGCTGAAAAAGAATTAAAAAACTTATTTTATTACAAAACATAGTAAGAAACTTTTCATTCGTTTGAATAGTAAAGATATTTTAGAATATGTAGACTTATTAAACTTTGTTTGTCAACTACAGAATTTTAAAATTTTTTTGTTTGTACAAAACAAAGTATACATTTGACGACCTATGTTTAAGAAAACATATCTAATACCAAAATAAAGTAAGAAACTTTTTATTTGTATCAACAAAGAAACAATTTACAAATGTAAACATCAAAAAGACTTTTTTTTTTCAAATTAAATTTATTTAAAACTTTTATTCTGTACTAAACAAAGAATATAATCGACGACAAAGATTTAAGAAAACTTATTTTAATACCAAAACATTGTAAGATATTTATTTTGTATGAAAAAAGAGACACTTTTTTACTATGCATTTTGAAAAAAAAACTTTTATTTTATACTGAGCAGAGAATACATCTGCCAACAAAGATTTAAAATTTTCTTATTTTATTACAAAACATAGTAAGAAACTTTTCATTCGTTCGAATAGTAAAGATATTTTAGAGTATGTAGACTTAACAAACTTTGTTTGTCAACTACAGATTTTTAAATTTTTTTGTTTGTACAAAACAAAGATACATTTGACGACCTAGGTTTAAGAAAACATATTTTAAAACCAAAACAAAGTAAGAAACTTTTTATTTGTATCAACAGAGAAACAATTTACAAATTTAAACAACAAAAAGACTTTTTTTTTCAAATTAAATTTATTTAAAACTTTTATTCTGTACTAAACAAGTATATAATCGACGACAAAAATTTAAAGAAAACTTATTTTAATATAAAAACATTGTAAGATATTTATTTTATATGAAAAAAGAGACACTTTTTAACTATGCATTTTGAAATAAAATTTTCGTCATTTTAAGTTTTTTTAAATCTTTTGTTTTATACTGAGCAGAGACTACATCTGCCGACAAATATTTAAAAAACTTATTTTATTACAGAACAGAGAATACATTTGACAACCTAGGTTTCTGAAAACATATTTTAATACCAAAACAAAGCAAGAAACTTGTTATTTGTATCAACAGAGAAACAATTAACAAATGTAAACAATAAAAAGACTTTTTTTGTCAAAAAAAGATTATTTAAAACTTTTATATTGTTCTAAACAAAGAATATAATGACGACAAAGAAATAAGAAAACTTATTTTAATACCAAAACATCGTAAGATATTTATTTTGTATGAAAATAGAGACAATTTTTAAATATGCTTTTTGAAAAGATTCTTTTTTTAAATTTTTGTTTTTTAAAACTTTTGTTTTATACTGAGCACAAACTACATCTGCCGACAAAGATTTAAAATACTTATTTTATTACAAAACATAGGGACAGACTTTTTATTTGTACGGATAGTGAAGATATTTAGGAATATGTAAACTTAACAAACTTTGTTTGTCAACTACAGTTTTTTAATTCATTTTGTTTGTACAAAACAGAGAATACATTTGACAACCTAGGTTTAAGAAAACATATTTTAATACCAAAACAAAGTAAGAAACTTTTTATTTGTATCAACAGAGAAACAATTTACAAATTATAATCAAAAAGACTTTTTAAGTCTAATAAAGTTTATTTAAAACTTTTATCCTGTACTAAACAAAGAATATAATCGACGAAAAAGATTTAAGAAAACTTATTTTATTACAAAACATAGTAAGAAAATTTTTATTCGTTCGAATAGTAAAGATATTATAGAACATGTAGACTTAACAATTTTTGTTTGTCAACGACAGATTTTTAATTTTTTTTGTTGGTACAGAAAAGAGAATATATTTGACAACCTAAATTTATGAAAACATATTTTAATACCAAAACAAAGTAAAAAACTTTTTATTTGTATCAACAGAGAAACAATTTACAAATGTAAACATCAAAAAGACTTTTTTTGTTAAATACAGTTTATTTAAAACTTTTATTTTGTACTTAACAAAGAATATAATCGACGACAAAGATTCAAGAAAACTTATTTTAATACCAAAACATTGTAAGATATTTATTGTATGAAAAAAGAGACACTTTTTAACTTTGCTTTTTGTAAAAACTTTTGTTGTCATTTTGAATTTTTTAAAAACTTTTGTTTTATACTGAGCAGAGAATACATCTACCGACAAAGATTTAAATTACTTATTTTATTACTTTGCATACTAAGAAACTTTTTTATACGTTCGAATAGTAAAGACATTTCAGAATATGTAGACTTAACAAACTTTGTTTGTCAACTAAAGATTTTTTAAACTATTTTGTTTGTACAGAACAGAAAATACTTTTACAACCTAGGTTTAAGAAAACATTTTTTAATAACAAAACAAATTAAGAAACCTTTTAAAAACTTTTTTGTTTTATACTGAACAGAAAATACATCTGCCTACAAAAATTTAAAATACTTATTTTATTACAAAACATAGAAAGAAACTTTTTATTCGTTCGAATAGTAAAGATATTTTAGAATATGTAGACTAAAAAAACTTTGTTTGTCAACTACAGTTTTTTAAATCTTTTGTTTGTACAGAACAGAGAATACATTTAACAACCTAAGTTTAAGAAAACATATTTTAATACCAAAACGAAGTAAGAAACTTTATATTTGTATCAACAGAGAAACAATTTACAATTTTAAACATCAAAAAGACTTTTTTTTGTCAAATAAAGTTTATTTAAAACTTTAATTCTGTACTAAACAGAGAAAATAATCGACGACATAGATTTAAGAAAATTTATTTTAATATCAAAACACGATAAGATATTTATTTTATATGAAAAAAGAGAAACTTTTTAACTATGCATTTTGAAAAAATTTTGTGTCTTTTTAAGTTTTTTTAAATCTTTTGTTTTATACTGAGCAGAGAATAAATCTGCCGACAGAGATTTAAAAAACTTATTTTATTACATAACATAGTAAGAAACTTTTTATTCGTTCGAATAGTAAAAATATTTTAGAATATGTAGACTTAACAAACTTTGTTTGTCAACTACAGATTTTTATTTTTTTTTGTTTGTACAGAACAGAGAATATATTTGACAACCTAGGTTTAAGAAAACATATTTTAATACCAGAATAAAGTAAGAAACTTTTTGTTTGTATCAACAGAGAAAAAATTTACAAATGTAAACATCAAAAAGAATTTTTTTGTTAAATAAAGTTTATTTAAAACTTTTATTCTGTACTAAATAAAGAATATAATCGACGTCAAAGATTTAAGAAAACTTATTTAAATACCAAAACATTGTAAGATATTTGTTTTGTATGTAAAAAGAGACATTTTTCAACTATGCATTTTAAGAAAAAAAACTTTTGTTTTATACTGAGCAGAGAATACATCTGCTGACAAAGATTTAAAAAACTTATTTTTTTTCAAAACATAGTAAGAAACTTTTTATTTTTTCGAATAGTAAAATATTTTAGAATATGTAGACTTATCAAACTTTGTTTGTCAACTATGGATTTTTAAATTTTTTTGTTTGTACAAAACAAAGATACATTTGACGACCTAGGTTTAAGAAAACATATTTTAATACCAAAACAAAGTAGGAAACTTTTTGTTTGTATCAACAGAGAAACAATTTACAAATTCAAACATCAAAAAGTTTTTTTTTGTCAAATTAAGTTTATTTAAAACTTTTATTCTGTACTAAACAAAGAATATAATCGACGACAAAGATTTAAAAAAAACTTATTTTAATACCAAAACATTGTAAGATATTCATTTTGTACGTAAAAAGAGACACTTTTTAACTATGCATAAGAAACTTTTTATTCGTTCGAATAGTAAAGATAATTTAGAATATTTAGACTTATCAAACTTTGTTTGTCAACTACAGATTTTTAATTTTATTTTGTTTGTACAGAACAGAAAATATATTTGACGACTTAGGTTTAAGAAAACATATTTTAATACCAAAACAAAGTAAGAAACTTTTTATTTTTATCAATAGAGAAACAATTTCCAAAATTAAACATCAAAAAGATTTTTTTGTCAAATGAAGTTTATTTAAAAACTTTTATTCTGTACTAAACAAGTATATAATCTACGACAAAAATTGAACGAAAACATATTTTAATACCAAAACATTGTAATAAATTTATTTTATATGAAAAAAGAGACACTTTTTAACTATGCATTTCGAAAATTAATTTTTGTCATTTTAAGTTTTTTAAAAACTTTTGTTTTATACTGAGCAGAGAATACATCTGCCGACAAAGATTTAAAAAACTTATTTTATTACAAAACACAGTAAGAAACTTTTTATTCGTTTGAATAGTAAATATATTTTAGAATATGTAGACTTAACAAAATTTGTTTGTCAACTACAGATTTTTAATTTTATTTTGTTTGTACAGAACAGAAATACATTTGACAACCTAGGTTTAAGAAAACATATTTTAATACCAAAACAAAGTAAGAAACTTTTTATTTTTATCAATAGAGAAACAATTTACAAAATTAAACATCAAAAAGATTTTTTTGTCAAATAAAGTTTACTTAAAACTTTCATTCTGTACTAAACAAAGAATATAATCGACGACAAAGATTTAAAGAAAACTTATTTTAATACCAAAACATTGTAAGATATTTTTTGTATATGAAAAAAGAAACACTTTTTAACTATGCATTTTGAAAATCATTTTTGTTATTTTAATTTTTTTTGAAACTTTTAAATTTATACTAATGAGAGAATAAATCTACCGACAGAGATTTAAAAAACTTTTTTTTTACAAAACATAGTAAGAAACTTTTTATTCGTTCGAATAGTAAAGATATTTTAGAATATGTAGACTTATCAAACTTTGTTTGTCAACTACACATTTTTAATTTTTTTTTGTTTGTACAAAACAGAGAATACATTTGACGACCTAGGTTTAAGAAAACATATTTTAATACCAAAACAAAGTAAGAAACTTTTAATTTTTATCAATAGAGAAACAATTTACAAATGTAAACATCAAAAAGATTTTTTTATCAAATAAAGTTTACTTAAAACTTTTATTCTGTACTAAAGAAAGATTATGATCGACGACAAAGATCTAAGAAAACTTATTTAAATACCAAAACATTGTAAAAAATTTTTTTTATGAAAAAAGAGACACTTTTCAACTATGTATTTTGAAAAAAAAAATTATTTTATACTGAGCAGAGAATAAATTTGCCGAAAAAGATTTAAAAAACTTATTTTATTTCAAAACATAGTAAAAAACTTTTTATTTGTTTAAATAGCAAAGATATTTTAGAATATGTAGACTTATCAAACTTTGTTTGTCAACTACAGATTTTTAAATTTTTTTTGTTTGTACAAAACAAAGTATACATTTGACGACCTAGGTTTAAGAAAACATATCTAATACCAAAACAAAGTAAGAAACTTTGTATTTGTATCAACAGAGAAACAATTTACAAATGTATACATCAAAAAGACTTTTTTCTTTCAATTTAAGTTTATTTAAAACTTTTATTCTGTACTAAACAAAGAATATAATCGACGACAAAGATTTAAGAAAACTTATTTTAATACTAAAACATTGTAAGATACTTATTTTGTATGAAAAAAGAGACACATTTTAACTATGCATTTTGAAAATTAATTTTTGTCACTTTAAGTTTTTTAAAAAATTTCGTTTTATACTGAGCAGAGAATACATCTGCCGACAAAGATTTAAAATACTTATTTTATTACAAAACATAGTAAGAAATTTTTTATTCGTTCGAATAGTAAAAATATTTTAGAATATGTAGACTTAACAAACTTTGTTTGTCAACTACAGATTTTTATTTTTTTTTTGTTCGTACAGAACAGAGAATACATTTGACAACCTAGGTTTCTGAGACATATTTTAATTCCAGAATAAAGTAAGAAACTTTTTGTTTGTATCAACAGAGAAACAATTTACAAATTTAAACATCAAAAAGAATTTTTTTGTCAAATAAAGTTTATTTAAAACTTTTATTCTGTACTAAATAAAGAATATAATCGACGACAAAGATTTAAGAAAAATTATTTTAATACCAAAACATTGTAAGATATTTGTTTTGTACGAAAAAAGAGACATTTTTTAACTATGCATTTTGAAAAAAAAACTTTTGTTTTATACCGAACAGAGAATACATCTGCCGACAAAGATTTAAAAAACTTATTTTATTTTAAAACATAGTAAGAAACTTTTTATTTTTTCGAATAGTAAAGATATTTTAGAATATATAGACTTATCAAACTTTGTTTGTCAACTACAGATTTTTAAATTTTTTTGTTTGTACAAATCAAAGATACATTTGACGACCTAGGTTTAAGAAAATATATTTTAATACCAAAACAAAGTAGGAAACTTTTTGTTTGTATCTACAGAGAAACAATTTACAAATTCAAACATCAAAAAGTTTTTTTTTGTCAAATTAAGTTTATTTAAAACTTTTATTCTGTACTAAACAAAGAATATAATCGACGACAAAGATTTAAAAAAAACTTATTTTAATACCAAAACATTGTAAGATATTCATTTTGTACGAAAAAAGAGACACTTTTTAACTATGCATAAGAAACTTTTTATTCGTTCGAATAGTAAAGATATTTTAGAATATTTAGACTTATCAAACTTTGTTTGTCAACTACAGATTTTTAATTTTATTTTGTTTGTACAGAACAGAAAATACATTTGACGACTTAGGTTTAAGAAAACATATTTTAATACCAAAACAAAGTAAGAAACTTTTTATTTTTATCAATAGAGAAACAATTTACAAAATTAAACATCAAAAAGATTTTTAAGTCAAATGAAGTTTATTTAAAAACTTTTATTCTGTACTAAACAAGTATATAATTGACGACAAAAATTGAACGAAAACATATTTTAATACCAAAACATTGTAATAAATTTATTTTATATGAAAAAAGAGACACTTTTTAACTATGCATTTTGAAAATTAATTTTTGTCATTTTAAGTTTTTTAAAAACTTTTGTTTTATACTGCGCAGAGAATACATCTGCCGACAAAGATTTAAAAAACTTATTTTATTACAAAACACAGTAAGAAACTTTTTATTCGTTTGAATAGTAAATATATTTTAGAATATGTAGACTTAACAAAAATTGTTTGTCAACTACAGATTTTTAATTTTATTTTGTTTGTACAGAACAGAAATACATTTGACAACCTAGGTTTAAGAAAACATATTTTAATACCAAAACAAAGTAAGAAACTTTTTATTTTTATCAATAGAGAAACAATTTACAAAATTAAACATCAAAAAGATTTTTTTGTCAAATAAAGTTTACTTAAAACTTTTATTCTGTACTAAACAAAGAATATAATCGACGACAAAGATTTAAAGAAAACTTATTTTAATACCAAAACATTGTAAGATATTTTTTGTATATGAAAAAAGAAACACTTTTTAACTATGCATTTTGAAAATTCATTTTTGTCATTTTAAATTTTTTAAAAACTTTTTTTTTATACTGAGCAGAGAATACATCTGCCGACAAAGATTTAAAAAACTTGTTTTATTACAAAACACAGTAAGAAACTTTTTATTCGTTCGAATAGTAAAGATATTTTAGAATATGTAGACTTAACAAAATTTGTTTGTCAACTACAGATTTTTATTTTATTTTGTTTGTACAGAACAGCAATACATTTGACAACCTAGGTTTAAGAAAACATATTTTAATACCAAAACAAAGTAAGAAACTTTTAATTTTTATCAATAGAGAAACAATTTACAAATGTAAACATCAAAAAGATTTTTTTATCAAATAAAGTTTACTTAAAACTTTTATTCTGTACTAAAGAAAGATTATGATCGACGACAAAGATCTATGAAAACTTATTTAAATACCAAAACATTGTAAAAAATTTTTTTTATGAAAAAAGAGACACTTTTCAACTATGTATTTTGAAAAAAAAAATTATTTTATACTGAGCAGAGAATAAATCTGCCGAAAAAGATTTAAAAAACTTATTTTATTTCAAAACATAGTAAAAAACTTTTTATTTGTTCAAATAGCAAAGATATTTTAGAATATGTAGACTTATCAAACTTTGTTTGTCAACTACAGATTTTTAAATTTTTTTGTTTGTACAAAACAAAGTATACATTTGACGACCTAGGTTTAAGAAAACATATCTAATACCAAAACAAAGTAAGAAACTTTGTATTTGTATCAACAGAGAAACAATTTACAAATGTATACATCAAAAAGACTTTTTTCTTTCAATTTAAGTTTATTTAAAACTTTTATTTTGTACTAAACAAAGAATATAATCGACGACAAAGATTTAAGAAAACTTATTTTAATACTAAAACATTGTAAGATACTTATTTTGTATGAAAAAAGAGACACATTTTAACTATGCATTTTGAAAATTCATTTTTGTCACTTTAAGTTTTTTAAAAAATTTTGTTTTATACTGAGCAGAGAATACATCTGCCGACAAAGATTTAAAATACTTATTTTATTACAAAACATAGTAAGAAACTTTTTATTCGTTCGAATAGTAAAAATATTTTAGAATATGTAGACTTAACAAACTTTGTTTGTCAACTACAGATTTTTATTTTTTTTTGTTCGTACAGAACAGAGAATACATTTGACAACCTAGGTTTCTGAGACATATTTTAATACCAGAATAAAGTAAGAAACTTTTTGTTTGTATCAACAGAGAAACAATTTACAAATTTAAACATCAAAAAGAATTTTTTTGTCAAATAAAGTTTATTTAAAACTTTTATTCTGTACTAAATAAAAAATATTATCGACGACAAAGATTTAAGAAAAATTATTTTAATACCAAAACATTGTAAGATATTTGTTTTGTACGAAAAAAGAGACATTTTTCAACTATGCATTTTGAAAAAAAAACTTTTGTTTTATACCGAACAGAGAATACATCTGCCGACAAAGATTTAAAAAACTTATTTTACTTTAAAACATACTAAGAAACTTTTTATTTTTTCGAATAGTAAAGATATTCTAGAATATATAGACTTATCAAACTTTGTTTGTCAACTACAGATTTTTAAATTTTTTTGTTTGTACAAATCAAAGATACATTTGACGACCTAGGTTTAAGAAAATATATTTTAATACCAAAACAAATTAAGAAACTTTTTGTTTGTATCAACAGAGAAACAAATTACAAATTCAAACATCAAAAAGATTTTTTTTGTCAAATAAAGTTTATTTAAAACTTTTATTCTGTACTAAACAAAGAATATAATCGACGACAAAGATTTAATAAAAAATTATTTTAATACCAAAACATTGTCAGATATTCATTTTGTACGAAAAAAGAGACACTTTTTAACTAAGCATTTTAAAAATTAATTTTTGTCATTTTAAGTTTTTTAAAAACTTTTGTTTTATACTGAGCAGAGAATACATCTGCCGACAAAGATTTAAAAAACTTATTTTATTACAAAACATAATAAATAACTTATTCTTCGTTCGAATAGTAAAGATTTTTTAGAATATGTAGACTTAACAAACTTTGTTTGTCAACTACAGATTTCAATTTTTTTTGTTTGTACAGAACAGAGAATACATTTGACGACCTAGGTTTAAGAAAACATATTTTAATACCAAAACAAAGTAAGAAACTTTTTATTTTTATCAACAGAGAAACAATTTACAAATTTAAACATCAAAAGATATTTTTTGTCAAATAAAGTTTATTTAAAATTTTTATTCTGTACTATACAAAGATTAAAATCGACGACAAAGATTTAAGAAAACTTATTTTAATATCAAAACATTGTAAGATATTTTTTATATGAAAAAAGAGACACTTTTCAACTATGCATTTTGAAAAAAAAACTTTTATTTTATACTGAGCAGAGTAAACATCTGCCGACAAAAATTTAAAAAACTTATTTTATTCCAAAATATAGTAAGAAACTTTTTATTTGTTCTAATAGTAAAGATATTTTAGAATATGTAGACTTAACAAACTTTGTTTGTCAACTACAGATTTTGAAATTTTTTTCTTTATACATTAAAAAGATTACATTTGACGACCTAGGTTTAAGAAAACATGTTTTAATACCAAAACAAAGTAAGAAACTATTTATTTGTATCAACAGAGAAACAATTTACAAATTTAAACATCAAAAAGATTTTTTTGTCAAATAAAGATTACTTAAAACTTTTATTCTGTACTAAAGAAAGAATATGATCGACGACAAAGATGTAGGAAAATTTATTTTAATACCAAAACATAGTAAGATATTTTTTTTTATGAAAAAAGAGACACTTTTCAACTATGTATTTTGAAAAAATAAATTATTTTATACTGAGCAGAGAATAAATCTGCCGAAAACGATTTAAAAAACTTATATTATTACAAAACATAGTAAAAAACTTTTTATTTGTTCGAATAGTAAAGATATTTTAGAATATGTAGACTTATCAAACTTTGTTTGTCAACTACACATTTTTAAATTTTTTTGTTTGTACAAAACAAAGTATACATTTGACGACCTAGGTTTAAGAAAACATATCTAATACCAAAACAAAGTAAGAAACTTTTTATTTGTATCAACAGAGAAACAATTTACAAATGTAAACATCAAAAAGACTTTTTTTTTTCAATTTAAGTTTATTTAAAACTTTTATTCTGTACTAAACAAAGAATATAATCGACGACAAAGATTTAAGAAAACTTATTTTAATACCAAAACATTGTAAGATACTTATTTTGTAGACACTTTTTAACTATGCATTTTGAAAATTCATTTTTGTCATTTTAAGATTTTTAAAAAATTTTGTTTTATACTGAGCAGAGAATACATCTTCCGACAAAGATTTAAAATACTTATTTTATTACAAAACATAGTAAGAAATTTTTTATTCGTTCGAATAGTATAAATATTTTAGAATATGTAGACTTAACAAACTTTGTTTGTCAACTACAGATTTTTATTTTTTTTTGTTTGTACAGAACAGAGAATACATTTGACAACCTAGGATTCTGAGACATATTTTAATACCAGAATAAAGTAAGAAACTTTTTGTTTGAATCAACAGAGAAACAATTTACAAATTTAAACGTCAAAAAGAATTTTTTTGTCAAATAAAGTTTATTTAAAACTTTTATTCTGTACTAAATAAAGAACATGATCGACGACAAAGATTTAAGAAAACTTATTTTAATACCAAAACATTGTAAGATATTTGTTTTGTATGAAAAAAGAGACATTTTTCAACTATGCATTTTGAAAAAAAAACTTTTGTTTTATACTGAGAAGAGAATACATCTGCCGACAAAGATTTAAAAAACTTATTTTATTTTAAAACATAGTAAGAAACTTTTTATTTTTTCGAATAGTAAAGATATTTTAGAATATGTAGACTTATCAAACTTTGTTTGTCAACTACAGATTTTTAAATTTTTTTGTTTGTACAAAACAAAGATGCATTTGACGACCTAGGTTTAAGAAAACATATTTTAATACCAAAACAAAGTAAGAAACTTTTTGTTTGTATCAACAGAGAAACAATTTACAAATTAAACATAAAAAAGATTTTTTTTGTCAAATAAAGTTTATTTAAAACTTTTATTCTGTAGTAAACAAAGAATATAATCGACGACAAAGATTTAAAAAAAACTTATTTTAATACCAAAACATTGTAAGATATTCATTTTGTACGGAAAAAGAGACACTTTTTAACTATGCATTTTGAAAATTAATTTTTGTCATTTTAAATTTTTTAAAAACTTTTGTTTTATACTGAGCAGAGAATACATCTGCCAACAAAGATTTAAAGAACTTATTTTATTACAAAACATAATAAAAAACTTTTTCTTCGTTCGAATAGTAAAGATATTTTAAATATGTAGACTTAACAAACTCTGTTTGTCAACTACAGATTTTTAAATTTTTTTGTTTGTAAAGAACATAAAATACATTTGACAACCTAGGTTTAAGAAAACATATTTTAATACCAATACAAAGTAAGAAACTTTTTGTTTGTATCAACAAAGAAACAATTTACAAATGTAAACATCAAAAAGACTTTTTTTTTCAAGTTAAATTTATTTAAAACTTTTATTCTGTACTATACAAAGATTAAAATCGACGACAAAGATTTAAGAAAACTTATTTTAATATCAAAACATTGTAAGATATTTTTTATATGAAAAAAGAGACACTTTTCAACTATGCATTTTGAAAAAAAACTTTTATTTTATACTTAGCAGAGTAAACATCTGCCGACAAAAATTTAAAAAACTTATTTTATTCCAAAACATAGTAAGAAACTTTTTATTTGTTCGAATAGTAAAGATATTTTAGAATATGTAGACTTATCAAACTTTGTTTGTCAACTACAGATTTTTAAATTTTTTTGTTTGTACAGAACAGAGAATACATTTGACAACCTAAGTTTAAGAAAACATACTTTAATACCAAAACAAAGTAAGAAACTTTTTGTTTTTATCAACAGAGAAACAATTTACAAATTTAAACATCAAAAAGATTTTTTTGTCAAATAAAGTTTATTTAAAACTTTTATTCTGTACTAAAGAAAGAATATGATCGACGACAAAGATGTAGGAAAACTTATTTTAATACCAAAACATAGTAAGATATTTTTTTTTATGAAAAAAGAGACAATTTTCAACTATGTATTTTGAAAAAATAAATTATTTTATACTGAGCAGAGATTAAATCTGCCAAAAACGATTTAAAAAACTTATTTTATTACAAAACATAGTAAAAAACTTTTTATTTGTTCGAATAGTAAAGATATTTTAGAATATGTAGACTTATCAAACTTTGTTTGTCAACTACACATTTTTAAATTTTTTTGTTTGTACAAAACAAAGTATATATTTGACGACCTAGGTTTAATAAAACATATCTAATACCAAAACAAAGTAAGAAACTTTTTATTTGTATCAACAGAGAAACAATTTACAAATCGAAACATCAAAAAGACTTTTTTTTTTTCAATTTAAGTTTATTTAAAACTTTTATTCTGTACTAAACAAAGAATATAATCGACGACAAAGATTTAAGAAAACTTATTTTAATACCAAAACATTGTAAGATACTTATTTTGTAGATACTTTTTAACTATGCATTTTGAAAATTCATTTTTGTCATTTTAAGATTTTTGAAAAATTTTGTTTTATACTGAGCAGAGAATACATGTTCCGACAAAGATTTAAAATACTTATTTTATTACAAAACATAGTAAGAAATTTTTTATTCGTTCGAATAGTTAAAATATTTTAGAATATGTAGACTTAACAAACTTTGTTTGTCAACTACAGATTTTTATTTTTTTTTTTTTGTTTGTACAGAACAGAGAATACATTTGACAACCTAGGATTCTGAGACATATTTTAATACCAGAATAAAGTAAGAAACTTTTTGTTTGTATCAACAGAGAAACAATTTACAAATTTAAACGTCAAAAAGATTTTTTTGTCAAATAAAGTTTATTTAAAACTTTTATTCTGTACTAAATAAAGAATATAATCGACGACAAAGATTTAAGAAAACTTATTTTAATACCAAAACATTGTAAGATATTTGTTTTGTATGAAAAAAGAGACATTTTTCAACTATGCATTTTGAATAAAAAACTTTTGTTTTATACTGAGCGGAGAATACATCTGCCGACAAAGATTTAAAAAACTTATTTTATTTTAAAACATAGTAAGAAACTTTTTATTTTTTCGAATAGTAAAGATATTTTAGAATATGTAGACTAATCAAACTTTGTTTGTCAACTAAAGATTTTTAATTTTTTTTGTTTGTACAGAACAGAGAATACATTTGACGACCTAGGTTTAAGAAAACATATTTTAATACCAAAACATAGTAAGAACTTTTTATTTTTATTAACAGAGAAACAATTTACAAATTAAAACATCAAAAGATATTTTTTGTCAAATAAAGTTTATTTAAAACTTTTATTCTGTACTATACAAAGAATAAAATCGACGACAAAATTTAAGAAAACTTATTTTAATATCAAAACATTGTAAGATATTTTTTATATGAAAAATGAGACACTTTTCAACTATGCATTTTGAAAAAAAAACTTTTATTTTATACTGAGCAGAGTAAACATCTGCCGACAAAGATTTAAAAAACTTATTTTATTCCAAAACATAGTAAGAAACTTTTTATTTGTTCTAATAGTAAAGATATTTTAGAATATGTAGACTTAACAAACTCTGTTTGTCAACTACAGATTTTTAAATTTTTTTGTTTGTAAAGAACATAGAATACATTTGACAACCTAGGTTTAAAAAAACATATTTTAATACCAAAACAAAGTAAGAAACTTTTTGTTTGTATCAACAAAGAAACAATTTACAAATGTAAACATCAAAAAGACTTTTTTTTTCAAGTTAAATTTATTTAAAACTTTTATTCTGTACTAAACAAGTATATAATTGACGACAAAAATTTATAGAAAAATTGATTTAATACCAAAACATTGTAAGAAATTTATTTTATATGAAAAAAGAGACACTTTTTAACTATGCAATTTGAAAATTAATTCTTGTCATTTTAAGTTTTTTAAAAACTTTTGTTTTATACTGAGCAGAGAATACAACTGCCGACAAAGATTTAAAAAACTTATTTTATTACAAAACATAGTAAGAAACTTTTCATTCGTTCGAATAGTAAAGATATTTTAGAACATGTAGACTTAATTAACTTTGTTTGTCAACTACAGATTTTTAAATTTTTTTGTTTGTACAGAACAGAGAATACATTTGACAACCTAGGTTTAAGAAAACATATTTTAATACCAAAACAAAGTAAGAAACTTTTTATTTTTATCAACAGAGAAACAATTTACAAATTTAAACAACAAAAAGATTTTTTTGTCAAATAAAGTTGATTTAAAACTTTTATTCTGTACTAAACAAAGAATATAATCGACGACATAGATTTTAGAAAACTTTTTTTAATATCAAAACATTGTGAGATATTTATTTTGTATGAAAAAAGAGACACTTTTTAACTATGCATTTTGTAAAAAAATTTTGTCATTTTAAGTTTTTTAAAAACTTTTATTTTATAATGAGCAGAGAATACATCTGCCGACAAAGATTTAAAAAACTTATTTTATTACAAAACATAGTAAGAAACTTTTCATTCGTTCGAATAGTAAAGATATTTTAGAATATGTAGTCTTAACAAACTTTGTTTGTCAACTACAGAATTATAAGTTTTTTTGTTTGTACAGAACAGAGAATACATTTGACAACCTAGGTTTAAGAAAACATATTTTAATATCAAAACAAATTAAGAAACTTTTTATTTGTATCAACAGAGAAACAATTTACAAATTTAAACATCAAAAAGACTTTTTTTTGTCAAATAAAGTTTATTTAAAACTTTTATTCTGTACTAAACAAAGAATATAATCTTAGACAAAGATTTAAAAAATTTATTTTAATACCAAAACATTGTAAGATACTTATTTTGTATGAAAAAAGAGACACTTTTTAACTATGCATTTTGAAAAAAAAACTTTTGTTTTATACTGAGCAAAGAATACATCTGCCGACAAAGATTCAAAAAACTTAATTATTACAAAACATAGTAAGAAACTTTTTATTTTTTCGAATAGTAAAGATATTTTAGAATATGTAGACTTATCAAACTTTGTTTGTCAACTACAGATTTTTAAATTTTTTTGTTTGTACAAAACAAAGATACATTTGACGACCTAGGTTTAAGAAAACATATTTAAATACCAAAACAAAGTAAGAAACTTTTTGTTTGTATCAACAGAGAAACAATTTACAAATTCGAACATCAAAAAGATTTTTTTTGTCAAATAAAGTTTATTTAAAACTTTTATTCTGTACTATACAAAGAATAAAATCGACGACAAAGATTTAAAAAAAACTTATTTCAATACAAAAACATTGTAAGATATTCATTTTGTATGAAAAAGAGACACTTTTTTACTATGCATTTTGAAAATTAATTTTTGTCATTTTAAGTTTTTTAAAAACTTTTGTTTTATACTGAGCAGAAAATATATCTGCCGACAAAGATTTCAAAAACTTTTTTTATTAAAACACATAGTAAGAAACTATTTCTTCGTTCGA
Organism: Thalia democratica; assembly: GCF_965202585.1. Taxonomy (NCBI): domain Eukaryota; kingdom Metazoa; phylum Chordata; class Thaliacea; order Salpida; family Salpidae; genus Thalia; species Thalia democratica. The sequence goes on from NC_139165.1 coordinate 106,030,147, forward strand.
ATAGTAAAGATATTTTAGAATATGTAGACTTAATAAACTTTGTTTGTCAACTACAGATTTTTAATTTTTTTTGTTCGTACAGAACAGAGAATACATTTGACGACCTAGGTTTAAGAAAAAATATTTTAATACCAAAACAAAGTAAGAAACTTTTTATTTGTATCAACAGAGAAACAATTTACAAATGTAAACATCAAAAAGACTTTTTTTTTCAAATTAAGTTTATTTAAAACTTTTATTCTGTACTAAACAAGTATTTAATCGACGACAAAAATTTAAAGAACACTTATTTTAATACCAAAACATTGTAAGAAAATTATTTTAAATGAAAAAAAGACAATTTTTAACTATGCATTTTGAAAATATATTTTTGTCATTTGAAGTTTTTTAAAAACTTTTGTTTTATACTGAGCAGAGAATACATCTGCCGACAAAGATTTAAAAAAGTTATTTATTACAAAACATAGTAAGAAACTTTTCATTTGTTCGAATAGTAAAGATATTTTAGAATATGTAGACTTATCAAACTTTGTTTGTCAACTACAGATATTTAAATTTTTTTGTTTGTAAATTACAAAGAATACATTTGACGACCTAGGTTTAAGAAAAAATATTTTAATACCAAAACAAGGTAAGAAACTTTTTTATTTATCAACAGAGTAACAATTTACAAATTTAAACAACAAAAAGATTTTTTTTGTCAAATAAATTTTATTTAAAACTGTCATTCTGTACTAAACAGAGAATATAATCGACGAAATAGACTTAAGAAAACTTATTTTAATGTCAAAACATTGTAAGATATTTATTTTATATGAAAAAAGAGACACTTTTTAACTATGCATTTAAAAAAAAAATTTTTTTTATACTGAGCAAAGAATACATTTGCCGACAAAGGTTTAAAAAACTTATTTTATTACAAAACATAGTAGGAAACTATTTATTTTTTCATATAGTAAAGTTATTTTAGAATATGTAGACTTAACAAACTTTGTTTGTCAACTACAAATTTTTAATTTTTTTTGTTTGTACAGAACAGAGAATCCATTTGACAACCTAGGTTTAAGAAAACATATTTTAATACCAAAACAAAGTAAGAAACTTTTTATTTGTATCAACAAAGAAACAATTTACAAATGTAAACATCTAAATGACTTTATTTTAGTCAAATAAAATTTATTTAAAACTTTTATTTTGTACTAAACAAAGAATATAATCGACGACAAAGATTTAAGAAAACTTATTTTAATACCTAAACATAGTAAGATATTTATTTTTAATGAAAAAAGAGACACTTTTTAACTATGCATTTTGAAAAAAACTTTTATTTTATAATGAGCAGAGAATACATCTGCCGACAAAGAATTAAAAAACTTATTTTAATACAAAATATAGTGAGAAACTTTTTATTCGTTCGAATAGTAAAGATATTTTAGAACATGTAGACTTAAAAAACTTTGTTTGTCAACTACTGACTTTTAATTTTTTTTTTGTACAGAACAGAGAATACATTTGTAATCTTAGGTTTAAGAAAACATTATTTAATACCAAAACAAAGTAAGAAACTTTTTTTTTTGTATTAACAGATAAACAATTTACAAATGTAAACATCAAAAACACTTTTTTTGTCAAATAAATTTGTTTAAAACTTTTATTTTGTACTAAACAGAAATATAATCGACGACAAATATTTAAAAAAATCATTTTTTAATACCAAAACATTGTAAGATATTTAATTTGTATGAAAAAAGAGACACTTTTTAACTATGCATTTTAAAAATTCATTTTTGTCATTTTAAATTTTTTGAAAAGTTTTGTTTTATACTGAGCAGAGAATACATCTGCCGACAAATATTTAAAAAACTTATTTTATTACAAAACATAGTAAGAAACTTTTTATTTGTTCGAATAGTAAATATATTATAGAATAAGTGGACTTAACAAACTTTGTTTTTCAACTACAGTTTTTTAATTTTTTTTGTTTGTACGGAACAGAGAATACATTTGATAACCTCGGTTAAAGAAAACATATATTAATACCAAAACAAAGCAAGAAACTTTTTATTTGTATCAACAAATAAACAAATTACAAATGTAAACATCGAAAAGACTTTTTTTATCAAATAAAGTTTATTTAATACTTTTATTCTGCACTAAACAAAAAATATAATCGACGACAAAGATTAAAAAAAACTTATTTTAATACCAAAATATGTAAGATATTTATTTTGTATGAAAAAAGAGACACTTTTTAACTATGCATTTTGAAAAAAAACTTTTGTTTTATACTGAGCAGAGAATACATCTGCCAACAAAGATTTAAATAACTTATTTTATAACAAAACATAGTAAGAAACTTTTTATTCGTTCGAATAGTAAAGATACTTTAGAATATGTAGACTTAAAAAACTTTGTTTGTCAAATACAGATTTTTAATTTTTTTTGTTTGTATAGAACTGAGATTACATTTGACAACTTCAGTTTAAGAAGTTATATTTTAATACTAAAACAGAGTAAGAAACTTTTCATTTGTATCAACAGAGAAACAATTTACAAATGTAAACATCAAAAAGACTTTTTTTTGCTAAATAAAGTTTATTTAAAACTTTTATTCTGTTCTTAACAAAGAATATAATCGATGACAAAGATTAAAAAAAAAACTTAAATTAATACCAAAACATTGTAAGATATTTATTTTGTTTGAAAAAAGAGATACTTTTTAACTATGCATTTAAAAAAAAAAACTTTTATTTTATACTGAGCAGAGAAAACATCTGCCGAAAAAGATTTAAAAAACTTATTTTATTACAAAACACAGTAAGAAACTTTTTATTCCTTCGAATAGTAAAGATATTTTAGAATATGTTGACTTAACAAACTTTGTTTGTCAACTACAGATTTTTAAATCTTTTTGTTTGTAAAGAACAGAGAATACATTTGACAACCTAGGTTTAAGAAAACATATTTTAATACCAAAACAAAGTAAGAAACTTTTTGTTTGTATCAACAGAGAAACAATTTACATATGTAATCATAAAAAACACTTTTTATGTTAAATAAAGTTTATTTAAAACTTTATTTCTGTACTAAACAAAGATTATAATCGACGACAAAGATTTAAATAAACTTATTTTAATACCAAAACATTTTAAGATATTTATTTTGTATGAAAAAAAAGAAACTTTTTAACTATACATTTTGAAAATATATTTTCGTTATTTTAAGTATTTTTAAAACCTTTTGTTTTATACTGAGCAAAGAATAAATCTGCCGACAAAGATTTAAAAAACTTATTTTATTACAAAACTAGTAAAAAACTTTTTGTTCGTTCGAATAATTAAGATATTTTAGAATATGTAGACTTAACAAACTTTGTTTGTTAACTACAGATTTTTATTTTTTTTTTCTTTGTACAGAACAGAGAAAACATTTGATAATCTAAGTTTAAGAAAAACATCTTTTAATACCAAAATAAAGTATGAAACTTTTTATTTATATCAACAGAGAAATAATTTACAAATGTAAACATAAAAAAGACTATTTTTGTCAAATACAGTTTATTTAAAATGTTTATATTGTACTAAACAAAGAATATAATCAACAAAAAAGATTTAAAAAAACTTATTTTAATACCAAAACATTGTAAGATATTTGTTTTGTATGAAAAAAAAAACACTTTTTAACTATGCATTATGAAAAAAAAATTTTTCATTTTAAGTTTTTTAAAAACTTTTGTTTTATACTGAGCAGAGAAAACATCTGCCGAAAAAGATTTAAAAAACTTATTTTATTACAAAACACAGTAAGAAACTTTTTATTCCTTCGAATAGTAAAGATATTTTAGAATATTTAGACTTAACAAACTTTGTTTGTCAAATACAGATTTTTATTTTTTTTTGTTTATATAGAACTGAGATTACATTTGACAACTTAAGTTTAAGAAGTTATATTTTAATACTAAAACAGAGTAAGAAACTTTTCATTTGTATCAACAGAGAAACAATTTACAAATGTAAACATCAAAAAGACTTTTTTTTGCTAAATAAAGTTTATTTAAAACTTTTATTCTGTTCTTAACAAAGAATATAATCGATGACAAAGATTAAAAAAAAAACTTAAATTAATACCAAAACATTGTAAGATATTTATTTTGTTTGAAAAAAGAGATACTTTTTAACTATGCATTTTAAAAAAACATTTTTGTCATTTTAAGTTTTTCAAAAACTTTTGTTTTATAGTGAGCAGAGAATACATCTGCCGACAAAGATTTAAAATACTTATTTTATTACAAAACATAGTAAGAAACTTTTTATTCGTTCAAATAGTAAAGATATTTTAGAATATGTAGACTTAACAAACTTTGTTTGTCAACTACAGATTTTTATTTTTTTTTGTTTGTGCAGAACAGAGAATACATTTGACAACCTAGGTTTCTGAGACTAATTTTAATACCAGAATAAAGTAAGAAACTTTTTATTTGTATCAACAGAGAAACAATTTACAAATTTAAACATCAAAAAGATTTTTTTTGTCAAATAAAGTTTATTTAAAACTTTTATTCTGTACTAAATAAAGATTATAATTGACGACGAAGATTTAAGAACACTTATTTTAATACCAAAACATTGTAAGATATTTTTTTTTTATAAAAAAGAGACACTTTCCAACTATGCATTTAAAAAAAAAAACTTTTATTTTATACTGAGCAGAGAATACATCTGCCTAAAAAGATTTGAAAAACTTTTTTTATTTCAAAACATAGTAAGAAACTATTTATTTTTTCGAATAGTAAAGATATTTTAGAATATGTAGACTTATCAAACTTTGTTTGTCAATTACACATTTTGAAATTTTTTGTATGTACAGAACAAAGAATACATTTGACAACCTAGGTTTAAAAAAACATGTTTTAATACCAAAACAAAGTAAGAAACTTTTTGTTTTTATCAACAGAGAAACATTTTACAAAATTAAACATCGAAAAGATTTTTTTTGTCAAATAAAGTTTATTTTAAACTTTTATTCTGTACAAAACAAAGAATATAATCGACGACAAAGATTTAAAAAAACTTATTTTAATACAAAAACATTGTAAGATATTTTTTTATATGAAAAAAGAGACACTTTTTAACTATGCATTTTGTAAAAACATTTTTGTCATTTTAAGTTTTTTAAAAACTTTTATTTTATACTGAGCAGAGAATACATCTGCCGACAAAGATTTAAAATACTTATTTTATTACAAAACATAGTAAGAAACTTTTTATTCGTTCGAATAGTAAAGATATTTTTAGAATATGTAAATTTAACAAACTTTGTTTGTCAACTACATTTTTTTAATTTTTTTTATTGTTCGTACAGAACAGAGATTACATTTGACAACTTAAGTTCAAGAAAACACATTCTAATACCTAAACAAAGTAATAAACTTTTTATTTGTATCAACAGAGAAACAATTTACAAATGTAAACATCAAAATGACTTTTTTTTGTCAAATAAAGTTTATCTAAAACTTTATTCTATACTAAACAAAATATAAAATAGACGACAAAAATTTTAAAAAAACTTATTTTAATACCAAAACATTGTAAGACTTTTTTTATATGAAAAAAGAAACACTTTTTAACTATGCATTTTGAAAATCATTTTTGTCATTTTAATTTTTTTTGAAACTTTTGATTTATACTAAAGAGCGAATAAATCTGCCGACAGAGATTAAAAAATTTTTTTTTTATAAAACATAGCAACAAACTTTTTATTCTTTTGAAAAGTAAAGATATTTTAGAATATGTAGACTTAACAAACTTTCTTTGTTAACTACACATTTTTAATTTTTTTAGTTTGTACATAACAAAGTATACATTTGACGACCTAGGTTTAAGAAAACATATTTTAATACCAAAACAAAGTAAAAAACTTTTTGTTTGTATCAACTGTATCATCTGTACTAAAGAAAGAATATAATCGACGACAAAGATGTAGGAAAACTTATTTTAATACCAAAACATTGTAAGATATTTTTTTTTATGAAAAAAGAGACACTTTTCAACTATGTATTTTGAAAAAAAAAAATATTTTATACTGAGCAGAGAAAACGTCTGCCTAAAAAGATTTAAAAAACTTATTTTATTACAAAACATAGTAAGAAACTTTTAATTTGTTCGAAGAGTTAAGATATTTTAGAATATGTAGACTCATCAAACTTTGTTTGTCAACTAGAGATTTTTAAATTTTTTAGTTTGTACATAACAAAGTATACATTTGACGACCTAGGTTTAAGAAAACATATCTAATACCAAAACAAAGTAAGAAACTTTTCATTTGTATCAACAGAGAAACAATTTACAAATCGAAACATCAAAAAGACTTTTTTTTTTCAATTTAAGTTTATTTAAAAGTTTTATTTTGTACTACACAAAGAATATAATCGACGAAAAAGATTTAAGAAAACTTATTTTAATACCAAAACATTGTAAGATACTTTTTTTGTATAAAAAAAGAGACACTTTTTAACTATGCATTTTGAAAATTGATTTTTGTTTTTTTACGTTTTTTAAAAACTTTTGTTTTATAGTGAGCAGAGAATACATCTGCCGACAAAGATTTAAAATACTTATTTTATTACAAACATAGTAAGAAACTTTTTATTCGTTCAAATAGTAAAGATATTTTAGAATATGTAGACTTAACAAACTTTGTTTGTCAACTACAGATTTTTATTTTTTTTTGTTTGTACAGAACAGAGAATACATTTGACAACCTAGGTTTCTGAGACTAATTTTAATACCAGAATAAAGTAAGAAACTTTTTATTTGTATCAACAGAGAAACAATTTACAAATTTAAACATCAAAAAGATTTTTTTTGTCAAATAAAGTTTATTTAAAACTTTTATTCTGTACTAAATAAAGAATATAATTGACGACGAAGATTTAAGAACACTTATTTTAATACCAAAACATTGTAAGATATTTTTTTTTTATAAAAAAGAGACACTTTCCAACTATGCATTTAAAAAAAAAAACTTTTATTTTATACTGAGCAGAGAATACATCTGCCTAAAAAGATTTGAAAAACTTATTTTTTTTCAAAACATAGTAAGAAACTATTTATTTTTTCGAATAGTAAAGATATTTTAGAATATGTAGACTTATCAAACTTTGTTTGTCAATTACACATTTTGAAATTTTTTGTATGTACAAAACAAAGAATACATTTGACAACCTAGGTTTAAAAAAACATGTTTTAATACCAAAACAAAGTAAGAAACTTTTTGTTTTTATCAACAGAGAAACATTTTACAAAATTAAACATCGAAAAGATTTTTTTTGTCAAATAAAGTTTATTTTAAACTTTTATTTAAAATTTTTATTCTGTACTAAACAAAGAATATAATTGACGACAAAGATTTAAGAAAACTTATTTTAATACCAAAACATTGTAAGATACTTACTTTGTATGAAAAAAGAGACACTTTTTAACTATGCATTTTGAAAGTTCATTTTTGTAATTTTAAGTTTTTTAAAAACTTTTGTTTTATACTAAGCAGAGAATACATTTGCCGACGAAGATTTAAAAAACTTATTTTATTACAAAACATTATAAGAAACATTTTCTTCGTTCGAATAGTAAAGAAAATTTAGAATATGTAGACTTAACAAACTTTGTTTGTCAACTACAGATTTTTAATTTTTTTTTGTTTGTACAGAACAGAGAATACATTTGACGACCTAGGTTTAAGAAAACATATTTTAATACCAAAACAAAGTAAAAAACTTTTTATTGGTATCAACAGAGAAATAATTTTAAAATGTAAACATAAAAAAGACTTTTTTTGTCAAATACAGTTTATTTAAAATTTTTATACTGTACTAAACAAAGAATATAATTGACGACAAAGATTTAAGAAAACTTATTTCAATACCAAAACATTGTAAGATATCTATTTTGTATGAAAAAAGAGACAATTTTTAACTACGCATTTTGAAAATTCATTTTTGTAATTTTTAGTTTTTTAAAAACTTTTGTTTTATACTGAGCAGAGAATACATTTGCCGACGAAGATTTAAAAAACTTATTTTATTACAAAACATAATAAGAAACTTTTTCTTCGTTCGAATAGTAAAGAAATTTTAGAATATGTAGACTTAACAAACTTTGTTTGTCAACTACAGATTTTTAACTTTTTTTTTGTTTGTACAGAACAGAGAATACATTTGACGACCTAGCATTAAGAAAACATATTTTAATAACAAAACAAAGTAAGAAACATTTTATTTGTATCAACAGAGAAACAATTTACAAATTTAAACATCAAAAAACTTTTGTTTACAATAAAAACTATTTAAAACTTCTATATTTTACTAAACATAGAATATAATCGGCGATAAAGATTTAAGAAAACTTATTTTAATACCAAAACATTGTAAGATATTTATTTTGTATAAAAAAAGAGACACTTTTTAACTATGCATTTTGTAAAAACATTTTTGTCATTTTAAGTTTTTTAAAAACTTTTATTTTATACTGAGCAGAGAATACATCTGCCGACAAAGATTTAAAATACTTATTTTATTACAAAACATAGTAAGAAACTTTTTATTCGTTCGAATAGTAAAGATATTTTTAGAATATGTAGATTTAACAAACTTTGTTTGTCAACTACATTTTTTTAATTTTTTTTATTGTTCGTACAGAACAGAGATTACATTTGACAACTTAAGTTCAAGAAAACACATTCTAATACCTAAACAAAGTAATAAACTTTTTATTTGTATCAACAGAGAAACAATTTACAAATGTAAACATCAAAATGACTTTTTTTTGTCAAATAAAGTTTATCTAAAACTTTATTCTATACTAAACAAAATATAAAATAGACGACAAAAATTTTAAAAAAACTTATTTTAATACCAAAACATTGTAAGACTTTTTTTATATGAAAAAAGAAACACTTTTTAACTATGCATTTTGAAAATCATTTTTGTCATTTTAATTTTTTTTGAAACTTTTGATTTATACTAAAGAGCGAATAAATCTGCCGACAGAGATTAAAAAATTTTTTTTTTTATAAAACATAGCAACAAACTTTTTATTCTTTTGAAAAGTAAAGATATTTTAGAATATGTAGACTTAACAAACTTTCTTTGTTAACTACACATTTTTAATTTTTTTAGTTTGTACATAACAAAGTATACATTTGACGACCTAGGTTTAAGAAGACATATTTTAATACCAAAACAAAGTAAAAAACTTTTTGTTTGTATCAACTGTATCATCTGTACTAAAGAAAGAGTATAATCGACGACAAAGATGTAGGAAAACTTATTTTAATACCAAAACATTGTAAGATATTTTTTTTTATGAAAAAAGAGACACTTTTCAACTATGTATTTTGAAAAAAAAAAATATTTTATACTGAGCAGAGAAAACGTCTGCCTAAAAAGATTTAAAAAACTTATTTTATTACAAAACATAGTAAGAAACTTTTAATTTGTTCGAAGAGTTAAGATATTTTAGAATATGTAGACTCATCAAACTTTGTTTGTCAACTAGAGATTTTTAAATTTTTTAGTTTGTACATAACAAAGTATACATTTGACGACCTAGGTTTAAGAAAACATATCTAATACCAAAACAAAGTAAGAAACTTTTCATTTGTATCAACAGAGAAACAATTTACAAATCGAAACATCAAAAAGACTTTTTTTTTTCAATTTAAGTTTATTTAAAAGTTTTATTTTGTACTACACAAAGAATATAATCGACGAAAAAGATTTAAGAAAACTTATTTTAATACCAAAACATTGTAAGATACTTTTTTTGTATAAAAAAAGAGACACTTTTTAACTATGCATTTTGAAAATTGATTTTTGTTTTTTTACGTTTTTTAAAAACTTTTGTTTTATAGTGAGCAGAGAATACATCTGCCGACAAAGATTTAAAATACTTATTTTATTACAAACATAGTAAGAAACTTTTTATTCGTTCAAATAGTAAAGATATTTTAGAATATGTAGACTTAACAAACTTTGTTTGTCAACTACAGATTTTTATTTTTTTTTGTTTGTGCAGAACAGAGAATACATTTGACAACCTAGGTTTCTGAGACTAATTTTAATACCAGAATAAAGTAAGAAACTTTTTATTTGTATCAACAGAGAAACAATTTACAAATTTAAACATCAAAAAGATTTTTTTTGTCAAATAAAGTTTATTTAAAACTTTTATTCTGTACTAAATAAAGAATATAATTGACGACGAAGATTTAAGAACACTTATTTTAATACCAAAACATTGTAAGATATTTTTTTTTTATAAAAAAGAGACACTTTCCAACTATGCATTTAAAAAAAAAAACTTTTATTTTATACTGAGCAGAGAATACATCTGCCTAAAAAGATTTGAAAAACTTATTTTATTTCAAAACATAGTAAGAAACTATTTATTTTTTCGAATAGTAAAGATATTTTAGAATATGTAGCCTTATCAAACTTTGTTTGTCAATTACACATTTTGAAATTTTTTGTATGTACAGAACAAAGAATACATTTGACAACCTAGGTTTAAAAAAACATGTTTTAATACCAAAACAAAGTAAGAAACTTTTTGTTTTTATCAACAGAGAAACATTTTACAAAATTAAACATCGAAAAGATTTTTTTTGTCAAATAAAGTTTATTTTAAACTTTTATTTAAAATTTTTATTCTGTACTAAACAAAGAATATAATTGACGACAAAGATTTAAGAAAACTTATTTTAATACCAAAACATTGTAAGATACTTACTTTGTATGAAAAAAGAGACACTTTTTAACTATGCATTTTGAAAGTTCATTTTTGTAATTTTAAGTTTTTTAAAAACTTTTGTTTTATACTAAGCAGAGAATACATTTGCCGACGAAGATTTAAAAAACTTATTTTATTACAAAACATTATAAGAAACATTTTCTTCGTTCGAATAGTAAAGAAAATTTAGAATATGTAGACTTAACAAACTTTGTTTGTCAACTACAGATTTTTAATTTTTTTTTGTTTGTACACAACAGAGAATACATTTGACGACCTAGGTTTAAGAAAACATATTTTAATACCAAAACAAAGTAAAAAACTTTTTATTGGTATCAACAGAGAAATAATTTTAAAATGTAAACATAAAAAAGACTTTTTTTGTCAAATACAGTTTATTTAAAATTTTTATACTGAACTAAACAAAGAATATAATTGACGACAAAGATTTAAGAAAACTTATTTCAATACCAAAACACTGTAAGATATCTATTTTGTATGAAAAAAGAGACAATTTTTAACTACGCATTTTGAAAATTCATTTTTGTAATTTTTAGTTTTTTAAAAACTTTTGTTTTATACTGAGCAGAGAATGCATTTGCCGACGAAGATTTAAAAAACTTATTTTATTACAAAACATAATAAGAAACTTTTTCTTCGTTCGAATAGTAAAGAAATTTTAGAATATGTAGACTTAACAAACTTTGTTTGTCAACTACAGATTTTTAACTTTTTTTTTGTTTGTACAGAACAGAGAATACATTTGACGACCTAGCATTAAGAAAACATATTTTAATAACAAAACAAAGTAAGAAACATTTTATTTGTATCAACAGAGAAACAATTTACAAATTTAAACATCAAAAAACTTTTGTTTACAATAAAAACTATTTAAAACTTCTATATTTTACTAAACATAGAATATAATCGGCGATAAAGATTTAAGAAAACTTATTTCAATACCAAAACATTGTAAAATATTTTCTTTATGAAAAATGAGACACTTTTTAACTATGCATTTTAAAAAAAAAACCTTTGTTTTAAACTGAGTAGAAAATACATCTGCCGACAAAGATTTAAAAAACTTTTTTTTTACAAAACATAGTAAGAAACTTTTCATTCGTTTGAATAGTAAAGATATTTTAGAATATGTAGACTTAACAAACTTAGTTTGTCAACTACAGTTTTTAAAATTTATTGTTTGTACAGAACAGAGAATAAATTTGATAACCTAGATTTAAGAAAACATATTTTAATACCAAAACAAAGTAAGGAACTTTTTATTTGTATCAACAGATAATCAATCTACAAATGTAAACATCAAAAAGACTTTTTTTTGTCAAATAAAGTTTATTAAAAACTTTTGTTCTGTACTAAACAAAGAATATATTCGACGACAAAGATTTAAAAAAACTTATTTTAATACCTAAACATTTTAACATATTTATTTTGTATGATAAAAGAGACAATTTTTAACTATGTATTTTGAAATAAAAACTTTTGTTTTATACTGAGCAGAGAATACATCTACCTACAAAGATTTAAAAAATTTTTTTATTACAAAACATAGTAATAAACATTTTATTCGTTCGAATAGTAAAGATATTTTAGAATATGTAAACTTAACAAGCTTTGTTTGTCAAAAACAGATTTTTAAATATTTTTGTTTGTACAGAAGAGAGAACACATTTGACAACCTAAGTTTAAGAAAACATATTTTAATACAAAAACAAAGTAAGAAACTTTTTATTCGTTTCAACAGATAACAATTTACAAATTGAAACATCAAAAAGACTTTTTTTGTCGAAAAAAGCTTATTTAAAACTTTTATTCTGTACTAAATAAAGAATATAATCGACGAAAAAGATTTAAGAAAACTTATTTTAATACCAAAACATTCTAGGATATTTGTTTTGTATGATAAAAGAGACACTTTTTAATTATGCATTTTGTAAAAAAATTTTTGTCATTTTAAGTTTTTCAAAAACTTTTATTTTATAATGAGCAGAGAATACATCTGCCGACGAAGATTTAAAAAACTTATTTTATTAGAAAACATAGTAAGAAACTTTTTATTGGTCGAATAGTAAAGATATTTTAAAATATGTTGAATTAACAAACTTTTTTGTCAACGACAGATTTTTAAATTTTTTTGTTCGTACAGAACAGAGAATACATTTGACAACTTAGGTTTAAGAAAACACATTTTAATACCAAAATAAAGTAAAAAACTTTTTATTTGTATCAACAGAGAAACAATTTATAATTGTAAACATTAAAATGACTTTTTTTTGTTAAAAAAAATTTTTTTAAAACTTTTATTCTGTACTACACAAAGAATATAATCGACGACAAAGATTTTAAAAAAACTTAATTTAATACTAAAACATTGTAAGATATTTATTTTATATGAAAAAAGAGACACTTTTTAACTATGCATTTTAATAAAACTTTTGTTTTATACTGAGCAGAGTAAATTTGCCGACAAAGATTTAAAAAACATATTTTATTACAAAACATTGTAAAAAAATATTTATTCGTTCAAATAGTAAAGATATTTTAGAATATTCAGACTTAACAAACTTTGTTTGTCAACTACAGATTTTTAAATTTTTTTGTTCGTACAAAACAGAGAATACATTTGACAACCTAGGTTTAAGAAAACATATTTTAATACCAAAACAAAGCAAAAAACTCTATATTTGTATTAACAGAGAAACAATTTATAATTGTAAACATTAAAATGATTTTTTTTTGTCAAAAAAAGTTTATTTAAAACTTTTATTTTGTACTACACAAAGAATATAATCGACGACAAAGATTTAAAAAAACTTATTTTAATACCAAAACATTGTAAGATATTTTTTTATATGAAAAAAGAGACAATTTTTAACTATGCATTTTGTATAAACATTTTTGTCATTTTAAGTTTTTTTGAAATTTTTTATTTATACTGAGCACAGAATACATCTGCCGACGAAGATTTAAAGTACTTATTTTATTACAAAACATAGTAAGAAACTTTTTATTGATCGAATAGTAAAGATATTTTAGAATATGTAGATTTAACAAACTTTGTTTGTCAACTACAGTTTTTTAATTTTTTTTTTGTTCGTACCGAACAGAGAATACATTTGACGACCTAGGTTTAAGAAAACACATTTTATTACCAAAACAAAATAAGAAACTTTTTATTTGTATAAACAGAGAAACAATTTACAAATGTAAACATCAAAATTACTTTTTTTTTTTTGTCAAATAAAGTTTATTTAAAGCTTTTATTCTATACTAAACAAAATATAAAATCGACGACAAAGATTTAAAAAAAACTTATTTTAATACCAAAACATTGTAAGACTTTTTTTATATGAAAAAAGAAACACTTTTTAACCATGCATTTTGAAAATCATTTTTGTCATTTTAATTTTTTTTGAAACTTTTGATTTATACTAGGGAGCGAATAAATCTGCCGACAGAGATTTAAAAAACTTTTTTTTTACAAAACATAGCAACAAACTTTTTATTCTTTTGAAAAGTAAAGATATTTTAGAATATGTAGAGATAACAAACTTTGTTTGTCAACTACACATTTTTAATTTTTTTTGTTTGTACCAAACAGAGAATACATTGACGACCTAGGTTTAAGAAAACATATTTTAATACCAAAACAAAGTAAAAAACTTTATATTTGTATCAACAGGAAATAATTTAAAAATGTAAACATAAAAAAGACTTTTTTTGTCAAATACAGTTTATTTAAAAATTTTATTCTGTACCGAACAAAGAATAAAATAGACGACAAAGATTTAAGAAAACTTATTTTAATACCAAAACATTGTAAGATATTTATTTTGTATAAAAAAAGAGACACTTTTTAACTATGCATTTTGAAAGTTCATTTTTGTAATTTTAAGTTTTTTAAAAACTTTTGTTTTATACTGAGCAGAGAATACATCTGCCGACAAAGATTTTAAAAACTTATTTTATTACAAAACATAGTGAGAAACTTTTTATTCGTTCGAATAGTAAAGATATTTTAGAATATTTAGACTTAACAAACTTTGTTTGTCAACTACACATTTTTAATTTTATTTTGTTTGTAGAGACCATAGAATACATTTGACGACCTAGGTTTAAGAAAACATTTTTTAATACAAAAACAAAGTAAGAAACTTTTTATTTTTATCAATAGAGAAACAATTTAAAAAATTAAACTTCAAAAAGATTTTTTTGTCAAATAAAGTTTACTTAAAACTTTTATTCTGTATTAAAGAAAGAATATAACCGACGACAAAGATGTGGGAAAACTTTTTTTAATACCAAAACATTGTAAGATATTTTTTTTAATGAAAAAAGAGACACTTTTCAACTATGTATTTTGAAAAAAAAAATATTTTATACTGAGCACAGAATACATCTGCCGACGAAGATTTAAAATACTTATTTTATTACAAAACATAGTGAGAAACTTTTTACTGGTCGTTTAGTAAAGATATTTTAAAATATGTAGATTTAACAAACTTTGTTTGTCAACTACAGTTTTTTAATTTTTTTTGTTCGTACAGAACAGAGAATACATTTGACAACTTAGGTTTAAGAAAACACATTTTAATACCAGAATAAAGTAAGAAACTTTTTATTTGTATCAACAGAGAAACAATTTACAAATTTAAACATCAAAAAGATTTTTTTTTGTCAAATAAAGTTTATTTAAAACTTTTATTCTGTACTAAATAAAGAATATAATCAACGACAAAGATTTAAGAAAACTTTATTTAATACCAAAACATTGTAAGATACTTATTTTGTATGAAAAAGAGACACTTTTTAAGTATGCATTTTGAAAAAAAACTTTTGTTTCATACTGAGCAAAGAATACATCTGCCAACGAAGATTTAAAAAACTTTTTTTATTTAAAAACAGAGTAAGAAAACTATTTATTTTTTCGAATAGTAAAGATATTTTAGAATATGTAGACTTAACAAACTTTGTTTGTCAACTACAGACTTTTAAATTTTTTTGTATGTACAGAACAGAGAATACATTTGACAACCTAGGTTTCTGAAAACATATTTTAATACCAAAACAAAGTAAGAAACTTTATATTTTTATCAACAGTGAAACAATTTACAAAATTAAACATCAAAAGATATTTTTTGTCAAATAAAGTTTATTTAAAACTTTTATTCTGTACTAAACAAAGAATATAATCGACGACAAAGATTTAAGAAAACTTATTTTAATACCAAAACATTGTAAATTACTTATTTTGTATGAAAAAAGAGACACTTTTTAACTATGCTATTTGAAAATTTATTTTTGTCATTTTTAGTTTTTAAAAAACTTTTGTTGTATACTGAGCAGAGAATACATCTGCAGACAAAGATTTAAAATACTTATTTTATTACAAAACATAGTAAGAAACTTTTTATTCGTTCGAATAGTAAAGATATTTTAGAATATGTAGACTTAACAAACTTTGTTTGTCAACTACAGATTTTTATTTTTTTTTTGTTTGTACAGAACAGAGAATACATTTGACAACCTAGGTTTCTGAGACATATTTTAATACCAGAATAAAGTGAGAAACTTTTTATCTGTATCAACAGAGAAACAATTTACAAATTTAAACATCAAAATGAATTTTTTTTTGTCAAATAAAGTTTATTTAAAACTTTTATTCTCTACTAAATAAAGAATCTATTCGACGACAAAGACTTAAGAAAACTTATTTTAATACCAAAACATTGTAAGATATTTGTTTTGTATAAAAAAAGAGACATTTTTCAACTATGCATTTTGAAAAAAAATCTTTTGTTTTATACTGAGCAGAGAATAAATCTGCCGTCAAAGATTTAAAAAACTTATTTTATTTCAAAACATAGTAAGAAACTTTTTATTTGTTCAAATAGTAAATATAATATAGAATATGTAGACTTAACAAACTTTGTTTGTCAACTACAGATTTTTAAATCTTTTTGTTTGTACAGAACAGAGAATACATTTGACAACCTAGGTTTAAGAAAATATATCTAATACCAAAACTAAGTAAGAAACTTTTTATTTGTATCAACAGAGAAACAATTTACAAATTCAAACATCGAAAATTTTTTTTTTTTTTTAAATAAAGTTTATTTAAAACTTTTATTCTGTACTAAACAAAGAATATAACCGACGACAAAGATTTGAAAAAAAAACTTATTTTAATACCAAAACATTGTAAGATATTCATTTTGTATGAACAAAGAGACACTTGTTAACTATGAATTTTGAAAATTCATTTTTGTCATTTTAAGTTTTTTGAAAACTTTTGTTTTATACTGAGCAGAGAATACATCTGCCGACAAAGATTTAAAAAACTTATATTATTACAAAACATAATAAGAAACTTTTTCTTCGTTCGAATAGTAAATAAATTTTATAACATGTAGACTTAATAAACTTTGTTGGTCAAGTACAGATTTTTAATTTTTTTTTGTTTGTACAGAACAGAAAATACATTTGCAACCTAGCATTAAGAAAACATATTTTAATACCAAAAAAAAGTAAGAAACTTTTTATTTGTATCAACAGAGAAACAATTTACAAATTTAAACATCAAAAAACTTTTGTTTACAATAAAAACTATTTAAAACTTCTATATTTTACTAAACATAGAATATAATCGGCGACAAAGATTTAAGAAAACTTATTTTAGTACCAAAGATTGTAAGATATTTTTTTTGTATGAAAAATGAGACACTTTTTAACTATGCATTTTAAAAAAAAACTTTTGTTTTATACTGAGCAGAAAATACATCTGCCGACAGAGATTTAAAAAACTTTTTTTTTTTACAAAACATGGTAAGAAACTTTTTATTCGTTCGAATAGTAGAGATAATTTAGAATATGTAGACTTATCAAACTTTGTTTGTCAACTGCAGATTTTTTTTTTTTTGCTTGTACAGAACAAAGTATACATTTGACGACCTAGGTTTAAGAAAACATATCTAATACCAAAACAAAGTAAGAAACTTTTAATTGTATCAACAGATAAACATTCTACAAATGTAAACATTAAAAAGACTTTTTTTTGTCGAAAAAAGTTTATTAAAAACTTTTGTTCTGTACTAAACAAAGAATATAATCGACGATAAAGATTTAAAAAAACTTATTTAAATACCAAAACATTGTAAGATATTTAATTTGTATGATATAAAAGACACTTTTTAACTATGTATTTTGAAAAAAAACTTTTGTTTTATACTAAGCAGAGAATACATCTACCTACAAAGATTTTAAAAACTTATTTTTATACAAAACAAAGTAAGAAACATTTTATTCGTTCGAATAGTAAAGATATTTTAGAATATGTAGACTTAAAAAGCTTTGTTTGTCAACTACAGGTTTTTAAATTTTTTTTGTTTGTACAGAACACAGAACACATTTGACAACCTAGGTTTAAGAAAACATCTTTTAATACCTAAACAAAGTAAGAAACTTTTTATTTGTATCAACAGAGAAACAATTTACAAATGTAAACATCAAAAGGCTTTTTTTCTTAAATAAAGTTTATTTAAAACTTTTATTCTGTACTAAACAAAGAATATAATCGACGAAAAAGATTAAAAAAACTTATTTTGATATCAAAACAATGTAACATATTTTTTATGTAAAAAAAAAAGATACTTTTTAACTGCGCATTTTGAAATTTTTTTTTTGTAATTTTAAGTCTTATAAAACTTTTGTTTTATACTGAGCAAAGAATACAATATCCGACAAAGATTTAAAAAACTTATTTTATTACAAAACATAGTAAGAAACTTTTTATTTGTTCGAATAGTAATTATATTTTAGAATATGTGGACTTAACAAACTTAGTTTGTCAACTACAGTTTATTATTTTTTTTTTTGTACAGAATAGAGAATAAATTTGATAACCATGGTTTTAGAAAACATATTTTAATACCAAAACAAAATAAGAAACTTTTTATTTGTATCAACAGAGAAACAATCTACAAATATAAACATCAAAAAGATTATTTTTTGTCAAATAAAGTTTATTTAAAACTTTTGTTCTGTACTAAACAAAGAATATTTTGAAAAAAACTTTTTGTTTTATACTGAGCAGATAATACATCTGCCGACAAAGATTCAAAAAACTTATTTTATTACAAAACATAGTAAGAAACATTTTATTCGTTCGAATAGTAAAGATATTTTAGAATATGTAGACTTAACAAACTTTCTTTGTCAACTACAGATTTTTTAATTTTTATGTTTGTACAGAACAGAGAATACATTTGACAACCTAGGTTTAAGAAAACATATTTTAGTAGCAAAACAAAGTAAGAAACTTTTTATTTGCATCAACAGAGAAACAACTTACAAATTTAAACATCAAAAAACTTTTTTCACAATAAAAACTATTTAAAACTTTTATATTGTACTAAATATAGAGTATAATCGGCAACAAAAATTTAAGAAAACTTATTTTAATACCAAAACATTCTAAGATAAATTTTTTTTTGTATGAAAAATGAGACATTTTTTAACTATGCATTTTGAAAAAAACTTTCGTTTTATATTGAGCAGAGAATACATCTGCCGACAAAGATTTAAAAAAATTTTTTTTTTTACAAAACATAAAAAGAAACTTTTTGTTTGTTCGAACAGTAAAGATATTTCAGAATATGTAGACTTAACAAACTTTGTTTGTCAACTACAGATTTTTATGTTGTTTGTCAACTACAGGCATTTATGAATGAAATTTTTTTGGCAATCTTTGTTAATTCTGAAAAACATAAGCAAACATTTATTTTATAATTTTGTTAGTAAGTATATTTATTAACATCCAATCAAAAATCATGTAGCTTATTTTCAATATAACATCGAACATAAAGACCATTTTTTATAACTTATGATGTCATAAAACAATGTTAACAAATGCTAGTTTTAACCAGTTGTATATATATTTTCGGGGTGACACAACTTTAACTTTACATTTTCCATTCAAATGTCTAGTATTTAATAGTCACAGTGTTGTGACTAAAAAAAAACATCAAATATTTGAACTATCTCTTACAAAATTAATTGTATTTTTTTCGATTAGGCTAATAATTAAAAACTAAGAACAAATTTTTTATTTCAAATAACTTATTTTTCTAAATTGTTCATGGTAATTATTAGCTTTTTACATAAAAACAGTTATAATCATTATACTTTAACTTGTTTTTATTCTAAATAGATCTTATATTATTATTTTTTCTTTGCATTTAACCTTAAGATACATTGCCATTTTATTAATATAAATAAACTTTGCTATATAGAAGTTTTTTTAAATTCAATTTTTAAGTTTCATTAAACCTGCTAAAACCCTAATGCTTTATATACGACTGATAAAAACTAGCATCTGTTCTTACTAGTTTATGACGTCACTGGTATTTAAATTCTTTTAAGTGATTAAATGAAGTTATTAGTCACATTCTACTTACATTTACACTGTTATATGTTTATTCCAAAGTAAAAAACAAAACCTTGACATAAAATTATGTATACTTTTAATTGAATAGTTTTAAACTAAAAAATAACTTTCTTGTTTTGCTAATTTTTAATAAATTTTATTGTAATTTATTTTAACTTAGTATTTAAAAAACTAGAAAAAAAAATTGGTTACTTTTTTATAACAAGAAACAATAAAAAAACTATTTTATTTTTTCTAAGCTTAATTATATTTCATTTAAATTATATAATAAATAACTCATTATTTAAATAAAAAACTTCTTCTCTATTTAGGATACAAATATGTCCTTTAAAGCATTCTTAATTAAGTATTTTCAATTAGTACAACTTCCAAAAAAATATCAAAGTTTTTCACTAATAATATAAATTATAAAAGTGCAGTGAAGTTAACTGGTGACGTATTAAGCAACCAATCGCAAA
This sequence comes from Thalia democratica, assembly GCF_965202585.1. Taxonomy (NCBI): domain Eukaryota; kingdom Metazoa; phylum Chordata; class Thaliacea; order Salpida; family Salpidae; genus Thalia; species Thalia democratica. The sequence goes on from NC_139165.1 coordinate 106,050,855, forward strand.
CGACAGCTTATAATTTATCTTCATATATAAACGCATAAGTATTTAGCTATAAACTAACCAGCAACGATATATTACTTGATTGTTTAAACAGTCACTCCAAGTGACTGAACATGTTTTGTTTAACTTAACCTTAACCTAACCTTTAATTAAATTGTTTTTTATTATGTGTGAAGAAATCTAACATTAAATTGAATATTGATTGCTTTAATTTTACACCTAAAACGACTTATAATCTATAAACTTATACTTTGTTGATCATATTAATTTTTATTTTTTGAGTAATTATAGTAATTTTTTTGTTTTAATAGAAAATAAAAATATGTTTACAAGAAAACTTAATTATTCGTTGAAACAACTTGTTTTAAAAATTATTTTACTTTAATAACTTGTTTTTGTTTTATATCAAATTTCAAAACGAAAAAGAAAAATATAATAATTGTTTTTTTTTTTTACATAAACGTTCAGTACAAAAAAAATTAATAGTTTTTTGAAAGTTAATCATGTTTCATTGAATTTATATATTCAAACATCTCATTACTAATTAAGAATTATTTTTTTTTTGAGAAACAAATATATTCTTCAAAGCATTCTTAATTAAAATACTTTAAAATAGTTCAAATTACAAAACAAAATCGAGATATTTTAATAAATATATAATTCAAAAACGGGCAGTGAAGTATACTAGTGACGTAATAAGCAACTAATCACAAACGATCGCTTATGTATTACCTTCATATATAAACACAATCATTTTAATTTAAACTCGCTAGCAGCGGTATTTAACTTGATTATTTAAACAGTCACAATAAGTGACTGAACATTTTTTATTTAACTTAAACACCCTAAACTGTAAATTAAGTGGTTTTTTTATGTATGTAAATAGCTAAACTTTATTCAAAGATTTAGTGATGCTTTTTTACTTCGACGTTTACCTTATAAAACGACTTTTAATTTATAAAATTAATTTTTATTTTTTTATTATTTTTTCAAATAATCGTTGTCGTTATATATTTATTTAATCAATTTTATTTTTTTTTTCGTTTATTTTAATATTTTTTATTAATCGTTATTTTAATTATTTAGTCTTAATTTCTTAGCATTACTTATAGTTAAAGAAATATATTAAAAAAACATTATTAGTAGTAATATTACTAAATTTAATAGTAATTATCAAACAACTCTTAAATAAAATAGTTCAAATTGTTATAATTTAAAAAACATAATCAAGATTCTTCACTATTAACGTTAATTCAAAAAAAAAAATAATACACCTGTGACGTATTATGCAATTAATCACAAATGTTCGCTTATCATTTAAACCATTTTTGATTTAATACATAAGTAAACATACTCCATATGCAAGCATCAATATTTCACATGCGTATTTATACAATCAAAAATTTAATACCGACAATGTCAAAAAATATATATATGCAAGATACATTAATCGTTATTTGACGTGATTATTTTAAAAGTTACGCTTATCGACTGCAGTTTTTTTTATTAAAAACGGAAAATTTCATGTTTTTAAGTACAATGTTTAAAGTATTTACAATAGTATTTATTAAAAATTATCAAAACAAGAAAGTAATTTGTTAGTTCAAAAGTATTTATCAAAAATTATACATAATTTTGTATCAAAGTTTTGTTTTTCACGTTGAAATAAACTTATAAGAGTGTAATGTAAGTAGAATGTGACTGATAACATCATTTCATTACTTTAAAAAAAAGTCATTTAAATTGATAGTGACGTCATAAACTAGTAAGAACAAATGCTAATTTTTATCAGTTGAATATAAAGTGTTAAGGTTTTATCAAGAGTCTGATGGTTATTAAAGTTAAATATTGAGTCTTTTGAAACCACTATTCAGTGGCACTACATAATATTTATATTAGATGATTTAAAATTTATTTGCACAGTTAACATATTGAGTATTAAACACATTAGTGGTTAAATTTATAAAAAGCTCAAATTTTCTATTAAAGTTCTACATATTTTTTTCAAATACTTACAACTAAATTTCTTTCAACAGTAATCTTCCTTTTAAGTACGCATTTACAGAAATTTTATATAACAAAGTATATTTACATTAAAATAACCAAAACAACGGTTTTTCTTTACTCTGTCTACCTGATGAGTCCTAAGAAGTACAAAGTCGGTCGTAGGTTGTGATGATGCTGTTGTGGTTATCCATGTGAAGTTCATTATTTAATTTTGATGATGCAAACAACTCAAACTTGTTGTTGGTTGCCGAAATAGACTTTGTTTAAAACTGATCAAATAAGCACACATAAACTTAATCTCACAATAAGCTGACAATGTCAAAGACTTATGGCTGTAAATTATTTAGTTGTGATAATTTTTTCGACTTTACTCACAAACGGTCACTTCAGTTTTTTGAATTTAAATCCGCTAATTAAGATCACAACAGCGGTATTTCGTGACTATACCTGCCTGATAAGTTCTAACAAGAACTAAATCTGTCGTAGGCTGTTTCGGATGTTGTTGTTGTTGCTTGTGTAAAGTTCATTACTTGTTGTTGATGATGCAAACATCTCAATTATGTTGATGATAGGCGAAATATATTTCGGTTAAAACTGATAATACAAGCACACACAGACTAGAACCTCACAATAAGTGATTGGACATTGATTAGGGTGGGGTTTTGTTTAGGTTAGAATTGATAGGAATTGGATTGATTTTGGTCGAAATTAATCGGCTGGGAACTGGTCGATTAGGAGTTGATTTGAGTGTGATCTGATTCGCATTTGAATTTATTAGCGTGTTAATTAATTGGGTTGGAGTTTATTCGGTTGAAGTTGACTCGGATGGGGTTTTATTCTGTTAAGAATTGATACGGGTGAAATTGATTCGAGTTTAAATAGATTGGGTTGAATATTATTGGTTGCGAATTGATTTCGGTTGGATTGGATTCTATAAAAGCTTGATAGGGTCGGACTTTTTCGGATAGGAATTTATGGTGGGGGTTAATTTGAATCAAATATGTTCGGGTTGTAATTGATTTAAGTGGTAACTAACTTTGGTTGAATTCTACTTGGATTGTAATTAATCGCCTGAAAATTGATTTAGGTCAAAGTTGGTTAGGTGGTAATCAATCAGGCGGGAATTGACCTAGATGAGAATTGATCTAGTGGTAATAGATTCGATAGAATTTAATTTGAGACTGATTTATTAGGTTCATATTTTTCATAGTAGGAATTGATTTGGTAGAAATTGATTGTGTTGGAATTCACTCGAGACGGATTTGATCTAGTTTGAATCAATAATTGTGAAATGATTGGATAGGGTTATATTCGGGTAGAAATTTATTACAGTGGAAATTAGTTTTAAAAAGCTAATACTTTATTAAAATTGATAACTATCTATTAAGTAATAATCAGTATGTTGAAATATTTTGTAAAACAATTTAAATCAGCGTGTCATAATTTTTTGGGAAACCCTGTTTCAAAGAAAGCAGTAGCAAAATTTTCGGTTTTTAATAAAAAAATTGCAGTCGATAAGCGTAACTTTTAAAATAAAACAAATATGATAATTTTTTAATAATAAACGTACAGTAAAAATAAATTAATATTTTTTTGAAAGTTAATCGTATTAAATTATACTTACATATTTAAACATCTCAAAATTTAGATAAATATTTATTAATTTTTTTAGAAAAAAATGTAGCCTTCAAAGCACTAACAAGTAAAATATTTTTATTAGTATAACTTACAGAAAAATATCGAGTAATTTTATTAACAATACAAATTAAAAAATCAGTGAAGTACACTAGTGACGTATTAAGCAACTAATCGTAAACGTTCGCTTAGGTATCATATTTTTATTATAAACAGAAAACACATAGACTTGTATGTGCGAGCAACGATATTTGACGTTAGTTTTTAAACGGTCATTTTAAATGACTGAAAAATTTTATTTAACTTAACAGCCAAACCTGTAATTAAATTGGATTTCTTATGTCTGCATCAAGCTTGACTTTATTCAAAAGTTTGTTTATATATTTTTATTTTGATATTAATGTTTTAAAACGACTTATAATTTATAAAGTAAAACCTTATTGAACACGTTTGTTATCAATTTCTTGACATTGCTTATACTAAAAAATTAAAGTCTTTTTAAATTGTTAAACAAAAACATATATAAGAAAAACTTAATAATTTATTTAAAAAATAAAGAGTTTAATAATTAATTTCCCTTCAATGGTTTTTATTTTCTTTAGATCAATTTTCATATAAACCAAAATATATAATGTATAATATATAATAATTATGTTTATACAACAATCTCCCTTTATCTATATGTTCGTTTTTAATGATTTTAATGTTAGACTTTTTATTTACACAACATTTAAGTTTTACGTAAATGCATAGAGTAAAACCTAAAAGAATCACATTTACTTTGTTTAAAAAATATGTTGTTGTACATAGTAGTATTTAAACATTTAGCAGTAGTTAAAAAAATTTTGGATAAAATAGTTTTAACAGTAAAAATTCACAAAACAGAATCAACAAACTAAACAACTAACACTGATTTAAAAAAGATCAGTTAGGTAAATCGATGACAAATTATGCAATTAATCACAAATGTGCACTTACAGTTTAGAATTATATTAATCTAACACATAATATTATATTCTGCATGTGTAAGCTTTGATATATAACATGGGTATTTAAACAATGACATACATATAAAACAAATAAAATTATTTGGTTAAATTTTGTTATAACTCAGTTAATCATGACCTACAAAAATCAAATTGACCGATTAAACTTTCTATTCACTCGAGTAATCATGACCTACAAAGTTCAAGTTAACTGATTAAACTTGCTATTCACTCGAGAAATCATGAGCATAAAAGTTTAAATTAACCGATCAAACTTGCTACTCACTCGAGTAATCATGACTAACCAAATTCAAGTTAACTAATTAAACTTGCTACTCACTTGAGTAATCATGACCTAACAAGTTCATGTTAACCGATTAAACTGCTACTCACTCGAGTAATCATGACCAGCCTAGTTCAAGTTAACCGATTAAACTTGCTATTCACTCGAGTAATGATTACCCACCAAGTTCAAGTTAACCGATTAAACTTGCTAGTTACTCGAGTAATTTTGACCTACCAAGTTCAAGTTAACTGATTAATCTTACTACTCACTCGATTAATCAAGACCCACCAAGTTCAAGTTAACCGATTAAACTTAATACTCACTTGAGTAAATATGACCCAATAAGTTCAAGTAAACCAATTATACTTAATACTCACTCGAGTAACTATGACTCAACAATTTCCAGTTAAGCAATTGACCTTGCTACTCTTAAGAGTTATCATAACTCACCAAGTTCAAGTAAATTAGTAAAACTTGTTACTCTCTTTATAAATCATCATCCTACAATTTCAAGTGATTCGTATAAACTTTTTATTCACTCTATGATCATGACCTACCAAGTTCAAATTAACCGATTGAACTTACAACTAACTTGAGTAATTATGACCAACCAAGTTCAAACTAACCGATTAAACTTTCTACTCACTCGAGTAATCATTACCCACCAAGTTCAAGTTGAGTAATCAAACTTGCTTCGCAGTCGATTAATCATGACCCAACAAGTTTAAGTTACCCGATTAAATTGCTTTTCATTCGAGTAATCATGACCTAACAAATTCAAGTTAAACGATAAAACTTGCTTCTTACTCTAGTAATCATAACCAACCAAGTTAAATTTAACCGATTAAACTTCCTATTCACTCGAGTAATCATGTCCCACCAAGTTCAAGTTAACACATTAATCTTGCTACTCACTTGAGTGAACATGACCAACCAAGTTAAAGTAAAACGATTAAACTTGCTACAAAATTGGAATAATCATGACCAACAAAGTTTGAGTTAACCGATTAACTTCATACTCATTCGAGTAATCATGACTCAGCAAGTTCAAGTTCACCGATTAAACTTGCTACTAACTCAAGAAATCATGACCCACTAAGTTCAAGTAAACTGAACGAATTTGCTACTCACTTGATTAATCATGATCTACTTAGTTCAAGTTAACCGATTAAACTTGCTACTCAATCGAAGTAATCATGACCCACCAAGTTCAAGTTAACCGAATAAACTTGCTACTCAATCGAAGTAATCATGACCCACCAAGTTCAAGTTAACCGATTAAACTTGCTACTCAATCGAAGTAATCATGAACAACCTAGTTTAAGTTAATCGTTTAAACTTGCTACTCACAAGAGCAGGGGTCGGCAAACTGCGGCCCGCAAAGGGTAAATCTGCGGCCCGCGAGCACGTTATTTTTTTGAATGGAATGCGGCCCGCGAACAAAAATTTTGTGGCCCGCGATTATGTAAATGTGGCCCGCTGAGAAAAAATTTATTTCAAGTTAAATTTGTTCGGTAATTCGATTTAATTTGATTAGTTAGGTTTTAAGTCTCAGTATAATACTTTAAAGTAATTAGAAGAAATTACTGCTTTAGTTTAAAAATGTGAAAAAGACAGATTAGCATTCTAAAAGGATATTTTTCTCAGTTTCATAATAACTTATTTTTTACAACAGCAAGTAATTATCTTAAAAAAAAGAGTGTAAAGAGTGCTTGGATTTTATAAATTAGATATATAATACCTATTTATTAAAATTTAAACTAAATGCAAATGTTTTCCATTTTATACAAAAGTAATGCAAGTAATTAACTTAATTAAAATGGGATAAAGGTAGTCTTCCTCTTTTGATTTTAAAGACCGAACAGGATTGAATTTTAGATAAGCAAAAATAAAAAATTGTTAGAACAAGCAAAAAATCAGTTACAGTCTTATACAAGCACTTTGAAGAGATCTTTCGTTTATTAAAAAACAAATATTTTCAATTCTTTTTCAAATAGAAATAGATATAGTTTAAGGATTGAAAGTATTTGTTTTTTAATAAAAGAAAGATCTCTTTGAAATTCTTGTAAAAGACAGTGACTGATTTTTTTGATGGTTCTAACCATTTTTTATTTTTGTAATTAGCTAAAGTGTCATTTCTTTATAGCTTAGATTTTTTTTTCATAATTTTATACCTAAGTTTCCTTTATAAATTTTTTATTTGTAAATGTTATATTTTAGTGTAAAAATATTTAACATAACATAGTAATAATAAATAATGGTTATTTGATTTTTGTTTTGACACATTTTAATTTTTTAAAAGTTTCTTTTGCACTTAAAATAAATTTCTATGCACACAAACTTAAAAAGATGCTCATATTTTAAATTACTTTTTATTTAATACTTTAGTTAGTTAAAGTTTAGTTTATGCGTAGTTTTCTAACATTGTTGTTTCTATATGTAATATCTAAATTATACACACACATTTAAAAATATATAAATAGGTAACATAAATTAATATAGTTTTTGTTAGGTATACATTTTCATTTTTCAATTTTTTTTGTCAAACTTGGTTAATTTTAATGCCTTGAGTATCAATACACACAATTGCTTTTTTTAGAGCTACCTATTTAATATGAACTAGATTTAGGGATGGTAAGTTGATTAAGTTTGTACATTGTTAATAATAATAGTTCAAATTCAAGCAAATAAACAACTAAACATTGCCAAACACTCAGACTATCAATATTTGAAGATTTTAAATCTCAGGCCAACTAAGTCATTTTTAAAGTTTTTGGCTAGAATTGCTTTTTGTATACAAAAATATCAGGGATGCTTTTGTTGACTCAGGCTGGCTTTTTTGCTTGAAAGAGTCATTAATTAAACTTATGATGTATGTTTTGCTAAATCCACAGTGTTAGTTTGAGCTATAATATATGTTAAATTTCAAGTCTTGCAGCTTATATAATTCAAAGTATTATTTATATTATTGTGCACATTTAAGTGTGAACATTCAGTGTTGCCAAAAAATTTGAATCCTGGAAAAGCTTTAAATTTGAAAGTTTATGCTTAAAAATTCTGGAAAAAAAACTTGAGTTTCAGAATTTTTGAAAAAACCTGGAATTTCAAACAATTTTTACATGTAAAGTAATAAATTTCGATTTAACACAAAAAACTTACCAAGTAAATATTTTTCTATTAGAAAATATGTTTAAGTAGCTTAAGAGTATTTTCTAATATTGATATATTTGTGAAGACATTTCCTTTAACTTTAATTAAACTTTCTACTAAAAATAAAAGAAGGAATTGTAATTTCAAAAACTTTGTTCTGGTGAATTGCACCTTTACTTGTAAAATTTCACCGATTGTTGTGCTTCGCCTTGAAACTGAACCAAGAAATTCTACTAAAATGTCAAAGTTAGTAAAAACACCTTTAATAAAATTCTCAGATGAGCAATAGTTTTTTTTATCAGTGCTCTCATGTTAACAGATTGATTAAAGTCCTAATTTGATTTATGCGACTATAACCTTAATGCATTTTCTAAACACGACTTCTAGTTGTCATTGAAGAAATAAATAAAAGCTTTTCATTACCACCAACATAAATTCTTTAGAAAAGTTTTCAATTATAAACGGTATCTCATTTTTAATAATAAATTTTGCTACTTTATAACTTGCCTTAACAATTTTTTCTGATCATTCTGTAGTAACTTAAGATAATCATGTGCCTTTTTGGCAAAACTGACTTTGGTGATTTGTTTTTTTATCGTTTCTCGCAATAACTCCAAGCTAAAGTTTTTTTTATTCTTGTAGCTCGTCTTATATTTTACAATTAACATTTTTAAAAGCAATATTCTTATTTCAGATAAAGAATTGCTTAAATGCTTAATAAAAAATTAGTTTTTCTACTTCGCTAATGACTCAAAATAACTTTTGTTAAATTTTTTTAAAAATCTTAATTGCCCATTCCAGCTGACTTATGTTTTATTTGGCACGTAATTTATTTTCTGTTAATAACCTTCGTTATTCTCTATGTTGTGAACTTTCTTTTAACTGGGTTGCAACACAAACAGGCTATTTTAAAAACTTGAAAACTCAGGTGTATGTGAAACTCTTATTTCAAACACTTTAGAGAAATCTTTCAATTTTTAGAATAGTTTTTATGACTGTAGTATAGTTTACTAACTGTAATTTTTTCTTGTTTTCCTAAATTTTGTGTACTTTTTGATAATGATGATATTTTAACTAGGTATTTAAGCTTAATTAACAACTATTTATTAGTTTTTTCAACTTTTAATAAACTTAGGCTGGTTTGATACAACTCAGACATTTTTGCTTTTTAAGTGGCAACCATGTAAAATACTAATTACTTATAAGATATTTTATTAAAATTTTTAAGAATTAGTTATGTTAGAGAATTTGTTTTAGCTTTCTGGATAGAAAAACAGGTATTATTTTTATTAAGTTAACTAATTAATAAATTTTCTAATGAATGTAAATTATTTAACAGGCAAAAACTTTTTTTTAAGTAAATATTCTTAGAATTATGAAATTAGAAAATTTGATAATATAACAAATGTATAAAAGAAACCCATAAACTATTTTTCAAGTTAGGTTTTTATATAGAGTTAGGTTGTAAGTAAAATTACAAAAGTATTAAGTTTAACTTTTTAAATGCTTTTGAAAGTACATAGTTTATTAACTTTTAAGTATATTAGTCAATGTAAATTCTATTCTAATAAATATTAATCTAAATAGGCATTCTATGTATTGCTAAAAGTCATTTAAAATAATAAGGTGAATAAAAGTAAAACCTTTCTTTAGTGTGACTAAAACTAAAACCAAAATATTATTCGAATGTCACTAAAACAAGAACTGCGGCCCGCGAAGACTTGGGAAACTTGAAATTTGGCCCGCGACCACCAATTGCCTGCCGACCCCTGCACAAGAGTAACAATGACCGACTAAGTTCAAATGATCAAATTAAACTTGCTACTCACTCGAGTGATCATGATCCATTAAGCTTAACATAACCGATTAAGCTTGCTACTCACTTTAGTAATCATTACTTACCAAGTTTAAGTTAACCTTTTAAACTTGCTACAAAATTGGAATAATCATGACCAAGCAAATTTAAGTTTACCAAATAAACTTGCTACTTACTTGAGTAATAATGACTCAACTAGTTCGAATTAACCGATTAAACTTGTTACTAACTCGAGTAATCATGGCTCAGCAAGTTTAAGTTAACCGATTAAACTTGCTACTCATTTGAGTGTTCATGAATCGCCAAGTTCAAACTAAGTGAATAAATTTACTACTCACTCTAGTAATCATGACCCTTTAAGTTCAAGTTAACTGATTAAACTTACAACTCACTTGAGTAATCATGACCCTCTAAGTTCAATTAACCGATTAAAATTGCTACTAACTCGAGTAATCATGACCCTCTAAATTCAAGTTAACTGAGGTAATTTACTATTTATTCGAGTAATCATGACCATCTAAGTTCAAGTTAACTTAACAAAACTTCTACTAACTCGATCAATTATGACCCACCAAGTTCAAGTTAACCGATTAAACTATCTGCTCAATCGAGTAATCATGACCCACCAAGTTCAAGTTAACCGATTAAACTTTCTGCTCACTTGAGTAATCATGACCCACCAAGTTCAAGTTAACCGATTAAACTTGCTAGACAAACATAAATATTAAATATTTAAATTGCTTCAAGCTACATACAAATAAAGTATTTAATAGATTGAACATATTTAACTAACAACTTTTTTACATTATTTTGACTAAATTACTACCTCCTACAACATGCTTGTATAATTAATAAAACTAACAAACACCTAATTGACAGATAAGAAAACACTATAATATTTGTACAGTAAAAACAGACATTGATAACAAAACTAGTTTAAGTACATTATTATAAAAATTTTGGAACATAATTTTTTTCAAATATTTTTTTCAACTTAACTTATTGTAATATGACAAAACTAACAAATTAATTTTTGAAATTTGTTATTTTCCCACAGATTAAAGTAAGCTAGCTAAACTTGTGACTTTATAAATAAAGTGAAATGTTATAATATGTAAATATATTAATTTTAGTATTAAGTGTACTATTAAAACGTAGCTATACGCTTTAAAAGAGTTTAAATAAAAAATAAAAACTTAAATTGACTTTTAATAGGTACATAATTATTTTGCTTCAGTGTTGAAAAAAAAATTGACTGGCAAAATTAAACTTTAGATTTTAAGTACTTTACCACAAATCACACTAAACCGGCTAAATTTGTGACGTCACTAAACATTTTTTGATGTCAAGCTCAAGTTCACCGGTTCACTACGTCACTAAACGTTTCAAACAAGAAAATGTTCAAACTTGTAAAAACACATTTGCTTAGATTGTTATTTACAAAAATACAATTATGTTAATTAAACTGAGATGTTCATTTCAAAAATTATTTATACATAAAAATTACAAAACCAACAAAAAAGTATCATACGGACTATGAAATATAAACTTTTATGTTAATATTTATGAACAGTTTAACGGCAATGACTTTAAAGGGCAACACTTGTTGTTTAAAAAAGTTTTGTTCTAGTAAACATTTTCATGATAATAAAAGACAAAAACCTTAAATCATGTCTTTATAAAATATTAAAATTTAATAACTACCCTTATATAAGAGAAAGTAATACAAAATAGTAAATTGAATATTTTTTATAAAATATTATATGATTAGATTTGCAATATTTGATGTATTCTTAGAAAGTTTAATAAAATTAAAAGAGGTTAAAAAAATATAACTTTGTTTGAAGAAATTAAACGAATTTAAATAATAAAATAAATATATATATATATATATATATATATATAGCACGTTTTAACTTTATAGTTTTTGAGTTCGCACTTTCAACAAAACTTAAAAGTTTAACTCAAAAAATTAAAGAATGATTTTCCACAAAATAACTAACTTCAATATGTTGAAGCAAACTGTGCTATAAAGAAGTATAAAATTGAAACTGTCATAATTCTTTTAAATACAGCTTATAAAAATTATAAGTGTCTGTCAAACCAATGTTTCAAACTTACGAAATGTTATCTACAGGGTTGCCACTCGTTTTTAAAAATTTTTTCCAGGTTTTTCAAATTTCTTCCAGGTTTTTAAAAGTACAAATTTTTGGGTCTATTTTTAGTTTTAAGATAATTTTTATTTAAAAAACTCTGTCAAATAGTATAAAAACATTGAAAAGATACTGTCAAGTTACTTTAAATGTGTTTTTTAATAGAAAAAAATTTAATTATGACAAAAAAATCTTATTTTAAGATAGTTTATAAATAATTTGCCAATTCGATAACTTTAAACTAAAAATTACTTTTGTTTTTCTTTATAATTAGATTTTTAATAAATGCTAATAAAAAACTTATCACAAATAAAGCAAAAAAAAAAAAAAAATAATTGAATTTATTTAAAATACTTTACAAAAATTAATTAGATAAAATAAATCAATTATCCTTCGTGAATATTGGAAAATAAAAACAAACATATTTTCTATTGATAAAAGATGCATTGTACTCTCTCCAAGTGAAAAGAATAAAGTTAGTATTAAATCAGACATGAATGTTTTTTATTAATTGCCTTAAAAGAATCACAATGAGCTAATTAATTTATAGTTTAAAGTTTTTGATCACTTTCTACAGTAAACCAATTAAATTTTAAATTCATTAAAGTATTAGTGATGTAGGAATTTTATCGGTTAACTACGTAGTTAGACGCTTTAAAACGATTAAGTTAAAAACAAACTTATTTTTTTCAAAACCTAAAATGTTCTAAAATCACTTTACGTTACTGATATTAAAATACGTAACTAATGTTTTATATGCTCATAAATAAAGTTTTAATTTCTGTATTATAAAAACAAAAAAGTTTGTATAATAGATAAAAAATATTTTTAAGTCTCGTTATGACAAAAAACTCATTAGATTTCACGCAATTACTATTAAACTTATGTCATACATAGTTTGAAAAAATTTGTCAATTTAATATAGTAATTACTTTATCTTTAATTTTGCAAAAACTATCTAATCCTTAAAGTTTTATGTACTTTTAAGACGTGATACTAATTTTAAAAATGTTCTTATTTATAAACACTGTCTACAATAGTTCAGAAATGTATAGTAAATTGAGAAATTTTGCCATATATGTTATTTGCTTTCTAAAGTTATTAGACCACTAAACATACTCATGATCAAAAATTAAATTAAATAAAGAATAAAAAACTACACATAAAAAGTAAAAAACAAAAATTTTTTTTAACTATAAACTATACATCAGTTTAAACAGTGATCAATAAAATGAATAAAAAACATTTTTTGTCTTAAACCACATAAAATAGAGCTCATCACAGTATTGTACACTTTTAAGAACAAAAGTTTCATTTTAAAAATATATTAAAAAAAGAACCAAAACAACCAAAAACTCTACCGATATAATTAAAAAGAATATACTCATTTATTGTGAAACTAAAGTTTTATACTACTTACTTTGATATTTTTTGAAGTTATAAAAATCTTAAAATTAAAAAAAAATCAGTTTGTTCTAAAAAGAAAAAAATTGATAAAATCATTTAAAAAAGTCTTCCTAAAAGGTAAGAAATTTAAGTAACTTTATACATGTTTTGTTTTCTAAATGATTTTAAAAACAATAAATTAAAAAACTATATAAAAAACTTATTTTTAATAGTAGACAATTCTACAATAACAATTCATTAAGAAACTATTAAAATCTATATTACTGGTTTGTTAAAAAGTAGCATGGTTTTAGTGTAATACTATTTTAAACTCAAAAATCTAATTTTATGTAGAATTATTAGATATTTATTTTAGGATATTAATCAATAGAGAAAGAATTAAAGAACTCTATGATTTTTAAGAAGTTTCTATTTTTAAATAAAAACTAATAAATTTTTAAATTAAATAAAAATTATAGTATTTTAAAGCTTAAAATGTTTTAAATCTACTAAACACAATACAATATCAGTTAATTTTTTATCATTTATAATTTTCATTTAAAATTTTGTCACAATATATTTGAAATTGTTAAACCATATTTAAAATTATGATTCAATTATGTTTTAATTAAAAAATTTAAATGTTTTAACTTTAAAACACTTAAATTGTTTAAAACTATTGAACATTAGTATATATGTAAAATTATACAAGTCTTTAAATTGTAATTTAAAGTAAACTAAGTTATAAATAATTAAACAATGTAAACTTTAACGAATTAGCTAATAAAAAATTAAAGTTAAAGTTTGTAAAACTAAAGTTAAAAGGTTTCAAATGAAAAAAAAGCTAATTAGTTGTAAATGGTTATTACGTACATTATATAGATTAATCTAAGTAGATTTTTTTCTACAACGATTTCATTTTCCGATTTTTTTTTATAAAAGTATAAGCATAAAGTGAACTAACGGATTCAATTGACACCTTCAAAAAGAAAGTACGTGTGATGAGGGCTTCTCAATTCTCCTTAGTTACACCTAAGAATTTATTTGTACATTTATTATAGAAAACTTATTAATTAAAAATATTAAAAGTAACACTTAGTTTAAGGCTTCTAAAAATAAAGGTTTGGATATTTTGTACTTCAATTTTTACTTTAGATATGAATAAAACATACTTTGATATACGTAAATTTGTATAAGTACTATATGATTTATCTGTTATTAATTATCAATATTAATTAAAATAAATATTGATGTCATTAAAAAGTATTAAAAGATATCAGTTTAAACTATAGATACAATGTTGTAGTTTCTACAGATAACACAAATATAATTTAATAACAGTTTCTAACACCACACTTTAATTGAATTGAATTAGATTTTATAATTATAATTGTGTCACTTTTTAAAATTTTTTTTTTTAATAAAGATATATATCAATAAACACAAGTAAACTCTGTAAACAATAGTCTAAGTTAAATAGTTTATTGAAGTGAAAAACAAAACAAAATTGAAACGTAAAAGTACAATATAAATGTACAACATTGTAGTTTCTACAGATAACAAAGTCATAAATCATATATGAATTTCTAAGACATTACATCATTAATTGAATAAGGTTTTTTCGATTAAAGTTATTTTACTTTTTTTTAAGTAAACATTTTTAGTAAATATTGTCTTTAATAAACACTAGTAACCACTGTAAACAAAGGTCAACTTATACAATCGACTAAAGTGAAAAACAAACCAAGACAAGAAATTGTAATAAAAAATGATTTTCAGTTTATTTTGCAAAGTATTTGATAAAGAGTGACGATATTAAAACTAGTTTTGTATATGTTTTTGCTCAATTAATTATTAGAACAAAATCAGTAACCAAAGCATCTTTTAAAAATATGCTAAACAGATTTTCAAAACATACCAAAAGCATTTTCATTGAGATAAGCTTAAAATTTAAACAACGAGTCAAAGTGGTCTTAAACGTAGTAGTTAATAAGCTATAAAGATCTAATAAGTTTTAAAACCAAAAAAAACTAAACTTTTTCAAACTCGTTTTTGATTTTATTTTAATGAGTAAAACATAGTGAAGTTTAATTTCAATTTATATAAATAATCAAATACTATAAATAATATCAAATGGAAAATTTTTGAAACTGGTTTCAAATTTTGTCATGGTTTTAAAATTTAGCTGTTTTTGCAACAGCTTCTAAATATTTCACTATCAAGTGGTTTGAAAGTTAGATGATATGATGCAACTATATTAATATTATATTATGTATCGCATTACGTCAATAAAAAACTTATGTTTTTTGTATATTGTTAAGTTTTTATGTTGAACTTATGATAAAATAAAAATTATTAGTAAATATGGATAAATAAAAAAAATAGAGTTTTGTTTTACAGCTAACTTTTAGAGTTTTAATGACTCTGCATTACGTATCATTTACTGATGTATTAAATACATAAATTCATAATGTAAAAAACTATTAATTTTTATTGGTAGAAATTTTGCTGTTTGTAAAGAAATAAAATAACTTTTTCGACTACGATACCTTAAATGAATAATATTTTTTTAGACTTTAAATACTTTGTTATAGGATATTTTTATCGTCTCAAGCTCTAAAAATACTTATCTTAAAAACAACTTATAGTTCAGTTTTTTAAGTTTTAATTCTCTAAATAAAACTGTATTTAATTATTTATTACAACTTACTGGAACATATTTTAGTTAACAACAACATAAAAATATAAGCTTTGATGCATTAATGTATGCTGCAAAAAGATAAATTTTGAAATATTCTATGAAAATATTTAAAAACATTTTCGGAAATTATTTATTTAAAATAAGAAACTAAAATAAAGTTAATATAAATTGACATTTATGTGCAAACAAATACTATCCGTTTAAATAAAATAAAAGCAATTAGTAGTAGAAAGTATCAATCTTCTACTATATAATGTCATGTTTTGATTCCTTAGTTGTAATTTATAAATATAAATTTGTTGTATAAGTTCAATTGCAGTTTTAGCTTGTAATAAAAATAAGTAGTTAGTTCAGTAGAAAATAAAGTAAATGAAAACCCAAGCATTTTTTGCAATATTAATTCATAACTAAAACATTTTAAAAACTTTAGTTTTAGGTTTTTAATAGAATATTTTAACAAAAGTATTTAATTAACAAACGACTTTGTAATAGTTTTCCGATTTTAAAAAATAATGATTAATATTTATCATTTTTATAATAAAGTAAGAATGAAACAGCATAGAAATTTATGTAGTCCTTTGTTATATTTTTTTTAATTGAAGATAAAATTATTGCTTATTAATGCTTACGATAATTCAAATTAAAAAAAAATTGTTCAAGAGACCATGTCTAAAAATTTATTAAATACGTTAAAAAAAATGTTTATGTAGGTTTTATTGATATCTAAATATCATAATGTTTTATTGCAAAACTTTAAATATTTTTAAAGGTACAGCTAAAACAAACATAGAGGTGAGTTATTTAATTTTTTTCTTTAGATTTCCTAAGCATTTATTTTTTGATTAATTTATTGCAGATGTAACTGTTTTGCAACACATTTCGGAATAATAACAATAAATGTATATTAGTGAAAGAATTATTTCGATTAACATCAGAAAAAAATAAATTAAAGTATCTTAGATTTATAGTTTTAAGTACTGTTAATTACTAATTCTTCAAATGTCTATTGCTCTATTAGCAATACACAATAAAAACAACAGTAACTAACAAACCTGATTTGATTGATACCATACAATAAAGGCAGATGCTCTGAGCGACTGGGGAGTATGATGTTCCACCTATAATTTTAGTTGGTATATTTATTAATTGTTTTTATAATCAGAAGTGTTAAATATGAAACTTCGTGAGTAGGCTTAAACTTTCTTGAGTTTCCCTACGTTTTTTTTTTTTGCTTTTAGCGCAAATTACTAATACCTCATACTCAATTTTTTTTCAATAATAAAAGGGAGGTTGTATGTATATGCTTCTGCATTAGATGCGTACTAAACTTATAAAAATAACTAATTTTAAAACTTTAATAATGAAAGGTTAAATCAAGAGAGATTAAAAACATAATTATTTTGTACACCATTTTGTGTAAACATGTTAATTAACTATATTTGATACTTTAATTACTTATTTACTAAAACAAGTAGTTATAAACAAGTAACAAATAATTTTACTTGAGGAACAAGTACTTACAGTACAATATAAATTAAGTAACTAAAAAAAAAAAAGTTTGTTAGAACTTTTCAATGCATAGTCAACCACAACTTTTATATCTCTAAACTGTTTGTTTTTTTTTAACTTTAGTCATGATAAATATAAGGTTAAAACTTAAAAAAAAACATAGTTTTAATTCTAAGACTAATGATTCACCTGCCGCAAAGCAAAAAAAATCTAAATAAGCATTTAAAATAAATATAGGAAATCTTTTGAACAGAGTATTAAAACTGGATTAACTAAATCTTATTCTAGATCAAAAAAGTTTTCCTGATATTTTTTTACTCTTAAATTTCCCTGACATTAAAAAAAAAACTACCCTGAGTATCCCTGAGTTTGAAAAAAAAATCCTTGAGTTTCCCTGGATTCTATGAGTTTTCTGAGTGTGTTGCAACCCTGTTATTCGAACAACAATAATATAGTTGTTTTCAGAAATTTATTGTCACAGATCACAATAAACCTGCTATACATGTCACAAACTCAAGTACTTAAGACCGCTTAAGTCCATGTGTACCGGTTTATGACCGAAGAAAAACACGTTTTATAACGTTTCTGATCATTTTTTACGAAAAAAATTAACTTAGTAATAAAAAAGATGAGTTTTAGAAACTGAAATGAAAAAAAAAAACAAAATTTTTCATTTAAATTATTTTTTGCGTAAGTTAAAAATAATTTAAAATTTTGTTATTAATTTCAAGTAATTTACTTGGAAAAAGTCAGTGGACGGAAATTTTAATTTTTTTTAGGATAGTTTTAAAAGAAAAACATACTGATTTCATGAAAAATAAGAAAAACAACAGTTAAATAATTTTGTTATGGTTCATTTAATTTTGAAAATTGTCAAAAAGAAATAATGAGCGCCAAATAGTTGCAATATAAAAATTACATAAAAGTAGGTTACAAAACTAAATTAATTTTTTTTATAAATTCATGGTAAAGTAAACTTTTGAATCCTTTCAAGGTATTGAAAACAGTAAAACAAATATACACACAGCTTGTTGCCTCTGTTTTTTTTTTTTTTGCAATATCTTAAAAATTTAAGATTAACAAGATTTTGTTTTATGTTTTTTTTTTAAATAAACCAATTAAAACCTTTAAACTAAAACTATTTTAAATTTTGTTAGTACACTTTCACTAATTAAACTAAAATCAATTAAATTTTTTTTACTAAATACTTTTTATATTTATACTTAATTTAAAATTATAAACTATGAGTTATGCTTAAAATACCTTCTAAATTTGTAATACTTTATTATTTTTATTTATGCCGAATTTTTTAGAATAGTTATATAAATATGATATAGCAAAATATAAACAAGTTCTTAAATAGCATAGTAGTGTCATTGAATAACTTTAAAACTTCACTGAAAAATTTATTAATTTTTAAATGACAACCAAGTACTATAAGTTGAAAATGAAAAAAGTTTAATAATCAAAAATACAGTAATAAATATGTGCATAATTATTTAGTAATTTAGCTCAACAGTTATAAGAACTGACAAAAACATTATATTATATATAAAAACTACAGCTAATTTTTTTACTTACCATATTAAAAAGGTAATTTAAAAAACTTTACAAATGACAATATGAATGAAAAATTATATTTAAACAACAAATTTTTATTTACATTTTCGGATAAAGTTTTATTCAAAATGCGACGATATTAGTTTTTGTTCATTAAAACAAGCTTAAATTTAAACGAGTTAAAATTACAAATGTTTATAGATAAAAAACCAAAACGCTAACTTACTTTTCTAGTTTATATTGTAACATGTTATTTTTATTAAAACAAAGTATAAGTTATGAAATGTATAAAATGAATAGTAGATAGTTATTTAACAGAACAAGTTCCGTTTTGAAATTAAAACTCAAGAATTAAAAATCTTTAAAACTCTGGAAGTGAAACGTTGATAATGACAGAAAAAATAGTCATTAAAACTATAAATTACGAAAAAAATTTCTTATGGCTTTTTCTAGGCCTAAATTCTTAAACTTAACTAGTATTTATTGGTGCTTAGTTTTTAAACTAATTGATTAAAGACAAAAAAAGCTACAACAAGTAATCAACCTCATTGTACAATAATAGGTAAATTTTTTAGTATTCAATTAAAGTTTTAAACCAACAAGTTATCGAAGCAGACCAAACTTTTTTTTCAAAACAGAGAATGCTTAGCACAGTGATATATTTTATTTTATAATATAAAATATGTTATTAATGTCAAAACTTATTTTCAAAACATTGTAATACTCGTGTTTTTTTTTTCAGGAAATCTAAAATTTGTAGAATATTATATATTTAATATTATTAAACTAGAAATTATTCTACGGACAAAAACTATATACTATTTTAATCATTAAATTTTATATTCAACAAACTTAATTTTTGATATATTTGCTTAAATTAAAAAATAGGCAAATAATTCTGACATTCATAGTACTGTTAAAATTGTTTAATATACAGTGAGTTTTTCAAAAAAGATTTTAAACAAATAGAAATATTTTGTAAAGCGCTTTATTGTAAGCACTGTAAAAATTACAATTGTGAAATAACAGATTGGATGAAAGACAATGCAATCTGTTTGCATTAAACTTTATTTTAGTTAATGAAACAAGCTTTCACTAAATATTTAAATGACGTCACTAGGCTACTAAAAACATTCGAGCATTTATTTGAAATAAAAAACTAAATGCGAGCGTTTATAGATAAATTTTACATCATAACGCGCTTTTAGAAATGCAATTATCATAATGTAATTAAAATAACTTTCAAACTATTTGCAACAATAAAAATTGATCAAAACTTCTGTTTCAAATATATAATAAAAGTTTTAAAACATTTACTTTTGTAATGGTTTCCGTACGGTGTAAATGTTTATGACCAATATATTGTGGTACTTATGCATTGGTTTTTTAATAGTGTTTTTAGATCTAGGCATTAATTAAGCAAAAAATCTCGTTGTATAAATTATTTCACAGCTTGAAAGAGTGATTAACGTAATAAATAGTTTTAACATTATGTATTCATTAACTAATTATACTACTAGTAAATGTTTAATGAAAACTATTTTTAAGAATTAATATATAAAAGCTGTAATAACTGTTTCTCGTAAGTTTAGTACAAAATTTAAAAAAGATACATTATTAATGATTAAAATATATAAATTCTGTGTCAATTATAAGCAAAATTTAAGTTTTCAATATACAGTATCATATGAAGACAATTTTGAAAGTTTAAGATCTTTTCAAGAATATTTATAAAGTGCACAAAAGTTAAGTAAGTTGCAAGAAAGTTTAAATCACACAAAAAAAGAGAATTTTTTAAGAGTGTTTGGCAGCTGTTTTTAAAAGTTTTAAAATTGTCTTATAACTTAACTATTTTTATTAAATTAAATTAGGAAGTTTTAACATTGTTTTATGAGTAACAATATCCTTATTCAAAAATATATATATATTTAACAAATTATGTCAATAAGGCCATTTTTTATTTGTTGCATAAAATAATGAACGTTACTCCAACTCAAAAACTTTTATAAATAAATGTTCACTATTTAGCGAAATACACATTGTTATTTTATATTTTCATTTTAAATTTTGATTGAAACAATTTCTTAAACAACTTTTATGATTTTTGTGCATCAATTAAATTTTCAAAAATTATAAAGAACAATAAATAATAAGACTATTACTAGACATTTTCAACATATAGCTACTTTAAGATTATTACTAACTTTTTCTGAAATATGTTTTATTTAACCGATTACTCATAATATTGGGACTAAATTAATATTTCTGTTATAATTTTTAATTGCTGTTTTTAGTTTGATATTCGGAAAAAAAAAGTTAACAAATAGTTATCAAGTTATTAACTAAATACTGAAAGTTTTAATTTTGTAACTATGTTATTTACTATTACAAGATCGAAATGACTATGATGAAATTCAAACGTTTTCAGTGATTAGTTTAGTTTCCATTATATTTGAAACATTAACATTATACTTTCAACACAAACGAAAAAAAATTTCATGCAATTATTTACACTATAAAATAAAACGTAAAAAGGAAATAAATTATTTTTACAAACATTTTAAGTATAAAACGAAAATCATTGCAAAAAACTGTTTTATATAGTAAAAAAACTTGAAATGATACTGTAATACTTTTATAATGTGTTTTAAAAAAATATAGTGTTTTTTTGCTTACTAGTCTAATTTCAACTTTGCATTTCACAATTCTCTAAAATCTTATGATATTCCTGGTTTTTACCTAAATGTTCCAATTCAAGGTTTTTCGATGATTCCAGGTTATATTTCAACCCTGAAAAATTCCACTTAAAAATTTTTGCTTTACTGCGCTATATGCTAAGCGCTTAAAAATCAACATTTGTTTGTTGCGTTTCAGATTTTCATTGATAAATAATTTGCAATATAAATATATTTCATTAACTTATTCAAGTATTTGTTCGATAACTTTATGACGTCACTACGATACTAAAAAAATGCGACTATATATTAAAAATGAAATAAATTTATTGCGAGCGTTTTAATATTGTAAAGGTTTGCTCTGCAAATAATTTTCAGGTTTTAGTTCAATTATTTTTAAAGAAGTTTCTTATCATAGATTTTTAATGATTAAAATGTTTGCAAAAATATACATCGCATAAAATATAATATACATAGCTTTAGTATTAGAAGTTAGTTTCTTACAATTAATTATATTTAATTACACTTTTACATCTAATTGTAATAATTGAAGATATATTGTTAAAACAAATAACAAGTAATCTATGTTTTATATATATTATAATTTACTATAGAATTATTGTTTACATGTTTATTTTACGTTTAATTTTGTATTAGTAATATAAGCTATAAACAAACCAATTATTACAAATTCACATAAAAGTAAAATATTAGTTAGATTGTTAATTTAGATTGATGTTAACATACATAACTTGTACTTCTTTATTAACACCTACAACATACATTTATAACTAACAAAACGAAAAAATACCTAATTATTAATTATTAGAAAAATAACAATACGTTATGTGCATGGTAAAAACAAATAATGATAAAAAAATTAGTTTAAGTACAGTTTTTTTCTAATTGGAAACAAAATCAAGGTGTTAACTTTATCTTTATGTATTGCAATCCGACTTAACTAGCAAATTAATCTTTAAATATGAGTATCTAAAAATAAGTACCTATTTATTTAAAATAAGTGTTTTACCACAGATCACAGTAAACCGGATAAATCCGGATATCACTAAAAAATGTTTGATGTCAAGTTCAAGTCTACCGGTTTATTAAGTCATTAAATGTTTTTAAAAAAAACCTAAATACTTTGTAAAACTTATTTACTTTAACAAAAACTGATTAACACATTTTAAAAAATAATTAAAGTAATTGTATGTACAGTCGACAGAATAATCGAAAAAAGTCTCATAAGGATTAAAAGAAAAAAAAATTGAATAAGGGTATTTTTATAATTTGAGTAATTAACAAAGTGTTTTTGTTTTACTAGTTAGCTACAAAAAAAGCATACTAACATTTTGGAATAAGTCATCACCTTTTGTGAAGAAGCAGATATTATAAGGTAATAAAGGCTTTATTCTCCTCAGTTACACCACCTAAGAGATTTATCTAAACAATAATTATAAATGTATTAGAAGTAAATAATAACTTAAGGTTTGTTTCAAGACTTTAAAATTAAAGTTCTAAACTATTTCAATGGCACAAAAAATTTAAATTAAAATATTTAATTAGAACATTTTTTTCTACTAAGGCCAAACTTTTATTAATTTAGATTTACAGCAACTTTGATATACAAATGAAGTTTAAAATATGCTTAAACTCAATGGTTATTACTAAACTAAATATTTATTTAAAAGTGCAAATTTTAAGTGCTGTAAAACCTAAAAGATTTGAAGTGAACAATACTTGTACTAGAGTACTAAATGAAAACTAAACTTATTTAAATTTACACAAATGAAGCAATATTTTTTGCTTTTAATGTTTAAGACGTCATCTAATGGAAATTTACACTAAAAAATGCAACATGAATTGTTTTATTTTAAATATTCGCATTACGAACGTAAAAAAAATTGCGACAATTTTTGGATTAAATTGATTTTATCGGATAAATGTATAAGTTTAAGTTTTAATTAGATAGCAGTGGATTTACGTTAACATTATTGAGTGCAACTGATATTGTCTTTCAATAAACGGTTTACATAAAATAACTGTTTCCAAAAAAATTTAGTTGAAATTTTATCATCTAATAAGTAACTTTTGGTTGGAACTCAAAAAAAATTATACGGTCATAAAACAAATATTTGTTTAAACAAAATGAATATAAATACAATAAATGACTTGAGTCAAAAACAAATGCAGTATAACTTTTATATTTAAATATATATTGTTAACAACAATAAGTTTAACTAACATGTTGGCTTTTATTTAATAGCATGAACTCACAAGTTCTACGAATACTAAAGATTTCCAGCTCTAAATGTCCGGTCCAACTAAATGATTTATTTTAATTAATAAAACATTCTACGTAAAGTTGTAATTAGAAGTCTTAATTAGAAAGCTTTTCAATTTTTTTTTGTTAACAAAAAAAAAAGATAATTCATTTATAGATAGCATATACTACAACGAAAAATAAAAAAAAAAAAAAAATCTATATTTATTTTATATTCTTTTAAATTTTAACTATTTATCATTTATTTAAGAGAATAAAGTTACTTCAGAAATTAGCTTTTGATAGTTTTTTAATGTACGGAATAATCTAGTGTAAAATACTTGTACATTGTGTATTTTTAGTTTGTTAATAATTTTAATTTGAAAAAATAAATAATAACATGTTTGTATATTTTGTATGTTTATTTTAATTACTAATTAAGTACAAAAAAATAATTACTAAGTCAGTAAAAGTTTAACGATGAAGAACATAACTAATAATATGTTGAAAAATTAACTAACACTATAGGCAGCTTGGATCAAAAAGTTATAAAATATAGGAAACTGCCAATACTATAAGAAAAGCATTATGATTTGTTTTTTACAACAGAAAATAATAAGCAAAAAATTATTTATTAAAACGCTATAAACAAGTTTTAGATTAAGATAGATTCATCAAATTATGCAAAATTACAAAAGTAGCTATGGAAATATTAATATTTTTAATAAACTTGTCAACAAAAATTAATTAAAGACTTGATACAGTTGAAAATATAAGAACTACTATTGAATAGCACAATGAAATTACTACAGGAAATAAGTAAACGGAACCAGATTACAGTTGCAGAAAGCTAAGTAACAGCAAAGTTGATAGAAATAGCAAACAAAAATACCATCAAATAGAAAATAATAATATAATGTTTCATGTTGGCTCCAATACAATATTTTTTAAACCATATACTTGGACCAATGGCGATGCGATGTATTTGGTACTGATAATAGTTATAGAAAACTTAGGAACATCAAAATATTTAGAAACTTTTGTTTCTAGCTTTTAAAGACTTTTTTATTATTCAGTAATTCGTTTCATCGTTTCCAAAAAGATTTATATAACAAAAAATAAATATGAAGCTGTTATACCAAAAGTATTTCAATTTTAACATTAACTATCAATACAAACTTTCGGCTGTGCTAGTTGTACTTTAAAGGACACAATCAAACAGTTTTTAAGGTTAGTAATAGGTTAAGAAATTTAATGTTTGACGTAAATTTGGTATCTCAGAAACATCAAAAATATGAATATTTACTAAACTTCAGCTCAGTTTAAGAAATGTTATTTGAACAAATTAAATCAAATTTATGTTCGATAAGAATATAAAAATGATCAAACTTATAGTTGACTTGTTCTCTGTTGAAGTAAATTACAGTAAGTTTAAGCTTACTGAAGTTAATGAGATAAAGTTGTGTAAATCATACAAAACATAAACAGTCTGCACCGTTACATTTTTATTAATAATAATTTCTTAATTTTTTTCACTCTTTGAACATTTTTGAACATAAGTTTAGCTCCAGAGTTTGTTTATATAAATTATAGTTTTTGTATACTAAGTTACATATTTTTAGTTTTAGTAACTATTAGATGTCTATTGTTTGGAATTATATTTAATTTTACAAGGATTCTTTTTGTATGACTATACGTCTAAAATTATAAATATTTCAAAGACTAAATTTAAACAATCGAAAAACAAATCTAGCAAGAAAATTAAAAGCTAAAACAACAAATAAAATACTCTGAGCAACTTTTTGTTTGTCGAGGACGTTAGAAATCTTAAACATAAAAAATAGCAAATGTATTAGTTCTGTCCAAAGAGCTGCATTTTCGAGGTTTAAACTTTTATAAATTGTGTATGTTTGGCATTCAAAAAATATAATTTATATATATATATATGAAAATAAAATGAATATCTAAACTAAATTACTCTACTGAGCCCTCTTAGAGGGCTTTTAAACAACTTATCAGGAAAATTTGATTTTAAAAATTCCAGTACATACGTTTCATAAAAACAAAAAAGATCGTTTTTTACCTTCAGCTGGCTCAGTTTAAAATAAAAAGCATTTGGTTTACAGAGGTGCAAAAATTAAAAAAAAAACAGTTTATATTTGTAATGTACAATGTTCAATTCTTACGTCATATTGTTTATTGTTTCTTGTATAGTATTTGCATCTCTGTTTACCAAATTGCATTTTATTTTAAATTGAACCAGTTGAATATTAAAAAAATCTTTTTTGTTTTTATGAAACGTATGTATTGAAATTTTTAACATTGAATTTCCTAGTAAAATATATTTATATACAGTACTTGAAATAGAATCAATTAAATTCAAAAGATAATGGAATTTTGAACATTACGTTGGTTCAATAGGTACAACATTTAAAAACAGATATAGCAATTATTAGACAAGCTTTAACAACAAATTAAAAAGACACTATACCGAACTTTCGAACTATATATGGAAGTTGAAAACCGCAAACAAAGACTATAATTTAACATGCGAAATACTTAGCAGAACTAAAACAAAACTGAAAACCAACAAAACATGCCATTTATGTATCCTAGAAAAGTGCAAAATCGAAAATATTAAAAAAGAGTTATCATTAAATAAAAAAAACAAAGGCAGCAACTTTGTCTCCACGACCAAAATATGTATGTTAAAAGAACAAAAAATACTAATCGATAAAAAAAAAACGAAAAACAAGAAGAAAAAAACAAAGTAAAAAATAAGTTAGCTTGTAGACAAGTTGTTTTTAACATAGGCTAAATAAAATTATTCAAATTTGAAACATATAAAGGTAACATCACCAAAGCCTGAACTGCACAGTTAATAACTTCCCACTAGTAATGTATATTTATTTGTGGTAGTCTACATAATAAAATTATTGTCCATTAAATTTAAAAAGATATAAATTTTATTATAAGGACAATTACAGTTTTAAATATCATATATTGTTTATTTATTTAATTTTAAATGAAGTTTCTATAAGATTAACATAACTCATTAAACAGCATTTTCAGTATAATTTAATATAAACTTCATTACAAGTACAATTTTACATAAAAAGTTTATACCTGACAGAACTAACAATTGTTAACTTTAAAATACAAAATAATTTATTGTAATGCTAATTAAATTGAAGTTAACTGGTTTTTGTTAATTTATAGAGTTGCAGTCTTTAGGAATAGCTACATTTTCAAATAAATTTTAAATTAAAATATAATTTTAACTGTTAGTTATCCTTTGCTGTTATAAAAATCAATTTATATATTTAATAACTAGTTTTTACTTGATTTTTGGGGTTTATTAAAAAAGTAGTATTAGTTTACAAAACTGCAGTAATCTGAGAATAATGAAAGACTTTCAGCTCTATTTTATTGTAATTTTTGATTATTAGTTTTTTATAAAGATTTTGCAAATTTCATCCCAAATAACTTGCCAAACAGTTAGGTTGGTTTTAAAAATTAAACTTTTACTTTTTTTTTTGACTAAAATAAAAGATAATAAATCTAAACATATATTTATAAACATTTATGTTAAAGAAAAACAAATACCATCGCCATATAGTTTTTGGTAAATTTTTACTTATCAACTAATTGATAGTAACCAGCAATCTAAAAAATATAAAATTAATTAAAATTTTATACATTTTTAAATGAAGTGGTATTTTCTGAATGCATATAACAAACAATTCTTTTTTCAAAATCTAAACAAACTACATTCAGGGTAGCCGAATGATTTTGAGAAATTTTTCCCCAATTTTCTAAAACTCCCCATATATTTAAAAATACAAGTTTTTGGTCTGTTTGGAGTGAAAATTTTAAGTTTGAGGTCACAAACTGTTTTAAACAGTTTAAGAACATTGAGAAGGCACTGTTAAACTACCTTAAATGTGTATTTTAATAAAAAATTGGATAATGACATAATAATTTATATCTATATGAAGGAATTTTTGTCTTGATTGAAAATTTTATTTCAATTGACTAATAAGTCATATTCAAGGTTTTCCTGCTTCTGTTATTTTTTATAACCCTATATGTACAGGGTTTCACCAAGTGGCCGGAGCTGCCCCCTTGGGGGCCATGACAGATGTTCAGGTGGCTAGAAGCAGTAAATGAGTCACAGGGAAGCCATGAGGTCATAAGTGAAAAAATCTAATGAATTTTTTTGTTAGAAACTTTACAAGCAACTATAACACATTATAAAAAAGAAACATTTTATGTACTTGTTGTTTAAACTGTCTTAAACAGAATATGTTTGCACATAAAAAAATAATTCACATTGTAAAATTTGTGAACTAAAATATATTTCTATTGATTGAAAATTAATTCTTATTTAAGATTTTACAATTACACACAAAAGTTGCTAAGTTTTGAACAAATCTTAAAAACTTTTAGTTATATAGTAATTAGTTTCAAACTTAATGAACTACATATAGAACTTATAAAATAAATTGAAGAGTCAGAAATTGAAACAAAGTTTTTAATACTTTTTTTTGTTTAAAAATCTTGATAGTAATTACACGATTAAATTAACATCAAGTTAAAACAGTTACAGTATTTAAGGCTTTAAATTTCAAATGATTTTACATGAAAGAACTTATTTTTCAACAAAAAAAGTATAGATTACTTTTAATATGTAAATGTAATATGTAAAATTATTATGTAAATGTAATAAAAAAAAAAAGAATTATTTTAGTTGTGAAGGTTAAGAGTTTTATAATAAGTATGAAAAATGTATATAGAACAATAACTTTACAAAGTTAAACTGCTTGTTTATGTCAATAAAATAAGCAGCAATTTTACATTTTTATAAAGTATACTTATTAAATATATATTAGATGATTAAACTTTTTTTTTTTTATTATTTAGCGTTTTGTTTTAAATTTTGTTTTGAATTAGTTGTTTACAAGTTTCTTGATACCCAGAACTGAAGTAAATAAGATTAGAAAAAGGATTATTGTAACACTGTAACCACTGCTAACAACAGTACAAGCAATGTTAAAATTAAGCTTTAACAACTTATTTTAATAGTGTATAAAAATTATTCAAAGTTATGTGAATCAAGAAATTTTATTTTTATTAATTAAAGTCAATTACTTTTTAAATTTTTACATTTTAAAACACAAATTTCTAAGTTTAAACTTATACTAAATTATTTCTAAGTTATATATTATTTCTATTGTTTATTACTAATACCAAATAAATATTGTAAATTCTTTTTAATATTAAAACTATAAAATTTTTGTTTTAAAATATAGTTAATCTAGAACTTTGTTGTGTTTAAGTTTAACTCAACTCGAAAAATACATATTAATTTTTTATTTATATAATTAACTTTCATATAAAGGTGACAACACCCAAGCCTGAACTGCACACTTGAAAACTTTTCCCAATAATATTTTTGTTTGTTAGTACTCTACCAAATAAAATTATCGTTCATTAAATTAAAATAGAATTACTATATTAAAGACAATTGAAGTTTTAATAATTAAATATTTTTTATTTTTAAACTTGAAAAGAAGTTTCAACACAATCAAAATGAACATAACTCATTAAACAGTATTTTCAGTATACGTTAATTTAAACTTTGTAAGTAGTAAAAATTTGACATAAAAAATTTATACCTGACAAAATTAACATTTGTTAACTTTTAAGTAAAAAAACAATTTATTGTAATGATAGTTAAATTGAAATTAACTGGTTATTGATAATTTATAGAGCAGCATTCTTTAGGATTGGCTATATTTTCATATAAATTTTAAAACATATATAATTATAACTGTTAGTTATCTTATGCTGTTATAAAAAAGTTTACATATTCAACAATTAGTTTATACTTGACTGTTGGGGTTTATTAAAAATAAGTATTAGTTTATAACACTTCAGTTATCTAAGAATAATGAAAAACTAGCAGCTCTATTTGTTTGTAAAATATGTTTATTAGCTATTTATAGTGATTTTGCAAATTTGTTACCAAACAAATTGCCACCCAGCTAGGTTGGTTTTACAATGTAAGTTTGTTAAAATTATTTAAGTAAAATGAAAATAACAAATCTAATCATTAACATATAATCATTATATTTAAAGCAAAAGAAATACCAGCACCATTAGTTGTTTGTAAGTTTTTACTTATCAACTAATTGATATAAACCAGCAATCTTCAAATAGATAAATAGAAAGTTATTCATTTTTATAAATAATAGTGATAGTGTTCGAAAGCATATTAGAAACAAAGTCTATTTTTAAAATCTAAACAACCTAGATTCAGGATAGCCAAATGATTTTGAGAAATTCTTCATAGATAAATTCGAATCTTATGTACATGAAAACTTATGCTTCTAGGAAACTTATAGTGTGCTACAAAATTAAAACTTTTGTTGTTGAGAGTGTTTTTTTTATTAAAATGAGAAGGTAGAAAATTTATATGCATAATGCATAAATTGGAATAAGTTTAACAAAATTTTTACTGAAGTGTTTACAAGTGTATTTAGAACTATAAAAATAAATACAATTACTTTATAAAGAATCTGCTAAATAAAAGACTTAAAAAATAGCCGAAAACTTGATTATCTTCTTTCTGATAGTTTCAAAACCACTATATAACAGGGTTTCTAAAAACGGGCCAAGTTGCCCTTTGGGGGCCATGACAGATGTTCAGGGGGCAAAGAGCGGCAAAGGGGCCAAAGGGGGGCAATGAGATGTAAACGAGCCATGAAGTCATATGTGAAAAAATCTATGTGAAAATGTTTTTGAGAAAATTTTTTCCCAATTGTCTAAAATTCTCTCAGATTTTTAAAAGTACAAGTTTTTGGTTTATATATAAGTAAGTGTTTAAGTTTTAGGTAGCAAACTGTGTTAAACAGTATAACAACATTAAATAGGTACAGTAAAGCTACTTTAAAGGTATATTGATTATAAGAAATACATTTGTACCTGTATGATAGAGTTTTTGTGTTAATAAAAACTTTCTATCTAACAAGTAAAATTTATTTAAACTACCACGTTTTGGCAGTTTTTTAGCCTAAATTGTCAATTTCAAGGTTTTCTAGGACTGTAAATTTTTTGGCCACCATACAAGTTAGAAAAATCAAAATAAATTGGGAATTGCAGGGTTGCCAATCACAAAATTTAAGTTAGGAGTTCAATCATAATCTAAAAAAAGGTCTAAAATTATCAGAAATCTTTCAACCACATTAATTAGATCTACATAAATTGATTCAAATATTATGTACAAGCTTCATCGAAAATGTGCTCAAAACCATTCTAAACAGTGTTGTTGTTGAGAATGGTTTTTTAATTAAAATATGAGAAGGTAGAAATTTTATATGCATAATGCATAGAATTACTCCAACAAAATTTGTACTTGAGTGTTTATAATTGTATTTTAAACTATGAAAATTAATTTAATTACTTTATAAATAATCTGCTGTATATTAAATAAAACAAGGTTTAAATAGCTATATAACAGGGTTTCTCAAGGTGAGCAAAGTTGCCTCCTTTGGGGCCATGACAGATTTTCAGTGGCCTTGAACAACAAAAGGCCAAAAGGTGGTCATGAGTATTAAAGGAGCCACATGGAATCTATAGGGTCATATTTGAAACCTACAATAATTCTTCTGGACTTAAAAAAGTCTTAGCTGTTTTATTGGTAGTTTTGATATTACACTAGATATTCTAGAGATGACATGACAATGAAGAGCAAAAAAAGAAGGTCTTAGGATAGTAGAGTCAAAGAGTAATAGGAGTAATATTGTGAAAGGGGGCCATAACTTTTTTTAATTAATTCAAAGGGGCCATTTAAAAATAAGTTTGGAAAACTCTGTATTATAACTTAAAGTTTGAGTTTTGAAATACATTTACACTTTTATTCAACATGTTATAGTAATTTAACTTGGATCTTCTATTTCTTTGATCTAAATTATAATATCTTAAATTGAGAAAGTTCTTCTTAAATTATGTATCAATCTAGTAGTTGGTAGTCTAAAATATTTTAAATTTCATATATTTACTGTACTCAGTATATACTTTATGTGGATATTTGATGTCAAAAA
This sequence comes from Thalia democratica, assembly GCF_965202585.1. NCBI lineage: Eukaryota > Metazoa > Chordata > Thaliacea > Salpida > Salpidae > Thalia > Thalia democratica. The sequence goes on from NC_139165.1 coordinate 106,083,084, forward strand.
GTATACTGAAGTTCGATAAGCTTAAGAATTCACATTTTCAATCAAAAAATTTTTCAATATATCAATTTGTTTATAGTATGTTTACATAGTCGTAATTATCATTTTTATAGATAAATTCAAGTAAAAATTGTTAAGTTTTAAAGGTACAAACAAAATCAGTACAAAATTTTTAGAAAAACCAGATAATATTAAAAAAATTTTTAATTAATATTTTAATGTAGCCGCAGAAAGTATTTAAATAATTCTAATTTCAATAAAATTCATTTAAATAATATTTCACTTGAAAAACATAATTGAGTTAAAAGTACACTGAAGTTTGGTGGATTTTGTAGTTTATACTTAATAATTTAAAAAATAAACTGATTTGTATTTATTCGAAATTTTCAACAACCATTTTCACAATATACTCAAATATTATAATTAGTGATGATTTTCATAAACCTGATTTTGAAATTTATTAGATGAAAACATTTATAAATCATTAAAATGAAACATTGACCAATATTTTTAATTATAAGATTTCTGACTGTAACTATAAAAAGCATTTAAATAATTTAATTTTCAATAAGAAACCCTGCAATAATTCACTTTAATTTCAAATTTTAAAATTGAAATATGTATGGATATTTTTAATTAAGATGATGTAGTGTCAGAAATATTTTCTGCAATTTTATTTTTTGCTTAATGACATGTTATTTATGCAGAACTTTTTATGTTTAATTTTTATTAATAACTGTGTACAGAAGTTTATTTAATAACATATTTTAAATAATTTTTTTTCAGTCTTTCAAGTTATAATTTTTTTAGTTTATTAAAAGTGAAATTATCATCTAAAACGCTTGACACAATGTATTTTACAAATGTTTTAACAACTAATGTAATTGTATATTAATATAAAATATATTTTGTACTGCTTCTAAAAATTTTTTTGAAGTAGGAGGTTTCATCTATTGGTATATAATAAATAAATGTTTGTGCAAACTATGCTTAGTCTGTTGTAATTTTTTTTTGAGAAAGTATAACTAAAAATTATTTATGTAAACTTTATTGTATTTATATATTTACTATACAATTTTAACTTTGCTTTATAAATAACTTTTTTTTGCATTTATTTTAAATTTTCTATCAATCCACAAGCTAAAATATTAAAATAGTTTAATGTAATATAAAAATATTAGTAGAGGATATTTAACATAACTTTAAATATAACATGATTGTAAAATAATATATTGTTTGAAGCTAAAACTACGATCAATCTCATGAACTCACAAAACTACTTTAGGTTTCAGGTACATCATTAGTAATAAAGGCAAGTGATAACTACCACTAAATGTTTTTATGAACATTTATGAAACTTTTTGTAATGGAAAGAATTAAAGTTCATATCTTTACACATAATAAAGTCGTCTGTTTTATTAAAAAAATAAATAATTACTACTGGTATAGTAAGTTAATTTAAAACTGCATACTTTTAAAAATAATCTTAATCACAATATTTACAAATGTAAACTACTAAATAACTAGTTTTTTAATTATCTTATATTTTAGCTTTAGACAGTTAATAGTGAGCATACATTTCTAGTTGTCTAAAACACTTGAAGGTTAAAATTATTTTAATAATACATTACAGGGTTTACAAAACCTTTTTGAAGAAATCTATTTGAAGAAATAAAAAAAAATGGCCCCTCTTATAAATTTCCCAAAGACTACCCTAAAACCTTTTTTTTGCTTTTCAACAGCAGCTCCAGGATATCTAGTGTCAGTTTCAAATGATGGACTTATGACACCCCCCCCCCATTTATAGATTATGAACATCCACTTTGGGTAGCCCTGTTCATATTTAAGCGCAAAACAAACCCTTAAATACATCTTACACCTTTTTTTTCTGCATTTCATCAACAACTCCAGATTGTTTAGTAACATGTTTTTACGTTTGAAACTTTTACAAATATTTTCTTTTGTTAGTTTCAAAACTACCTTTAAATTAGCCTAAAACTTTTTTTTTTGCTCTACATCAGGGTTTCTTAATTTTTTTTCAAAGGCACCCTTTAATGAAATTTAAAACTAAAAATTCTATTGCCATCTTCAAACAAGATTACTCAAAAATAACCAAAAAACATCTATGACTTAATAATGCTCATCATTATCAACTCCAGAAAATTTAGTGTAAGTTTCAAATCATGACCTAATGGCCCCTTTGCGGCCCCTTTTTAATATCATACCCCTTTTCCGCTCATGGTCCCCTAAGTTTCTGTCATGGCCCACTTTAGGAAACCCTGCTATACATAGTTTATTCCTACTGTACATAGTAAATTTCAAAATATGGCTCCAATCAATATAGTTATTTTTACTACTCTAACCCTTTAGTAGCTAACAAAGGTGCAACCTGACTCATTTTGAGAAAACCTGCTTTACATCAAAGTATTATAACAATTTTAGTTTTAAAACTAAAATATAATAATTAAGTTTGTCATAATCTAATGAAATATCAACTTTTAAAACCCAATTAGTGTTTTACTACAAAAAAACTTGAAACTTTATCTGTACCACACAGTATTTGCTTCATATATAAGAAGAAACTAATATTTTTGAAACAAATAAACCAGCCAGTAGTTTACATCACACCAATTTGAGTGAGCCTGGGTAGTGAAAAAAGTTAAAAAAAATTACCAAAAGCAAAGACAAGATAAATTTATGTTAAACAAGCTATATTACTTAAACAATTCAATGAAAACCAAAAACATTTAATTATTTTTAGAATGTTACTTGAAAAATCCAAACCAGCTTAACTTTTGTGAAAAAATGCAAAAAATTCAGATTTAGCTAAAGAGTTCTATGATATTTAATTACCCTGAGTAGTTTGAATGTGTGGCCACTCTGTTGTAAAATTAAAGTTGACTGTAAAAAGAAGACAAGTAAGTATCAAGTATTTATTGATTTTATTGCAACTGATTAAAAGAACTGAAGTAGATTACAGCAAAATAGTTTCAACTTTAAAATGATATAATATTCTTGATGGCCATTGACAGTGACATAACACTACTTATTGGTTGTGGTTATGTGTGCCACTTACACCAGAAACTTGATTTTGTTATTTCTGACTGAAAGTATAAGTATAAGTTTAGAATTAAATTTTTAAATGGAAATAATACAATTTAAAACAACAAAAAAAAACATTGAAAAAAAACTGTATTAAACCTTACAGTTTAAAACTGTTTTCAAGTAAAAAGTAATAAAAAGTCTCACAGCAATGAATAAAGTTTGAACAAACAAAAATAAAAGTTATTCTAACAAAAGGTTTATTAAAATGTTATTTCCTTTTTTATAAATTCACAAAAACTAAAGCTTATTTTACACTTTGTTGTGGTTTTGCATATTTTTGGTTAGTTAGCAAATTTGCTGAGTCACTAACTTTAAAAATTAGAAAAAGTCATTTTATCAAGGCGAGAACTCAATCAGCGCAACAAAATATAACTTGTTACATCTTAGGTATGACCTTTTGTTATAATTTTTAAAACAAAAAATTATCAAATTTAGTAACTAAATATTTAAAAAGATTAGGATGTAATAAATTATACTAAACAGGTATATAAACAAATTTTACAAAGTTAATTAGAAAAGAAACATAAATGTTCTAAAACGTTATTGTATTTGTTATGACTTTTAAGCAATATTAATACTTTTACATAAACCGATAATAAAAATTGAAAATTTTTTATTAACTAATGTAAATATAAGTACATCGTTAAACATTTATTTATCTTAAATATACTACTTTTAATTTTTAACTATAAACTTTAAAAATTTTAAAATGTAAAATATTCATTGAACCACGTAAACAAAAATTTTTTAACGAAAATCGGAAAAATAACTGGTTTTAAATTAGAAGTATTACAAATACTAGGATTAAAATATTTAAAACATTAGCCAAAAAATAACTTTTAAATAAATGATAAAGGATTTCTGGCTATAAAACTGGGGACCAGACTAATGTAATTTTTTCCTTTCCAGATAATCGTTTAACTAGAAAAAAAAATTATGATTTTTATAATACTTGATTAAAGTCTAATTTTTTTACAATGTAAGATTAAGCTCAAATGAGATTTAATTCCGTATATCTTAATTACTCTATAAGTTTATTAAAAACGCACAACACTGTCAATTTTACTCTAAAGAACAAATCTTTTTACGTTACAGACAAAAACAACAAGTTTGCATTTAATAATAAGTTCGTACGTATAAAATATATGTTTTAACATGAAAAGTATTTTTAACACAAAGTGATTTGTTTAAAGATTTAATATTACCATTAAAAGTACGTACTTACGAAAAATCACACTTCGTACTTACGAAGTACCACTAGCAAGCTCGTAAGTAAAAATTCAGGTAGACCAATATGTATGACTTTGGAATCTAGTTTCACTAAGTATTTTAGCAATATATACAAAGTTTTAGTAGATTGTTATTTATAAGTCGGTAGCGAAGTACAGTGGAAATTTCCATATGAAAAAAAAAAAACATTTGTGCTTATTGTTATGTATGAACATTATTTTATCAGTTTATACAAAACTTGATTTAATATATTTTTGGGTTAGACTGAATCAACTTATGTCTTAGAACATCGTATTTTTAATAAATACATAAATGATTTTGATTAATAGAAAATAGTTAAAATCGTTATTTAAAATCTATGATTAACATTGATATGTTTAAAAGAATAGTAACAATAAATAATAACTTTTTAATTTAAGGTAAAAATATTGTGAAATAAATTTCGTTTTTTTTTTTTTTTTGCTTCAAATCTGTCTAACAAACTACCTTTAATATTATATAATTTTATATAAAAAAAGACGTAAAAGGATATGCAAGTAACCGAAAGGTTCTTTGTGTACTAGGTCGTAGGACTAAACACTTTGAATTTTTGTTTTCTTGTTCCATAAAACTAAAAAGATTACACATGAATTAAACGTAAAAACTTTGTTGTAAAAACAACCAATCTAAATTAGTTAAGTATAAAAAAACATATTAATTATATATTAAATGCTACTTTGTTTAATTTTATTTTTGGTTGTAACTATTAGAACTAGTTATAAAACAGTAACTAAAACATATTTTATAATTGACAACATAAAAAAAACCCAGTATAATATTTTAAACACTGTTTAAAGATCTAAATCAACTAAATGAGCTAAAAAATGTTTCTAAAATTTAAAGTTATAAAATTTATTCTAGTTTTCGCCCATTCATTGCTCAATGTCAGTTTCATAAGTAAAAATTACCTATAGTTAAAAATTATAAATTGCTTTTATTTCAATTTTTTTGCATTTAAAACTGGTATGTATTTTAAAAACCCTAGATATAAGGTTTTAATTGTAAAGTAAACATTTTTTACTAGTTTTACTGAACAAGTTTATATATTATCAGTCACATTTTGGTGTGTAGCAAGTTTTATGTACTTATCAGTAAATGGACCAGATTTTTATGAGAAATCATCACCAAAGTTAATTAATGGCTTTTATCCAAACTATATTTTGTCACTAAAACCCATTTAAGATAAAATTAAATGATTATTAGTTTTTTATGTCTTTTAAGGCAATATCTTACTATTTTAATTCTGGATGTTTTTTTAATTTGGCTTAAAGATGTAAAAAAAACTTTGAGTGTTTGCTTTTTGATTTTTTTTTGTAAAGGTTTTTATTTTATGTGCCTACAAAGCTCATTGATATAGTAAACTTAAAAAGGTACAGAAATAAGCTAAAAAAAGTAGAACTAATGATTAATATATAGAAGTTTGTTTAAACATATTTTTGAAAAATGAATAGAACTATTTTATATAAAAATAATAAAAAGTTTTATGTTTGTAAAACACTAATTTTACATTCAAACCCTTGCATTTAGAAATGGTAGTGATGACTGCTACTATCCATAAACTTTTTAGGTTTAAAGAAATATGGTTCGTTATCTTGAACTTTAAGGTATCTTATTGTTCATTTGAGTTCAATAGTAGCTTTAGTATAGATTGCTGTAGTAAGCAATACATTTTCGTGTTTTTAATATAAACGTACAAAAACTATTTTATATTTGCACTTTACTAATAATATTAACAATCTTACAAGGCTTTTTTTTTCTTAATTGACAAAAAGCATTTTTATTTCTACATTGATATTATAAGTGGCCTGAGCCTTATAAATCTCTTGATTAAGATAGGACTTTAAAATCAAAGCAAAAAATGGTTATAAATAAATTAAGTTAATTTACTAAACTTATTAAAAAAGAGTTAAGACTTTAATCCTAAAAATCAAGGAATGTTTTATTTTGAATTTTTTTGTAGCCATTAAACAATTAAGTTTGATAACGTCAGGAATTCTACAATTCAGTTACAAGTATGTAGAATTTGTCTATTGAGTTTTATTAGAATGTATATTTATACATCGGGTAAAATTTTTGGTTAAAAAAATGAAGTCTTTAAGTGTAGTATTGTAGAGCAGAATTGGAATTTTTTTGTCGCCAAGAAGAGCACAAGGATTATTTTTTAAGCATAGAAACGTAAATTTAGAACGGCATAAGCATTAATTATTATAGAGTTAAAATAATCATACTGAGTGCTTTTTAGCGTCTGAGTACTTTTTAGAAAATAAGCTGTTTGTTTTGGTCTTCTAATTCAATATTTAATCATATAGTTTGTAATTTTAAACAGCTAAATTTAAACCAAAATGTTTATATTCTGTTTTCGTCGATTTTTTAATAGTAAATAATTAAGATAGCGAATAATCAGTAATTTCTCTTTTGTTTAAAGTTTAAAAATAAAATTGGTTTTAATTTTTATTTGAGAAGGCTTAAGTTTTTTAAGTCTACTTTAACTTATTCCATATTAGCTCATTAAAGAATTTGCTAGGTTATCATAGTGTCAACGAAACAAGATAAATACATATTTAGGAAACATATAAAATAAAATCTTGTTAAAATACCGTTTTATCAAAGCTATTCAATGTACTATTTGAAACATTATAATTATAGATGTATAATTTATAAATTTTTGTAATTATGATTTGTTTATAATTTTCTTTAAAGAAACTTAAAAAGTTTTTACACTAACTTAAACTAAAGAAAAAACAAATTTGTTAAATTTAGTTAATAAAATTGTATTTTAAATATTTTAATATCTGATAAAAGTTAGAAGCAATTTAAATAATTACTTATAAAACTTATTAAAAACTACAAAATATTTTGTATTAAATGTATTTATTAAAATCTAGTTTCAATATCCATACTTGAAAGAATCAACCAAAAAAAAAAAAAAAATCATACAGATTGTATAAAAAAATTTAATTTAATTTTTGAACAGTTTGGTTTTGGTACTAGTTTTAAATAAAAAAATTAAACATAAGTCACTCATTTTAAAAGGTTTATTTATTAATTTAAATTTGCTCTTAATTAGAACAAACTTGCTAAAAACTGATAATATTATAGTATAAATTTAATTATAAACAGTAAATTAGAAAATCTAGCTAAAAATTGTTACTTCATAAAGCATAAAAGTCTGTTTAAAATTTTAAAATTAAGAGTTGAATTATACCTTATATTTGAACGTGTTTGTAAAACAAAACTGTTAAAATAAAAACATTTAATGTAGCAGAAATTTTACCTGAAAAAAAAATTAAATAAAAAGTACATTACAATAATACGACAATAAACGAAAACAATAATACTAAAAACACGCTATTTATAACACGTTTTAAAAATCTCTTTGTTTGCCCACATCGTTGCCCAGTCTACCTCCGCCTTCCTTATATGGTTGAAAACTCAAAAAGACTAGCTAAGCAAGCTTCATTAGCTGTAGTGTTTCGCTACGTGCTGTGTTTAACACCAACCGCCTGCTTAACGAAACTATGAAAGATGCCACACCTATCCATGATTTAAGTAATGTAGTATACATAACTTAAATTTCATTGCGGAAATGATTACGTAGGTCAAACATCTCAAAGTTTTTACGTCAGACGAGAGCAGCATATCACGATAAAACTAATAAGGTTTTTTTTTAAGATGACGTTAAGCCAAAAAGTGATCAGTCATCTATCCAAGAGCATTTCCTCAACAACCCTGTTTGTTCTGAAAACTACTTGGATAGTAGGCTCAAAATTCTATCTAGAGCGAGAATTTTTTAATTAAAACTTGTTAGCCGAAAATTTGCAAACAAAGAGATTTATTAAATTTATAGCTTTATAAATAGCGTGCTTTTAGTATTATTGTTGTCGTTTGTTGTCGTATTTGTGTAATGTACTTTTATTTAGTTTTGTTTCAGGTAAAATTTTTACTATATTAATTGCTTTTATTTAAACAATTTTTTTACAAACAACTTTAATTTCATTAGTTTAATTAAACTCTTAATTTAAATATTTTAAACATACTTTTATAGTTTATGACGTAACAACTTTCATAATTACTGTTTATAAATAAATTTATATTATGATGTTATAAGTTTTCAACAAATTTATTCTGATGAGGCGCTAAAGGAAATAAATTAATTATCTATTTAAAATGCTTAACTTATGTTAAAATTGTTTAGTTGATTTTATTCAATAGTTAAAAAGTTTTGTGTTATTGAAAAACATAAAACATTTTATTTAAAGTATATTGTAAAGTACGAAGCGGTAACGCTTTGTTCAGTAATAAAAAAAAAGAAATTAATTAGCTCAAAGAATGTATATTTTATCTTAAGTGCACTGTGTGCAGGGTCGAAAATAGAGCAGTTATAACTTTAAAAAATTACTTGTTCATCTTTTACATTTTTATTTCAGCTATTTTGAGTTTCAATCAAGTACATCCAGAACAAATGTCTTGAGGGACATATGAAGTATATTAATCGCTTTAAGGAAAAATACTTGATTCATTATCACATGAATTTTCACAACAGAAGTCATTTATCGTTGTTACAAAAACGATTATAACTGAAGACTTTACAAAAAACAAAATCCGTGTAAACTAACTATCAAACTAAACTTAAAATAACTATAAAATAACTAAAGAGCATGATTTAGTTATTTAGCTAATCCATGAAGTTATTATCTGGCTGGATATAAATTCTAAAGACTATAGTTGCTTGTTTTGTAAAAAGATCTTAAAGTATGCACAACATTTAATTATTAGATTTTTCAACTTTTCTATTACCAGTAATAGTAGTATTTGTATATCTTAATATGAAAACTATTGTTTTTTTTAATCGAAACTTAAAATGGAGATTGAACTGTAACCATAGAACACTTATGGTAGATAAATTTTGAATTTTAATAAATAATAATAATAATACATTTTTTTGTATTTTTTTGTAATGGAATTTTTTACAAATTGTAATATTTACTAATTAATAAAAAATTATAATATAATTATTGAACTTTTAAACAAGAAACACTTTTAAGAAACGAAATTAAAAAAATTAACATGTTAACTAAAATAAAAGAATCAATATGAAATAGTTAGCAAAAGATATGCGCTAATCTGCATTAATATATAACCTAATATTTGTTAAATTGTTAGATATAGAATAATAAATTTTTAGCTAAATAAGTTATATTTTAATGTTGGTTATGTTTATGTCTTAACTACGTGATCTCCAGTAACTTATATACTTACGAGTAGCTTACAGTAATAAGTTGCGAAAATTTTTTCTAAGTTAGAAAAAAACAAACTTTGAATAAATGCAATTTACTTTATTTTAAATAACAATTCTTAGTTCTAAAGATAGAAAATATTAAATCACTACACAAATAAAATCTATAAAAAGTATTAAAAATCGTAAAGTTATATAAATTACTATGATCAACTCCGCAATGAAGACGTTTTCTTTATTCTCAAAACTAGTTAATGATAAGTTTTCAAATAATAAAAAACTTAGCTTAACGCGTATTTGAAAGACAAACGCAAATGAAATTATTTCCTTTAAATTTAAACATTGTTTTAGAATTGGGAAATTTGGTTTCAGAAAGCTTATCGAATGTTTTTAATGTTACAAAATGTTCCATATTTATTCACACGCTTTAAAATTATAAAATGAAATGTTAATATCTAATTCTAACAAAGCATTAAATGTAACTACAAAAAATGATTAAAATACTAACATCAATAAATGGTCTATGGTTCTTTAACAAACTGTAACTTTTGTAAATTAAAAAATGTTTACTATTTAAATTAATTCATTACAACTTTTTTATATAAAACTGTCAAGTTTGTTTTCATATCTTATATTATCAATTCTATTTAAAAAGCAAAATTATAGAGTATAATTTTATAATTAGAAGATACAACAATCTTAAGTGATTGTTATCAGTTAGAAGTAAGAAAAATAGTCTAAGTACTTTCACACTCAAGCACTTTAAGAAATAAATAAAAACTCAACTATAAAAACCGAAGTAATAGACAAAAGTAGTTTAGATTTAGTAGTGTACTGAAACTATAACATTAAGATCCAGATCCTCTATCTAGTAGATAATTAGTATAATCGAGTGACAACAAATGAATGACACAAAATATATGCATAAAAACAGAGCATCATCTAAGTAAACATAAAATTTTAACTATTTTAAATAGTCCTAATTAATTTATAAATGAAAGAATTAATGTGAGTTGCTATACTAATCATTTGAGTTGTAAACTTTATGAATTACTTATAAAAAGAAGCAGCTAATTATTTTTAAGTATCTTTGCAATACATACCATCTTCTAACACTCCTATGTAGCAATATTCTTTTTTTTTAAATATCTATATGTTTGTTTTTTAAATATTTAGTTGTTATTTTAAATATTTGAGTTGTAATATTTATCTGTTTGTATAAAATTTATTATATCACTTATTTTGTAACAATCTATTGAACAAAGAGTTTTTAAGACAAATAAAATAATATCAACAATATACTCATATTTTATATAACTTAAACATTTAACATACTTCTGAAAAAACTAAAAAAAGTCTTGTAAAATTAAGATTCTTTGAAATTTGTCTAGTAAAAATATTTGAAAATAAAACGTTTTAAGGTAGAATAGTTTTATCTAGTTGATGATTTTGGAAATGCTGCAGGTAACAACTTGTAAATAACTTTTTTTTTAATTATTTGAAGCCTTTTTTATTAATCTTTTAAACTTCATCAACTAACTAAAATATTTAAAAACATTTAAATGCAAAATGTTTTTTTTTTTACAATACAAGTTATTAGCTTTAAGGTGCCCATGTTTCTTTTGATAAATAATAATATTTGAAAGCATTAAAGCTGCTGGGGATCGAAGCTAAATCGAATTTATCGTAAAAGTTTATTTTATGCATTATGTTAAACAAAAGCATTTTTAAACTTTTTTTGAAGTGAAATGTGATTCTTTTTAGATAAAACTAATAAGACGAAAATAAAGTCAGTCTTAGAAATATAATTTTTTCTCTAGTTTTTGATTAGTTCTTAAAACTTTATTAGTCTTACTTTTTAATTTTAAAATACAAGTAAAAAACAAATATACTAAAACATACGTATATATATATATATATATATATATATATATAAAGGTTTATTTAAAGATGCAAAACTCAAAGGACTCGAGTTTCGTGACTATTCACTCATCAGCTTCAAAACAAGTTCAAAATAAAGCACAAAACAAAATCACTAATGATAGTAAAAAAAATTTTGCATCTTTAAATAAACCTTTTTATTAATAAAGCCCTCAAGGTGGGCTCAGTGTGAAAAATTTAATTTATTAAGTTAAACAACTTAATTCTATATATATATATATACATCAAAAACACAATACAGTTCTAAAACCATTCCACAAATTATTGTTTTACGTTTTTTTTTTAAGAAAAAAATATTAAGAAAAACTTATAGCTTATCTCAGTAATAAGCTGTGGACTTAAACAAACAAAATTATAAGATGATTCTGATAAGTTCGGTTTAATCTTAGGCAGTTATTACTTAACAAAAGGGTTGATTATGCCAATTCAATCATCAGACCACAAGTCTCAGTCTACCGAAACTTGTGGTCTGATAATTGAATTGGCATGATCAATCCTTTTGTTAAACTTGAGCTTGTCTCACGACAAACGAAAGTCCAGGCTTCTGTTCTGCTGACTTTCGCCAATGTTTTTTGCAGTTACTACTTTTAAAACAGTTAATCAAAAACGTTTTTTAAATAAGCAATTGGAGGTATTAATTTTATGTGGTTTTCTGTATAGTATCAACTACTTCATGTGTAACAATATACTTCAAAATGTGTCTAATGAGTTAAAAGGGTATTTATCGAGTATAGATTACAGAAATTTATTTAAAATTTGGTGTATTATAATTACTGTAGTAATTAATCGAAACATACTTTTATTTATTTATTTATTAGCGAAAACTCAGTTTAAAAATTTTTCTTTTATGTTTACTGAAAGTAAAGATAATTCAAAGGTTGAAAATTCCATGGCTTAAACTTTAATTTTTTTTATATAAGTAACTTTTTATAACAAACAGTTTTAAAAGTTCCTTTTTTTTTGGCTGTCAATAAAAATTAATTTGTTTAAATCTGATATGTACAGTTTCAACTTTAAAAGTTAGAGAGTTTAATAAACATAGAAAAAACTATTTTAATTACATGCAAAGTCTAATCAAGCGGGTTTAAATTCGTAAGAACTGAATTAATCGTTTGTGGGTAAAGTTGAAAAAAGTAACTGTTTACAGTACTTAAACCTCGAAAGCTAATAATAAAATTTAGTTTTTAAGTAATTTTATTATTATTTGTTTAACGAAATTAATTTTTAAATCAATTCATAGTCAAATCAACCATCAGTTATGTAATTATATTACTTATCTTTTAGTAAGACTAAGCTAAACAAAAGTTCTTGAAAATCTATCCTAAAATATATAGTTTTTTTAATCCTTTAAAATGTTATTCAAAAGGTATTTGTCTATATTTTTACGTTATATCTCATAAACATAATAACATTTTTTACAGTTTTTAAGTATTTATTATTGTATTACTAAACATGTATTTAGTAATAATATATCCACTATTATTTTTGTTTTGTTTTATTTGACTATTATGTGATTTAAGTTTTTCTAACTTTTTTCCAACAGTTTTAATACAGTAGCTTAACATTGTGTTTTTATTTGTTAGTTGATAAGTATCAATGTAAGATGCGCATTAAAATTAAATAATATTTAAAATGAGTAGTTTTTAAATTCCGTATATTACGTTACAAATAATATGATGTTATTTTTGATATTTCCTAGTAGAAAAATAATAAAGCTTTACATGTTTGATATTTTTACATCAATGCGTCCACGTTTTTTATTAAAAATCTTTGTATGTTTTTTATAATCATTTTTAAAAGCAAAGCAATATGTTTTAATTTCTGTAAAACATTAAAGAGTTGTTACATGTTAGTTAAATCATAAGTCATATAATTAGAGATCATTTAGTTTAAAACGCTTTAATTTCAAACGATTTAAAATTTGAAAATAAATTTTTTAAATGTATTATATGAAATTTCGTGTTTAGAAAAATATTTTATATTTTTAACGAAATGTTGAAAACACTTTTGCTTAAATCCGATCATTAAAATTGTTTTTGGGTCTCTTCTTACTTAGAAAAACTGCATAAACTTTTATTTGTAAATGTTTATCATTAGATGAACAGTTTTGAATCAGTAGGTAGGATTTAATAAATTTCAAAGTTTTAATTTTTTTCAAGCTTGAAACTGTTTATATTGTTCTTTTACAGAACCTTTTCTTTTAAGTGTTGATTAATTGAACATAATTTTTATATGTTCTTGAGTATATTAACTTTTTTAACACAATAAATTAAAGTAAAAAAGATTTAAAAGTAAATATATTACAGACTGATTTAAAAATAAGTATAGATATATGAGAATTATTTTCAATTTCTTCAACACTAAAGAGTCCTTGACTAGCTCTATTCACTGAAAGAGGGGTAAATACTTTGCATCTACTACATACTAACTAAAACAAATATTTTTTCGCTGTTTAATAAAGTCTAAACAATATATAAACTTTAGATAATGTTTCCTTTATGTTTTAAAATTAATATTTATCCTTTAATTAAATGTTAACTAAAAATAAAATTTTATTCTTTTTGTAAGTTGCTTAAAACACATCTAATAATTACGAAACTACATACAATAATAGAACAAGGTTTTCATCTTTTTTCTTTTAATATATGGTAGAGGTCGCATCTTTCAGAAATTGTAACAGAAAATTCATAACAGAGAGTTTTATATTAACTTGGTAAAACATTAATGTAAAATAAACTTTTAAATAGAGAATTGCATTACATAAACAACAATCTCAATTAAATCTTATTAAACCGATTCTAGTAATAATAAAAAGAAGGTTGCAAATATGGATGGTTTTAACTACTTTACATTTACTTTTGTAATCTTACAATAAGTTTTTAAGTTTGTATTTTAAAATATCAAAGTGACGTAGTGTTTGATAGACAACAAAAGCTTACTTTCTTTTTTTGTATATTGCATTCGACATTTTATAGGTGGTGGTGTTATAGAAATCTGGTTTTATTTTTAAATTGTTGTAAACACAACTGCTTAAAAATATTTTTTTGTATAAAACGTCAATGATACATTTTATTTTATTCTATATTTTAGCTTTTAACGTAACTTTTTACTTTTTACCTTACTTTTAACGTGTTTGTAATTGTTGTAACAATTTTTGTGAAATATTAAGTATAAAGCAGTTTGTTAAACAATTACAAAAAACATATTTAGTAACATTACGTCAAAGTTTGGGTATCTCAAACTTTTTAATGGCAAGGCTACGGTCGAAAAAAATTTATAGCTCTACTAAGAAGACCATTCAAACAACTAATCTTAAATACGTCTAAATCTTTTTTGCTTTTTATCTCCAACTCCAGAATATCCAGTGTAACTTTTTATTTATATCTTCATGGCTCCCAATAACCCATTTTAGAAACCTCTGGTCAGCTGTTTTTTTAGTATAAATCAAAAGGAAACTTGCGTTGTAGTTTGTTAGTCTTTAATTAAAACATAAGTTTTTTACAACTAATTTTTATTGCAAAATAAATGCAGATAAACTAGTATAAAAACAAGAACCGAATGAATACGCACGTTATTCTTAGCAATATAATACTTTGTTACTACACTTTTAAAGTATAAATATTATCTGAACTTTTTAGCAGACTAACTTTATGTTTAAGTACAGTTTTATTTTCAAGACTAATAATTTTTTGATTTGCACTTCCTGTTGAGTACAAATTTGTTTTCTTTAATGAAATTCAAAATATTTGTTTTTAAGATTATAATTTACAATTTCATAATAAAATACACAAAAGTGTAAATTTTAATCTTAATACAAATATTTTGGATTTCATTAAAGAAAACAAATGTATTATAAGTACGATATGTGAAATTAAACTTAAATTAAACACAATTTTTATTTTCTTAAAATAAAAATTTCTCTTCATTAGCTTAAACCACGTTTTAAAACATTTATTTTATTTTCAGTTAGAAATTTTTGGGAATTTAAAAAAAAATGTAATTAATGCTTCTTAGTGTCACTATCAGATATCCTAAATTATCATTATTATTTTAAAGTTAACATTATTTTTTGGTTAAATGCTTAAGGATTCTTAATGGAAAAACTTTAATTTTATTTTTTTTTTTTGTTTTTAAAGTAACTTAATAAGCTTTTTTTATTGAGTTGTTCACCAAAAATAACCAAATTTGATCTAGTTTTATATTCAATACTATAAAAATGTTAACTGAAAATTTAACAAGTTATCTTTTGTTGCTCTGATTAAATATTCTTTCTGATAAAATGTACTTTCTTTTAAATATTTAAAGTTTGAAGATACAGCAAACTTGCAACATATATTTATATGAGACATTACCAGCATAGTATTTAAATTCAATTTTTAATGATTGTATAAAAAGGCAGTAACAATTTAATGACTTTTGTAAGTAATTAAACTGTGTTTTACTTTTTTATGCTTATTTACTGTTGTGAGTTTTTTTTATTACCTTAAAATTTGTTTTAAAATATTTTTTATTACATATACTTATTTATTTTATTTGTAATTTTGATTAATTTCTAAGTTTATTAAACAATTAAAACAAAAACTTTATACTTTGAGTTGAAAGTATAATTATCAAGTACCAAGTATCTAAAGTAATAGGTAAACAGACCATACTCATTTAATCGTGTTATATATTTGTCAATGACCATTAAGACTAGAATATATTTATATAACTTAATATTATGTTTTGCTTTAGTCTAAGTTAGTTTTTAATCAGGTGTAATATGATCAAAAATTACTTAATTCCTATTTGTATTCTATTCACAGCCATGTTAACTTTTACCATAGGGTTGTCATGTACTAAATCTACTCAGTGTTTTTAAATATTTTAATTACTTTAGCTTTTTGAAAGTTTTTGGATTTTTTTACGAAACTTAGGCTAGTTTGTATTTTCAAGGTAACCTCTTAATAGTTTTATAGGTAAAAATATGTTTTAAAAAATAGATAATTTTTTTTTGTGTTTTGATTAATTATTCTGGGTTGCCACTTTACTTGGAAACCTTGAAAAACCTGGAATTTGACAACTTTTGCAAAAAAAAAACCTGAAAATACCAAAAATTTTTAACAAAAACACTTCAAAATCCTAAAATTTTAACAATTTTCACATGATGTTCAATAATAAAGTTTTGATTTAAAAAATCTATTATATAAAGAAAAATTTTTTTCATAATAAAAAAATTTTATTATTAAAAAATTTATTAAAGTAGCTTTGAAATATCTTTTAAATGTTTTTATACTGTTTAACACAGTTTCTTATTATAAACTTAACTTTAGACTAAATTGACCCAAAAACTTGTACTTTTAAAACCCTGGAAAAATTTGGAAAACCTGGAAAATTAAAAAATAGGGTTGGCAACTCAGATTATTTAAATATTAAGGCTTATTTATCAGTTATTTTTTAAAGCTTTTTGGCAATGTATTTTCCTTTTTCTTAATATTTTATCTATATAGGCTCATTCAGACTGGTGTTATTAATGGCTGAATTGTTAAAACCCGGTAAAAACCCCTTTTTTATTTATACAGTGTTGCCAAGAACTGGAAAACCTGGAAAAACCTGGAATTAGTAAAATTTTGAAAAAAAAAACAGGAAAAACTTAAAGTTCTTAAAAACTTTAACATCTTAAACAGTAAAATTTCGATTTGTCACGTATAATTCATCCTATAGATAAAATTTCTTGTCATCATCTATGTTATTTTTATCAAAAAGTTTATTTAAAGTAGCTTTTAAGTATCTTTTAAATGTTTTTATACTAATTAACACTGTTTTTTTCCTTGAATTTAATTTTAAACTTAATATACATTTAAAAATGTGTACTTTTAAAAACTTGGATGGAATTTTTAAAACCAGGATAATATCTGCCAAAAATATTTAGCAAACATGTACATAAAGCAAAAACTATATTTTAATGATTAAGTCAAAAATTTAATTAAAAAGACAAAACACTCGTTAAAATGCAAAAGTAAGATATTTTACAAGATAATTAGAAACTTTATTGGCTTAATTTAAAAGCAGGCTTTCCAAAAGTAGGTCATAAAATTTAAGAAAATTAGAATACAAAGAAAAGGGTATGACTAATAAAAGGGTCATAGGGAGGCTTTATTTTGAAAATTACTATATTGAAAATAATAGTTTTCTTTCAGAATTTGAATAAGTTTGAGCTGATCCAAGTTTCAATATTTTGTGATTTTCTAGTTAATTTTGTTCAAGAACTTGATTTCAGATAGTTAGTTGTAAATATCACCTAAAATTGTTAACCTTGTGACTAGTTGTTCTACTTATTATTAGATCAAAGTTTATTTTTTCAGTTTTTAAAAACCTCATTCTGACCCAGGTTAGTTTATACTCACTTTACAGGGTTCCCATATCCCTAGATTTCTCTAGAGTCCCTAGATTTTTGCAATTTAAAAAAAAAAACCCTAAATTTCCCTAAATAAAATTGAAAAATCATGAATTTACCTAGATTTTTCTAGATTTTACTTTTTTTTTAGTGCTAGACCAATGTTTATGATACATAATTTAACAAAAAATTTTAAAAAGTATATTTATATTTTAGATTTTCCAGTTAAAAAAAGCAAAGTTCAAAAACTAGAATAAAATTAAAGAAGCACTACAGATTTCTCTTATTTTTGACAGATTTTTTTGATAAATTTTACTTAGATTTTTGTTTTTTTTCCCTAGAATTTTTTTCTGAAATTTTGGTGGAAACTCTGACTCTAGCTTATTTTTTTAACTTAAACTTTGGCAACCCTGCCAGTTTGAAAATTTTTGAGAATTTTTGAAAATCTTAAGCTATCTGAGGCTAGTTTGATTTTTATTAAAACTCAGACAAGTTTTAAGATTTTTTGAAAAAGTCAGAATAGTTTTTTTAGATTTTGAATGAGTTTGAGCAGATCCGGTTTTCAATATTTTGTGTTTTTCTAGTTAGTTTTTTAAAGAACTTGATTTTAATTGATTTTAGATTGGTAAGGCTATATTAGGGGTCCTCCTTGATTTTTACAAATTGATCTTATTTAATAGATTTTAATCTTATCTACCAGATACTTGTTACAGCTTAACGAAATTCAAAGTAGTTTTTTCATGACTAATGGGTTAAAGCCGGCCAGCTCAATAGGTTCCTAATAGGAGAAACCTATTAAGCTGGCCGGCTCATATTTTTCAATTTTATTACTATTTAAAGGTAAATGTTGTTCAGGAAATTAGCAAACGTACCAGCTACTATTTTTAACTGTTAATCTTAACAAGACCTTAATAAAATATCATAAACTCTCTTATTATCTGATTATTTTAGCAGCATTTAAAAATTTTTTGGTCTATATTTTTTTCTAAACTATATATTTTTAAATTCAAAAGGATATAGTTAGATGTAACACGTAAAAGATAAACTTTTTACAATTATGCTTAGTTAGTAGTTTATTATATAAAGTTGCATTATCGTACATAGTAGTTTTTATACTATTCAAATTACAACTACCTTAGAGTATTAAGAACCCGGTTCCGGATCCGGCCAGAGTTTAATTGAAAAAAATATCTGGGTCCGGTTCCGCCTGGATCCTAGTTTATAAAAAAATATCCGGATCCGGTATATCACTAAAACATTTATAATTTTTTTTATTTATTTGGTTATTTTCAATAAGATTTAAATATTAATATTAAACAATACACTGAAGTATAATTTGCAAAATAAAAATATTTAGCACTTGTAGATTAAAATCAAATGCTTCTAAATTTTTTTTTGTAAATTATATCTTAAATTTTTGTTTTAATACAGTCATCAAACACTTAATAGATATAAACATAAATAAAACTTTTATTAATTTACATTAACAAATGTTACATTTCCAAATAAGTTCAGTATAAAACATGAAATGTTAAAATTTCAAACTTTATTTTCATCATTAATTGTATTTCCAATTCTTGAAATGCGAACCAAATGGTGTAGCTAAGACATATTTAACTTAGTTTTCATAAGATTGTGTAGTCATTTTAAAAAAAATTTTTTAATCATTTGGATCCAGTTTTGCTACAAAAGATATATTTTTAAACAAGACTGTAATTTGCTAAACTATTGTAACTTGTATAAACATTCATTACATTAGCAACTACTTACTTTAAAAAGGTTTCAAGTACTGAAAAGCAGTTGTATATATTTCTTTTTTCAACAGCTTTTAAAGGAAAAGCGAAATATGCAGATGTTGACCACCAAAAGATATTTATACACAAACATAAGCATTAGTTGTTAGTTGTCATAGTTGTAGTTGCCATTAAATTTTTCTTTTAAACTATTTATTTTAAAGTGTGACTTAAACAAATAGTGTAATTTAGCATTATTATTTCATAACTATTATGATCCATTAAACATTTATAAAATGATAATTAGAATTTTTTTTTTATTATCTAAGTTTAATTTTCTTTTAAACTTATAGTTATTTATAAAAACTATAAATTTTCAAATATTTGACTGTTATTATAATCATTTAATTTTAAAATACCACCATAAATCAAAGGGAGCACTAAGAAAAAACTGCATTTTTACAAAAAATTGCTGTAAAAAGTTTTTTATTGAACACTAAACATTGAATTTTGTATAGATAACATGGTATTCAGCTTAAAGTAAGTCACAGAAAATCGTTCATAAACGATGCATCATACAATTGTGAAATATCTATACATAATTAATCTTTTCAGTTGAAAAATAATGTTAATTATTACTCATACTATTAATTATTTCAGGGTTTCCTATTTAAAATAGAATTAAGTGTTATCTATATAAAAAAATTTTAATCGAAGGTTTTGATGCTTGTTTACTTGTTTTTCAGAATTATTGTAATATTATTTCGTCGACTAACTTTAACAACCATTACTTATCTAAACATATAATAATTAAAATGATTTAAATACACCAATAACAACTTAATAAATTTTGAAAAGCATTGAATTGAAAGTTTTTACAGTAAAGTCAATCGAACTGAACTGTACTGTTTGACATTAGCTATCCACTTATGTAAAAACATGGTATATTGCATACCATAAATTAAAAGCATTACAGACTATATACCTTAAATTTTAAAAATGTCTAAAAATTATTTTCAATACTTAAGATATTTAATTTATCTAAAAATTTCTAATACCCAGTTAATTTTGCTATATTATGTTGGGAAAAAGATTATATGTATTTTAAACTTTAGTTTTAATTTTTAAAAAGTTTTAAAACTACAACAAGAGACATAAACAATTTGAGTGTTACATTTATTGTTTAGAGTCTAGCAGATTGTATATTAAGTATATCAATGTAATTTTTATAGCTTTAAATAAATTTTTGAATACTCTAGTATAAATTTTATTCAACTCTTTTTACTATCTTCATAATTCATTAAATATTCCTAGCTCTTTTATTTTCAATAAAAAAAAATCAAACTAAACTTCAAATTTTTTTATTTCCATGGAGCTTTAAAACACTATTTAAATTATTTTAAATAGAAAAAAAAAAGAAAACATATAAAACAACAAACACATGCTTTTTATTTTATGTTCACAGCAAAACAAAGTGTCGTGAAAAGAATGTAAAAAAAAGAACTAAAGAAGAAACTCAACTTGAACAATTCCAGGGTTAATACACATTCAAAGCATTCAGGAAAACACATAATATTTAAAAAAAAAATTTTTAATCTCAGGATGACTAAGTGTAGTTTTTAAAACTGGAGTCAGGGTAGTTAGAAGATTTCTAAAAAACTTCAGATAAGCTTTTTAGGTTTGAGGTAAATTTTCCATATTCTGTTATTTAAAAACTATTTTTTTGAAGATTTGATCTTTATTCATTTTCTATTATAATTTAGTTTTAAAAGATTTAAAAAGGATGACTTGGGACAGCTTTTTGTTTATCAGGATATATTTTTTTGGCTTAAAGAATGGCAATCCTGCAATTCACATAAACTTGTTAAGTTAAAAAAGTTTTTAAGTGAACCTGTTTGATTTTGTTTTAAATGTTTTTTTCATTATTATATTTGACTATACTTCAAATATAGTTTAAAAACAACCTACTGTTTAACAAAATGTACAGTACTGTTAGATTTTTGTTCTTAAAAACTATTGGCAACTTTAAATTATTTCAGTAGTTTAGAATATAACATAAAAAAGATACAAAGCACTTTACCACTTAACTGCTATTCTAAAGAATACCAAAAAGGGTAAATAGTTCGACGTTACTAAGGTTTTTCTTCTTATTATTAAAACCGGTAACAAAAAACAAGCATTTAAAAGGTGTTTATAAAAATTTATTTTTATGAGTATGTTTTATCTTAGAAGATTATAACAACAAATAAGATTTTCAAAACTTATTCATTTTGAAATAAAAAACACTCAGAAGCTTATATGTGTTCGCTAAATTTTAAACTACTGAAACTTTTAACTTAATATTTGTAAATACATATATTGGTTTATACTAAGTATATAATATTTTAAGTTGTAGTTTATAGAATTTTCCTTTCTACAAGTATAAAACTAAAGCTTAACTTTACAACACCCGTAAATACATTTATAATAAATTGATTTTTAGCCTAAAAACAAGTTTCTGTCTTGTTAAAATAAATAAATTAACAATGGTAAATACCAGTGATGACACTTACAAATACAAGTTACTCGACTCTGGCTCGGATGAATTCAAATTTATAAAGGAGTTTTTTGATGTTACTACACTGAATACTTCAAAACAAATTTTACAAATTTATGAAGTTTCTGAAAAAAATCCAATGAAATCAACAGATAAAAAATGCAACAATTTAATGCTTTTTCATGGCACAAATAAAGAATGTATAGAGGGGATATTGAATGAAGGTTTTAAAAACTGTGAAAGTGGATTGTTTGGAAAAGGCGTGTATATGACTGACTGTTCTAGTGTTGCCTTGAGGTACAGTACAGGATTTCAGTGTTATATAAACTATAAAATAAAATTCGTTTTTGTTAACGAAGTACTAAAGTCAGAGACTCTTAAAAAATATACCTTCAACCACTCAACTGTTAGGACTGCATCAAATACTTAACCCGAGCACCCTTTTGTAAGACATGCATATATGGGAAATCAGCAAATAAGTGGAGATAACTACAAAAAAGATGCTCAAGGAAGAAGATACAGAAATATTGCTCACAGTATGTACAGTTATTTAGATGAGTATGTAGCAGATGAAAGTATAACCAAACCTAGGTATCTTTTAATAATTAAATGCTAAAATAGAGCTCTTCCTGACTTTTAGATTTATTTTTGTTTCTCAACCACTTTAAATAAAATTGTTAAGTAAGTTTCAATTATTTGGTGGAAACAAAGTTCATAATGTTTTATTAAATAAAATGAAACTAGGAAGCTATTTTAAAGTTTTAATTTCTTACATATCAATATGTTTTAAATGCAGTGAGTAATAATATTCTAATAAAAATATTACAGTTTTTTTTGGAATAGAAGATTTTAGTTGCTATCATTTTACAGACCTACTTATTTCTAAACTTTTTTCTTTTTATAAAAAATAGCACATCACCTTGATTTTTGTATAGCTTTTTAACTTATTAGTTCACAGTTTTTGTAAACATTTTGTTCTTTAGTTTTGACTAAAAGAAACAATACTTTACTATTTTTAGTTTGTTATGATTATATTAATGATTTTCGTTGCAAAACTTTTTACTTATTTTTTATCATTTAGATACATTTTTTAGCTAAAAATAAAAACTAGTCTTATGTTATACTAGTATTTTGCTATTAATTGAAAAAAAATTAAAGCGTTATCTAAAATTTCTTTAGTTGTAAATATTTCTCGTTTTAATATACTCTTTTTTACTCGTTTAATTATTTGCATTCTTTAGCTAAAATAAATTTTAAACCTTCAAAAAATAAGGTCATGATCTTTTTTATACTAAATTAAACAAATTGTTCACTCTACAATAAATAAAGTATTTATATTGTAACTTACGTTTAAAACGTTTATGAAAACTCTGAGGACTGTTGTTTAGACTTATAAACAAGCTACAAAAAAAATTGTCAGTAACTTTACCAATGTCTAAGCTTTTGATATTTAAATACAATAGGTTTTAGTTAATGTAAAGGGCTAAAGCACGGCAGTTTACAACACATAAAATTCATAACCCTACACATTTTAGGACCATTTAATAATCTGTGGTATTCTATTATTTTATGTAAATTTAGTACACTTGTTATCATTATCGGGAAACTAATAAGGTTTAATACATATGACTTGTAATTGTTAAGTTTGAGCGATTAAAGAAAAATTCTATATGTTAACCAACTAAAGAATTACAAGTGTAAATCATTTTTTTTACAAGTTACAATCGTTTTTTTCAGAAAAATAACTTATGCAAATAGTGAAAACGAGCTTACTAATTTTTGATGTGCTCCAAATTTATTTCATTTTTATAAAAGGAATGCTCACAAAGTTGTTAAAACGTTTTAAATTTGCCATCAGTTTTTTTTTTTGTGGACTCTAGATAAAGACTGGCTCAGTTTAAATTGATTTAATAACTTTCCGGTTCGCCAAATTATTTTAATCAGTAAAAAATAAAAACTTTAATTAAATAACAAAAATTTTAGACAATTTAAAAGTTTAAAATACTTTTTGTAATTTAAATAAACTTTTTGAATATGTTTTAAATATAATAAACAAACTTTACTGTTGATATTATATTTTATCAACCTATTTTCGCTTAATCAAAAATTTCTAATAATTTCTTTTTATTTTAATTCTAATTTTTATTTTTTTATCGTTTTTAATCGTTATTTTATAAGGATTTGTTTTCTTGACATAAACATTCGGTTTATGCACTTAACAACGCTTTATAGTTGAACCATGAAGATATAAATTTTAATATTTAAACTTAATCAAAAAAGTATACTTACTAAAAACTGAATACAAAATTTAAACGTGACAAGACCGGAAACAATTAAAACATACTATTCATATAAATTCGAGATATTAATATTTTATTGTTTAATAAATTTTAGCTGGTTTACGAGCTCTAAGGATTATAAATTCGCTCTATATACATTTTTAAACTTACTATCATTTTAATTCTCAACACAACGTTATTGAGGAGGCGTAGCTTATATATTGTTGTTAATTCTTTTTGATACATTTGTATTTTATATATTTATTAATTTTTAATATTACAAAATGTTTTTACTGTTTGCCGACAAAGCTATAAGTTATATTTCTTTGCTATTAGATTCTATTCTAGACAAAGCTTACATGCTGTTAGTTTGGTTAAAATTTAGTATTACTTTTAATTTACTTAATATTCTAATTAATGTAATTTTAAACTAGTAATAGGCTAAAACAAATATTGGTTTCAGAAAATTCTTTTACTTTTTTGAGATGTAAAACTGAGAAAAAACAATTTTTGTTTTCAATTTTTTATAAGTCAAACTAAAACTAACAAACCTGTTTAATTTTAACTATAACAATTAAAAACAGTTAGTTTTAATTTGATTCATATTGCATAACCTATGATTTTACATTCTTAACTAAATATTTTAAACAAAGTGTTAACAAAAAATATCATTTAAAAATACAAAGTATTTAAGTTTTTAAAACAAGTTTTATCTTTAAAAAAGTTATCTATATTTTATTTATTATTTTACTTATATATATATTTTTTTTAAATTAATGTAAAAATAAAACGTCCTAATTAAAATAAAATACTTCAACAGTTAGGGTATGAATGTATAAATCATAACTAACAAATATTTTTTTACGCTACAGTACTTAATTTGTACATCATCATTATTATTTTGACAGCTTTGATGCCAAATAAAATAAGTTCCCAAAATACCAAAAAAAAAACAAGATATTTTGGATTGAGATGTTAATGTTACATTGAAACCCAAGTAGAGTAAATTAAATTATAATTAAAGTTAATTTTATATACCAACTTTCCACAATCGAAAGCTTCTGTCTCTGACAAGGTCTCTTGATTATTTTTTTAGTTCTTTTATTGCCTTTCAACAAGCAACAACATTTTTTGAAGTTGAACGTTTAGCACAAAAAAGGGACTTCTCCAATTAAAGGTAGATCCAACAACAGGCCTTGAACTACAAATGGTGACCCGACATAAAAATCATTCAACCTTTTAGTAGCAAAATTATTTGGAGTTTTGTATGCAATTTTTTAAATATTTTATAACAACACTTGTTTTTGTGTTTTCAAAAAAAAAATCGAGTACAGTATTCTCTCGCTTACTTACGCACATTGTGTCCACAGAAAAAGTGCGTAAAGATATGAGAGATCGTAAAGAAACGAGAGGTACCAAATATACTCACTATAATGGCTGTTTTCTAATATTGCTTCTAGTTAAAAGCAGACTCGGCACTTTTAACTATTTATTTATTTTCTTATAAATATGAAAACAACAGATAAAACTATACATATACTAAACATAAGGATTTAATTTAAATTTCTATAAAATAATAAAACGAGTAGAAATAATTTTACTATTTTAATAATAAAAAGAAATTATTTTTACTTATATGTGACATTTATATTCTATTCTACTTAGCAAATACAATTTAAAATTAAGTATTTCTTTACAATTATAAAATGGTGTTTATTTATATATAGGGCAAGACTGCTGTATTATTTCTTTGTGTTTTAAACTCTCATTATTTCATTATACTTTTATTATTTAACACAGTCATGTTTATTTCAGAATTTTGATTTAATCTCTTATTGTTAACAAAATTTCTGATATACTAAGGTATAACTAAATGTTTATCAATTAGTCAAGGAACATAAATTTACAAAGTCTAAAGATATAGAGAGGTGTGTTAGCATTCAAAAACATATTTTAATTTAAAAATATACATTAAACCTAATTTGTGCAATATTAGAAAAAAATAAAAAAAAATATTTTCTGAATTTAATAGAATTCTGAAATGCGTAACTAAACGAGAGTGCATAACGTCACGAGTGCGTAAATATCCGAGAGGTTACTGTACAAGTTTTAATTTTAAATTATTTTTTCTGTTTTAAACTTAATAGGCGTAATAGGATAAAAATGATATGTGTTAATCGAAATATTGGTGGGATTTTATTTTCTTCTAAAGTTAAACTTTTTGCAAAAAGTTTTCCTATTTAAAATAATCTTTGCAGTTTTCAACTTTAAAGTTTTTGTAAGGCTTTCGAAACAAGTTTTAAGTTAAGCTTGGGTGAAGTTTTACGACCATAAATAATAAATTTTTTCAAATTATTTCAATACTAAATTAAAATTCAATGTTTCATGTTTTTAGTAAAGCGACTATTTTCCCCTACAGTAAAGTAGTTAATTAATTTAAAATACATTTCAAATAATTTAGAACATACTTTCTGACAACAGGATGTTTTATATGTTAAGAACTCATATTACTCTTTTACAATTTCAAGTATGTTGAAAGACTTTATTTTAAATCAAAGACTTTAGAAGACCTGTTTTAAAATTTTTCAGCTCAAGACCTTAGTAGCATATTTTATAAAAAGATATTGTGCACTTTAGTTAAGACTCTTCATAGTTTTTGTTTTCAAGTTCAAAATGTAAAATATTTTATTTTAAAAGTTTTAGACTTTAGAAGCATGTTAGATACTGTGCATAAAGTTCTAGACCATAAAAATATAATAGTATTGCACTTTATGCGCTTTGATGTTTCTTAAGCAAAACGAGTTTTTATTACATCAAAGTGTAAGTAATTTTTTACACCATGTGTTTGTTATCAATTGCAAATGCAAGCAAATGATTGTCTTTAATTTTTTACGAGTTCTTTTTTACAACTTTAGTTGATTTTTGCTGGCTGAACTATAAAAAACTTGAGATTTATATGAAATAAACAAGCACTATTCTCTAATATTTTTGTATTAACCAAAGATAATTAAGAGTTTTGTGTAAGTATAAAAAGGAAATTTGTAACAAAAACCATGCTCACAAAAGAAAACAAAATACAAGAATGTTTATGTTTTTTTGGTAATAATGTTGCAACTAATGACGCAATAAACAGTTGCGTGCTTGTAACGAGATGTTTTTTGTTGTATCAGTTCGAATAATATTTCTATGTGCATATCTTTTTATGTATTGTTTTAAATAAGTTTTTATATATTAATTTTCATATCAATATTAATCATTTAGCAATTAAACTTGAACAACTTTGTTCTTAAATTATTAATAGCTTCTTAATAACCAAATCTATAAATATCACTCGACAATTAAACTTGAATGACTTTCTACTGTATAAAAAGAACAATATTCTTAGTGCTATTAAATTGTTGCATTTTTGACTTTTCTTATTTTTTTAAAGCGCTCGCGTGTGAAGTGCTGCTTAAAAAAACATAGTAAAACTAAATACTCAAAATCATGGTCAACACAAAACAGAATGTCAGAACCCCAATGCAGCAAAAATCTCTAATAATTAGAAGCTAAAAAATCCTATCGCTACAACCCAGAAGCAATTTGTCAACGAACGTGCGCGCTATCAAGGAAGTGATGTATCGATTTCAAGTAAGACAAAAGAGTAGGTCAAGAAAAGAGAGCCTCCGGAGAAAGGATGTGCTCGAAAGCGAAAGTTGAAGGGGTCTAGAAACAAGCGACAGCAGCACATTTTGGGTAGAAGGAACTAGAATTAGGATGGAAGAGTACGTCAAGGAGTTTCCGAAACCTAGAACTTCGCATAAAATAAAATACCAGAGAGAAATGTGTATTAGAATTTCTTACTTATTATTTTATAAAATTAAAAATAGGCTTATAAATTCTAAAAACCTTAAAATAAATTATATTAAACACAAGGTTAATTTTTTTTCGCGCCTATATTTAATATAAAATTTATGTATTCTTCAGTTTATGAATTTTAAGATAGTATATAAGATTTCCTTGAATAACAAACTTAATATGTTTTCAAGTTTATAATCAGTCAAGCTCGTTGAATGTAAAATTATTATACATTTTCACACTAGTTCTATTAAAGCTTCTGTAAGAGTAGTTAGATTTTAAAAACTTCAATTTCTTAATGGTTTTTTGTACTTAAACTGTTTTTTCCCAAAAAGGTAAGCCCTTCTTTATTTTTTTTTTCCGAAGAGCGAAGCAGGGAAAATATAATGAAGTCGATTCTCAATTTTTTTTTTTATACTTTTCCACCAGTTGGTGCTAGAGTCAGCCGAAATTATGTACTTATCTTAAGATAACATCAAGAAATTGCCCATTAGCATCTAGCTCGCGTACTACGCGCAGCTTGATTATGTTGTTATTTATTTTTATTTTTGGCTCAGTTAGCCATAAGATTGTACAGATAGCACACCAAATTTAAGATCTTTAGACACTAATTGAATTTAAGAAATTTTTATGATTTTAATTTTATAAAATCTTTGTACTTATTTGTGTTGTTGTATTGTTTTGTGCATCGTTTTTCGCATAGTTTCGCCATCGTTGTGCATTAAGCACGATATATATCAAGACTTTTTATTAATAGTTTTATTATTAGTAAGACCTATTTTTGTATTTAAGATTGTGACATTCAGACACTTTAAGAACATTCTAACTTGTAGAATTTTGTGTTTACCTGTTATGTTTATATACAAAGTTTTATTCTACTGACATATTAGCTGCTTTATCACTTCTACTTTCATTAACATTAAAATCACATATTCAATAAACTCCTTTTATTAAATGAAATTATTTATAAAAAGTTTATTACGTACTTATTAATTACTAAGTTAAACCTAATAAGTAAGGTAAATTCAGTAATAGCCTTAAAAAGCAAAAGAAAGGAGACTTCCCCAAATTAAAGGTAGTTCCTACCACAGGCCTAGAACTAAATAAACACTACTTAATCTGATATCAGGTATATAGATTAATAACTAATTGCTATACTTTCAGTAACAAAATCTATATAAAACCTAAGTTTTCTAAGAGTAAGTACGCTAAATAACTTGTTAAGATTCAGAAGACCAATAAAACCAACAAAATTAGTTAAAGATCTTGTTAAGGGGAATAATTCAAACTAAATTAAAGTACATTAAAGTTAAGTTTAAACGAGTAAAAAGACACAACAAACATTTATTACTTTTTTTTAACTTCAAAACTACACCAAACATACTAACAAGCTTTCAGCAACAATTGGATATAACGGGAAGTTAGTGAACTTATTTGAAAGCTTAAGCTATAAAACAAGTTGGAGCATTTTCCCCCAGATTCACGACGGCTAAACAACTTTGGTCGGGTGAGAAATTCACTGTCCGACTTTTTGGACTTCTTGACTGAGCTCCTAACTTGATGAAAATCAAAAACAAACGATTTTTTTACTTTATAAGAAACCCTGTAACTTGTAAAATTTATTACAAGAAACCGGGGTCAGAGGTAGGTGTCAGAAAAGCACAGCGTCACTTTAGCACGGGGTAAAACTTTAGCACAGAGTGACACTTTAGCACAGAGCGCCACTTTAGCACGGAGTGACATTTTTGCACGTAGTAATTTTTTATCTTTTAAAATGTTCATTTAAACAATGTATAATTTTCTAAAATAATTAGCTTAAGAAACAAATAACTGTGAAAATTAGTTTTTATAAAAGATGTTGAAAATATCGTCTTTATAAAAAATATAAACAAAGTTTTTACTATAGGCTGAAAAGAAATATAGAAGTTTTTAATCTTTTTATATTTCAATTTTTATTAGAAACTTACGCTTAAAGTTTAGCCTTATCAAAATTAGTTGAAGCATAATAAAAAAAATAATAATCCCAGAGTTTGTGTTTATTGCTAGCTTTATCAAGATATTCTTATGTCGAAAACTTTAAACTTAAAGTAAAAGTATTAAAACATTTCCATCCGAATTTAAACAAGTTAATAAAATTTTAAGTTTACTTTTGTTTTTGTTTTGACTAAAGCTTAAACTTGTAACTCATTTAAACCTTATTAAATTTTAGGATACATGTTGCATAGCTCGTTTTTAGAACTTTAATCAATACAGTACCAAATGTAATTTAATTTAAAAAAAAATACAAAATAATGTGCTAATTAATAATTACTTCGTACTTAATTGACTCCTTACTTAAGTGTCACTCCGTGCTAAATTGTCACACCGTGCAAAAGTGTCATCTGTGCTTTTCTGACCAGTTGCCGCGGTCAGGGGTCTGTCTTTCTTTAACTTGTACTATCAAACAAGCCCCTTGCGCTAAGCTAAACTAAGCTTATATGCAGAAATTATTTTAGAAAATTGACTTTTTTTTGGCGAAGTCTCAATTTTCGCGAAAATTTCTTAAAATTAAGTCAAGTACTTATGGAACAACCTTCCAAGGCGGAAATATGTCGTATATTTTAAAGAGATAACAAAAGCTACAAACATAAATTAAATTCATCTTATACTTTTTGAAAAGGAAAGCTAGAGGACACTGTCCTTATAATGGTTTTATAGTTTCAAAGATATTAGTTTTAAACATAAACTGTTTTAAGTAACAAAATATAGCAGAATACTTAGACTATTGTTTTTGTTTATAGAATAAGTCATAAATAAATTTAATACGCCCGGCCGATTTTTTTTTAATTTCAGTTGTGAATTAAATTAAGGTACATAAAATACCTCATACTTATTTATTATTTTGTCAATGATAACAAAATCTTAGATAGATATTCTACTGCAACATAAAACGCAATTTGTTAGAATAACTCAAAATTAGACGGCACTCTGAGCACAGTTGCTGAAAGTAGCAGAAAGACGTAATACGTAACAAAATACAAAAAGAACTCAAGCTCATGACAGAATACAAGAAAACACTTAAAGGGAACTGTTTTACAGCTAAAGTTCCAGAATAAATTCGGGAGTGCTTAGAATCAGCAAAACTTTGTGGCAACCAGTGACACTTTACAATCGCGATCCAGCAAGAGTCTGTTGATTCCTGAATTTGTTGATTTGAATTTCAACAGAACTAGTGGCATCCATCCGTTTGCCCGGCTGTCAGTTGTCACTGAGGTCAGTGACTTCAGGGCTCCAGTGCAGCTTCATTGACATTTTTAGTCAATATTAAGAGATTTTAATTGGTAGTGTAAGTAATTTAATTAAACAAAAATGATATGAAAGATTTAAATTTAAAAGTGGGAACGTGTTTTTTACAATATATTGGGTGTCGGTTTTTTATACCCTTGAAACTTTGATGATTTCGATGAGTATTATCTTTTAATTAAAAGATGTATAAATAAAAAACATAGTAGAAAAACAACTTTTATTACTTTAGAGAGATATGTTCATGCTAAAAACAAAAATGTGCAATTCATTTTTGGTGATATCTAGTATTCATAATAATGTTATCTTTTCTTATAAAGTGTTTAGCCAACATCTTAAAATTATGCTTTGAATATATGTGTGCATATGTATACACTTACAAGTAAAAAAAAATAATTTTTAGAGTCTTATTTTTTATACGTTATTTAAACTAATTGTACTTATTCATATACATTTAGATATTAATGTTTTTTCTATGAATAATAACTGTTTATATTCAAATGAAATAGATGTATATAAATTCACACTTGTACTTGAATAAGTTCTTAATTTGTGCTAAAAGAAAATTATGCACAATAAAGATTATACACAGGTATCACAAACTCTACACAATTATGAGAGAATTGTGTCACCAGAATTGCATCATATTAATGTGCTTTAATATTATGACGTCATAAAGTTTTCACAACAAACCCTTTATTTACATTGAACCGACGCGTATATATACGAAGTTTGTCACTATTTTTATTGAATGTGTAGCTGGCTCTGTACCTCAAACGTGGCAGATACAGAACCCTACACATGTTTTTGTTTGTCATCGCTTTCAGTTAAAAAACAAAACATATTTTTTTCACTAAAAACCATTTTTAGTTATTTTAATAAATCTCTATTAGAAATATGTCAATATTTTTCTAAGCCATTAAAATAAAACACCAAGAGACGTCAAGTAAATCAAAGTGTTATCTTTTTTGACCATATGAATACTAAAATAATTTTTGTTTTTCAGAATTATCAGTTAAAAAAACAAATTTTTTTGTTATAATAAAATTCATATATTGAATTTTTATTTGATTTAATTACATATTATTCCCTAAGAAATAAATAAATTAAAAATGAAATAATAGGTTAATGAATTGATCAAGTAAATAAAGAAAACGTTATATACTTTACCATACAACTAAGAAAATTATAAAACAGGTTGATGTAACGTATAAACCAGGGGCCCGCAGGCACGATTATTTTTTGAGTGAAATGCAGCCCCCGGAAGAAAATTATGCGACCCGCGAGCAGGTAAATGTGGCCCACTGAGCAAAAATATATCTTAAGTCAAATTATTTTCGGTAATTTGGTAAATTTGATTAGTTTCGTTTCAAGTCCTTGTATAACAGTTTAAAACATTTAAAAAATTCTACTTTAACTTAAAAATGTGAAAATTACATACTAGTATTTGACCGAGGTTTTTTTTTCAGGTTTCTTAATGAATTTTTTCTTACAACAGCAAATTATCATCTGAAAAAAAAGAAAGTAGTGCTTGAATTTAGTAGAATATTTTTATAATATTTACTTATTAAATAAACTAAATGCGAATACTTTCAGTTTTGTAAAAAATTTATGAACACTTATCAAATAAAATGTCAATTCTTTACAGTTTAGGTATTTTTTTTAACATAAATTTTCAAAATAACTTTTTTAAATATTTTATTACTATAAGTTAAATTTGATTGTGCAAAAAAAACATTTAAAATAACATATTAATAAGTAGAAAAGTTTATTTTAGCTTTTTGAGCTCTTTTTTTATCGTTTAAAAAACAATATATATAGTTAAACAAAATAGTTAATATTTAAGTAATTAAAAAAGTAAACGTTCCCACACATTCAGATTTATTCAGGTTAGTTAAAAAACTTTTCAAATTTCATGCCAATTTAGGCAATTTTTTAGTTTTTGGCTTTAATTGATTCTTCATTCTAAAATACCCTTAGTTTTTGATCACTCACGCTGGCGGTTTTTTTTTAAAGTGATAAAGTAAACTTATAATGTATGTTTTGTTCAAATCATGGGATTGTTTATTATATATATTAGTAAATATATAAATATATATATATATATATATAAATAATATAACCTTGAATTACTAAAAAGCTTGGAGTTTAACAATCTAATCTGGAAAATCTGGAATTTAAAATTTTTGAAAAAATCTGGAGTTTTAAACACTTTTTACATGTAAAGTAATGAAATTTATATAAAACCACAAAAATCTGATTACCTACAAGGGATGTTAAAGATAAGAAAACTAAAATAGTTGTTACCTTATATTATTACCGTTATTACCTATTTATAAGTTATATTTCCAGTGAAGTATAAGCATGAAGAATGTCAAACAAAACTTTATGCGCTCTTTTAGGCCCTTGAAATAAATTTAATAATAATAGTCGTGAAACTTCACTTAAGCTTAACTTGAAGCTTGTTTCGAAAGCTTTACAAAATGACTCAAAGTTGAAAACTGCAACGATTACTTTAAAAAGAAAAACTTTTTGCAAAAAGTTTAACTTTAGAAAAAAAAAATGTTAATTAATAAATTAATTAAAATTTGTACTTGAATTATTTGTTTTTTTTTTTTTAAATACAAACAAGCGTTGTTATAAAACATTAAAAAAATTTTATAAAAACTCCAAAGAATTTTGCTACTAGAAGTTTCAACATTTTTTTAATTTGATATGATAATGATATTTTGTCGGGTCAACATTTATAGTTCTAGGCCTGTTTTAGGAACTACCTTTAATTGGAGAAGTCCCCTTTTTGTGTTAAACGTTCAATTTCAAAAGAATGTTGTTGCTTATTGAAAGGCAAAAAAAGCACTAAAAAAAATAATCAAGAGACCTTGTCAGAGACAGAAACTTTCGGTTCTGGAAAATTGGTATATAAAACTTTAAAACTTACTTTAATTGTATTTTAATTTGCTCTACTTGGTTCTCAATGTAACATTAACATCACAATCCAAAATATCTTGTCTTTTTGGAATTTTGGGAATTTATTCAATTTTGGAGTCAAAGCTTTTAAAAAAATAATGATGTTGTACAAATTAAGTACAGAAGCAAAAAAAAATGTTAGTTATGATTAAACATTCATGCTCTAACAGTTTAAGAATTTTATTTTAACTAGAACGTTTCATTTCTACATTAGTTAAAAAAATATAGTTAAATATATAAATATAATAATAAAAAAACATAGATTACTATTTTAAAGAAGAAACTTGTTTAAAAAACTTGAATATTTTTTTATTAAATGATGTTTTTTGATAAAACTTTGTTTTGAATATTTAGTTCAAAAGGTAAAATCACAGGTTATGCAATGTGAATCAAATTAAAACTAATTATTTTTATTTTTTATAGTTTAAGTAAACTAAGTTTAATAAATTTAGTTCGACTTATAAAAAAAATTGAAAACAAAATTTATTACAATTTTACATCTCAAAACAGTAATGAACTTTTCTAAAACCAATATTTGTTTTATTCTAATCTAAGTTTAAAATTACAGTATTAAGTAAGTTAAAAGTTATACTAAATTAAAACTAATAAAGAACCAAACTAATGGCATGAAAGCTTTGTCTAGCATAGATACTAATAGCATAGAAACATAACTAATAGCTTTGTCAGCAAACAGTAAAAACATTTTGTAAAATCAAAAATTTATGAATCTATAAATAAAAATTGAATCTAAAAGAGTTAATAACAATCTATAAGAAACGCTTCCACAACAATTGTAGTTGTGTTGAGAACTAAAATGATTGTAAGTTCAAAACTATATATAGAGCGAAAATAAATACCTTCACCAAGTTATAGAAATAATATTCATTGGAACTTGTAAGCTAGCTAAAATTGTGAAAACAACAAAATATTTACATCTTTATAAGTAGTGTGTTTTATTTGTTTTTGGCATATGTCACACTTTAATTTTCTATTCCGTTTTTAGTAAATATTGCGTTTTAATTAAGTAAAATTTTTAAATTATATATCTTAAATGGTTTTCAACCATAAGCGTTGTTAAATGCATAAACTAAATGATGATTTTAAGAAAACAAACCCTTACAAAATAAAGATTAAAAACGATACAAAAAAATACTTTGAATTATAATAATAAGATATTGTGGAATTCTTGAAATTTTATTTTTAAGCGAAATTAAGTGATTATAATGATTGTATTATATCAACAGTAATTTTTTTTTAAATAAATTCAGAGTGTATTTATAAAACTTAGTCAAAGTAACGAAAAGTATTTTTAGCTTTTATATTGTTTTAGTTTTATTTTGTTCAGTTAAAGTTTTTAATGTTTACTGTTCAAATTGATTTCGCGAACCGGAAAGTTAAAGTCGATTTAATCAATTTAAACTAAACTGGTCTTTTTCTACAGTTTCTACATTCTAAACCACAAAAAACAAAATGGCAAATTTAAAAGGTTTTAACAACTTTGTAAGCATTGCTTTGTATAAAAAATCAAATAAATTCGGGGCACATTTAAGTGAGCCTGTTTTACCGGTTTGCATAAGTTATTTTTCTGAAAAATACGATTGAATTAATTTATTTAGGGTCAAACATAGTTTTGTTTTTGTTTTATAGAGTTTAATTTACATCAGCAACGTCAATCCGCAAACAAGTTTCAGACAGTGAACAGAGATCACTTGCAAGCAACGATTTTTTAACTATAAAGCATCGTTTCTAAATAAAACTCGTAACAACAAATATTTTTGATTTTGTTTTTGTTTAATTTATCATAAGGAAATCTAACTTGAATCTATGAAAAAGGGTAGTTCACAATTTTAAGACAGATTGAAATATTTTACACTTTAAATGATAGTTAGTAAATACTTATTATAAAACAGTAAGTTTTACCAGGAATTGAAAAAAAAACATTTATATCAAGTAAGTTTTATCAGGAGGCAGGTCATATTAATGAGAATTAATTACCAAAGTTGGTTTTTATCCATTAATTTAATTTTAAAGATGCTTTGTAATTTTATATTTTTAAAGTAAGAAAAATGATCAAACACTTATTTTCCAATTATTGTTAAAGTAGACATATAAAGCAAAACACCTACTAGGTACGCATTAGTTGTGAGTATTAAGTAAGATTGAAAAAATTAAGATGTTGTATTACGCTAACAAAAACATATTCCTAGAATTAAAAGGTCAAAAGCTACACAACTATTGT
Organism: Thalia democratica; assembly: GCF_965202585.1. NCBI lineage: Eukaryota > Metazoa > Chordata > Thaliacea > Salpida > Salpidae > Thalia > Thalia democratica. Next base: position 106,119,881 of record NC_139165.1, read on the forward strand.
AAAAAATGAACATGAATAAAAAAATTATGTATGTAAAAGTTACGGACTGAAGGAAATGGTTAGGGATTATGGTGAAAGTAAAATAAAATAATAGTAATTTTAACAATAAGTACTAATATAAAAATAAATACATTAATAAAAAAAGCAATCCATGCAAAACTGTATCTTTCAAGCAGAGGTTGTTTTTTGCAAAAGTGTCTACGTGCATATCTGACATCTACACCATCTTAAAAGATACTAAGACGTTTAGAGGTTTTTTAAATATAGAAAAATTGAATGAGTATAGTTCAGATAGGTTAAATGCTTTTTTTTTCTTTTACCTTTTTTCAAAATTTTGTTGATAATTACTGCACCTAAGGATAAGTATAGCTGCGTTTGTGAACTTGGTTCTGATAACATTAACTAATAAAAGTTAGTAGCAAAAAATATAACGTTTCAATTATATTTAAACTTTTATTAAATATAATTTAGCAACTAAAATTTTTTCTTTAAGCACATTTACAAATTAATTTATACAATTTCTACAAATATAATTATTATTTAAACTAGAATACTAGATAACAAATTGAATTACTTTTAAAATCTAAATAAACAATCCCTTTACTAGTTTTTGTACATAATATTCCTAATATATAAATCTTTGTATCAAACAAATTTAGTATATATATTTTGCTGTTTGATTCCTGGTTTATCTTGTTGTAGTTAAACCTACATATATAGAACATGGTTTCCCAAACTTTTTTTTTAAAGGCTCCCTATACAGAAATTAAAAAAAGCTATGCCCCTCCAACAAAATATCTCAAAAAACTACCATTAAAGCTGCTTAAAGCTCTTTTTTTGCTCATCAACTCCAGAATAACCAGTATAAGTTTTAAATCATTGCCTCGTTGCTATCCTTTTTACGGCTCGTGGCACCCTAAATTTCGTAAATTTAACATAATATTTAGTTTAAGTTTTAAAACTGAAATTAAATACTTAAACCTTTTTTGGTTCTTCATTTTAAGAATATCTATAATATGATTCAAATTATTACCATCTAACCCTGTAGCTTTTTACTGCTCATGTCCCGGCCCCCCACTAACTTATTTATTTTTTACTTAGTGTATAAAGTTTAAACCAGTTTATTATTTATTATTTCTGGTCTACAAAAATCTTTAACTATTTGTACAACTTAAGACAAATGATCAGCTCTGAGTTAATGATTCTAAACAAAAAATTATTCTACAAATTTTACGTTATTTTGTTAATCTATTACATTGCTCTATCAATAATGTTAAATGTATTTCTTCTTTTTATATGGATCAGTATGTTTATGAAGCAAACATTAAATATTTAAAATGAATAAATAAAAGTAGTTTTTTTCAAACTTCTTCAGTTTGAATGTATAAATAAAATAAACTCATTTATAGGTTTTTAATAAGTTTTATCTTAGTATAAGTATTTCGGAACCAAATTGATCTTTAACATAACAATAAACCTAATTGCTTTTGATTGTAGAAGAAAATATGCACTAAAGGACAATTTTGCACAAAGACACTTTTGCACGGCATCACTTTTACACGAAGAAACTTTTCAATGAAAGTAATCTTGCATGGTTCACAAAAATAAAGTTATTTCTTTTTGTTTTTAATTTTTGTTTTATATATCTTGTTTTTGTATTCTTACTATCACTTACACCCCTAACCCTTACCACCGGTCGATATTTTACTTTTTTTTTGCTTTCTATTTAACTTATTTTTTATTTACTTTTTATCATGAGGATCATTTTTTCTTGCTAGTTGTTATTAGTTTTTGTTATTTATTTTATTTTTTATTATCACTGTTACCGTTAACTTTACTTTCGGTTGATAGCTGTTTTTATAAATTTATAATTACTTGTATTCCTAGTTTCATTGTAGTTTTTTTTTCTAATTTATAATTTATTTGGTCATTTATTTATTAACTAATATTTGCGAAAACTGTTACCCTCAGTCGGTAACTTTTTATTTTTTATAAAGTGTATCATTATTGTCTTTTTTTAATAATTTTTTTGTTTTCCATTTTTACTTTCGTGCAAAAGTGAACCCTAGTGCAAAAGTAACCCTTCGCGAAAATGTACAAATCTGACCCTTCATTACAATACTGACCCTTCGTGCAAAAACCTTTAGTGCAGTTTTAACTCTCTAACGCTTTTCACAGTTGTAACTCTTTAGTTGGTTAACGTAATTTTTTTTTTCTTTTTTCACTCAAACTGAACAATAACATGTCATATGTATTGAACCTTATTATTTTCCCGATAATGATATCAAGTGAATAAAATTTAAATAAAACAATATAATACTACAGCTTCTTAAATGGTCCTAAAATGTTTAGGGTTGTAGATTTAATTTGTTGTAAATTGCTTTAGCGCTTTACATTAACCATAATCTCTTGTATTTAAATATTAAAATCTTAGACATTGGTAAAGTTACTTACAATTTTTATTGTAGCTTGTATATAAGTTTAAACAACAGTCCTTAGAGTTTTCTTTAATGTTTTAAACGTAAGTTACAATATAAATACTTTATTTATTGTTGAGTGAATAATTTGTTTAATTTAGTGTCAAAAAAGATTATGACCTTATTTTTTTAATCTTTAAAATTTATTTTAGCTAAAGAATTCAAATAAATGAACAAGTAAAATAGGAATATATTTTAACAAAAATATTTAAAACTAGAGAAATTTTAGATAATGCTTTAATTTTTTCAATTCTTAGCAAAATACAAGCATTAAGTAAGACAAGTCTAATTATTAGCTAAAAAATAGTGCTAAATGATAAAGATTATGTAAAATGTTTTGCATCAAAAAACATTTAATTTAATCAGAACAAACTAATAACACTTTTCATTATTGTAAAAGTTAAAATAGTAAAGTGTTGTTTTTTAGTCAGAACTTAAGAACAAAAAGTTTACAACAACCGTAAACTATTAAGTTAAAAAACTATACAAAAATTAAAGTTTTCTATTTCTTTTTTAGAAAAAGAAAAAAAATTAAAAATAAGTAGGTCTGTAAAATGAAAGCACTAAAATTTTCGAAAAAAAAACATTTCAAACATTTTTATTAGAATATTATTACTCACTGCACATAAACCATATTGATATATAAGAAATTAAAACTTTAAAATAGCTTTCCTAGTTTCATTTTATTTCATAAAACATTATGAACTTTATTTCCACCAAATAATTGAAACTTACTTAACATTTTTATTTAAGGTGGTTGAGAAACAAAAATATTTCTAAAATAGAAACAATAATATCAGTAAGAGCTCTAGTTTAGCATTTAATTATTAAAAGATACTTAGGTATGGTTATACTTTCATCTGCTACATACTCATCTAAATAACTGTACATACTGTGAGCAATATTTCTGTATCTTCTTCCTCGAGAATCTTTTTTGTAGTTATCTTCACTTATTTGCTGACTTCCCATATATGCATGTCTTACAAATGGGTGCTCGGGTTTAGTATTTGTTGCAGTCCTAACAGTTGAGTGGTTGAAGGTATATTTTTTAAGAGTCTCTGACTTTAGTACTTCGATGACAAAAACGAATTTTATTTTATAGTTTCTATAACACTGAAATCCTGTACTGTACCTCAAGGCAACACTTGAACAGTCGGTCATGTAGACGCCTTTACCAAACAATCCACTTTCACAGTTTTTAAAGCCTTCTTTCAATATCCCCTCTAAACATTCTTTATTTGTGCCATGAAAAAGCATTAAATTGTTGCATTTTTTATTTATTGATTTCGTTGGGTTTTTTTCAGAAACTACATAAATTTGTAAAATTTGTTTTGAAGTATTCAGTGTGGTAACATCGAAAAACTCCTTTATAAATTTGAATTCATCCGAGCCAGAGTTGAGTAACTTGTATTTAAAAGTTTCGTCACTGGTATTTACCATTGTTAGTTTATTTATTTTAACTAGACAGAAAATTGTTTTATGGCTGAAAATAAAACTTTTTATAAATGTATTCAGGGGTTTTTGTAAAGTTAAGCTTTAGTTTTATACTTGTAGACAGGTAAATTCGTTAAATAAAAATTCGTAGTATAACGTACTTAGCTTAACAAATTACTAAAGCAGTTAAAAATATTATTCAACTTAGCTTTTTTACCTAGTTTAAATGGTAATTGTCTTATAACAAATAAATATATGTATCTAAAAAAATAAAAATAAAAATTAGCCTACACTTATAAGCTTTTGATTTTTTTTAAAGTGAATATGTTTTTAAACTCTTATTTGTTATTATAAGTTTCTAAGATTAAACACACTAGTAAAAAAAAATCATAAGCACTATTTCAAGGCTTGTTTATTTACTATTTTTATGAATAAAAAGAAAAACCTAAAAAATGTCGAACTATTTACCCTGTTTGTCACTCTTTAAAATTGCAGTTATGTAGTAATGTGCTTTGTATCTTTTTTTATGTTATATTCTAAACTACTGAAATAATTTAAAGTTGCAAACAGTTATCAACAACATAATCTAACAGTACTATACACTTTCTTAAACATTAAGGTTGTTCTTTAAACTATACTTGAAGTAAAGTCACTTTTTAAAACAAAACATTTAAAACTAAATCATTCAGGATCACTTAAAAGTTTTTAAATTAACTTTTTTATGAAATTGCAGGGTTGCCACTATTAAAGACAATAAAAAATATCCTGATATACCAAAATCTGTCCAAAACCATGCTTTTTAAATCTTTTAACGAAATTATCTTTTAAAATGAACAAAGATCAATTCTTCAAAATATTAGTAATTAACAGAATATAAAAATTAACCTCATTCATGGTCTAAAAAAAAAAATGGCCTAAATTTTTCAGAAATCTTTTAATTACTATATATTTTTATTTTAAAAACTACACTGAGTCATCCAAAGATTTCAAGATTTTTTTTAATACAATGTATTATCATGAGCGTTTTGAGTTTGTGGCAACCCTGGAATTATTCAAGTTGAGTTTTTTTCTTTAATTCTTAATTTTATATTTATTTTTTAATAACTTTTTTACAGTAAAGATAAAACTAAAAGCGTGTGTTTGTTTTTTGATATATTTCCTATGATTTTTATTTATTTTAATTGAAATAGTGTGCTCCATGATCAAATGTTTAGTAATTGAATGTGATGTTTTTATTAGAAAAAAATGAACGAGGAATATTTTATATATCAAGCGTAAATTATAAAAAGGTGAATAAAATTTGTACTTAAGTATTCAAAAATATTTTTGAAGCTATAAAGTTAAACTAAAAGACTTAATATATAATCTCCTAAATATTAAACAATAAATGTAACACTCAAATTATTTATGTCTCACAACTATTTTCGTTTAAAAATACTTCAATTTTTTTACATTGTGATCAGTTTTGGAAAAGCCTGCTTTTAAATTATGCCAATAATGTTTCTAAATATCTTATAAAATAACTTACTTTTGCAATTTAATGAGTGTTTCATCTTTTCAAGTAAACATTTGACTTAATCACTAACATATAGCTTTTGCTTTATGTACATGTTTGCCAGATATTTTTGGCAGATATTCTCCGGTTTTTAAAATTTCCTCCAGGTTTTTTAAAGTACACATTTTTGGATCTATATTAAGTTTGAAATTAAATTCAAGGTACGAATCAGTATTAAATAGTATATAAACATTCAAAAGATACTTAAAAGCTACTTTAAATAAACTTTTTCATATAAAAAATTAGATGATGACAAAAAATTGTATCTTTAGGATAAATTTTTTGTGACAAATAGAAATTTTACTACTTAAGATGTTAAAGTTGTTAAAAACCCCAGGTTTTTTCAGTACTTTGTTTCAAATTTCCCTAATTCCAGGTTTTTCCAGGTTTTCCGGTTTTTTGGCAACACTGTATATATAAAAAGGGGTTATAGCTGGGTTGTAACAATTAAGCCAGTAATAACAACAGTCAGTATAAGCCTATCTAGAGAAAATATTAAGAAGAATGAAAATACATTGCCAAAAAGCTTTAAAAAATTACTGATAAATGAGCTTTAATATTTAAATAATCAGAGTTGCCAAACCTTTTTTTAATTTTCCAGGTTTTCCAAGTTTTTTCCAGGTTTTTAAAAGTACAAACTTTTGGATCTATTTTTAGTTTAAAGTTAAGTTTAAGGTAAGAAACTGTGTTAAGTAGTTAAAAACATGGAAAAGATACCTTAAAGCTACTTTAAATATAATTTTAAGTATAAAAATGTTTGATGATGACAAAAGTTTTATAACTATATAATAGATTTTTTGAGTCTAATCAAAATTTTACTACTGAACATGTAAAAATTGTTAAAGTTTCTAGTTTTTCCAGGTTTTCTAAACGTTTTTTGTTAAAAATTTAAGGTTTTTCCAGGTGTTTTTTTGACAAAGTTGTCAAATTCTAAGTTTTTCCAGGTTTCCAGGTAAAGTGGCAACCCAGAATAAATGAAAAAAACAAAAAAGATTTGATATTTTTGTTTTATAAACTTTTCATAACATATTTTTACCTAAAAATCTATTGAGAGGCTACCTTGAAAACATAAACTAGCCTAAGTTTTGTAAATCTCAAAAAACTTACAAAAAGCTTAAATGTTCTAAAATATTTAAATATACTGAGTAGATTTAGTAAATGGAAACCCTGATGTTATAATTAAGATAGCTGTGAAAAGAATATAAGTAAGAATTCACTAGTTTTTGATCATATTACAACTGATTAAAAACTAAATTAGACTAAAGCAAAACATTATATTATATTATATAAATATATTCTTGTCCTAAAGGTCATTGACAAGTATATAACACAACTCATTGATTGTGGTCTATGTAACTATTACATTAGATACTTGGTAATTGATAATGATATTTGTATTTTTAAGTATAGAGATAAGTTTTTGTTTGAATTGTTTAATAAACTTAGAAATTAATTAAAATTACAAATAAAATAAATAAGTATACGTAACTTTAATATTTTAAAACAAATTTTAAGGTAATAAAAAAAACTCACAATTGTAGATAAGCATGAAAAAGTGAAAAACAGTTTATTTACTTACAAAAAGTCATTGAATTGTTACTGCCTTTATATACAATCATCAAAAATAGAATTTAAATGCTATGCTGGTAATGTCTCATATATGTGCTGAGTAGGCAAATTTGCTGTATCATCAAACTTTCAATTTTTTTAATAAAGTACATTTTATCAGAGCACAGAGCAAAGAGATAAACTATTAAATCTACAGTTTATATTTTTATAGTTTTGAAATTAAAACTATATCAAATTTTGGTAATTTTTGAGAGTAATTGAATAAAAAAAAGCTTATGAAGTTACTTTAAAAACAAAAAAAAATTAAAAAGCTATTGCGTGTTTGAATATTTCTTAACAAAAAAGGTACTTTTTGATAAACCAGTATTAAAATCAAAGTTTTTCTATTAAGAAAATGTATGTAAAAAATCCTTAAGCATTTAACCAAAAAATAAAAAAAATAGTGTTAACTTTAAAATAATAATGATAATTTTTGATATCTGATAGTGATACTGAGGAGTATTAATTACAATTTTTTTTAAATTCCCAAAAACTTCTAACTGAAAATAAAATTAATGTTTAAAAACCTGTTTTATGTTAATGAAGAGAAATTTTTATTTAAAAAAAACAAAAATTGTGTTTAATTTAAGTTTAATTTCACATTTCTTACTTATAATACATTTCTTTTCCTTAATGAAATCCAAAATATTTGTATTTAAGATTAAAATTTACACTTTTGTGTGTTTTCTTATGAAATTGTAAATTTTAATCTTAAAAACAAATATTTTAGATTTTATCAAAAAAAAACAAATTTGTACTCAACAGGAATTGCATATCAATAAATTATTACTCTTGAAAATAAAACAGCATTTAAACATAAAGTTAGTCTGGTAAAAAGTTCAGATAAGATTTATACTATATAAGTTTAGTAACAAAGTATTATATTGCTAGGAATAAAGTACATATGAATTCACTAATTGTTTTTATGCTAGTTTTATCTGCATTTATTTTGCAATAAACATTAGTTGTAAAATACTAATGTTTTAATTAAAGACTAACAAACTACAAAGCAAGTTTCTTTTTGATTTATACTAAAAAAACAGCTGTTAGACCAGAGGTTACTAAAATGGGTTATTTGGAGCCATAAAGACATAAATAAAAAGTTACACTGGATATTCTGGAGTTGACGATGAAAAGCAAAAAAAAAAAAAAAAGACGTATTTAAGGGTAGTTGTTTGAATTTTTTTCTCAGTAGAGCTGTAACTTTTTTTTTGACCGCAGTCTTGCAATTAAAAAGTTTGAGATACCCAAACTTGGACGTAATGTTGTTAAATATGTTATTTTGTAATTATTTAACAAACTGCTTTATACTTAAAATTTTACATAAGTTGTTACAACAACCGTTAAAAGCTAAAGTATAAAATAAAATATATCATTGAAGTTTTATACAAAAAAATATTTTTAAGCAGTTGTGTTTACAACAATTTAAAAATAAAACCAGATTTCTATATCACCACCACCTATAAAATGTCGAATGAAATATACAAAAAATAAAGTAAGCTTTTGTTTTCAATCGAACACTACATCACTTGGATATTTTGAAATACACGCTAAAAAACTTTATGTAAGATTACAAAATTAAATGTAAAATAGTTAAAACCATCCATATTTGCAACTTTCTTTTTTATCACTACTAGAATCGGTTGAAAAAGTTTTAATTGAGATTGTTGTTTATGTAATGCAATTCTCCATTTAAAAATTTATTTTACATTAATGTCTTACCGAGTTATTATAAAACTCTCTGTTATGATTTTCTGTCACAATTTCTAAAAAATGCGATCTCTACCATAAATTTAAAAAGAATATAGATGAAAACCCTGTTGTATCATTGTATGTAATTTCGTAATTATTAGATGTGCTTTCTGCAACTTACAAAAAGGATAAATTTTATTTTTCGTAAACATTTAATTAAAGGATAAATATTATTTTTAAAACATAAAGTAAACATTATCTCAAGTTCATATATCGTTTAGAATTTTTTAAACAGCAAAAAATATTTGTTTAGTTGATATGTAGTAGATGTAAAGTATTTACCTCTCTTTCAATGGAAAGAGCTTGTCAAGGTTTACTGTTGAAGAATTTTTAAATAATTCTTATATAACTATACTTATTTCTAAAACAGTCTGTAAAATATATACTTATAAATCTTTTGTTACTTTAAGTTATTGTGTTAAAAAAAGTTAACATACTCAAGGACATTTCAAAACTATGTTTAATTAATCAACACTTAGAAGAAAAGGTTCTGTAAAAGAACAATCTAAACAATTTCAAGCTTGAAAAGAATTAAAACTTTGAATTTTTTTAAAGTCTACCTATTGATTCAAAACTGTTCATCTAATGATAGAAATTTACAGATAAAAAAGTTTGTGTAGTTTTTATAAGTTAGAAGAGGCCGAAACGCAGATTAAAAAGAATTTTAATGATAAGATTTAAGCTAAAGTAATTTCAACATTTCTTTAAAAATAAAGTTTTATTTTTAAACACAAATTGTCATATAACATATTTCTAAAAAATTATTTTTAAACGTTTAAAATCCATTAAAATCAAATCGTTTTGAACTAAATAATCTCTATTCGTATGACTTATAGTTTAACTAACATGTAACAATTCTTTAATGTTTTACAGAAAGTAAAACATATTGCTTTGCTTGTTAAAATAACTATAAAAAACATGGACGCATTGATGTAAAAATATCAAACATGTAAAGCTTTATTATTTTTCTGCTAGGAAATATCAAAAATAATATCATATTCTTTGTAACTTAATATACGGAAATTCAAAAAATACTCGTTTCAAATATCATATAATTTTAATGCACATCTTACACTAATACTTATCAACTAATCAACAAAAAACAAGTGTTAAGCAACTATATAAAAACTAGTGCAAAAACAGTTAGAAACACTTAAATCACATAAATATCAAATAAAAACGAAACAACAATAATAGTGGATATATTATACCTAAATACATGTTTAGTTATACAATTGTATATACTTAAAAACTGAAAAAAAATTTAAAATATTATGTTTAAGATATATAATGTAAAAATATAGACTAATAGCTTTTGAATAAATTTAATGTTTAGATTAAAAAAACTATAGATTTTAAGATAGATTTTCAAGAACTTTTGTTTAGGTTTGTCTTACTAAAATGATAAATAAAATAATAACATCACTAATGATTGATTTGACTATGGACTGATAAATTAATAAATTTTAACACAAGTAACAAATAAAATTATTTAAAAACTATATTTTTATTATTAGTATTTTCGGCTAAAGTTCTGTAAACAGTTACTTATTTCATCTTAACCCAATAACAATTGATTCAGTATTTAGGAATTTAAACCCGCTTAATTAAACTATATTTGACTTTGCACGTAACTGAAATAATTTTGAAAAGTTATTAAACTCTTCAACTTCTAAAGTTAAAACTATACATATAAGCTTTAAATAAAAAAATTCATATTGACAGTCAAAAAAAAGAAACCTTTAAAACAGTTTGTTATAAACGGTTATTTATATAAAAAAAAATTGAAGTTTAAGCCATGGAATTTTCAACCTTTGAATTATCTTTACTTTTATTAAACATATAAGAAAAGTTTTTAAATTGAGTTTTCGCTAACAAACAAATAAATAACGTATATTTCGATTAATTACTATAGTAATTATATTATACAGAATTTAGATAAATTTCTGTTATCTATACTAAATCAATACCCTTCCAACTCATTCAAAACATTTAGAAGTATATTGTTATACACAAAGTAGTTGATACTATACTGAAAACCACATGAAATTAATGTCTCTAATTGCTTATTTAACATACGTTTTTGATTAACTGTTTTAAAAGTACTAACTGCAAAAAACATTGGCGAAAGTCAGCAGAGCAGAAGCCTAAACTTTCGTTTGATGTGAGACAAGCTAAAATTTAACATAATGGTTGATCATGCTAATTCAACCATCAGACCACAAGTTTCCGTAGACTAGAATGGTTTCGTCCTTGTTAGGACGAAACCGGACTCAGTCTACCAAAACTTTTGGTCTGATGATTGAGATGGCATGATCAACTCTCATTTTAAGTAGTAACTGCCTAGGTTTAAACCAAACCTTTCAATATTATCTTAAAATTATGTTTTGTTTAAGTCCGCAGTTTACTACTCAGATAAGCCATAAGTTTTTTTTTTAATTTAAAACTGTCTAAGAATACTTTGTGTAATTGATTTAGAATTTTATTGTGTTTTTGATGTATATATAAATATATATATATATATATATTTGTATTAGTATATTTGTTTTGTACTTGTATTTTGAAATTAGAATCTCAAAATTAGAAATATATTTTTAAGTATCTCAAATCTTCCCTTAGTTGTGTGTTGTTCTTCGTGATTGTTTTGTCTTTATCAAAATTGTTTACAATATAAAGTGTTTTTTATTTTACAAAAAAATCTACAAAGTTATAAGTACTCGTTACATTTCCTAAAGTACTTTCTAAAAAGTTCGTCTTCAGTAGGCAATTATATTAGAACTTCTTATTAAATTGCCTACTAAAGACGATTTTTTTAAGGTGTTTTAGGCAATGTAACGAGTACTTATAACTTTGTAGATTTTTATGTAAAATAAAAAAAGACTTTTTATTTAAAACAATTAAAATTAGAAATTTAGACTATCAACTAATCTAAAAATAGAGCAAAAACTATATTTTTAAGAATGACTTTATTTTCATCTTTTTAATCACATTTTACTTCAAAAAAAGTTTAAAAATGCTCTGTTTATTATAATGCATAAAATGAACTTTAACAAGAAAAGTTAATTAGCTCCCATCCCCATCAGCTTTAAAAGTTACTTTTTCAAATATTATTATTTATCAACAGAAACATGGGCACCTTAAGGCTAATAATTTGTATTGTAAAAAAAAAACAGTTTGCATTTAAATGTTTCTAAATACTTTTAATTAGTCGATGTAGTTTAAAAGATTAATAAAAAAGCCTTCAAATAATTTTTAAAAAGTATTTATAAGTTGTTACCTGCAGTATTTCCATAATCATTAACTAGAAAGAACTATTTTACCCTAAAAACGTCTTTTTTCAAATATTTTTCCTATACAAATTTCAAAGAATCTTTTTTCTACAAGACTTATATAAGTTTTTTCAAAAGTATGTTATATGTTTACGTAATATAAAATATGAGTTTATTGTTGATATTATTTTTATTCGTCTTAAAAACTCTTTGTTCAATAGATTATTACAAAATAAGTGATATAATAAATTTTATACGAACAGATAAAAAAAGGATGTTACTAAATAGGAGTGTTAGAAGATGGTATGTATTGGAAAGATACTAAAAATAATTAGCAGCTTCTTTTTGTAAGTAATTCATGAAGATTACAACTCAAATGATTAGTATAACAATTCACATTAATTCATTCATTTATAAAATAATTAAGACTACTTAAAATAAATAAACTTTTATATTTAATTATATGATGCTCTGTTTTTCTACATATATTTTGGATCATTCTATCTACTCGTGTACACTAGTTATCTATTAGATAAAGAATCTGGTTTTTAGTGTTATAGATTCATAGACCATTGAGTTTACACTACTTTTTTCTGTTGCTTCGATTTTTATAGTTGAGTTTTATTTTATTTCATCGAGTTCTTGAGTGTGAAAAGGTTTAGACTCTTTCTCTTACTACTTACAGATAACAATCAGTTAAGATTGTTGTATCTTCTAATTTCAATATTATACTCTATAAATATATTTTTTAAATAGAATTGATCATATAAGATAGGAAAACAAACTTCACAGCTTTATACAAATAAGTTATAATGAATGAAATTAAACAGAAAACATTTTTCAAGTTACAAAAGTAACAGTTTGTTAAAGAACCAGAGACCATTAATGATATTAGTATTTTAATCATTTTATTTATCGTTTAATTTTATGCTTTGTTAGAATTAGTATGTAATGATATTAACTTTTCATTTTATAAGTTTAGAGTGTGTGGAAAAATCTGCGATATGTTGTAACATTAAAAACATTTGATAGGCTTCCAAAACAAATTTTCTTATTCTCAAAACAATGTTGTTTATTTAAAGGAAATAATTTCATTTCAATGCATATAAATTTGCGTTTGTCTTTCAAATACACGTTAAGCTTAGTTGTTTTATTACTTAAAAACGTTTCATTAACTAGTTTCGAGAATCAAGAAAACCTATAGATTGCGGAGTTGATGTTAGTATTTTATAAAACTTTACGATTGTTAATACTTTTTATAAATTTCATTTGTGTCGTGATTTAATAGTTTCTTTCTTTAGGACTAAGAATTATTATTTAAAATAAAGTAAGTTGCATTTATTCAAAGTTTGTTTTTTTCAAAAATTATAAAAAAATGTTGTAACTTCTTACTGTAAGCTACTCCTAATTATACCAGTCAGTTTATAAGTTACTGGAGACCATGTAGTTAATACATAAACTTAACCAACATTCAAATATAACCTATTTGGCTAAGGGTTTATTATTCCATATCTAAAAATTAAGTAAAATTTAAATTATATATCTGTTAAGTTAGCGCGTACCTTTTGCCAACTATTTTATTTTGATTCTTTTATTTTATTTATTATGTTAATTTTTTTTGTTTTCGTTTCTTAATTTTTTTTTGTTAAATAGTTCTATAATTATATTGTTATTATTTAGTAACTTGTAAATATTACAAGTTTTTATAAAATTCCATTACAAAAGGTTACATAAAATATAATATTATTATTGTTTATTAAACTTAAAATTTATCAACCATAAGTTTTCTATGGTTACCATTTAATCTCCACTTTAAACTTTCAATTTAAAAAAAACTTTTATATTAAGATATTCAAATACTAATATTACTGGTAAAAGAAAAATTGAAAAATCTAATAATTAAATGTTGTGGATAACTTTAAGTTCTATTTACAAATCAAGCAACTTTAGTCTTTAGAATTCGGATCCAGCAAGACAATAACATCATGGATTAGCTAAATAACTAAATCATACTCTTTAGTTTTTTATAGTTATTTTAAGTTTAGTTTGATGGTTTGTTTACGCGGATTTTGTTTTTTGTAAATTCTTCAGTTGTAATAATTTTTGTATCAAAAATTAATGATTTCTGTGTGAATGCTCATGGGATAATGAATTAAGTATTTTTCCTCAAAGCGACTAGTATACTTCATATGACCCTCAAGACGTTTATTCTCTATGTACTTAATTAAAACTAAAAATAGCTGTAATAAAAATGTAAATGATAAAACTAATAATTTTTAAAATTTATAACTCCTCTATTTTTGCCCTTGCACACAGTGCTCTAAAGACAAATTATATATTCTTTGAGCTAATTAATTTCGTTTTTTTTTTTGATAATTGAACAAAGCGTTAACGCTTTGTATTGATAATATACTTTAGGTAAAAAGTTTTATGTTTTTTAATAACACAAAACTTTTTAATTACTAAATAAAATTAACTAAAAAACTCAAACATAAGTTAATCATTTTAAAAGGATAATTAATTTATTTCCTTTAGCTCTTCATTTGAATAAAATTGCTAAAAACTTAAAATATCATGATATAAATATAGTTTTTAAAATACCTTGCTAAAAATTGTTTTTATCATAAATCATAAAAGTTTGTTTAAAATGTTTAAATTAAGAGTAAAAATATACTAATGAATTTGAAGTTGAATGTAAAAAAAATGTTAAAATAAATACATTTAATAAGCAGAAATTTTACCAGAAACAAAATTATGTCAAAAGTACATTAAAAAAATACGACAATAAATGACAATAATACTAAAAGCACAGCTATTTATAAAGTTTTATATTGTTAAAATCTCTTTGTTTGCAAATTTTTGGCTCACGAGTTTTAATAAAAAAATTCTAGAACTGAGAGTTGATAGGTTCTTCTCGCTCTAAATAGAATTTTAAACCTACTATCCAGGTAGTTCTCACAAACAGGGTTGTTGAGGAGGTGCTCTTGGATAGATGACTGATCACCTTTTGGCTTAATGTCATCATAAAAATAAACCTTTTTAGTTTTAACGTGATATGTTGCTCTCGCCTGACGTGAAAACATTCAGATGTTTGACCTACGTAATCATTCCGCAATGAAATTTAACTTATGTATGCCACATAACTTAAATCATGGATAGGTGTGACATCTATCATAATTCCGTTAAGCGGGCGGTTGGTGTTATACACAGCACGTAGCGAAACGCTACAGCTAATGAAGCTTGATTCGCTAGTCTTATTGAGTTTTCACCCATATAAGGAAGGCGGAGGTAGACTGGGCAAGGATGTGAGCAAACAAAAAGATTTTTAAAACTCTATAAATAGCGTGTTTTTAGTATTATTGTTGTCGTTTCAAGATAACGACCGTATTTTTTTGAATTTAAGAAAATTTTGGATAGTAACATTTATCACCATCATTTCTAAATACAAGAAATTGAAAGAAAAATTAGTGTTTTATAAACATCAAAAATTCTTATCTTTATAATATAAAATACTTTTATTCCTAATAAAAATATGTTTAGAAAAACTTCGATAAGTTACTCATTAGTTCTACTATTTTTAGCTTATTTCGGTATATTATCAAGTTTATTAAGTTAATGAGCTTTGCAGGCTCATTTTAAAAAATTATTACGTCATATAGAGTCAAGCATATAAAAAGAAAGAACAATTACCTACCAACAAACACCTCATCACTAGTTCTAGCTTTAGTGGTAAACATATTAATAATGAATAAAAAACTATATTTAAAATACAACTATTGCCTCTCAGTTCAAGAATTAAAGTCCATTAGAGCGCGTGAGTATAAATAATTTTTAAACAATAAGACATTAACACCTTAAAACTATACAAATAGTGTTTTTTTATTGTTTTAGTTTTTGTAATTTTCAACTTCTTTAAACAATTTCAAGTTTTTTATTTTGGTTCTAACTTCTTTAACTGTTTTTATTCATAAAGCGTTTTTAATATATAATTCTAATATATGAGTTTAGAAATAAAATCTCAACAAATAACGATCAAAAGGCAAACACTAAAACATTTTTACAATTTTTAACTAAATTAACAGAAATATCTACAACTATAAAAAATTAATTGGTTTAAAAGACTTTGCTTAAAAAAATTAGAAAATAAATTATTAATTGCAAAACACAATTTATTTATTTATTTTTTAATTAGTTGTACAATGATTAATCTTTATCTTTTAATTCCAGGAATGAGCTTTTTGTTAGCACAAAACTAAATCTCAGACTTTCTTGCTCATCTATCTAAATTAGTGTGTACAAAATACGTTAGTTGCTGTGAAAAGTAATAACTAAAAATCATTTATTATTTTAAGTGTATTAAGTTACAAAACACCATTTGTTACATAATACTTAAAATAAAAGCTATTTATTAACTTCGGTGATGAATTTTTATAAAAATCTGGTAACTACATAAAACTTCCAACACATCAAAAAGCAGTCTTCAAGATGTAACATAATAATGTAATATATTAACTTGTTTCATAACATAAGCAAAAAGTGTTAAATTATTATTAAAACTTTATATTTAGTGTTTTTTATAAAACATACCAGTTTTGAAGAAATTGCTACAAAAGGGTTTTTTATTTTTCTATTTGGTAATTTTTGCTTTGGAATCTGACATACAGCAATAAATTATCGACAACAATTACGTTTTATCTAATAGATTAAAAATTTTAATTTAGTTTTTAGTTTATTTTGTTGAGTTAGAATTTTAAACAATGTTCAAAAAAGTATTAAACAGGACTTTTTTTTCTTTTTTTTGAATTTACTTTTAATCATAAAACATGAATTAGTTATTTATCATAAAATATGATTTAGTTATTTATCATAAAGTATGATTTAGCAATTGTTAAGCAATTAATAATAATAACTTCAAGCAAAGCAGCATTGAATATATGCTTAATAATTTTTAAATATTTAAAATAGTTTAATTATTTTCCAACAAAACTATAACGTGTAATTTATAATTTATTGTTTTAGTTTATTAAACGTAAAAAATCACTGAAAATTGTTTATTAAGACAAACAATACCTGGATACATCATAAAGTCTTTTTTAAAGCACTAATAATATTAAATATAGTTTAACAGTCCGTTTTTAAGCAAAATTAAATTAACACAATATTTTTCTACCTATTATTAGAACAGTTTTTTTAAAGTTAATTAAGTTTAGAAGTTTCTAAATTTCAAAAAAATTAAACTATTGCGTTAAGATACGAAGTTCTAAGAAATAGGTTGATTCAGTCTAAATAAAAAAGTTTTAAGTAAAGTTTTGTATAAGTAATAAACAATTGTTTGTGTTTAGTACTAAACATAAGTTATAACATTTCCATTGTAATTCGTTACCGATTAATTAATACATTTTTAATCTATCTAATCCATATATTTATTGCAAAAAACGTAGTGAAACTAGATTCAAAAGTCATATGTAGTAGCAACTTGTGAGTACCCAATTCGAATGTACTAGCTGTTTATTACGTATGTACGAGATTTGATACTTAGTACTTACGTATTTTAATGTAAGTGTTCAATCTTAAAGCAAAACACTTAGTGTTCCAATCACTTTACATATTAAGACATACAAACTATATGTTTAGGCACAAACTTCTTGTTAAGCACATACTTGTTGTTTTAGTTTAAAATAATCAAACATTTGCTTTTCAGAGCAAAATTTTCAGTATTGTGCGTTTTTTAGTAACCATGTATAGTAATTAAGAATTACAGAATTAATTATAATTTCAGCTAAATTTTTTATTTTAAATTATTCAGCTTTTAATCAAGTACTTTAGATAACATAAATTATGTTTTTAGTTACACAATTAAAAATGACACTTCTGCCCCAATTTTAAAGTCAGAAATTCATTTTAATTTATTATCATATAAAAGTTAAGTTTAATTGTTGATTAGTTATTTTACACCATTTCAGTTTTAAATTTTTCGTTATACATTGATATTTTTAGTACGAAACCATTTACTTTTTCAATTTTTCAAAATAAGTTTTGTTTACTTCGTTTAATTTTTCATTTCAGGATTTATATGATTCAAAGATAAAAAATAAGAAGTAGTGTATTAAAGAAAATTAAATGGTTAAGAAAATACTTATATTTGTTAATAAAAAATGTTCGATATTTAATGTTCGCTTATGTAAAAATATTACTTTTGTTAAGGAATTATTTTTAATTAAACAACGTTTTAAAACATTTTTGTTTCTTTTTAAATTAACTGTTTAAACTTTTTTCATATAAATGTTTACTGAACTTTTTTACTTCTTAATGTTTTTTTATACTAAGATATTAAAATCTATAATATTTTTATTTAAAAACTTTAACAAAAGTTCAAACTAAACATTTTAGAAGTCATTTTTTGTTGCGCTCATTGGATATTGGCTTTGATAAAATGAACTTTTTTAATGTTGAAAGTTTGATGACTCATCAAACTTGCCAACTAACCACAAATATGCAAAACCACAACAAAGTAATATAGAAACTTCAATCTTAAAAAGTATAAAAAAGAAAATAAAATTTTGTATAAACCTTTTGTTGGAATAATTTTTAATTTTATTTGTTCAAAGTTTATTTATTGCTGTGAGATTTTTTTACTTTTTACTTAAAAAAAAAGTTTAAAACTGTAAAGAGTTACAGTTTTTTTTCAATGTTTTTTTTTTTGTTATTTTAAATTGTATTGTTTTTATTAAAAAATTTTATTCCTGACTTATATTTATACATTCAGTTAGAAATAACAAAATCAAGAGCCAAGTTTCTGGTGTCAGTGGCACACATAACCACAATCAATAAGTAGTGTTATGTCACTGTCAATGGCCATCAAGAATATTGTATCATTTTAAAGTTTAAACTATTGTGCTGTAATATATTTTAGTTCTTTTAATCAGTTGCAATAAGATGAATACATACTTAACACTTACTTTTCTTCTTATTACAGTCAATTTTAATTTTACAACAGGGTGGCCACACATTCAAACTACTCAGGGTAGTTTAATATCTTTAAATTTTTTAGCTAAGTTAGAAATTTTTGCATTTATTCACACAAGTCAGGCTGGTTTAGATTTTTCAAGTAACATTCTAAAAAGAATAAATTTATTTGTTTTTTTATAATTATTTACTAATATAGCTTGTTTAACATAATTTTTCTGTTTTTTGCTTTTGGTAGATTTTTTGTATTTTTTTAACTACCCAAATTGGTGTGATGTAAACTAATGGCTGATTTATTTGTTTCAATAATATTAATTCTTCTTAGTTATAAAGCAAATACTGTGTGGTACAGATCAAGTTCAAAGTATTTTTTTTAGTGAAATACTAATTAAGTTCCTAAAAAATGGTATTTCACTAGATTTTGACAAACTTAATTATTATATTTTACTTTTAAAACTACAATTTTTAAGATACTTTGATGTAAAGCAGGTTTTCTCAAAATGATTCAGGTTGACTTTCGGGAGCTGCTAAGGGCAAAAAAGGGTTTGACTAGTAACAAGACTACATGAGAGCCATGTTTTGAAAATTACCTTACATATTCAGGAATGATGGTGTAGAGCTGGGTTTTCAAAGTGGGCCATGACAAAATCTTAGGGGACCATGAGCGGCAAGGGGGATATGAGCATTAAAGGGGCCCTGAGGTCATAATCTGATACTTAAACTAGATATCCTGGAGTTGATAATGAAGAGCAATAAAAAAAGTTTTAATTGTTTTTTAATGGTAGCTTTTTTAAGTAATCTTGTTTGGAGGGGGCAATAGTATTTTTAGTTTTAATTTCTTTAAAGGGTGCTTTTGAAAAAAAAAATTAAGAAACCCTGATGTAGAGCAAACTAAAATAGTTTTAGGCTTATCTAAGGGTAGTTCTGAAATTTACAATAAAAAACATTTGTAAAAGTTTTAAACGTACTAAATGATCTGGAGTTGTTCATGAAAAGCAAAAAAACGGTTTTAGACGCGTTTAAGGGTTTGTTTGGCGCTTAAATATGAACAGGGCTACCCAAAGTGGAGAGTTCATAATCTCTAAATAGGGGGCGTCATAAGTCTATCATTTGAAACTGACACTTGATATCCTGGAGTTGCTGGTTAAGAGCAAAAAAAAGGTTTTTATGTAGTCTTTGAGAAATTTTTTAGAGGGACCATTGATTTTTTATTTTCTTCAAATAGACCATATGAAAAAGGTTTGGTAAACTCTGTAATGTAATGTTACTTAGTTATTTACTTAATAAAATAATTTCAACCTTCAAGTGTTTTAGACAACTAAAAATGTATGCTCACTATTCACTGTCAAAAGCTAAAATATAAGATAGTTAAAAAAATTAGTTATCTAATAGTTTACCATTCTAAATATTGTGATTAAGATTATTCTTAAAAGTATGCAGTTTTAAATTAAACTTTTTATGTCAGTAGTAATTTTTTATTTTTTTTTTCTTCTTTTAAAGTAAAACAGACGACTTTATTATGTGTAAAGATATGAACTACAATTCTTTCAATTACAAAAAGTTTCATAAATGTTCTTAAAAACATTTAGTGGTAGTTATCACTTGCCTTAATTAATACTGATGCACCTGAAACCTAAGGTAGTTTTGTGAGTACATAAGATTGATAGTAGTTTTAGCTTAAAACAATATATTATTTTACAATCATGTTGTATTTAAATTTATGTTAAATGTCCTTTACTAATATTATTATATTACAATAAAACTACTTTGAGATTTTAGCTTGTGGGTTGATAGAAACTTTAAAATAAATGCAAACAAAGTTATTTTTAAACCAAAGTTAAAATTTTATAGTAAATATATAAACACAAAAAAATTTACATAAATAATTTTTAGTTATACTTACTCAAAAAAGAAAGACAACAAATTTAAGCATAGTTTGCAAAAACATGTATTTATTAAATACTAATAGATAAAACCACCTACTTCAAAAAAATTTTAGAAGCAGTACAAAATATGTATTATATTAATATACTATTAAATTAGTTGTTAATATATTTATAAAATACATTGTGTCAAGCATCTTAGATGACAATTTAACCTTTTATGAACTATAAAAATTATAACTTGAAAGACTGAAAAAAAAGTATTTAAAGGATATTATTAAATAAACTTCTGTACACAGTTATTAAAAAAACTTAAACATAAAAAGTTCTGCATAAATAACATGTCATTAAGCCAAAAAAAAAAATTGCAAAAACTATTTCTGACACTATATCATCTTAATTTAAAATATTCATACATATTCTAATTTTTAAATTTGAAACGAAAGTGAATTATTGCAGGGTTTCCTATTGAAAAAAAAATTATTTAAATGCTTTCTATAGTTACAATCAAAAATCTTATAACTAAAAATATTGGTCAATGTTTCATTGTAATGATTTATAAATGTTTTCATCTAATAAATTTAAAAATAATGTTTATGAAAATCATCATTAATTATAATTATTGAGTATATTATGAAAATGGTTGTTGAAAATTTCGAATAAATACAAATCAAACATATATTTTAAATTATTAAGTATAAACTACAAAATCCACCAAACTTCAATGTACTTTTAATTTAATAACCTTTTTTAAGTATAATATTATACAAGTGAATTTTATTGAAACAAGGACTATTTAAATATTTTCTGCGGCTACATTAAAATATTAATTAAGATTTGTGTTTCATATTATCTGGTTTTCCCAAAAATATTGTTCTGATTTTGTTTCTACCTTTAAAACTTAACAATTTTTATTTGAATTTATTTATAAAAATGATAGTTACGATTATGTAATCATACTATAAACAAATTGATATATTGAAAAATTTTTTAATTGAAAATGTGAATTCTTAAGCTCATCGAACTTTAGTATACTTTTTGACATCAAATATCCACATAAAGTATATATTGAGTACAGTAAATATCTCAAATTTAGAATATTTTAGACTACAAACCACTAGATTTATACATAATTTTAGAAGAACTTTCTCAAATTAAGATATAATTTAAATAAAAAAAAAAAGGAAGAGACAAGTAAAAATTTCTATACTTGTTGAAGAAAAGTGTAAATGTATTTCAAAACTCAAATTTTAAGTTATAATGCAGAGTTTTAAAAACTTATTTTTACAAAACCTATTTTTTTATTTTAAATAAATTAAAAAAGCTATGGCCCCTTCAACAACATTACTCCTACTACTCTTTGACTCTTTTATCCTAAGACCTTCTTTTTTTGCTCTTCATTGTCTTGTCAGCTCCAGAATATCTAGTGTAATATCAAAACTATCAATAAAAAGCTAAGACTTTTTTAAGTCCAGAAGACTTATTGTAGGTTTCAAATATGACCTCATAGATTCCATGTGGCTCCTTTAATACTCATGACCACTTTTTGGCCCCTTCGTTGCTCAAGGCCACTGAAAATCTGTCATGGCCCAAAAGAAGGCAATTTGGCTCACCTTGAGAAACCCTGTTATATAGCTATTTAAACCCTGTTTTATTTGATATATAGCAGATTGTTTATAAAGTAATGAAATTAATTTCCTTAGTTTCAAATACATTTATAAACACTCAAGTACAAATTTTGTTGAAGTAATTCTATGCATTATGCATATAAAATTTCTACCTTCTTATATTTTAATAAAAAAAAAACATTCTCAACAACCTCACTTTTAAGCACTTTTTGATGAAGCTTGTACATAATATTTGAAACAACTTATGTAGATCTAATTAATGTAGTTAAGAGATTTCTGATAATTTTAGACTTTTTTTTAGATTATGATTGAATTCCTTACTTAAATTTTGTGATTAGCTACCTTGCAATTCACAATTTATTTTTGGTTTTTCTGACTTGTATGGTGGCCAAAAAATTTACAGTCCTGGAAAACCTTGAATTTGACAATTTAGGCTAAAAAACTGCAAAAACGTGGTAGTTTAAACAAATTTTACTTGTTAAATAGAAAGTTTTAATTAAAACAAAAACTCTATCATACAGGTACAAATTATTTTGTTATCATCAATATACCTTTAAAGTAGCTTTACCTATTTAATGTTGTTATACTGTTTAACACAGTTTGTTACCTTAAGTAAAACCTTAATTATAAACAGACCAATAACTTGTACTTTTAAAAATCTGAGAGAATTTTAGACAATTGGGAAAAAAAAATTCTCAAAATCATTTGGCTACTCTGAATCTAGCTTGTTCAGGTTTTAAAAATAGATTTTATTTCAAATATGCTTTCAACAAATACTATTAGTTTTTAATAGAAAACTTATAACCTATCTGTGTGGCAATAAATTTGGTGTTAAATTTGGAAAATCACTATAAAAAAACAAATAATCATAAATTATAAACAAATATATTTTCTACCTTTAAAAAAAATAGAGCTGCAAGTTTTTTATTGCTCTTACATTAATGCAGTTTTAATTAACTAATATGTTTTACTTTTAAGTTAACAAATGTTAGTTTTGTCCGGTAAAGACTTTTTATGTCAAGTTTTTACTTTTTATGAATTTCAATTTAAAGTATACTGAAAATACTGTTTAATGAGTTATGTTGATTTTGTTTGTATTGAAATTTCATTTGAAATAAATAAAAAATTCTTGATATTTAAAACTGCAATTGTCTTTAAACTGAAATTTTTAATTTTTGATTTAATGAACAATACTTTTATTTAGTAGAGTGATATATACATAACCAGTGGAAAAAATTTTCAAGTGTGCAGTTGAGGTTTTGGTGTTGTCACCTATACAGGTAAGTTAACTATATATTTTTTTTAAGTTGAGCTAAACTTAAACATAACATATAATGTAGATTAAATATAATTTAAAACTACAATCCTACGGTTTTAATGTTCATAAAAAAGTTTAATCTGTATTTGGTTTTAGTAATAACTACAAAAAATAATAAATAACTTAAACTAAACTAAGTACAAATTTAAACTTAGAAAACTGTGTTTTAAAGTGTGAAACTTAAAAAAGTAATTTGATTAAATTAATAAAAAAATGTTTTCTTTGCTTCACATAAACTTAAACAGTTTTTATACATTTTTAAAATAAGTTGTTAAAGATTAATTTTAATTGTGCTTGTACTGTTGCTATCAGTTGTTTCAATGTTACAATAATCTTTTTTTAATTTTATTTAGGTTAGTCCTGGGTATCAAGAAAACTTGTAAACAACATAATAAAAACGAAAACTAAGCTAATTAATTGAAAAAAAAAACATTGAAACTTGATTTATCTAACATATCATTAGTAAGTATATTTTATAAAAGTATAAAGTTGGTGCTTAATTTCTTTATATAAACAAGCAGTTTAACTTAATAAAGTCATTATTCTATATGTATATTTTTTTATACTTTTCATAAAACTTTTAACCATTACAACTAAAATAAATAATTGGTTTTTTTGATTTAATCTAGAAACCATAATATTTTGGTAATCTATACTACTCTTATTTAGACATAAGTTTGCTCATGTAATTAAATGCCATAAATACTGTAAACTTAACTTTAAATGTAAATTTAATCGTTTAATTTTTTTACCAAAATCTAGTAAGTTTTTTTAAACAATAATAAAGTATTTAAACCTTTTTTAAGAAATGTGACTGTACTATTAAAATTACAAGTTTTATATGAACTTCATTAAGTTTGAAACAAAATACTATATATCTAAAAGTTTTTTATGATTTATTAAAAACTTAGCAAACTTTGTGTGGAATTGTAAAAACTTAAACAGATATTAACTTATAATTAATTATAAATATTTATTTTGTTTCACAAAATTTACAATATGAATTATTTTTTTATATTAGCAAACATATTCTTTTTAAAACAGCTTGAAGAACAAGTACATAAGATTTTACATGTCATTTTAGAGCATTTTATAATTGCTTGTAAAGTTTCTAAAAATATTTTTTTAGATTTTTTTAATTATGATCACATGACTCCCCTGTTGGTGTTTTAATGCTTATAGCCCCCCTTTGGCCCTTATTATTATTGTAACAATATTTCAAGCTTATATGTAACATTCTTGTTCAAGTTGTTTTTTTTATGCTATTTTAAAAAATCAAAATTACTTATTTAGTAAATTTTTTTATTTTTATTTTTTCTATTATTATATTAATGATATTGCTCGCTGTAAACAAGTTATAATAAACATATACAAAATCAACATAAACAAACACTTTATTTAAATTACCAAGTATGTTTTATTGTAATTTTTTAATAGTTCTAGGATTTTGTTTTAAAGTTATACAGTTTTTTTTTGAGTAGTCTGTGTTTGAATACAACAAAATATAGTTTTTGTTATTTCTTTAGAGTTATCAATTAATTTTTTGAAAAACACTTTTATTAGAACTAATATTATTACTCAAATTATATTGTTTATCTATTTTCCAAATATACTTTTATGTTTTGTTAGAGATTATTAAAAACAAAAAATAGCAAAACTTTGTTGATTATAAATTATTTACTTAAAAGTTTATAATTTAATATATACAAAGACTATTGTGGTTGTCTAAGACAATTTAAACAGCAAGTACATTGGCTTTATTCTGCAATTTTTAATATCCTTAAGGTGCTTCTAAAGTTTCTGATATGAACAAAAAGGTTTGACTTTATTTTTCAGCATAAACTTTGTTTCATAGTTTTTGACTTAAATTAACAAATTTTTACATAATAAGTTAAAGTTTAAACGTTACTTCTTTGTGTTGTTTGATTATCCATCCTTCGTTTTTTTATGGATAATAAACTGAAAAACTATTTTACTCAGGTTTTCAGAAAAAAAATTTCTTACCTTAGTTACTTTTCTGAGAATAATTTAAAAGTTAGGAATAGTTAAACTAAAATTTAACTCTAAAAATATTTACTTATATAACTTTAATTTTAAGTTTAAGCACTTTGTTCAAATAAAATTTTTAACTATTTACCAAAACTAGCTTGTATGTAACAATCTTATTCAAATAGATTTATTTCTACAATTATTTTAACAAACCAAAATAAGTTATTTATTTAAATTTGCATTTTAATTTTTCAAATATAAAATCAATGTTAGTGCCATTAGTAAGCAAATTTTACGCGCTTTAAAAAAAAAACTTAACATAAGAAGTTAAATTTTAAAAAAACTCAAAGTTTTTAGTGATTTTAATTATTCTACATGTTTTTTTTTATTGTTTAAACATTTAAGAATTCAATTTTAAACTTTTTCAGTTTAAGTTTTTAGTTTAAATATTCTAATTTTTCATTAACGAAAGATATTTTTTGTTATTTGTTAGTGTTATCAACTTAATATAAAATAAAACCTTTTTTTAGCTAATTTTCGTATTCAATTTATATTTTTTATTTCCTATATAAGTTTCAGCAGTAAATAGAGGTAAGCTGAGTTGGTTTAAACCAGGGTTTCCCAAAGTGGGCCAAGTGGCCCCCTAGGGGGCCATGACAGATACTCAGGGGGCCATGAGTAGCAAAGGGGGAAGAGGGGGGCCATGAGCAGTAAAGGAGCCACAGGGGGGCCATGAGGCCATAACTTGAAACTTCGAAACTTACACTAGATATTCTTGAGTTGCAGATGAAGAGCAAAAAAAAAAAAAAAAAGTCTTACGTGTATTTTATGGTAGTTTAGAAACTTACACTAGATATTCTCGAGATTCAGATGAAGAGCAAAAAAAAAAAAAAAAAAAAAAGGTCTTACGTGTATTATATTGTAGTTTATGAGTAATCTATATGTTGAAGAGGGCCATTACTTTTTCAAACTTTTTAAAGGGGGCCATTAGCAAAAAAGTTTGGGATACCCTGGTTTAAACAGTTTATTAAACAGAAAAAAATTATACTTGACAAGTAAAACTTACAGTTCACTTTAACTAAGAAATATAGCTAGTACAAATTTAAACATATATACGAACAAAGATTTAATAAGTACTATTTTGTTCAGATGTTTGCAGTCCAGTATTTTGAATCCAATTTTAATATCAATCTTTGTTTATTGACTCAGGTTAGTTGAATTCTTTTTTATCTATAAACTAATTCTTAAAACAAATCAAAGTTATGCTGGAAAATATAATTTAGAAAGACTTAACGAAATAAAAAGCATGTATTTTATATAAAAAACCTACCCTTTGTAGGCAAAAAGAGTTTGACTGTTGTGCTGCTCAATTTAGTTAATGCTCTTTTTGATGTTTAAATGTTTGTATTTAATTATCTCTAATTTCAAGTATTATGATTAGTTATGTGTAATTGACTTCGTATGTAATTAATATTTGTTTATGGTGATTGCTACTGTTACTATATAAGTTGAATTTATATTTTGTTTATTGCTATTTATTAAACGATAATGTTAGCGTGAAGTATAGATTATTTTCACTGAGTTTCTTTTGTATAATGTTTGATATAATTTGTGGGTAGGTTAAACTTTTGACGAGCAGGTAATTAACACTGATAATAACCTTTAGCAATATGAAGCTTAGTAAGTTTTAAAAGTCTTTAATTATATACTTAAACTACATAAAAAAAAGTTTTTTTATTACGTAGAAAGTTTAAAGGAAAACATTTGGTTAAGATAAATGATTATGTTCTTAACTTTTTAATAAAAAGATTTCAAAAAGATTTAACTGTTTTTTTATCCTTACTTTATGCTTAATTTGTTTTGATTGTTTTTACCTTTGTGTGAAAATTAAACTTAAACAAAAGTTGTTTTTTAGTGATTGTAAGATAAATGAGAATATTTTAAAACTTTTATTGTCAAGTATTTATGATTTTGGTTTACGTTGTTGTTTTACATAGCTTTTACAGTTAAGTTACCAACTGCATAAATTGAATTTTTTATCAAAACTTAATCAAAAAGTACTGTTTAGCTTTCAAGAGCTTGAACTTGAATACCATTATTTTACAAATATAAAATTTTTAACTAAGGTTTTAATTCTATAAATACAAACTAGTTGTTAAGGTTATTTGAAACTTCACACAGGGTTTTTTTTAATCCTTCTGTGTAAGTAAGTTATTATATAATTTTAATGTCTATTACTTGTTTCAAAGCTTTTGTTTGTTTGCTTACACTAATTAATTGAATATAAAACTTTTAATTCATTAAAAAGTTTACAGTTATAACTTTTAAAAACAGTATTAAATGATTGACTTTGGTTTAAAGAAAGTGTTTAACTAAAAATTATAAATACTCATTATGTCAGTGTTGCTATTAAGGTTATTATTTTTATATTTAAATTATGAAACAGTTTCGTTTAAAGTTAAACTCATAGATATAACCACTTTTTACAACTGTACAAGTCTTTATATGTTTTCGTTAATAAAAATTAAAAAAATAATTTTGAAATACATTTTGTTTTTAATTAAAATAAAATTAATATTTTGTCCTTTTGAAATATAAAATTGTTTTTTTTTGGTCAAAAAGGACAGATATCGTCTTAGTCAAATTAATTTGTAATAATATTTCTTATTTAATATGATTATCTTAGCTAAACTTAAGCTTTTTATTGCAGAAATAAAACTATTAGTAACTATAGTTTAACAGTAAAATGTTTTATGAGGTTAAAATACATGATCACTGATTTTTTTTTAATGTAGTATTAATATTTTTATTTCATTATTGAGTTAACCTATATAAAAAAGTATTGTAATAATTCTCACTATTTAGACACTATCAGCAATATCAACTGCTGTTACTAATATTGAAAAAGTATGTTGTACAAAACTTAGATTGAAACTTGAAGACTATTCGGATAAAACAATTAATGTTAGAAAAATTGTTAAAATAATAATATAAATTGTTACTGATAGTGTTTAACTAAAATAAAATTTGAAAAATAACTCGCTTAAGGTTAATCAATTAGTTGATGTTAAAATATTTAAAGCTAAATTTTTTTAATAAAAAATTTTTGTTAAAAATTAGTTCATAAATATCTTTATCTCATAATCCCTAATAATTGTAACTTTAATCGTGCATTTTGCAGTAAAATTTATTTATAAATGCTCGCAACTTAATTTAAATTCAACAATTACTCGCAAAATGTTGTTTTAGTTTCATAGTGACGTTACTTAAATTTTAAATTAAAACTTTATTCAATTAATTGAGTATATTTATGTTAAAATTTTATAACTGTACTTATTTCATTGAAACTAATCGGAGAGCTTCCTAATTTTTACAGTGCTTAAATTAAAGCGCTTTACAATCAATATTTACCTTAGTAAAGTTCTAACCATTTTTTTATAACAATTTTGTTTTAAATATGGAAAGTAAGTTAAAGCCAAGAAAGTAAAATTTTAATAAATAGAGTATTGATAAAATAAAAACATACATATTTACTTTTATATAAATGTTTTGAAATATCTTATTATACTTTGTTTGTTTATTTCAGCTCAATTTTGCTTTAATTGCAAAACTAGATCTTTTTAGCTACTTTGATGTACTTTTGTAATCTATACCATTTTAATATGTATTCAGAGACGAAGTTTTAATGACTGTATTGTTGTGCATTTATAAATGTTTTTTCAGATAAATAACAAAACATGTTTTTGAAAATTTGTTTTTTGACTTATACTTTTTATTCATATTGTGTTTTAAAAGTTTTTATAATTTTTTTAGAAAAATGCGAGTAAAACATTTGTTTCCATAGGAAATCTAAAGTTTCTAGTAGTTGTTGTAACTATTTAGCTAAACTACTAAACAGTTATGCACATATGTTTTACTTATTTTTGAATATTTATTTTTTTTTCACTTGTGGTACATACTTTGATTTAATACAAATTGAATTTTTTAGTGAGATTTTATAATAATTAATGACACTCCTGTGCTAAATGTTAAATTAAAGCTCAGAAAATATGTTTATATAATGTTAGTACTTGTTTATAACTTGCTATAAAATTCATCAGTTCTAATAAAATATATATATATATATATTACGTCATACTGTTTTTTGTTTTTTTGCATGACTTTTGTATCTTTGTTTAGTACAGTGCTTTTTATTTTGAATTTAACTGGCTGATGATCAAAGCTTTATGAAAAATTAAAGCTTTGTGAAACATATGTTCCAGAATTTTTAAAATCGCCATTTGAATAAATTATTTAAAAGCCCTTCAAGTGGGCTCAGTTGAAAGTGTTTAAGTTTAAACATTAACCTTATTTTATATATATATATATATATATATATATATATATGTATATATAAATAAAAGCTAAATCTATTTAGAATTCTAAGATAGTTTCAAGCATAGAATGTGATTTTAAATACTAAATAAATAAACGTTTTTTAGAGAAAGTGGAAGCACAAATTTCAGAAACATTTAGATACTTTTATGATACTTGAATACTGCAAATAAAAATTTTAGTTATACTTTGTCTTATATATATTTTTTTTCTTATTATTTGTTAGATCAATTATTAGATATTAATATTTGTTAAAACAATAAATTAAATTTCAATTGACGTTAAGATAAAAATTCAAAAAAATACCTTACAAATGTTAAAACAGGTTAACTAAAGTTTTCTTTTAAATACCTCAGTAGAAATATTTAAATACATTTGCATTTATTAAAAGCAGTTTGAAAACAGTCAAAATTATCTATTTTTTAGAAACTTATGATTTTAATTATAAATTTATAAATAAACATTGAACTTTTTCTAAAAAGTTTTATACTATATTAAAAGAAAAAGATTTTTTAGTTATTCCGAGTTGTGTTTATAAATTATTTATTCATTCGAAAGATGTATATATATATATATATGTATATATATATATATATAATTTATTCAAATGGCGATTTTAAAAAATTCTGGAACACATGTTTCACAAAGCTTTAATTTTTCATAAAGCTTTGATCATCAGCCAGTTAAATTCAAAATACAAAGCACTGTACTAAACAAAGATACAAAATTTATGCAAAAAAACAAAAAACAGTATGACGTAATATTGTACATTACAAATATTCAGTACAAAAATCGATCTACCTACTAACTAATTAAACAACTAAAATTAACGAAAACAACAGTTAATTGACTATAAAATGCTTCAAAATTTGTTGTGTTTTAAAAGAAGCTTTTTTATATGTCGACAAGACGATATAAATTCGTTTCGCTTATTTAAACAACCTTCCTTTTTTAACGCATACATATTGATTCTTTTAAGCACAGCCTACAAACAGGGTTGTTACCATCTGCTATTGGCTGTGCTCTTTTTATCACCTCCCGAGTTAATTTAAAATCAATTTTTTGCGCATAAGGCCGCAAACATACTTCGAAAGCTCAGTTTCATTTTCGTATACACCACCTTTAAAGGATTTTTTATGGTTGGCATACCGAAATCTGAATTGAGTGGAGCATAGGCCGATGTAGAACTTCTTTTCAAGGTCAGAGTTAACTGTTGCCTTGTAAATAATGTTCTCTGACCGGCAATTGCCCCCCTTCAAATTGTGTTTACAGCCACCGGCGCAATTACACTGATTTTTGATTGAATTACTTTTGTTTAAAATCCTTTGATTATGTGACTTGATTAATCTCTCCAAATTCGCCATACATGAATAACTGATTCGCATATTATGTTTGTTAAATATCTTTGATAATGGGTTATTTTTGTTGAAATGTTTTTTTACTAGATTTATAAATTCTCTGCCGATGTTTGTTTTAACTGAAGTACAGAATGGGGGATTATACCAAATTATATTTCGATTTCTTTTACTTTTATTGGTCGTTTTGTTTTTTTGCTTCGTTGTTTCAAAATTAAGTTTATCATTGTAACCGCATTTTTTCATTATTAGTTCGTAATCTTGTTTTGTCTTTAAAAAGTTTTCTTCGTTGCTTTATCTTTTATTTAAACGTTTATTAATTATTTCTGGTATTTGGTTTATAATATTTTTTGGGTGGCTAGAATATTTATTTATATACATAATTTTTGCATTTTTCTTTTTATAAGGCATATAGGAGAGATCATGCAAGTTGAGCTTCACATCCAGGTAGTCAGTCGTCAACATTGGTGATTCAATAGTGACTCTTAACCCCATAGACTTGAAGAAGGCGTGCGTTTGTATTATGTATGCGTTATTATTATGTTTGGCAGCCGTTATGTATGCGCTAAAAAAGGAAGGTTGTTTAAATAAGCGAAGCGAATTTATATCGTCTTGTCGACATATAAAAAAGCTTCTTTTAAAACACAACAAATTTTGAAGCATTTTATAGTCAATTAACTGTTGTTTTCGTTAATTTTAGTTGTTTAATTAGTTAGAATGTAGATCGATTTTTGTACTGAATATTTGTAATGTACAATATTACGTCATACTGTTTTTTGTTTTTTTGCATAACTTTTGTATCTTTGTTTAGTACAGTGCTTTGTATTTTGAATTTAACTGGCTGATGATCAAAGCTTTATGAAAAATTAAAGCTTTGTAAAACATATGTTCCAGAATTTTTTAAAATTGCCATTTGAATAAATTATTTAAAAGCCCTTCAAGTGGGCTCAGTTGAAAGTGTTTACGTTTAAACATAAACCTTATTTTATAAATATATATATATATATATATATACATATATATATATAGATATACATTTGTGCTTGATAATCAGTAATTTTAATAATTTATTAAAATCTAGCTTGATTATAATATCAAATTCATTTTTTACTGTTTTAGAAACAAAGTTTTTGTTTGAATTACATAAAGTTATCTTAATTTTTATTAAAACTAATCCTATCTGTAAGTAGAAATACAATTTTTTTTAATTCTTTAGTGGTGTTTACTTTGACTATATTTTAATTTAGTGTTAACTTATATATTGCTTTGTTGTGTTTGAAAGTTTTAAAAGTTTGTCTTTTTGTTTTCTTTTTTTATCAACTGTTAAGTTTATTTTCATTAAGTTATATAAGTAAGTTGTTTTAGAAATTTAAATATCATTTGATAAACTTAAATATTACAAATATTGAATATTTTGCAAGTTATAATTTTAAAAATAAATCTAAAAGCTAAGAATTAAATAAATTTGAACATATCAGATTTTTTATTTTATTAAACATACCTTACAATCAATATTTTGAAGTTTACATTATCATAGTTTATTGAACAAAAAAAAACTCAAAATATTTAGTCTTAGGACCTGGTGTACGAAGAAGCATTTTAGTTATCTAGTCGTTAACTAAAAATACGTTTTAAAGTCTTACAATCAACTTCTATTTCGTGCAGTTATAACTAATATAAATAACCTTATATTTTTCAGAATAAATTATTAACATTTACACTTATTTAAGCATCAGTAATAAGAATGACAGTTCAAGTCAAGAATTAACAGTGGATGAAACATTTTGTCATTACATTAGACAGGTCTGCTTTCATTTTAAAGGTTAAAACGTTTAAAATAATTTTGACTGGTTATTTTTTTTACATTTAAATACCATTTTGTAAAGTTTAAAATTTATTAATATTAAAACTATTTTAAGTCTTAAACTTTGTAAACAAATCTTAAAGTGAAGATTTAGATAAATTTATGTTTGATTGTTAAACATATCTTACATTCACTTTATTTGAAAATTTAAAATAAATTTATGCTTTTACAATTATTAAAAAAATATAGTACTTTTTTTTTCATCAACATCAACTTTTTTTCAGCGTCTATTCTCTATTCAGAATTCTATTCATTAGAGTGATAGCTCATGTCGATACTGGAATAATATTGAACTAGCTGTGGATAGAAATTTTGTCTATTGCATTTGACAGGTCTGTTTTATTGCTTATAATAAATTTAGTTGATTACAACAGTTTTTACTATTTAAAATATCTTACTTGACACTGTTACTCTTAAGTATTTTAGTTCAAAAATCACTGTAATTAAGAAAAAATTTTTTAGAACAATTAAAATTGTATTCATATAAAGTTTAATTAGTAATATTTTGTTCCGATGTTTGCAGTCTAACATGATGAGTCCAATTCATCTTTGCTTATTAAGACAAGTTTCATTTCAATTGGTTAATTTAACTTTTTCTCCTTAGTGAACGAAATCTTAAAACAAACAATAATTGTTTAGAAAACAAATCTTGTTTTAAGTTTATCAGTTTAAAGCCATTTATACTATTTCTATTTATTATTAACTGTATCAATATTTTTTATTAAAATAAAAAATTTAACCCTCAATTAATAAATAATAATTAAAATAAATAAACCCTGTTTGTAGGCTGTGCATAAAAGAATCAACAGCCGTTATGTATGCGTTAAAAAAGGAAGGTTGTTTAAATAAGAGGAGCGAATTTATATCGTCTTGTCGACATATGAAAAAGCTTCTCTTAAAATACAACAAATTTTGAAGTATTTTATAGTCAATTAACTGTTGTTTTCGTTAATTTTAGTTGTTTAATTATTTAGATGGTAGATCGATTTTTGTACTGAATATTTGTAATGTACAATAATACGTCATACTGTTTTTTGTCTTTTTGCGTAACTTTTGTATCTTTGTTTAGTACAGTGCTTTTTATTTTGAATTTAACTGGCTGATGATTAAAGTTTTATGAAAAATTAAAGCTTTATGAAACATATGTACGAGAATTTAAAAAATTGCCATTTCAATAAATAATTTAAAGCCCTTCAAGTGGGCTCAGTAGAAGGTGTTTAAGTTTGAACATTAACCTTATTTTATATATATATATATACATATTGAACTTTTTTGAATTTCTTCTAGCAAAGTTATGTTTTTTTAAACTTCTTTTAATTTTTTTAATCTTTCTAAAAACATATCAAATGTTGCAATTCTAATCATATGGTATTTTATAAAATATATGCAATTTAGTGTTTTTCGTAATTCCTTTCTGTTGTTTAGGGATAGTTATCAAAGTTTAATATTTTATAAACACAAGATTTAAGGTTGGTGTCTTTTATTTTCATAAAACTTCAACTAAAACAAAACTATTTTAAACAACAAATGTTGGTCTTTAATAACACTGCTGTTTTACTACTTATAATTATTAACAAAAAAATTTATGTTTTTTAATCCGTATGAGACTTTTTTTGGTGGTTTGTAATTTGTAGGTATAACTTCTTTTGTAATGAACATCTTAATTTAAGTAAAAGCAAAAGTGTTTTTACAAAAGTGTTTAAATATTTTAACTTTAAGTATTTAAATTTATTTTTTGAAATGTTTAGTAACGTAGTAATCCAATAGACTTAAACTTGACATTAAAAACTTTTAAAGTGTTGTCACAAATTTATTTGGTTAAAAATGCTTCAAATCAAAAATTTCCTGCATTTTTTGTAGTATAAGAATAATAATTTTGAGAGTGTACTTACAAGTTATTGTTAGAAGCAAACGTGTTTTATTACTAATAAAAATTTTTGTTTGAAACGTTTAGTGACGTACTAAATCTGTGAATACTTAATAAGCAAGAAATATAAGCAAGTTTAATCGGTTAACTTGAGCATTGTGGGTAATGATTACACGAGTGGGTAGAAAGTTTAATGGTTAACTTAAACTTGATGGGTCATGATTATTCGAGTGAGTAGCAAGTTTAAACGTTTAACTTAAACTTAGTGGGTCATGATTAACCGAATGAATAGCAAGTTTAATCGATTAACTTGAACTTGGTGGTTTATAATTACTCAATTAAGTAGCAAGTTTAATCGGTTAACTTGAACAGGTTGGGTCATGATTATTCGAGTAAGTAGCAAGTTTATTCGGTTAATTTAAACTTGGTGTGTCATGATTACTCGAGTTAGTAGAAAGTCTAATCGGTTAACTAGAACTTGGTAGGTCATGATTACCAAAGTGAGTAGCAAGTTTAATCAGTTAACTTGAACTTAATAGGTCATGATTACTCGAGTGATTAGCAAGTCTAATCGGTTAACATGAACTTGGTGGGTCATGATTACTCGAGTGAGTAGAAAATTTAATCGGTCAACTTGAACTTGGTGGGTCATAATTATTCGAGTTAATAGCTAGTTTTTTAGGTTTATTTTAAATTAATAGGTCATAATTACTTTGATAAGTAACATATTTAACTGGTTAACTTGAACTTGAAATTGTTATAATACATTTTACAAAATAATGTTGTCCGTCGAAGTACATGTATTAAGTATGAGATTGATTAAATAAGCATGTTAAATATCGAAGCTTGTACATGAAGAATACTTTTTTATGTGTTAGCTTATTATAATTTTAAGATATAAGCGCACATTTGTGATTAATTGCATGTTATGTTATCGATGTACCTAACTGAAGTTTTTAAAATCAGTATTACTAGTTAAGTTTTTTAATTTTGTTTTGTAATTTGTAACTGTTAAAATTATTTTATTAAAAAAATTTTCTTATTACTGCTAAATGTTCAACTATTACTATGTACAATGAATATTTTTTTAATGAAGTATTGTTATTTTTTATGGTTTCAGACTAAATATTTACCTAAAACCTTATTGTATTGTGAAAAAAGTGTTACGGTAAAATCCTCAAAAACGAACATAAAGATAAAGGTATATAGTTGCATAAACATATTTATTATTTATTTTATTTTTTGGTTTATATGGAAATTGATCTAAATTAAATAAAAATTAATGAAAGGATATTAAGTATTAAACTTTTTTTTTCAACAAATCATTAAGTTTTCTGAATATGTTTTTGTTTTAAAATTTAAAATGAGTTTTTTTTTTCCATTGTCAAGTAATTAAAAACAAACATATTAAATAAAATTCTAGCTCATAGATTATAAGTCGTTTCAAAAAACTAATATCAAAATAAAAATATATCAATTAAGTTTTGATTAAAGTCAAGGTTGATGCAGACATAAGGAAAGCTATTTAGTTACAGGTTTGGCTATTTAAGTTGAATAAGAATGTTCAGTCATTTAAAATGACCGTTTAAATACTTAAGTCAAATACCGATGCTCACACATACGAATCAATTTGTTTTCTGTTTATATAAAAATATGTTACCTAAGCGAACGTTTACGATTAGTTGCTTATTACGTCACTAGTTT
The DNA here is from genome assembly GCF_965202585.1 of Thalia democratica. Lineage (NCBI taxonomy): Eukaryota > Metazoa > Chordata > Thaliacea > Salpida > Salpidae > Thalia > Thalia democratica. The sequence goes on from NC_139165.1 coordinate 106,156,924, forward strand.
TCTTCTCTGATTTTTTTAATTTGTATTGTTAGTAAAATCTCTCGATATCATTTGTAAGTTATGCTAATAAAAATTATTTTAATTAATAGTGCTTTGAAGAGTATATTTGTTTCTTAAATAAAAATAATTTTATTAGTAATAATGAGATGTTTAAATATATAAGTTTAATGAAACATGATAAATTTTCAAAAAATTAGTAATATATTTTTTACTGGACGTTTATGTGAAAATAAAAAACTATCATATATTTTTTTCTTCATAAAAAAATTACAATAGTATTTATTAAAATTTATTAAAAAAAGAATGTTATTTATTAGTTCAAAAGTATTTAATTAAAAGCTACATAATTTTATATCAAGATTTTGCTTTTAACTTTGAAATAAACTTATAACAGTGTGATGTAAGTAGAATATGACTGATAACATCATTTAATTACTTATAAAAGATTTAAATTGCTAGTGACGTCATAAACTAGTAAGAATAAATGCTAGTTTTTATTAGTTGTATATAAAGCATCAAGGTTTTAGCAGGAGAATTGAAACTTTTAAATTGAACATTGAGTCTTTTGAAGTCACTATTTAGTGGCAATACATAACATTTATACTGAGTAATTTAAATTCTATGTGCATAGCTAACTTATTAAGTACTTTTTACAATAGTTTTTTTTAAAAGCTACATAATTATATTTCAATGTATTGTTTTTTCTTTAGAATAAACATATAACAGTAATTATTAAAAACAAACTGTAAAATATAAGTAACATGTGACTGATAACATCATTAAATTACTTATAAAAAAAGTTAAATTACCAGTGACCTCAAAAACTAGAAGGAACGAATGCTAGTTTTTATCAGTTGTATATTAAGCATTAGGGTTTTAACACTCGATGAAATTTTTAAATTAAACATTGAGTCTTTTGGAGCCACTATTTATGTTGGAGGGGCATAGCTTTGCTTGGTTTCTGTAAAGTGAGCCTTTTTAAAAAAAAGTTAGGGAAACCATGTTCTATAAATGTAGGTTTAACTACAAAAAGATAAACCAGGAAGCAAACAGCAAAATAGATATACTAAATTTGTTTCATACAATGATTTATATATTAGAAATATTATGTAAAGAAACTAGTAAAGGTATTATTTATCTAGATTTTAAAAGTAATTCAACTTGTTATCTAGTAATCTAGTTTAAATAATAATTTTATTTGTAGAAATTGTATAAATTAATTTGTAAATGTGCTTAAAAAAAAATAAGTTGTTAAATTATATTATATACGTAGTCTAAATATAATTGAAACATAACATTTTTTGCTACAAACTTTTATCATTTAATGTTATTAGAACCCAGTTCACGAACGCAGCTATACTTATCCTTAGGTGCAGTAATTATCGATAAAATTTAGAAAAAGGTAAAAGAAATAAAAAGCATTTAACCTATCTGAACTATGCTCATACAATTTTTCCTAAATTTAAAAATTCTCTTAACGACTCAGTACCTTTTAAGATGGTGTAGGTGTCAAATATGCACGTAGACACTTAAAAAAAAACTCTTCTGCTTGAAGGATCAATTTTGCATGGGTTGATTTTTTTATTAATGTATTTGTTTTTATATTAGTCTTTATTGTTAATATTATCAATACTTAAATTTTTTACTTTCACCGTAATCCCTAACCATTTCTTTCAGTCCGTAACTTTTACATATGTAATTTTTTTATTCATGTTCTTTTTTACAATAGTTGTGTAGCTTTTGACCTTTTAATTCTAGTAATATGTTTTTGTTAGCGTAATACAACATCTTAATTTTTTTAATTTACTCAATACTCACAACTAAAAAGTACCTAGTAGGTTTTTTTTGCTTTATATCTCTGCTTTAAAAACAATTAGAAAAAAAGTGTTTGATCGTTTTTCTTATTTTAAAAATATTAAGTTACAAAACATCTTTTAGGTTAAGTTAATAGATAAAAATCAACTTCGGTAATTATTTCTTATTAATATGACCTGCCTCCTGATAAAACTTACTTATAATAATTGGTTTTTTAAAACGTCTAGTAAAACTTACTGTTTTAAAACTAGTATATACTAGCTATCATTTAAAGTAGAAAATGTTTCAATCTGTCTTAAAACTGTAAGTTACCCTTTTTCACAGATTCAAGTTAGATTTCCCTGTGATAAATTAAACTAAAACACAATCAAAAATATTTGTTGTTACAAGTTTTATTCGGAAAAGATGTTTCAGAGCTACAAAATCGTTGCTTGCAAGTGATCTCTGTTCATTGTTTTGAACTTGCTTGCGGATTGACGTTGCTGATCTATATCAAATTCTATAAAACAAAAAGTAAAACTGTGTTTGAGCCTAAATAAATCAATTCAATAGATTCTTTAGAAAAAAAATCTTATGCAAACCGGTAAAACGAGCTCACTTATTTAAATGTGCTCCGAATTTATTTGTTTTCTCTTACAAAGCAATACTCACAAAGTTACTAAAACGTTTTAAATTTGCCATTATTTTTTTTGAAAACTGTAAAAAAAGACTGTTTCAGTTTAAATTGATTATAATAACATTCCGGTGTGCCAAATTATTTTAACCAGTAAACAATTATAATATTATCTTTTTATTAAAAGAAGTTTAAAAAGAATATAGTAGAAAGACTTTTTTTTTTTTAAAGATATATGTTCATGCTAGTAACAAAAATTTGTAATTCGTTATTGGCGAATGCTGGTATTTATAATGATGTTATCTTTTTATATAAAAAATTTAATATACATCTTAGAATTATATTTTAAATATATGCGTATATTTGTATACACTTAAAAGTAAAAAAAATAACTTTTTTTAAATCTTTTTTTTTTACATTAATAAAACTAATTGTACTTTTTCATACAAATTCAGATATTAATGTTTCTTTTTATGAATAATAATTTCTTATATTCAAATGAAATAGATGTATATAAATTCACACTTGTACTTGGATAAGTTCTTAGTTTATGCTAAAAGAAAATTATGCACAATACAGACTCTACACAGATATCTCAAACTCTACACAAACATGAGAGAATTGTGTCACCAGAATAGCATCATTTTAATGCGCTGTAATACTATGACGTCATAAAGTTTTCACAACAAACCCTTCATTTACAGTGAACCGACGCGTATATATACGAAGTTTGTCCTTTTTTCAGTTGAATGTGTAGCTGGCTCTGTACCTCAAACGTGGCAGATACAGAACCCTACACATGTTTTTGTTTGTCATTGCTGTCAGTTAACAATCAAAACATATTTCTTTCTCACTAGAAACCATTTTTAGTTATTTTGATAATTTTCTAAGGATTAAAAACATGTCAATAATTTTCTTAGCCATTAAATCAAAACACCAAGAGACGTAAAATAAATCAAAGTATTTTTTTTTAAGTGTACAAAAATTAAAATGATTAGTGTTTTTCAGAACTATCAGTTAAAAGTACAAATTTTTTTGTTATAATACAAATCATATGCTTATTTTTTTTTTTAATTTATTTATTACTAACTAAGAAAAAAATTAATAAAAAATGTAAGAATATTTTGTTAAACTGTTCAATTTAATTAAGAAGACATCAAATACTTTACAATACAACTAAGTAAATTATCAAACAGGTTTGTCTAATCATTTTCCTATTAAAAGTTCTGTTTAACAATTCAGAAAAAAAACTGTAGAAAACTAAGAAATAAAACATTTAATGCATTTATAAATGCACAACAATACAGTCATTAAAACTTCGTCTTTGAATAGATATTAAAATGGTATAGATTTTAAACGTATATCAAAGTAGCTAAAAATATCTAGTTACGAAATTAAATTAAAATTGAGTTGAAATAAAATAAATAAAAAATATACAATAAAACATTTATATAACAGTAAATACCATTCCGATAAGCTTAGCTTATCAGGACCTCCAGGATTTAACGCCTTTTAACGTTAAATCTTGTAACAGTAAGTATGTATCTTTTTATATTATCAATATTCTATTTATTAAAATTATGTTCTTGGGTTTGACTTACTTTCCATATTTAGAACAAAATTGTTATAAATACTGGTAAGAACTTTATTAAGGTAAATATTTTTTGTAAAGCGCTTTATTTTGAGCACTGTAAAAATTATGAAGCTCTCCGATGAGTTTCAATGAATTAAGCACAATTATAACATTTTAACATGAACATATGCAATTAATTAAATATAGCTTTAATTTAAAATTTAAGTGACGTCACTACGAAACTAAAACAACATTTTGCGAGTAATTGTTAAATATTTGAATTAATTTTCGACCATTTATAACTAAATTTTACTGCAAAATGCGCGATTAAAATTACAATTATTAGAGCTTATGAGTGAAGATAATTATGAACTAATTTTCAACAATAATTTTGAATAAATAAACTAAGCTTTAAATATTTTAACATTAATTAATCGATTAACCATAAGCCAGTTGTTTTTCAAGTTTAATTTTAGTTAAACAGTATCAGTTAAAATTTATATTATCATTTTAACACTTTTTTTAACATTAATTATTTTATCCGAATAGTCTTCAAGTTCAAACCTAAGTTATGTATAACATAATTTTTAATAATAGTAACAGCAGTTGATATTGCTGATAGAGTCTAAATAGTGAAAACTATTATAATAATTTTTTTATATAAGTTACCTTTATAATGAAATAACAAGATTGACTGCAACACTACATCAAAAAAATCAGTAATAATGAAACTTTTACCTCATATAACATTTTACTCTTAAACTATAGTTACTAATAGTTTTATTTTTGCGATATAAAGCTTAAGTTTAGCTAAGATAATCATATCTAATAGGGAAAATTATTATAAATTAATTTGACGAAGACGATATCTCTCCTTATTCACAAGAAAAAAAAATTTATATGTCATAAAGATAAAATATTAATTTTATATATATGTTATATAGTTATATTATTATAGTTACTTGTATAGTTGTAAAAAGTGCTTATATCTATGTGTTTAACTTTAAATGAAATAGTTTCATAATTTTAATATAAATGTAATAACGTTAACAGCAATGAGGACATATTGAGTATTTATATTTTTAGTGAAATGTTTTGTTTAAAACCAAAGTTTATCATCTTAATAGTGCTTTCAAAAGTTGAAACAGTAAACCTCGTAATGAATCAAAAGTTTTATATCCACTGGATTTGTGTAAACAAAAAACAACAAAACATTAAAAAAAAAATGACAGGAATTAAGCTCATATAATAACTTACTTACACAAGGAAACAGAACAGATTAAAAAAAATACACTGTGTAAAGTTTTTAATAATCTTAACAAATAAACATAAAATTAAATTAACTTAAATTTATAACTTTAGTTTAAAGTTTCATATTTGTAAAATAATTCTATTTAGATTCAAGCTTTTAAAAGCTTAACAGTAAACTTTTTAAGTAAGTTTTGATAAAAACACTTATATAATGCAGTTGATAACTTATCTAAAAAAGCTATGTAAAACAACAACATGAACCAGAAATTTAAATAGTTGACAGTGATTGTATAAAGATATTCTCAATTATCTTACAAAAGCTTAGAATTAAAAAAAAAAACAATTTTTATTTGTGTTTTTGTCAAGTTTAATTTTCACACAAAGGTAAATACAATCAAAACAATTTAAACATAAAACAAAAAAATAATAAAAAGTTAATTCTCGTAGAAAGACTTTTATTAAAAAGTTGAAAAAAACATATATCTGAACCAAATGTTATTTTTTTGACTTTCTCCAAAAAAAAGGTTTTTTTAATAGTTTACAGTTTATAATTGATTACTTTCAAAACTATCTAACATTCATATTACTAAAAGTTATCATTAACCTAATTGTCAACAGTTTTATTATCATTGAATACTTAGAAATAAATAAAAGTAAAATTTAACTTATATAGTAACACTAACAATCACCAATAACAAATATTAATTACATATGAAGTCAATTACACATATTTAATCAATAATACTAATTATTAGAGCTAATAAAATACAAACATTTAAACACCAAAATGGCATTAAGTAAATTGAGCAACAGTTTAGTCAAACTCTTTTTGCCTACAAAAGGTAAGTTTTCTAAATAAAATACAAAAAACTCCCACTTTGACTAAGTCAAAAACGTTACAATAACTTTTCTTTATCTTAAGTCTCTTCAAAATATAATTTTTAACACAACTTCGATTTGTTTTAAGATTTTGTTTATAGATAAGATTGAGTTCAACTAAGCTACGTCAGTAAACAAAGATTGATATCATACTTGGATTCATCATACTGGACTGCAAACATCTGAACAAAATATTACTGATTGAACTTTTGTATGTATATATATGTATATATATATATACATATATATATATATGTATATATATATATATATATATATATATATATATATATATATATATATACATATATATGTATAACTTAAGTTTTAATTAATTATATTTCTTAGTTACTGTGGATTGTGGATAAAACATTTGTAAGTTTTACTTGTCAAGTATATATATTTTTTCAGAAAATACTGTTTAAAATAATAACAAGCTTGCCTCTTAATTGTTCTTACTATTTTTTAATAAAATTTTTATAGAAAATAGTTAAATAACATAAATTAAATACTAACATCAGTTAGATAAAAAAATTTTTTATTAAGTTTACCACTCTAAAGAATAGCATAAAAATCTTTCGTTAATAAAAAAGTAGAATATTCAAACTAAAAACTGTTTAAAATTATATCCTAGAACCTTTAAAAAATTATAAAAACATGTATAATAATTAAAACCACTAATAACTTTGAAATAAAATACAAATTTGTTTTTAATATTAAGTTTATTTCAATAAAGTGAGTAAAATTTGCTTACAAATAGCACTAACATTGATTATATGATAGAAAATTAAAAAAGAAAATTATAACTAAATTAATCATTTAGATTAGTTAAAATCAGTGTAGTAATAAATAAATTTGAATAAGAGTGCTACAATCAAGTTTTACATATTGTTAAAATAATGTTAGTAGTTAGTTAGAAATTTTATTTAAACTATCTGGTTAAAAAATAAAAAAGTTTTAGTTAAGTAAATATATTTTAAGTTAAATATTAGATTAAATATATATCTAATTTTAATATTCTAATTAAAAATAATGTAAGTAGCTAGTTAAAAAAATATACTTAAATAACGTAATTAAAAAAATAAATGAATTTATATTTAGTAATTAGTTTTGATTTAAAGTCTTAGACTAACAAAATATTTCTAATTTTTGATATATTCTCAGAAAAGCAACCAAGGTAATATTTTTTCTGAACGGTTTGAGTAAAATAGTTTTTTAATTTATTACATAAACAGATTAAGTATAGGTAACCAAACGACACAATGAAGTAACCTTTAAACTTTAACTTATCGTTTAATTTTTTTATTTTTTTACACCAAAAACTTTGAAGAAAATTAAAGCTGAAGAATAAAGTTTAACTTATTTATTTCACAATATTAACTTTAGAAGCAACTTAAAGACACTAAAAATCACAATATAAATCCAATTTACTTGTTTCTTAAATTTTCTCGGACAGTTACCATAATCTTTGTATATATCAAATTACAAAATTATAAGTAAATCGTTGGTTTGCATATTCTTTTTTTTGTTTATTTAAATGATTATAAAAATAGCAAATCAAAAGCAAAAATACGTTTAATTAAAAAAGTACATAAAAAATCTTAAAGTATATAAACAATAAAAGAAGGCTTAATAAAAAATTAAATATTAATCACTAATATATAAGTTACAACAATTAGTTTACTTCAGTTAATAAAAAGTATTCAACAATAAAGTTTATGACTTGAGTTTAAACCATTAGGTGTTTACAAAAATTATTTATCATTTATTTTCAAACATTAATAATTATAAGAAAATTATTAAGTTATAACAGGAAATTATGTTTTAATATTTTATTAATAAGAAAGAGTTCAACCAACCTACTATGATAAAATCTGTGTCAATAAACAAAGTTGGATGGTAAATTTGCACACATTGTACTGGACTGCAAACATCTGAATGATGTATTACTGATTAAACTTTTGTAGTTATTTGATTTTAATTACATAAAAACATATTTCTTTGTTTAAGTTGATTGTGGATAAAATACTTGTAAGTTTAACTTGTCAAATATAAAAACTTTTTTAGTAAATAATTTATAATCAATAAAGTTTTGCTCTTTTTTACTCTAATAAAACATAAAAGTATATTTGGAAAATAGATAAATAGTATAATTTGAGCATAAATATTAGTTAGAAGAAAAGTGTTCTTTACAAAATTAATTGATGACTCTAAAAAATTAACCAAAAATATTTTCTGTTGTATTCAAATACAGACTACTCAAAATAAAAACTGTATAACTTTAAAACAAAATCCTAGAACTGTTAAAAAATTATAATAAAACATACTTGGTAATTTAATCCACTACTAACATTTAATTAAAGTATTTGTTTATATTGAATTTATTTTAATCAAAATATTATAATTTGCTTACAGACAGCAATAACATTAATATAATAATATAAAAAACTAAAATAAAATTAATTACAAAAATACAATTAAATAAGTAATTTAGATTTTTAAAAATAACATAAAAAAAAACAACTTGAACAAGAATGTCATATATATAAGCTTGAAATATTGTTACTATAATGTAAAGAGCCAAAGGGGCTATAAGCATTAAAGCAGCCATGTGATAATATGTGAGAAAATCTAAGAAGTATTTTTAAAAATTTTACAAGCAACTATAAAATGTTATAAGAATATATGTAAAATCTTATGTACTTGTACTTAAAATTGTCTTAAAAGGAATATGTTTGCTAATATATAAAAATAATTCATATTGTAAAATTTCTGAAATAAAATAAATATTTTTTATTAATTAAAATTTAATACTTGTTTAAGTTTTTACAACTACACACAAAGTTTGCTAAGTTTTTAATAAATCATAAGAAACTTTTAGTTGTATAGTATTTGTTTCAAACTTAATAAAGTACATATAAAACTTGTAAATTAAATAGTAGAGTCAAATTTCTAAAGAAAGTTTTAAATACTTTATTATTGTTTAAAATACTTAATAGATTTTGGTGAAAAAATTACACGATTAAATTTACATTTAAAGTTAAAATGATTACAGTATTCAAGGCATTAAATTACATGAGTAAACATATGTTTTAATAAAAGTAGTATAGATTACCAAAATATTTCGGTTTCTAGATTAAATCAAAAAAACTAATCGTTTATTTAAGTTGTAATGCTTAAAAGTTTTATAAAAAGTATAATAAACGTACATATAAAATAATGACTTTACAAAGTTAAACTGCTTGTTTATATAAAGAAATTAAGCTGCAACTTTATACCTTACTAATGATGTATTAGAATAATCAAGTTTCAATAATTTTTTTTTCAATTAATTAGCTTAGTTTTTTTTTCTGTTGTTTACAAGTTTTCTTGATACCCAGGACTAAACTACATGAAATTAAAAAAGGATTATTGTAACATTGCTAGCAACAGTACAAACAAAGTTAAAATTAAGCTTTAATAACTTATTTTAAAAATGTATAAAACTTGTTTATATTTATGTGAAGCAAAAAAACTATTTTTTATTTATTTAACCTAATTACTATTTTAAGTTTTCACACTTTAAAACACAGTTTTCCAAATTCAAATTTTTAAAACATAATATAATTATAACTGTAAGTTATCTTTTGCTATTATGAAAAACAGCTTACATATTCAAATATTAGTTTTTACTTGACAGTTGGGATTTATTAAAAATAAGTATTAGTTTATAAAACTGCAGTAGTGTAAGAATAATGAAAGACTTGCAGCTCTATTTGTTTGTGATTTATGATTATTTGTTTTTTACGAGGATTTTCTAAATTTGACACCAAATAAATTGCCACACAGTTAGGTTGGTTTTAAAATGTAAACTGTTAATTTTTTTAACTAAAATAAAGGATAATATATCTAATTATATATTTATAAACATTTATTTTAAAGAAAAACAAATACCATCACCATATAGTTATTTGTGAATTTTTACTTATCAACTAATTGATAGTAACCAGCAATCTAAAAACATAAAACTACAAATTTATACATTTGTGAATGATAATGGTATTTTCTAAATGCATATATCAAACAATTTTATTTTCAAAATCTAAACAAACTAAATCCAGGGTAGCCGAATGATTTTGAGAAATTTTACCCGAATTTTTTAAAACTCTCCCAGGTTTTTTTACAAAATACAAGTTTTTGGTCTGTTTGGAGTGAAAATTTTAAGTTTGAGGTCACAAACTGTATTAAACAGTATAACGACATTGAGAATGCACTGTTAAATTACCTTAAATGTGTATTTTAATAAAATTTCTGATAATGACAAAATAATTTTTATCTATACGATGGATTTTTTGTCTTAATTGAAATTTCTATTTCAATTGACTAAATTGTCATATTCAAGGTTTTCCAGGACTGTAGATTTTTAGCCACCATGTTAGATTGAAAATTAAAAAAGTAATTTGTGAATTGTAGGGTTGCCACAAAAAAATATAAAAAAACTATTTATTCATAATCTATAAAAAAAATCGTAATTTTCAGAAATCTCCCAACTACATAAATTAATTCTTTAAACATAATTCACATACTATGTACAATATTCATGAAAACTTGCAGTATGCTAAAAAAATTAAATTTCTGTTGTTAAGAGTGATTTTTTTATTAAAAAGTGAGAAGATAAAACTTTTGTATTCGTATAGCATAAATTGGAATGAATTTAACAAAATTTGTACTGAACTATTTATAATTATAATTAAAACTATGAAAATAAATTCAATCACTTTATAAATTATCTGCTAAATAAAAGACTAAAAAATAATCAAACACTTGCTTCTGTTATTTTTTATAACACTATACAACAGGGTTTCTCAATGTGCCCCCTTGGGGGCCATTACAGATGTTCAGGGTGCCACAAGCATTAAAGGAGCCACAGGGAAGCCATGAGGTCATAAGTGAAAAAAATCTAATGAAATTTTTCGTTTGAAACTTTACAAGCAACTATAACACGTTTTTAAAAAGAAAGAAACATTTTATGTACTTGTTGTTTAAACTGTTTTAAACAGAACATGTTTGCACATAAAAAAAAATCACATTGTAAATTTTGTGAAATAATTTTTTTTTTATTGATTGAAAACTAATTCTTGTTTAAGATTTTACTATTACACACAAAGTTTGCTAAGTTTTGAACAAATCTTAAGAAACTTTTAGTTATAAAGTAATTAGTTTTAAACTTATTGAAGTACATATAATACTTATAAAATAAATTGAAGAGTCAGAAATTGAAACAAAGGTTTTAATAACTTTTTCTTTTTTAAAAAACTTGATAGTATGAAAAAAATTACACGATTATATTTACATTTAAAGTTAAAACAGTTACAGTATTTAAGGCTTTAAATTTCAAATGATTTTACATGAAAGAACTTATGTTTACTCAACAATAAAAGTATAGATTACTTTAAAAATTAATATGTAAATGTAATAAAAAAAAACAATTATTTTAGTTGTGAAGGTTAAGAGTTTTATAATAAGTATGAAAAATGTACATAGAACAATAACTTTACAAAGTTAAACTGCTTGTTTATGTCAATAAAATAATCAGCAATTTTACCTTTTTATAAAGTATACTTATTAAATATTTATTAGATGATTAAACTTTCTTTTTTAAATTATTTAACTTCTTGTTTTAATTTTTGTTTTGAATTAGTTGTTTACAAGTTTTTTGATACCCAGGCCTGAACTAAGTAGAATTAAAAAAAAGGATTATTGTAACACTGTAACAACTGCTAGCAACAGTACAAGCAAGGTTAACAACTTATTTTAATAATGTATAAAAATTGTTCAAAGTTATGTGAAACAAGGAATTTTATTTTTTATTAATTAAAGTCAATTACTTTTTAAGTTTTTACACTTTAAAACACAAATTATTAACTCAATACTAAATTATTTTTAAGTTATTTTTTTTGTGTTTAAGTTTAACTCAACTAGAAAATATATATTAAAATATTACATTATATTTATATAGTTAACTTACATTTAAAGGTGACAGCACCCAAGTCTAAACTGCACACTTGAAAATTTTTCCCACTAGTATTTTTGTTTGTTAGTACTCTACCACATAAAATCATCGTTCATTAAATTAAAATAGAATAACTATATTAAAGACAATTGAAGTTTTAAATATCGAATATTTTTTATTTATTTAACTTAAAAAGAAGTTTCAAGATAAACAAAATGAACATAACTCATTATACAAAATTTTCAGTATACTTAAATTTAAACTTTATAATAAGTAAAAATTTGACATTAAAAATTTATACCTGACAAAACTAACATTTGTTAACTTTTAAGTAAAAAATAACTTATTGTAATGATAGTTAAATTGAAGTTAACTGGTTATTGTTAATTTATAGAGCAGCATTCTTTAGGAATAGCTACATTTTCATACAAATTTTAAAATATATTTAATTATAACTGTTAGTTATCTTATGCTTTTATAAAAAAGTTTACATATTCAATTATTAGATTTACTTGACTATAAGGGTTTATTAAAAATAAGTATTAGTTTATAAAACTTCAGTAACCTAATAATAATGAAAAACTTGCAGCTCTATTTTTTTGTAAATTATGACTATTAGATATTTATAGTGATTTTGCAAATTTGATACCAAATAAATTGCCACATAGTTAGGTTGGTTTTAAAATGTAAGCTAGTTAAACTTATTAAACTGAAATGAATGATAACAAATTTAAACATTAACTTATAATCAATATTTTTAAAGAAAATCAAATACAAGCACCATTTAGTTATTTGTAAGCTTTTAATTATCAACTACTTAATAGTAACCAGCAATCTACAAAATGGAAAATTACAAAATTATACATTTTTTTAAATGATAATTGTATTTTCTGAAAGCATATTTGAAATAAAGTCTATTTTTAAAACCTAAACAAAGCAGATCTAGGGTAGCCAAATGTTTTTGAGAACTTTTTTACTAATTTTTGAAAAATAGATTTTAAAAGAACAAGTTTTTGGTCTGTTATAATTAAAGTTTAAAGTTTGAGGTAACGAAAGGTGTTAAACAGTTTAACAACATTGAAAAGTTGTAAAGCTACTTAATAAAAAAGTTGATTGCTGACAAAAAAATTTGTATCTATGTGATAGAATTTTTGTGTTAATAGAAATTTTGTACTTAACATGTAAAAATTTGTTTAAACTTCCAATTTTTCCATTTTTTAGCTTGAATTGTCTAATTCAAGGTTTTCAAGGACTGTAGATTTTTTGGCGTCCATGCTAGATTGAAAAATTAAAATTAAATTTATGTGAATTGCACGGTTGGCAAACACAAAATATAAAAAAACAATTAATTCATAATCTAAAACAAAAGGTCTGAAGTTTTCATAAATCCCCCAACTACATAAATTAATTCTTTATAAATTAATTTCACATATTATGTACAATATTCATGGAAACTTGCAGTGTGTTCTAGAAAAAAAAAATGTGGAGAAGGTAGAAATTTTATATGCATAATGCATAAATTAGAATGAGTTCAACAAAATTTGTACTGAAATATTTAAAAACGTATTTGAAACTATGAAAATAAATTTAATTACTTTATAAATAATCTGCTAAATAAAAAACTAAAAATATAATCGAACACTTAATTACCTTGTTTCTGTAAGTTTTGATAACACTATCTAACAGAGTTTCTCAAAGTGGGCCAAGTTGTCCCTTGAGGGCCATGAAAGATGTTTAGGGGGCCACGAGCAGTAAAGGGGCCAAAGGGGGGCCATGAGCATTAAAGGAGCCATAGGGGAGCCATGAGGTCATATTTGAAACCTACAATAAGTCTTGTGGACTTGAAAAAGTCTTAGCTGTTTTATTGGAAGTTTTGAAATTCAGTAAACATTATGGAGCTGACATGACAATGAAGGTCTTAGGTGCTTTTAAGGTAGTTTGAGAAATATTGTTGATAGGGGGTCCTAGCTTTTTTAATTTATTATAAGAGGCCATCCGAAAAAAAGGTAAACCCTGCTATATAACTTAAGAATTGAGTTTTGAATTCCATGTACACTAATCTTCAACATATTATAACAATTTTAACTTAGATCTTCAGTTTCTTTGATTAAAATTATAATATCTTAAGTTAAGAAAACACTTTTAAAATTATGTATTAATTTAATTGTTTGTAGTCTGATATATTTTAAGCTTGTGATACTTACATTACTCTGTTTTTTACTTAAGTGGATATTTGATGTCAAAAAGTTCACTGAAGTTTGATCGACTTTAGAATATACATTTTTAATTTTTAATAGTTTTTTAATTTTTATTTGATTTTTAACTTTTTTTCTTTATTTATCTATATATTTGGTTGTTAATAATTTGTTTACATAGTCTTAACTACCATTTGTTTAGATAAATTTAAAAAAAAATTATAAAGGCCTTAAATGAAATCAGTACAAAATTTTAGAGAAAACTAGGAAACAAAAATCACAACTTTTTTTGGGGTAATTAGTTTCAAAGTACACTGATGTTTGGTGGATTTTGTAGTTTTAATTCAATTGTTAAATGATTTATTTGATTTGTATTAACAACATTTTTATAAATGTTTTCATAAACAATAATTAATCATAATTTTCATGAACATACTCACAATTAATAACTATCAATAGTTTTCATAAATATATGATTATTAAATTTCTGAGATTGAAAGATTCATAAAACTTTTGTTATAAGATTTCTTGTAGCCATAGAAAATATTTAAATAGTTCAATTTTCAGTAGGAAACCCTGTAAAAATTCAATTCAGTTTAAAATTTAAAAATTGAAACATGTATGAAAATTTCAAATTAATATGATGCAGTATCTAAAAAATTTTCTGCACTTTTTTTTAGCTCAATTACATATTATTTATACAGAACTTTTTTCGTTTAATTTTTATAAATAACTGTGTACATAAGTATAATATCATTTTAATATCAAGCAGTAGTTAAATAATAATAAAGCAGTTTCTCCGTGATTACTTTTTTTTAATATTTAATTTTTTTCAGTCCTATAAGTTATATCTTTTATAGTTAATAAAAAGCAAAATTATCATTTAAAATTCTTGACTACAATGTATATTACAAATATGTTAAAAACTAATTTATACTAATATATTATATATTTTGTATTTCTTCTGAAATTTTTTTGAAGTAGGTAGTTTTATCTATTAGTATTTAATGATTACATGATTATGCAAACTATGCTTAAGTTTGTTGCTTTTTTTCTGAATAAATATAAGTAAATTAATTTTTTGTAAACTTTATTGTATAAATATATTTACTACACATATTTTAACTTTGCTTTATAAATAACTATGTTTACATGTATTTAAATTTTCTATCAATCCATAAGCCAAAATCTCAAAAAAGTTCTTGTGTAATATAACATTATTAGTGGTAGGTGTTTTACTTAACTTTAAATATAACATAGTTATAAAATAATACATTGTTTTAAGCTAAAACTACTACTAATTCTTATATATTCACAAAAGTGGCTTGGGTTTTTAAGGTGCATCAGTAGTAATTAAGGTAAGTGATAATTACCACTAAATGTTTTTATTAACATTAATTTATTTTATGTAATGGAAAGAATTGTACGTTCATACCTTTACATATAATAAAGTCTTCTGTTTTACTTTAAAAGAAGAAACAATAATCTATAACTGAAAAATTAAAAAAAAAATACTTATGACTTATTAAGTTTAAATTAAAACTGCAGGCTTAAAAGGATTATCTTAATCACAATATTTAAAATGTAAACTACTAGATAAATATTATTTTAATTAACATATCAGCTTTTGACAGTGAATAGTAAGCTTACATTTTTAATTGTCCGCAATGATGGTTTAAATTATTTTATTAATACATATTACAGGGTTTACCAAACCTATTTCATATGGTCTATTTGAAGATAATAAAAAATCAATGGCCCCTCTAATAAATTTCCCAGAGACAACCCTTAAACCTCTTTTTTTGCTCTTCACCAGCAACTCCAGCATATCTAGTGTCAGTTTCAAATGATGGACTTATGACGCCCTCCTCCTATTTACATATTATGACCTCCCCCACATTGAGCAGCGCTGTTCATAATTAAGTGCCAAACAAACCCTTAAATACGTCTTACACCTTTTTTCTGCTTTTCATCAACAACTCCAGAGTATTTAGTAATATGTTTGTACGTTGGAAACTTTTACAAATATTTTCTATTGTTAGTTTCAAAACTACCCTTAGATAAGTCTAAAGCCTTTTTTATTTGCTCTACATCAGGATTTCTTATTTTTTTTATTTCGAAAGCCCTCTTTAAAAATATTTAAAACACAAAGAACTATTGCCCCCTCCAAATAAGATCACTTAAAAAAGCTACCATTAAAACACCTAAGACTTTTCATTTTGTTGCTCTTCATTATCAACTCCAGAATATCTAGTGTAAGTTTCAGAAATTTTATGACCTCAGGGTCCCTTTAATGCTCATACCCCCCTTTGCCGCTCATGTTCTCTAAGTTCCCACTTTGGGAAACCCTGCTTTACATCATCAATTCATGAGTATGTAGGGTAAGTTTCAAAACATGGTTCCCATATAGTCTTTTTACTAGTCCTTTTCGGCCCTTAGCAGATCCCGTGCAATCTGATTCATTTTGAGAAAACCTGCTTTACATCAAAATATCCTAAAACTTATAATAGTTTTAAAAGTAAATTATAATAATTGAGTATATGTCAAAAACTAAGGATATATCTATTTTTAGGAACTCAATTAGTATTTCACTTAATATAAACCTTTGAACTTGATCTGTACCACACAGTATTTGCTTTATATAAAAGAAGAAATTAATATTTTTGAAACAAATAAATCAGCCAGTAGTTTACAACACCAACTTGAGTCAGGCTGGATAGTGAAAAAATAAAAATAATCTAACAAAAGCCAAAATCAGAAAAAAATATATTAAACAAGCTGTTTATGTTAAATAATTAAACAAAAAAAAAGGTTTAATGCTTTTTACAATGTTCCAAATCCAAATCAGACTAATTTTTGTGAAAAACTGAAAAAATTCAGATTTAGCTAAACAATTCTAAGATAATTAATTACCCTGTGCAGATTTAGTGTGTGGCCACCCTGTTGTAAGATTAAAGTTGACTGTGAAAAAAAAGACAAAAAAGTATAAAGTATTTATTGATCTTATTGCAACTTATTAAAAGAACTGAAGTAGATTAGAGCAAAATGTTATCAACTTTGAAAAGATATAACATTCTTGGTGGTCATTGACAGTTACTTTAACACTACTTATCAATTGGGGTTATGTGTGCCACTTACACCAGAAACTTGGCTCTTGATTTTGTCATTGCTAATTGAAAGTATAAGTACAAGTTTTTAATTAAATTAATAAATGAAAATAATACAATTGAGAATAACAAAAAAGACACTAAAAAAAAACTGTATTTAGTTATATTTAAAAACTAATTTTAAGTAAAAAGTAAAAAAAAATCTCACAGCTCTAAAGAAATTTTTACAAACTTAAATAAAAGTTATTCTAACAAAAGGTTTATTAATTGATATTTTCTTTTTCATACATAAAACAAGACTAAAGTTTATATATTATTTTGTTGTGGTTTTGCATATTTTTGGTTAGTTGGCAAATTTGCTGAATCACTATCTTTTAAAATTAGAAAAGGTCATTTTATCAAGGCGAGAACTCAATCAGTGCATCAAAATATGTTACTTCTTAGATATGACTTTTTGTTATAGTTTTTAAAACAAAATATTATCAAATTTAGTAACTTAATGTGTAAAAACAAAAGGATTTAATAAATTATACTAAACAGCTATATAAACAAACTTTAGAAAGTTAATTTAAAAAGAAACAAAATTGTTTTAAAACCCTATATTATTTGTTATGATTTCTAAACAAAATTAATACTTTTGCACAAACCGAAATTAAAAAACGGAGATTATTTATTAATAAATATAAGTATAAGTGTATCATTAAACATTTATTATTTTAAATAAACTACTTCTAATTTTCTAATTCTAACACATCTAACATTTAATTCACCATGAAAAATATTCATTGAATTACGTAAACGAAAATTTGTTACAGAAAATCAGAAAACTAACTAATTTTAAATAGGAAAAATTACAAAATGTAAAAGTGAAAATATTTAAAAAATAGTTAACAAGTAAAATTGAATTCTAAATGATAATAAACGATAATGGGTATCTTACATAAACTAATATAACAAATTATAAACTATTCGTAAAGATCTTGTTGTAAAAATAGTTAAACAAAAACAAGAATAAGAAAAACATTAAGCATATATTTAACGCTTTTTATCCTTTATGTTTGCTTATAATTATTAGTAACAATTATTTAACAAAAATTTAATCATACTTTATGAATAAAATACATCAAAATAATTCAAAATGCTCAGTATGATGTTTTTAAACATTGCACAAAATTATAATTAAGCTAAATGAACTAAAAACTGTTCTAAAGCTTTTATTTCTAAGATTTAGTTTATTCGTTGTCAAAAGTTTATTAGTTTATTAAAGTTTTCTAAGAAAAGTTTCAATAAGTTTAAAAAAAAAAAGAAAACATTTTTATGGCAAACTTTTCACAATCAAAACTGGTATGTATTTTAAATACACTCAATGTAAAGTTTTAAACTTTAAGGTGAAAAATAATTATATAATGAAACAAGTTAATGTATTATCAGTTCTGTTTTTATGACTGAATTATGATGTGTGGGAAGTTTTACATGGTAACCGGTAAAAGACCAGACTTAATGAGAAATCATCACTGAAGTTTATAAATAGCTTTAATCCAAACTCTATTTTGTAACAAATTACATTTAAAAAATTAAGTTAAAATGTTATAAATCAATACTTTTCACAGAAGGAAAATAAATCAACTTACTTATTTGTACACACTAATTTAAATTGATGAGTCATATAAAAAAATTTGGATTTGTTATATACATATTCCCAGAATAAAACTGGTCAGTAATTACACAATTAAAGTAAAATAAATAAATAATTAATTTTATTCAGCAATTGATAATTTGTTTTCGTTGCAACAAAGTTTTCAAAACAATGTCTTATTATTTTATTTGTACATGTTCTTTTAATTTGGTTAAAATTTTAAGAAATTGAGTGTTTGCTTTTTGATCGTTTTTTGTATGAGGATAACTCTAGAACTTGTACAATTGGTTTACGTACTAATAAAAATTAAAGTTAAAGAAATCGGAATTAAAATGAAACTTTTCACTAAATTAAAAGCTTAAAGATTACAAAAACCAAAAAAAATCTTTTTATAGTTTTAAAGTATAAACGCCGTGTTGTTTAAAACTTTTTACTTCACTTTAACTCTTGAACAGCGAGGTAATAGTTGTTTTTAGGGGTAGCTTTCAAATTTGCACGAGCGTACAAAATTACACGAAGGGACAAAAATGCACGAGCGCACAAAATAGCACAAAGATATTTTTGAACTAATAAACTTTTGCATGAGGGAATAGAATTGCACGAAGGGTCACTTTTGCATAAAAATGTTTTTGCACGACCAGACAATTGTGCACGGAGTCATTTTTGCACAGTAAAAATTGTTTTTATTCATTTTTTATATTTTTGTTAATTTGATTATTTTTTTTATTCTATTTAGTTTTTTTACTATTACTCTTACCCCTAGCCCTTACCCTCAGTCGGTAGCATTTTTTTATAATTGTTATTTTTCTTTATAATCTTTAATTGTTTTTTTACTATCGCTGTTACCCTTAACCCTTACCCTCTGTCATTAACTTTTTTAATTATTAAACTAACTTTTATTTATTTTTCCTGTTTTTATTCTTTTTTTTTCTGTTATTTTTACACTCGTGCAAAAATGTAATTTGTGCAAAAATGAACCTTGTTGCGAAATTGTCTTCGTGTAATTTAAACCTGTTCACGTTTCTAGATATAATTATAAATTCACCTTGGATATTTCCCCACCACAGCTAGAATGAATTAGGAGGTGTTCTTTTTTTTTTGACACTTTTGACTCTGTATGACTTAAAAACTTTTAAAAATACTGTTTTTTTACTGAACGCTTAAAAGTCTCATTAGTTTAAAAATTCAAAAAAAACATGCAAATAAATTAAAAATAGTAGATTTAATAATTAACGGATTGGAATTTTTTTAAACATATTTCTGTAAAAATGAATAGCGCTATTTTATAACATACAGATAAGTTATTTTATCTTTACAAAACAGTTTTTTTTTTACTTTCAAATTTTAGCATTTAGAAATGGTGCTGATAAATGTTACTACTCTATAACTTATTAGGTTTAAAGAAATATGCTACGTTGCTAAGAGTTATAAGATACTTATAAGTATTCTTATTGTTCATTTGTGTTTAAATGTAGCTTTAGTATAGTTTGCTTAGTAAGCAATAATTTTACGTGTATATAGTTCAAATAGGTAAAACAACTGCACTTTACTAGTTATTTGAACAATCTAAAATTTTATTTGGGTTATACTCTCTTTAACCACAAGAAACCTCATAATTGCGACATTAGTAACAATAAGTGGCCTGAGTTTCAAAAGTTTTCAGGTGAAGTTTCGATTTAAAAACAGAAGCAAAAAAAGATTAAAAATATATTGAGGTTATTTACTAACCGTATTAAATACGAGTTTATACTTCGACACTAAAAACCTAAAGAGTGTTTTTTTTATTCGAGTAGTCATAAAATAATTAAATTATATTAATACTTTCTCCAGTCAGGGAGTCTTTAATTAACTTACAAATGTGTAGGATTTTTCTATTGATATTTATTAAAATGTATGTTTACTCATTCGTTAATTTTTGCTAAAAAAAATAAGCAGTGCTTACTTTAAAATTTTCAGTTATTTTCATTTATAATTTTATCTATACTTTGTAAGTTCCATGGTGCACAACAGTTAAAGTGCACAATGTTTTGAGGTCATGTACACAAATTTTTATTCAAAGGCATTTTAATCAACATAAGTCACCCGGGGGTGCAGTATGTCAATCTTTAAGTCAACACATTTAGATGTTACAGCTACAATCTGTCAATGACTAAGTTAACATTTATTAAAATTGTTCAGTAAGAATATTTTAGATAAGCCGCCAACTAATTACGCAGTTGCAACTATTAAGTCGCAAAGAAAAGCGCAAGTATTACTTTTTTGAAGCATATAAGCGTAAATTAGGAACTGCACAAGGATTTATTATTATAGCAATAAAATAATCATTTTCGATAAATAAATCTAAGTATTTGTTTATAAAACAAACTATTTAGTTTGATCTACTGACTTACTATTTAAAAAAAATGTTATAACTTTTTTTTAATGACTTAGCTGAAGTAATATAAATTGTATAAATTGAGTTTTTATCGTCTTTTATGTCAAGACAGTGAATGATCAGTTATTTTTCACTCGCGTATATTCAAGTATTAATTTGTTTTTTAATTTTACATTTAAGAAAACTTAAGGTTTTAACTTCACTTAAACTTATTCCATAGTCGCTGCTTAAGAATTTACTGCTTATTCATCGTAAACTAACAAAAATTCGGGAAATATATGACAAAAATACCTGTTAAAACACCGTTTTCATCAAAGCTAGTGAATGAAACTGTTAAAAAAAATAAATAAAAAACGTTTGCCATTTACTTTAAAAATATAATAACTAAACGAATTTCTCAAAAGAGTTTTCAGGTTTTTACACATATGTTAACTTAATAGAAAAATAACTTAATTTAATAAAGAAATATGCTTAATATATTGAAATCTGAAAAAAAGTTAGTGGCAGTCTGAAGTAACTACTTTTAAAACTTGTAAAAAGTTATGAAACATTTTATGTACAACTTTTTTTTTTAATTTATTTTCTGCTCTATATTCTTACTTGAAAAATCACTCAAGAACTTAATAAACTATTTACACAGACTGTAGTACGTTTTTTTAAAATAAATTTAAAGTTTTTTGTTATAAAAAAAGACGAAAGGTTTCACTTAAAGTATATTATTAAGTTCAACGCTTTCTTCAATAACTAAAAAAATTGAGATTAATTAATTTAAATGATGTATGATTTGTCTCGTGTGCAGGGTGAGAATAAAGCAGTAATAACTAAAAAAAAACATATTAGTATTATCTTTTATCTTTTATATCAATTGATTTATTTTCAATCAGGTATACAAAGTACTCAGGTTAAACGTAATACTAATAAACCAACATATGAAATATACTAGCCACTTTTAGAAAAATAGTCGATCAATTATCCCATAGGTATGTAAAACAGAAGGAGCTGATACAAGTCATTGATCCTTGATACAAAAACGATCATAGTTGAAAACTTTACCAAAAATAAAATACTTATTCCGCTTGAACAAACCATCAAACTAAACTTATAATAAGAATGGCTAAAGTGTATAAACTAGTTATCAAGCCAATACATTAAGTTGTTATTCTGCCGGATCAAAATTCTATAGACTATAGTTGCTTGTTTTGTAAATAGAATACAATGTTGTGCATAAAATTAAATATTGTGTTATTTAACATTCTTATACCAATAATTGTAGTATTTGACTGTTTCAAAACAAAAAAATGTTTTTTTTGAACCAAATTTTTCAAGTAGAGATTAAGCGTTCACCATAGGAAACACATGGTTGATAAAATATATAAAGTCTTAGTAATAAAAATATTATTTTATAATTAGTGAATGAAAGTAACAAAATAGTAAAATTTTTTTATATGAAACTGAAACAGTTAAAACATAAAATAATGTAAAAATGAAAAAGGTGAGCTAAAAACATGCGTTAACCTGCTTTAATATATTGTTTTGCTTTAAATTTAATAAATTATTAAATATGGAATATTAAACTAGTTTTAAAGTAGCATATTGTTTAACTAGAATAATAATATTAAAATTGTTTAATATCAATAAAATTTTATCTAATTCTCTAACAAACTTTAATATTTTAAACTGCAAAAATAGTGTTGCTGTTTTACTTTATGTGTTCGTTTTATATTTATACAAAACTGTGAAGTTTGTTTTTATATTAATATGATTAATTCTACAGATGTTTTTGTGTTAAAACTTTTTTCTGACTAACGGCGTTTCACTGCTCTCAAATAAAGAACAGATATACTGAGTCTATAAAATATTAACAAACATTAGAAAAAAAGCATGTATAATTTTGTATAATGTTTATGTGAGTAGTAACTAGAAACGAACTCTATGGTTTAAAAACAAAATTTGGAATAAAAACACAAAATTATAAAATTGTCTAAAAAAAATACAAATTTAATAAAAGTACACACTAACCTCAAAAAAGCTCTAAGAATAGGCAAGTTTTAAAAAATGAAAATTAAATTAAGTTGTGCAGAAATGTTATAGTACAATAGATTTAACAAATAAATTAAAAATTTATACAGCTTAAAAACATGAAGTATTAAATTTGTAAACACAAAAACATCTGTGGTAGATATTCCGATAAGCTTAGCTTATTAGGATCTCCAGGATTTAACACCTTCTTATGTTAGATCTTATTAGTTCTATTTTATAAATAAATTTAAAGATTATCATTTCAAAAACGTAAAGTACGAAAATCTCAACTGATTATTTTTTATCAGTTAATAATTAGATAAAGTGTCTAAACACAATTACACTTAGTTTTCTAGGAAACAAAATAAAACCCAATTAAAAAACCTGAAGTAGCAAACTCATGTAATGTAAATTTAGTGATCTGCTGAATCTAAAACAGTAGAATCCTAATCCTTGATCTTGTAGATCACTTGTATACAAACTTTGAAAGAATTGTATAGAATAGCTTAAACTTCAGTTTATTTTAATATCCTTTTATAACAAACATATTTTAAAAGTTTTTTTTTGCTGTCAATATAGATTATTTTGATTTCACTGGTCCTATTAGCTTATAAGTATAGTTTTAACTTTGCAAATTTAAGATTTTAAATTTTTCAAGTTGACGAATTTAGTAAATTTAAAAAAATATTTTAGCTTCATGTTAAGTCAAATATAGTCTAACTAAGCGGGTTTAATTACGTAAGTACTATATCAATCGTTTGTGGGTACAGTTGAAAAAAAATATTTTTTTACGGTACTTTAACCTCAAATACTAATAATAAATTGAGAATTTTTAAGTAATTTTATTTATTATACATTTTACTAAACTAATTTTAAAAACAGTCTATAGTCAAGTCAACCATTAGTTATGTTTTAGTATTATTTATGATTTTGGTAAGACTAAGCTAACCAAAAATTATTGAAAATCTATCTTAATATATACAATTTTTAATCGAAATATTAAATTTATTCAAAAGGTATTTGGCTTTATTTCTAAATAAAATATCATAAACATAATATGTTATATTTTTTTACATTTTTTAAGTATTTATAATTATATACTTAATAAGTATTTAGGTATAAAATATCCACTATTATTGTTGTTTGTTTTGTTTTAGTTCATTGTATATTATGTTTATCTTAACTCTTTTTGCATAAGTTTTAAAATAGTAGGTTAACATTTGTTTTTGTTTGGTTAGTTGATAAGCATCAATGTAAGATGTGCATTAAAACTTAATAATGCTTTAAACAAGTAGTTTCTGGATTTCCGTATATTACGTCACAAACAATATGAATTATTTTTGATATTTCCTAGTAGAAAAACAATAAAGCTTTCGATGTTTGATATTTTAAAATCAATACATCTACTATTTTTATTAAAATTTGTAAGTTTTTAATAATCATTTTTTCAGGCAAAACAAAACGTTTTATTTTCTGTAAAAGATTAAAAAATTGTTACATGCTAGTTAAACCATTAGTCATATGATAGAGATCATTTAGTTTAAAACGATTAAATTTAAAACGATTTAAAACTTTCGAAAATGTGTTTTTAGAAATGTATTAAATGACACTCTTGTTTGAAAATTAAAACTTTATAATTTTAACAAAATGTTGAATATAGTTTTTGCTTAAATGTGATCATTAAAATTGTTTTTAGTTTGCGTTTTGGCATCTTCTAACTTTAAAAAAACTACATAAGCTTTAATTAGTAAATAATTATCATTAAATAAACAGTTTTGAATCAACAGGGAGACTTAAATAATTTTCAAATTTTTCATATTTTCAAACTTGAAATTATTTGGATTGTTCAATTACAGAATGTCGGTAAGTTAAACATAGTTTTCAAATGTCGTTGAATATGATAACTTGTTTTTAACAAAATAACTTAAAGTAACAAAACATTTATAGCTAAATATTCTACAAAATGTTTTACAAATTAGTATAGTTACATTAAAATTATTTCAAAATTCTTCATTACTTTAGAATCCTTGACGAGCTCTTTTTTATGAGAGAGGGGTAAATACTTTAAATCTACTACATACTAACTAAAACAAATATCTTTTCGCTGTTTAATAAAGTCTAAACGATATATAAACTTAAGATAACGTTTACTTTATGTTTAAAAACTATTAATTATCCTTTTATAAAATTTAAATAAAAAATTAAAGAAGTTGTAAGTAGCTGAAAACACATCTGATAATTACGAAATTACATACAAAAATACAACAGGGTTTTCGTCTGTTTTTTTTTTAATTTATGGTAGAGGACGCATTTTTTAGAAATCGTAACAGAAAATCATAACAAAGAGTTTTATAATAACTTGGTAAGATATTAATGTAAAATAAATTTTATATAGAGAATTGCATTACATAAACAACAATCTCAATTTAAACTTTTTAAACCGGTTCTAGTAATAATAAAAAGAAGGTTCAAAATATGGATGGTTTTAACTATTTTGCATTTACTTTTGTAATCTTATGATTAGTTTTTAAGAACGTATTTCAAAATATCCAAGTGACGTAGTGTTTGATAGACAACAAAAGCTTGCTTTATTTTTTTGTATAGTACATTAAATGTTTTATAGGTGGTGGTGTTATAGAAATCTGGTTTTATTTTTAAATTGTTGTAAACACAACTGCTTAAATATAATTTTTTGTATAAAACGTCAATGATACATTTTATTTTATTCTATTTTTTAGCTTTTAACGTAACTTTTTACTTTTTACCTAACTTTTAACGTGTTTGTAATTGTTGTAACAATTTTTGTGAAATATTAAGTATAAAGCAGTTTGTTAAACAATTACAAAAAACATATTTAACAACATTACGTCCAAGTTTGGGTATCGCAAACCTTTTAATTGCAAGGCTGCGGTCGAAAAAAAGTTATAGCTCTACTAAGAAGACCATTCAAACAACTACCCTTGAATACGTCTAAATCTTTTTTGCTTTTCATCTTCAACTCCAGAATATCCAGTGTAACTTTTTATTTATATCTTCATGGCTCCCAATAACCCATTTTAGAAACCTCTGGTCAGCTGTTTTTTTAGTACAAATCAAAAGGAAACTTGCGTTGTAGTTTGTTAGTCTTTAATTAAAACATTAGTTTTTTACAACTAATTTTTATTGCAAAATAAATGCAGATAAAACTAGTATAACAACAAGAACCGAATTCATAGGCACGTTATTCTTAGCAATATAATACTTTGTTACTACACTTTTATAGTATAAATGTTATCTGAACTTTTTAGCAGACTAACTTTATGTTTAAATACTGTTTTATTTTCAAGACTAATAATTTTTTGATTTGCACTTCCTGTTGAGTACAAATTTGTTTTCTTTAATGAAATTCGAAATATTTGTTTTTAAGATTATAATTTACAATTTCATAAGAAAATACACAAAATTGTAAATTTTAATATTAAAAATAAATATTTTGGATTTCATTAAAGAAAACAAATGTATTATAAGTACGATATGTGAAATTAAACTTAAACTAAACACAATTTTTATTTTCTTAAAATAAAAATTTCTCTTCATTAGCTTAAACCACGTTTTAAAACAATTATTTTATTTTCAGTTAGAAATTTTTGGGAATTTAATAAAATGTAATTAATACTCCTTAGTATCACTATCAGATATCCTAAATTATCATTATTATTTTAAAGTTAACATTATTTTTTGGTTAAATGCTTAAGGATTCTTAATGGAAAAACTTTAATTTTAATTTTTTTGTTTTTAAAGTAACTTAATAAGCATTTTTTATTGAGTTGTTCACTAAAAATAACCAAATTTGATATAGTTTATTTTCAATACTATAAAAATGTTAACTGAATATTTAACAAGTTATCTTTTGTTGCTCTGATTAAATATTCTTTCTGATGAAATGTACTTTCTTTTAAATATTGAAAGTTTGAAGATACAGCAAACTTGCAACATATATATATATGAGACATTACCAGCATAGTATTTAAATTCTATTTTTAATGATTGTATAAAAAGGCAGTAACAATTTAATGACTTTAATTAAAATAATAATTTATTTTAAAATATTTTTTTTTTAAATATTTTTTATTACATATACTTATTTATTTTATTTATAATTTTGATTAATTTCTAAGTTTATTAAACAATTGAAACAAAAACTTTATACTTTGAGTTAAAAGTAACATTATCAAGTACCAAGTATCTAAAGTTTTAGGTAAACAGACTATACTCATTTAATCGTGTTATATATTTGTCAATGACCATTAAGACTAGAATATATTTATATAATTTAATATTATGTTTTGCTTTAGTCTAAGTTAGTTTTTAATCAGGTGTAATATGATCAAAAATTACTTAATTCCTATTTGTATTCTATTCACAGCCATGTTAATTTTAACCATAGGGTTGTCATGTACTAAATCTACTCAGTGTTTTTAAATATTTTAATTACTTTAGCTTTTTAAAAATTTTTGGATTTTTTTACGAAACTTAGGCTAGTTTGTATTTTCAAGGTAACCTCTTAATAGTTTTTTAGGTAAAAATATGTTTTAAAAAATTGATAATTTTTTTTTTGTGTTTTTATTAATTATTCTGGGTTGCCACTTTACTTGGAAACCTTGAAAAACCTGGAACTTGACAACTTTTGCAAAAAAAAACCTGAAAATACCAAAAATTTTGAACAAAAACACTTTAAAATCCTAAAATTTTAACAATTTTCACATGATGTTCAATAATAAAGTTTTGATTTAAAAAATATATCATATAAAGAAACATTTTTTGTCATAATATAAAAATTTTATCATTAAAAAATTTTTTAAAGTAGCTTTAAGATATCTTTTAAATGTTTTTATACTATTTAACACAGTTTCTTATTATAAACTTAACTTTAGACTAAATTGACCCAAAAACTTGTACTTTTAAAACCTTGGAAAAATTTGGAAAACCTGGAAAATTAAAAAATAGGGTTGGCAACTCAGATTATTTAAATATTAAGGCTTATTTATCAGTTATTTTTTAAAGCTTTTTGGCAATGTATTTTCCTTCTTCTTAATATTTTATCTATATAGGCTCATTCAGACTGGTGTTATTAATGGCTGAATTGTTACAACCCGGTAAAAACCCCTTTTTTATTTATACAGTGTTGCCAAGAACTGGAAAACCTGGAAAAACCTGGAATTAGTAAAATTTTGAAAAAAAAAACAGGAAAAACTTAAAGTTCTTAAAAACTTTAACATCTTAAATAGTAAAATTTCGATTTGTCACGTATAATTTATCCTATAGATAAAATTTCTTGTCATCATCTAAGTTTTTTTTATCAAAAAGTTTATTTAAAGTAGTATTTAAGTATCTTTTAAATGTTTTTATACTAATTAACACTGTTTTTTTCCTTGAATTTAATTTTAAACTTAATATACATTTAAAAATGTGTACTTTTAAAAACTTGGAAGAAATTTTTAAAACCCGGATAATATCTGCCAAAAATATTTAGCAAACATGTACATAAAGCAAAAACTATATTTTAATGATTAAGTCAAAAGTTTATTTAAAAATATGAAACACTCGTTAAAATGCAAAAGTAAGATATTTTACAAGATAATTAGAAACTTTATTGGCATAATTTAAAAGCAGGCTTTCCAAAAGTTGTTTATAAAATTTAAGAAAATTAGAATACAAAGAAAAGGGTAATGACTAATAAAGGGGTCATAGGGAGGCTTTATTTTGAAAATTACTATATTGAAAATAATAGTTTTCTTTCAGAATTTGAATAAGTTTGAGCTGACCCAAGTTTCAATATTTTGTGATTTTCTAGTTAATTTTGTTCAAGAACTTGATTTCAGATAGTTAATTGTAAATATTACCTAAAATTGTTAACCTTGTGACTAGTTGTTCTACTTATTATTAGATCAAAGTTTATTTTTTCAGTTTTTAAAAACCTCATTCTGACCCACGTTAGTTTATACTCACTTTACAGGGTTCCCATATCCCTAGATTTCTCTAGAGTCCCTAGATTTTTGCAATTTAAAAAAAAACCTTAAATTTCCCTTAATAAAATTGAAAAAATCATGAATTTACCTAGATTTTACTAGATTTTACTATTTTTTTAGTGCTAGACCAATGTTTATGATACATAATTTAACATAAAATTTTATAAATTATATTTAAATTTTAGATTTTCCAGTTAAAAAAAGCAAAGTTCAAAAACTAGAATAAAATTAAAGAAGCACTACAGATTTCTCTTATTTTTGACAGATTTTTTTGATAATTTTTACTTAGATTTTTGTTTTTTTTCCCTAGAATTTTTTCTGAAATTTTGGTGGGAACTCTAACTCTAGCTTATTTTTTTAACTTAAACTTTGACAACCCTGCCAGTTTGAAAATTTTTGAGAATTTTTGAAAATCTTAGGCTATCTCAAGCTATTTTGATTTTTATTAAAACTCAGACAAGTTTTAAGATTTTTTGAAAAAGTCAGAATAGTTTTTTTTTAGATTTTGAATGAGTTTGAGCAGATCCGGTTTTCAATATTTTGTTTTTTTCTAGTTAGTTTTTTCAAGAACTTGATTTTAATTGATTTTAGATTGGTAAGGCTATATTGGGGGTCCTCCTTGATTTTTACAAATTGATCTTATTTAATAGATTTTAATCTTATCTACCAGATACTTGTTACAGCTTAACAAAATTCAAAGTATTTTTCATGACTAATGGGTTAAAGCCGGCCAGCTCAATAGGTTCCTAATAGGAGAAACATATTAAGCTGGCCGGCTCATATTTTTAAATTTTATTACTATTTAAATGTAAATATTGTTCAGGAAATTAGCAAACGTACCAGCTACTATTTTTAACTGTTAATCTTAACAAGACCTTAATAAAATATCATAAACTCTCTTATTATCTGATTATTTTAGCAGCATTTAAAAATTTTTTGGTCTATATTTTTTTCTAAACTACATTTTTTTAAATTCAAAAGGATATAGTTAGATGTAACACGTAAAAGATAAACTTTTTACAATTATGCTTAGTTAGTAGGTAATTATATAAAGTTGCATTATCGTACATAGTAGTTTTTATACTATTTAAATTACAAATACCTTAGAGTATTAAGAACCCGGTTCCGGATCCGGCCAGAGTTTAATTGGAAAAAATATCTGGGTCCGGTTCCACCTGGATCCTAGTTTGAAAAAAATATCTGGATCCGGTATATCACTAAAACATTTATAATTTTTTTATTTATTTGGTTATTTTCAATAAGATTTAAATATAAATATTAAACAATACACTGAAGTATAATTTGCAAAATAAAAATATTTAGCACTTGTAGATTAAAATCAAATGCTTCTAATTTTTTTTTTGTAAATTATATCTTAAATTTTTGTTTTAATACAGTCATCAAACACTTAATAGATATAAACATAAATAAAACTTTTATTAATTTACATTAACAAATGTTACATTTCCAAATAAGTTCAGTATAAAATATGAAATGTTAAAATTTCAAACTTTTTTTTCATCATTAATTGTATTTCCAATTCTTGAAATGCGAACCAAATGGTGTAGCTAAGACATATTAAACTTAGTTTTCATAAGATTGTGTAGTCAGTTAAAAAAAACTTTTTTAAATCATTTGGATTCAGTTTTGCTACAAAAGATATATTTTTAAACAAGACTGTAATTTGCTAAACTATTGTAACTTGTATAAACATTCATTACATTAGCAACTACTTACTGTAAAAAAGTTTCAAGTACTGAAAAGCAGTTGTATATATTTCTTTTTTCAACAGCTTTTAAAGGAAAAGCGAAATATGCAAATGTTGACTACCAAAAGATATTTATACACAAACATAAGCATTAGTTGTTAGTTGTCATAGTTGTAGTTGCCATTAAATTTATCTTTTAAACTATTTATTTTAAAAAGTGACTTAAACTAATAGTGTAACTTAGCATTATTATTTCATAACTATTATGATCCATTAAACATTTATAAAATGATAATTAGAACCTTTTTTTTTCATTATCTAAGTTTAATTTTCTTTTAAATTAATAGTTATTTAGAAAAAAAAAAATATAAGTTTTCAAATATTTGACTGTTATTATAATCATTTAATTTTAAAATACCACCATAAATCGAAGGGAGCACTAAGAAAAAACTGCATTTTTACAAAAAATTGCTGTAAAAAGTTTTTTTATTGAACACTAAACATTGAATTTTGTATAGATAACATGGTATTCAGCTTAAAGTAAGTCACAGAAAATCGTTCATAAACGATGCATCATATTATTGTGAAATATCTATACATAATTAATCTTTTCAGTTGAAGAATAATGTTAATTATTACTCATACTATTAGTTATTTCAGGGTTCTCATTTAAAATAGAATTAAGTGTTATCTATATTAAAATTTTTTTAATCGAAGGTTTTGATGCTTGTTTACTTGTTTTTCAGAATTATTGTAATATTATTTCGTCCACTAACTTTAACAACCATTACTTATCTAAACATATAATAATTAAAATGATTTAAAAACACCAATAACAACTTAAAAAATTTTGAAAATCATTGAATTGAAAGTTTGTACTGTGAAGTGTGAAGTCAATCGAACTGAACTGTACTGTTTGACATTAGCTATCCACTTATGTAAAAACAGGGTATATTGCATACCATAAATTAAAAGTATTACAGACTATAAACGTTAAAGTTTAAAAATATCTAAAAATTATTTTCAATACTTAAGATATTTAATTTATCTAAAAATTTCTAATACCCAGTTAATTTTGCTATATTATGTTGGGAGAAAGATTATATGTATTTCAAACTTTAGTTTCAATTTATAAAATGTTTTAAAACTACAACAAGAGACATAAATAATTTGAGTGTTACATTTAATGTTTAGAATCTAGCAGATTGTATATTAAGTATATCAATGTAATTTTTATAGCTTTAAATAAATTTTTGAATACTCTAGTATAAACTTTATTCAACTCTTTTTACTTTCTTCATAATTCATCAAATATTCCTAGCTCTTTTTTTTCAATAAAAAAAATCAAACTAAACTTCAAATTTTTTTATTTCCATGGAGCTTTAAAACACTACTTAAATTATTTTAAATAAAAAAAAGAAAACATATAGAACAACAAACACATGCTTTTTATTTTATGTTCACAGCAAAAAAAAAGAGTCGTGAAAAGAATGTAAAATAAAGAATTAAAGAAGAAACTCAACCTTAACAATTTCAGGGTTAATACACATTCAAAGCATTCAGGATAACACATAATATTAAAAAGGAAATTTAAATCTCAGGATGACTAAGTGTAATATTTTAAAATTAGAATCAGGGTAGTTAGAAGATTTCTAAAACATTTCAGATAGTTTTTTAGGTTTGAGGTAAGTTTTCTATATTCTGTTATTTAAAAACTAATTTTTTAAAGATTTGATCTTTATTCATTTTCTTTTATAGTTTACTTTTAAAAGAATTAAAAAGGATGACTTGGGACAGTTTTTTGTTTATCAGGATATATTTCTTTGGCTTATAGAATGGCAACCCTGCAATTCACATAAACTTATTAAGTTGAAAAAGTTTCTAAGTGAACCTTTTTGATTTTGTTTTAAATGTTTTTTTCATAAAAAGTGACTTTACTTCAAATATAGTTTAAAAACTACCTTACTGTTTAAGAAAATGTATAGTACTGTTAGATTTGTGTTCTTTATAACTGTTGGCAACTTTAAATTATTTCATTAGTTTAAAATATAACATAAAAAAAATACAAAGCACTTTACCACTTAACTGCAATTCTAAAGAAAACCAACTTTTTGTTTTTAAAACCGATAACAAAAAACAAGCTTTTAAAAGGTGTTAATGAAAATTTATTTTTACGAGTATGGTTTATCTTAGAAAATTATAAAAACAAATAAGATTTTTAAAACTTATTAACTTTAAAAAAAACACTCAAAAGCTTATATGTGTTCACTAATTTTTAAACTACTAAAACTTTTAACTTAATATTTGTAAATACATATATCAATTTATACTAAGTATATAATATTATAAGTTATAGTTTATAGAATTTTCCTTTCTACAAGTATAAAACTAAAGCTCAAAATTACAACACCCGTAAATACATTTATAATAAATTGAT
The DNA here is from genome assembly GCF_965202585.1 of Thalia democratica. Taxonomy (NCBI): domain Eukaryota; kingdom Metazoa; phylum Chordata; class Thaliacea; order Salpida; family Salpidae; genus Thalia; species Thalia democratica. The sequence continues at coordinate 106,190,531 of NC_139165.1, forward strand.
TTTTAGCCATAAAACAAGTTTCTGTCCGGTTAAAATAAATAAACTAACAATGGTAAATACCAGTGAAGACACTTTCAAATACAAGTTACTCAACTCTGGCTCGGATGAATTTAAATTTATAAAGGAGTTTTTCGATGTTGCCACACTGAATACTTCAAAACAAATTTTACAAATTTATGTAGTTTTTGAAATAAATCCAACGAAATCAATAGATAAAAAATGCAACAATTTAATGCTTTTTCATGGCACAAATAAAGAATGTATAGAGGGGATATTGAAAGAAGGTTTTAAAAAATTTGAAAATAGATTGTTTGGAAAAGGCGTGAATATGACTGACTGTTCTAGTGTTGCCTTAAGGTACAGTACAATATTTCAGAGTTATAGAAACTATAAAATAAAATTCGTTTATGTCAACGAAGTACTAAAGTCAGAGACGCTTAAAAAATATACTTTCAACCACTCAACTGTTAGGACTGCAACAAATACTAAACCCGAGCACCCATTTGTAAGACATGCATATATGGGAAGTCAGCAAATAAGTGAAGATAATTACAAAAAAGATGCTCAAGGAAGAAGATACAGAAACATTGCTCATAGTGTGTATAACTATTTAGATGAATATGTAGCAGATGAAAGTATAACCATACCTAGGTATCTTTTAATAATTAAATGCTAAAGTAGAGCTCTTTCTGATAATATTGTTTCTATTTTAGAAATATTTTTGTTTCTCAACCACTTTAAATAAAATTGTTAAGTAAGTTTCAATTATTTGGTGGAAATAAAGTTCATAATGTTTTATTAAATAAAATGAAACTAAGAAAGCTACTTTATAGTTTTAATTTCTTATATATAAATATGATTAAATCGCAGTGACTAAAAACATTCTAATAAAAATATTTAAAAAGTCTTATTTTCGGACTAGAACTTTTTAGTTGCTATCATTTTACAGACCTAATTAATTTAAATTTTTTTCTTTTTATAAAAAAAAAGTACAAAACCTTGATTTTTAACTTATTAGTTCCTAGTTGATGTAAACTTTTTTTTCTTATGTTCTGACTGAATAACAATACTTTACTATTTTAACTTTTACAATAATGAAAAGTGTTATTAGTTTGTTCTAATTATATTAAATGTTTTTTAATGTAAAACATTTTACATATTTTTTATCATTTAGCACCATTTTTTAGCTAATAATTAAAAATTGTCTTACTTTATACTTGTATTTCGCTACCAGTTGAAAAAAATAAAAGCGTTATCTAAAGTTTCTACAGTTTTAAATATTTCTCGTTAAAGTATAATCTTTTTTACTCGTTCAATTATTTGCATTCTTTAGCTAAAATAAATTTTAAACATTCAAAAAATAAGGTCATTTCTTGTTAAAATTTATTCTTGTTTTACTTGTTTATTTATTTGCATTTTTTAGCTGAAAAAGTTTTAAACATCCAAAAAATAAGGTCATGATCTTTTTTTTACACTAAATTAAACAAATTGTTTACTTTACAACAAATATAAGTATTTATATTGTAACTTACGTTTAAAATATTTATGAAAACTCTGAGGACTGTTTTTTAGACTTATAAACAAGCTACAATAAAAATTGTCAGTAACTTTACCAATGTCTAAGCTTTAATATTTAAATACAAGATTTTTAAGTTAATGTAAAGCGCTAAAGCAGTTTACAACAAATTAAAATTATAACGCTACACATTTTAGGAGCATTTAATAAGCTGTGGTACTTTATTATTTTGTATAATTTTGTAACTCGTTATCATTATAGGAAAACTAATAAAGTTTAACAAATATGACTTGTAATTGTTAAGTTTGAGTAATTAAAGAAAAATTCTATACGTTAACCAATTAAAGAATTACAAGTGTAAAAAGCAGGAAGGAGTTAAATATGCACTAAATGTTTTCGCACGAAGGGTCAATAATGTAATGAAGGGTCAGTAATGTACTTTTGCGCGAAGGGTCACTTTTGCTTGAAAGTAAAAATAAAAATAAGTAGTTTATTAAAAAAATACGATAATGATATACTAAATAAAAAATAAAAAGTTACCGACTGAGGGTAAGGGTTAGGGGTGAAAGTGATAGTAAAAATACAAAAATAAAATAAATAAAACAAAAATGAAAAACAAAAAGAAATAACTTTATTTTTTCTCATCCATGCAAAATTGATGCCGTGCATGAGTGTCTTTGTGCAAAAGTGTCCCTTAATGCATATTTTGTTCTACCTGTAAAAAGCAATTAGGTTTATTATTATTTTAAAAATCAATTCGGTTTCAAAACACTTATATTAAGATAAAACATACTAAACTTATATATTAATTTATTTTACTTATTCATTTAAACTAAAGGATTTTCAAAAAAAGTACTTTTATTTACATATTTTAAATATTTAACGCTTGCTATACAAACACACTGATCCACATAAAAAGAAGAACTACATAATAAATTATTTGTATTTAACCTAGAAAAATGTAATAGATTAACAAAATTATGTAAAATTTGTAGATTAAATTTTTATTTAGAATAATCAACTCAGAGCTGATCATTTGTTTTAAGTTGTACAAATAGTTAAACTTTTTGTACACAAGAATGAAAATAATAATCTGGTTTAAAACTTATAAACTAATTAAAAAAGTTAGTCGATACCGTGGTTTCTTAAACTTCTTTAAATGGCCCTTTCGAGGTTATTCCAAAAGTTTATAAGGCCAGGAGCAGAAAAAGGACCAAAGGGGGGACATGAGCAGTAAAAAGCCACAGGGCAGCCAGAAGGTATTAATTTGAAACTTACTATAGATATTTTGACGCTGAAAATGAAGAGCAAAAAGTTCTTAGGTGTATTTAATATCAGTTTCGAAATTTAAACTAAATATTATGCATTACGAAATTTTGAGTGCCACAAGCCGTAAAAGGCCATATTTTAAAACTTACACTAGATACTCTGGAGTTGATGAGCAAAAACAAAAAGAGCTTTAATTGGAATTTTTGTGAGATATTTTGTTGGAGGAGCTTTTCTTAGTTTTTTGTAAAGGGAGCCTTTAAAAAAAAAGTTTTATGGGGTAATTATATCTTATTAATATGACCTGCCTCCTGATAAAACTTACCTATTATAATTTTTTTTTTAAACTCCTGGTAAAACTTACTGTTTCAAAATTAGTATATACTAGCTATGATTTAAAGTAAAAAATGTTTTAATCTGTCTCAAAACTGTAAGTTACCCTTTTTCAAAGATTCATAGTTGATTTCCCTATGATAAATTAAACATAAATAAAATCAAATTATATTTGTTGTTACGAGTTTTATTTGGAAAAGATGCTTGAGAGCTAAAAAATCGTTGCTTGCAAGTGATCTCTGTTCAAAAAATAAAAATTTTATCTTTTAATTAAAAGAAGTATAAAAAAATATAGTAGAAATGCAACTTTTATTATTATTATTCATGCTAGTAACAAAAGTTTGCAACTCATTTTTGGTAAAACATGGTATTTATAATGATATTATCTTTTAATATAAAAAGTTTATTTAACAAATGTTTTATATATATGTGTACATATGTATACACTTACAAGTTAAAAAATAACACTTTTAAAATCTTTTTTTATACGAGGTTTCAACTAATTATACTTACTCATATAAATTTAGAGACTTATGTTTTTTCTATGATTAATAACTGCTTATGTTCAAATGAAGTAGATGTATATGAATTCACACTGGTACTTGTGTAAGTTCTGAATTTGGGCTAAAAGAAAATTATGCACAATAAAGACTCTACACAGGTATCACAAACTCTACACAAACATGAGAGAATTGTGTCACCAGAAATGCATCATATTTATGAGCTGTAAAGTTATGACGTCATCAAGTTTTCACAACAAACTCTTTATTTACAGTGAACCGACGCGTATATATACGAGGATTGTTACTATTCCTTTTGAATGTGTAGCTGGCTCTGTACCTCAAACATGGCAGATACAGAACCCTATACATGTTTTTGTTTTTTTTAGTGCAATCAGTTAAAAATAAAAACTAATTTATTTTCACTAGAAACCATTTTTATTTATTTTAATAAATTTGTTAAGATTAAAAATATGTCAATATTTTTTCTAAGTCATTAAAATAAAACACTAAGAGACGTAAAGTAAATCAAAGTCTTATCTTTTTTTTAACTATAAGAAAATTAAAATAATTAGTGTTTTTTTCGGAATAATCAGAAAATACAACTTTTATTGTTATAACAGAATACATATGTTTAATTTATTTTTTTTTTAATTACTTATTGTTCACTAAAAAAAAATTAATTAAAAATGAAAGAATAGCTTATTGAATTGATCAAGTAAATTAAGAAAACGTCATTTACTTTACCATACAACTAAGAAAATTATAAAACAACTGCTGCCCACGAAGGATAAATCTGCGGCCTGCGAGCACGTTTCTTTTTTGAATGGAATGCGGCCTCCAAAAGAAAATTATCCGGCCTACGAGCATGTATATGTGACCCGCTGAGTCGAATCTAAGTCAAATTGATTTCGGTAATTTGGTTAAACTTGATTAGTTCCGTTTTAAGTCCTTGTATAACAATTAAAATAAATTAGAAAAATTTCTGCTTTAACTTAAAATTTGAAACTAGACAGACTAGCATTTGACAGGTGTTTTTTTTTTCCTCAGTTTCATAATGACTTTCTTCTTACAACAGCAAGTTATCATCTGAAAACAAAATGTAAAGAGTGCATGGATTTAGTAAGATATGTGTATAATACCTACTTAGTAAATAAATTAAATGCAAATGTTTTCAGTTTTCTAACTAATTAATGTACAAGTATTAATTAAAATATCATTTCTTTACAGTTTGGGTATTTGTTTAAAATGTGTTTTAAAATTAATTTTTTAATGATTTATCACTATAATTATATTTGAGTGTGCAAAAAAACATTTAAAATAACATAATAGTAAGTAGTAAAGTTTATTTTGTTTTGGTTTGACACATTATGATTTGTTAGAAGCTTTCTGTGGACTCTAAAGTACTTCCTAAGTACACCAATGTACACAGATGCTCATTTTTTGAACCATTGTTTTATTTGATACTTAGTTAGAATAAGAACATTTTTTTAATACTAATGTTTATATAACTTATATCTTACTGTGTACAGACACGTTAAAAACAATAAATATGACATAAATTAAGACAGTTTTTGTATGCATTTCATTTTTAAACAACATAATTTGGAAAAATAAACATATTTCTATACTTTGCATACTAACATACATAGGTGCTGTTTTTTGCTTATTTAATACAAACTATATTTAGGGATGGTAATATTATTAAGTTTGTATAGCCGTGGTGTAAGGCTTGTTAACTAAAAGATATTTCGTTTATTAAGTTTCTTTGTACGACAAGTCCTAAGACCAAACTTTGTGAGCGGTTTATCATCATTCAATAAACAATATAGATAATTAAAGGAAACAGTTAAAATTAGAGCAAATAAACAATTAATGTTGTCACACTCAGACTAAGTCAGATTAGTATGAAGACTTTTCATATCTCATACCAGTTTAGGCATTATTTCAGTTTTTAGCTTCAATTGTTTTTTTACTCGATAACACCCTTAGTTTTGGATCACTGACGCTGGCTGTTTTGCTTTGAAAAGTGGAAAAGTAAACTAATGATGTATGTTTTGTTCAATTCACAGTGTTGGTTAGAACTATAATATATGTTAGTATTTAAGTCTGCAGCTGCTAAAATTTAAAATGTTATGAGTGTGAACAATAGGTGTTGCCAAAAATCTTGAACTCATAAAAAACTTGGAGTTTCACAAATTAGTACTAAAAAATTAAATTCTGGAAAAAACTGTAATTAGAAAATTTTTAAAAATTTGTGGAATTTTAAAGAAGTTTTCCGTGTAAAGTAATGAAATTTTGATTTGACAAAAAAATCTATTATACAAATATTTGTTTTTGGTTTCACCTTTTTTTATTAAAAAATTTTAAGTAGCTGACCAGTATTTTTTTATCTGGCTATACTATTTAAGACAGTTTTTTATCTTAAACTTAGTTTTATATTTATTTTAGACTCAAAAACTTGTACTTCAAAAACCTGAAAGCAATAGGAAAACCTGGAAATTTTTTTTAAAAACCTTTGGCAATCCTGGAACTGTTTACATTCTTTCAAGGGTTTAAAAAATAACACATATATTTTTGTTTGACATACTTTATGTTTATACAACACAGGAAAAACATTTTTTTAATAGGTAATAATGAATGTTTCAAGTATAATGACTAATAACTTTAATTTTATAATCTTTAGCATCCCTTGTAGGTAATCAGATTTATATGGTTTCGCAGTACAACTTTTTTTACATTGTATGTAAAACTTAATACAGAAATTATCATAAGAATCGTTGTAATGCACAGTAATTATTTATGCTACTTTATAATTTTCCTTAAGATTTTTTTGTGATCAGTCTGTAGTTACTGAATATAATCATGTCCTTTTTTGAAACTGACTTAAGCGATTTTTCTTTTTGTTGCATGGAATAACTACTAACTAATGTTTTTTTTAATAAAGGTTTTTAAGTTTTTTCATTTTAAAAGAAACATTTTTTTGCACATAAAGAATTGCCAAAATGCTTGTGAAAAAATAAGTTTTTGTACTTCATTAATGGCTTAATTAGTTTTTATACTTCTATTAAAAGTATTTAAGAAACTTAGTTGTCCAATCAAGCTGAATTATAATAACTATTTTGCTACAAAATTAATTTACTGTGAATAAACTTCGTTAATTTTCTTATTTGTCAACTTTATTTTAAAGAGGTTTTAAAAAAAACAGGCTGGTTTAAAATATTGAACAAGTCACACTAGGTTAGATCTATTTAAAACATTTTCAGAAATTCAGTTTTGTAAAATATTTATTTCAAACACTTTAAATAAATGTTAGAATTCCATAACTATTTTTATCACTGTAGTGTAGTTCATTAATTGTATTTTTTTTAGCTTATTTAATATTAATTTACTTTATTTAATGATGATATATTAGTTAGGTATTTATGCTTGATTAACGGCATTTTTAAAATATTTTCAACTTTTAATAAGCTTAGGCTAGTATGATGTAACTCAGACATTTTTACTTTTAAAGTGGCAACAATGTAAATTACTAGTATAGTACTAATAAGCTATTTTATTTAAATATTTGACTATTAATTATGTTAGAAAACATTTTTTACGATTTTTATGATTTTTACCTTACAAGTAGGTATTAGTTTTATTTAGCTAAATAGTTACTGTATTTTTTTGAGAGTGCTAACTATTTAAAACGCATAAACTGTTTTCAAAAGTTAGTACTTTTTAAAGTGTTTCATAATATAGAATATGTATAAAATACTTTCAAATGTTTTTCAAGCTTGGTCTGTAAAGAGGGTTAGGTTGTAAGTAATATAACAAAAAAAAATAGGTTTATTTGATTAAAGTATTACAGTAGTACAAATTTTTTAAGACTTTAGTATATTAGTCGTCGTAAATTTTATTCCAAAAAATATGTATATCTAGATTTGTGTAGCCATTAAAAAAAAACAAATAAAAGTGAAATTTTCTTTAGTTTTACTAATAAAAATATAAATATTATTTTTAAACCACTACAACTAAATTTTCGGCCCGCGAAGATTTTGGAATCTTAAAATTTGGCCCTCGAGCCCAACTTCTTGCCGAACCCTGGTATAAACAAAAATTTATAGTTTTTTTTAAGTTTATAGTAAAGCTATGTCTTAAAACTGAAAGCAAGTAAAGTGGTTATCATGTTGTTCATAAATTTAAATGAAAAAATATTTACTAACATTAAAAAAAGATAAATGTTTAAAAATATACTTAGTTTATAAGTTATTTAATGTGACAAATTTAGTAATCTATTCTCATAGTATAGATGATACAGAAATTTATTAAGTTAGGAGCCTTTATAGTATTTTTTTTCGATTAGTGAATTATTTAATAAAAAATAATCTTTGTTTATATCCTTTATAGAGTTTTAAAGTCTATCACCATATATACATTTTATCTATTAATATTTCTGTAGTCAAGGTTTGGATTAATAAACTGGTATTCTCGGTATTAATTTTATTTACAAAAAATTAAAGTTAGTCATTTTTATAGTTAAATTATTTTTAGATTTACTTCATTTTTTGTATAGTTATTTAATGTAACAAATTTAGTAATCTATTCTCATAGTATAGATGATACAGAAATTTATTAAGTTAGGAGCCTTTATAGTATTTTTTTTCGATTAGTGACTTATTTCATAAAAAATAATCTTTGTTTATATCCTTTATAGAGTTTTAAAGTCTATCACCATATATGCAATTTATCTATTAATATTTCTGTAGTCAAGGTTTGGATTAATAAACTGGTATTCTCGGTATTAATTTTATTTACAAAAAATTAAAGTTAGTCATTTTTATAGTTCAGTTATTTTTAGATTTACTTCATTTTTTGTATAGTTTCTGTTTTGTGCACATGTTTCTCAAATCTAAAATAGCATTTAATGAAGTTTACATATACAATTGATATGCAATTATTTAAGTTTAAACTAGTAATGGAACATTGAAAAAAAACAGCAAATGATTAAAAAAAAGGAAAACCTAAAACCATATAGTTTAATTTTAAAAATAAAAATATTTACAAACGAGTTTTGCAACAGCTCTACGTATAATTGTATTTACTAAAGTTTATTGCACTGTAACAAAATATGAAATTTGTTGTATATTAAGTGACCGCCAGGGGGCGTCAGACGATTGTTTATCAGATCAACACACAATAAAAATATCAACTCACTAATGTGTGAAACTAAGATCTAGGTAAAAAATAAATTTGGTTTAAATTTAACTTTTAAACAAGCTTTCATAGCAATGATTTTGAATCAACAATGTATGTACTACTTTATTAACAAGTTTATTATGTTTGAAGATGAAATTTAATATGACTTATAACAAAAGATAGATCTTTGTCCAATATGTTCCTACTAAACATGTTAGTTTTGACAACATGTTTCGAATTAGCCGTCAAGGTAATTTCAAAAGAATGTATTGCTTATTCAACGGCAATAAAAGCACTAAAAAAATCAATCAAGAGAACTTGTCAGAGACAGAAGCTTTCAGTTGTGGAGAATTGGTATACAAAATTAACTTATATTGTAATTTATTTTACTTTACTTGGTCTCAATGTAACATTAACATCACAAACAAAAGATCTTGTCTTTTTGTGGTGTTTTCAGAACATATTTTATTTTTGCATCAAAGCTGTCAAAATAATTATGATGTTGTACAAATTAAATACTGTAGCGTAAAAAATATTTGTTAGTTATGATTTAAAAATTCATACCTTAGTAGTTTAATAATTTTATGTCAGCTAGAACGTTCTATTTTTACACCATTATTTTTTGTTAAATATATAAATATAATAATAAATAAACATAGAATACTATTTTAAAGAACAAACTTGTTTTAAAAACTTTAATATTTTAATTTTTTATATGATATTTTTGAACATGATATAACATTTTTATATAACATTTTGTTTTCAATATTTAGTTCAGAAGGTAAAATCATAGGTTATGCAGTGTGAATCAAATTAAAACTAACTCATTTTATTTGTTATAGTTAAAGTTAATTAATTTTGTTAGTTTTAGTTTGACTTATAAAAAATTTGTAAACAGAACTTCCTCAGTTTCACATCTCAAAAAATTAATGGAATTTTCCGAAACCAATATTTGTTTTAAATTATTACTAATTTAAAACTACAAAAATTACAATATTAAGTAAATTAAAAGTAATACTAAATTAAAACTAATATAGAACTAAACTAATAGTATGTAAGTATTGTCTAACATAAAAACTAATAGCTTAGAAATATAACTATTAGCTTTGTTGGCAAACAGTAAAAACATTTTGTAAAATCAAAAAATTATAAATATATAAAAAACAATTGTTTAAAAAAGAGTTAACAACAATCTATAAGCAACACCTTTTCAATGATTGTAGTTGTGTTAGAAAATAAAATGATAGTAAGTGTAAAACTTTATATAGTGCGGAAATAAAAACTTCTTCATTAATTCAAAAACTTCATAGAATTACTTCATTTTTTGTATAGTTTCTGTTTTGTGCACATGTTTCTCAAATCTAAAATAGCATTTAATGAAGTTTACATATACAATTGATATGCAATTATTTAAGTTTAAACTAGTAATGGAACATTAAAAAAAAACAGCAAATGATTAAAAAAAAAGAAAACCTAAAACCATATAGTTTAATTTTAAATATAAAAATATTTACAAACGAGTTTTGCAACAGCTCTACGTATAATTGTATTTACTAAAGTTTATTGCACTGTAACAAAATATGAAATTTGTTGTATATTAAGTGACCGCCAGGGGGCGTCAGACGATTGTTTATCAGATCAACACACAATAAAAATATCAACTCACTAATGTGTGAAACTAAGATCTAGGTAAAAAATAAATTTGGTTTAAATTTAACTTTTAAACAAGCTTTCATAGCAATGATTTTGAATCAACAATGTATGTACTACTTTATTAACAAGTTTATTATGTTCGAAGATGAAGTTTAATATGACTTATATCAAAAGATAGATTTTTGTCCAATATGTTCCTACTAAACATGTTAGTTTTGACAACATGTTTCGAATTAGCCGTCAAGGTAATTTCAAAAGAATGTATTGCTTATTCAACGGCAATAAAAGCACTAAAAAAATCAATCAAGAGAACTTGTCAGAGACAGAAGCTTTCAGTTGTGGAGAATTGGTATACAAAATTAACTTATATTGTAATTTATTTTACTTTACTTGGTCTCAATGTAACATTAACATCACAAACAAAAGATCTTGTCTTTTTGTGGTGTTTTCAGAACATATTTTATTTTTGCATCAAAGCTGTCAAAATAATAATGATTTTGTACAAATTAAATACTGTAGCGTAAAAAATATTTGTTAGTTATGATTTAAAAATTCATACCTTAGTAGTTTAATAATTTTATGTCAACTAGAACGTTCTATTTTTACACCATTATTTTTTGTTAAATATAAATATAATAATATATAAAACATAGATTACTATTTTAAAGAACAAACTTGTTTTAAAAACTTAAATATTTTAATTTTTTATATGATATTTTTGAACATGATATAACATTTTTATATAACATTTTGTTTTCAATATTTAGTTCAGAAGGTAAAATCATAGGTTATGCAGTGTGAATCAAATTAAAACTAACTCATTTTATTTGTTATTGTTAAAATTAATTAATTTTGTTAGTTTTAGTTTGACTTATAAAATATTTGTAAACAGAACTTCCTCAGTTTCACATCTCAAAAAATTAATGGAATTTTCCGAAACCAATATTTGTTTTAAATTATTACTAATTTAAAACTACAAAAATTACAATATTAAGTAAATTAAAAGTGATACTAAATTAAAACTAATATAGAACTAAACTAAAAGTATGTAAGTATTGTCTAACATAAAAACTAATAGCTTAGAAATATAACTATTAGCTTTGTTGGCAAACAGTAAAAACATTTTGTAAAATCAAAAAATTATAAATATATAAAAAACAATTGTTTAAAAAAGAGTTAACAACAATCTATAAGCAACACCTTTTCAATAATTGTAGTTGTGTTAGAAAATAAAATGATAGTAAGTGTAAAACTTTATATATTGCGAAAATAAAAACTTCTTTTTAGTTCCAGAAATTATAACCATTATAAGTCGTGAGCTGGCTAAAGTTTATTAAACAACAAAATATTAATATCTTGTATTTATATGAATAGTCTGTTTTAATTTCTGTCACGTTTTAATTTTGTATCTAGTTTTTAGTAAACATTCTTTTTTAATTTAGTTTAACTTTTTGAATAAATATCTTCAAAGGTTTCAACCATAAAGCGTTGTTAAATGCATGAACCGAATAAATATGTTAAGAAAAAAAGTCCTTACAAAATAACGATTAAAAACGATAAAAACAAAAAAAACTAAATTTAAATTAATAAGAAACTGTTAAATTTTTTTTTTTAATGCGCGGAAATAAGATATTATAATATAGTAGAAACAGTAATTTTTATTTAAATAAATTAAAAACGTATTTAAAAAACTTTGTCAAAATTAAAAATGTTTTTTAGTTTTTATATTGTTTTAAATTTTTCTCATCAACTATAGTTTTTGATCTTTACTGATTAAATTAATTTGGTGAACCGGAAAGTTAAAATCGATTAAATCAGTTTAAACTAAACCATTCTTTTTCTACAGTTTCTACATTCTAAACCACAAAAAAAAACCTAATGGCAAATTTAAAACGTTTTAACAAATTTGTAAGCATTGCTTTGTATAAAAATCAAATAAATTTCGAAGCACATTAAAAATTACTGAGCTCGTTTTACCTGTTTGCATAAGTTATTTTTCGGAAAACAACGATTGAATTGATTTATTTAGGGTCAAACACAGTTTTATTTTTTGTTTTATATAATTTAATATAGATCAGCAACGTCAATCCGCAAGAAAGTTCCAGAAAGTTAACAGAGATCACTTGCAAGTAACAATTTTTTAGCGCCAAATTTTTTAGCTCAAAATAAAACTTGTAACAGCAAAGATTTTTAATTTTATTTTTGTTTAATTTATCATCAAGAAATTAACCTTAAATCTGTAACAAAGGTAACTTACAGCTTTAAGACAGATTGAAACATTTGTCACTTTAAATGATAGCTGGTATATACTAATTTTAAAACAGTAAGTTTTACTAGAAGTTTTAAAAAAACATTTATAAAATAAATTTTATTAGGAGGCAGGTCACATTAATAAGAAATAATTACCGTAGTTGATTTTTATCCAATAACTTGAGTAAAAAGATGTTTTGTAATGTAATATTTTGTAAATAAGAAAAACGATAAAACACTTATTTTCTCATTATTTTCAAAGTAGAGATATAAAGCAAAACACCTAGTAAGTACGTATTAGTTGTGAGTATTGAGTAAGATTAAAAAAAATAAGGTATTTACGCTAACAAAACCATATTCCTAGAATTAAAAGGTCAAAAGCTACACAACTATTGTAAAAAAAAAACATGAATAAAAAAATTACATATGTAAAAGTTACGGACTGAAAGAAATGGTTAGGGATTACGGTGAAAGTAAGAAAAAAAAGATTAATAATATCAACAATAAACAATTTTTACAAAAATAAGTACATTAATAAAAAAATCAACCCATGCAAAGTTGACCCTTTAAGCAGAGTTGTTATTTTGCAAAAGTATCTACGTGCATACTTGACACCTACACCGTCTTAAAAGGTACTGAGTCGTTCAAAGAATTTTTTAATATAGGAAAAATTGTTTGAGTATAGTTTAGATAGGTTAAATGCTTCCTTTTTTTTCCTTTACCTTTTTATAAGTTTTATTGATAATTACGGCACCTAAGGATAAATATAGCTGCGTTTGTAAACTGAGTTCTGATAACATTAAATAGAAAGAGTTTGTAGCAAAAAATATTATGTTTCATTTATATTTAGACTATTTATAAAATATAATTTAAAAACTAACATTTTTTCTTTAAGCACATTTACAAATTAATTTATACAATTTCTACAAATATATTTACTATTTAAACTAGACTACTAGATAACAAATCAAATTACTTTTAAAATCTAATTAAATAATACCTTAACTAGTCTTGTTCATAAAATTTCTAATATATTAATCATTGTATCAAACAAATTTAAATTATACATTTTGCTGTTTGCTTCCTGGTTTATCTTGTTGTTATTAAACCTAAATATATAGAACATGGTTTCCTAAAATTTTTTAAAAGGCTCCCTTTACAGAAATTAAGAAAAGCTATGCCCCTCCAACAAAATACCTCAAAAACTACCACTAAAGCTGCTTAAAAATATTTTCTTTTTTGCTCATCAACTCCAGAACATTGAGTGTAAGTTTTAAAATATGGCCTAGTGACTATTCCTTTTACGACTTGTGGCACCCTAAATTTCGTAAAATTAAGGATATTATTTAGTTTAAGTTTTGAAACTGATATTAAATACATTTAAGACTTTATTTGCTCTTAATTTTCATCTTCAGAACATCTAAAGTAAGTTTCAAAATATGACCTTATGGCTACCTTGTAGCTTTTTACTGCTCATGTGCCCCCCTTTGGCCCTTTTGGCCCTTTTTCTGCTCATGGCCCTCTAAAGCATTGTAATGAACTCAAACGGGCCTATTGAATAAGTTTATGAAACCTTGGTATCGCCTGACTATTTATTTTTTTTATTTAGTTTATAAAGTTAAAAGGAGATTTTTTTATTCTGGTCTACGAGAATGTTTAACTGTTTGTACAACTTAAAACAAATGATTAGATCTGAGTTAATTATTTAAAACCAAATTTATTCTACAATATTTACATAATTTTGTTAATCTATTACATTGTTCTGCGTTAAGTATCAATAATGTATTATGTATTTCTTCTTATTATTTGGATCAGTATGTTTATATAGCAAACGTTAAATATTAGTTTTTCTCAAGCTCCTTCATTTTGAATGTATAAGTAGAATAAATTCATTCATAAGTTTTTAATAAGTTTTATCTTAATATAACTATTTTGAAATCGAATTGATCTTTAATATAACAATAAACCTAATTGTTTTTTACAAGTAGAAGAAAATATGCATTAACAGACACTTTTGCACAAAGACACTTATGCACGGCATCAATTTTGCACAAAGAAACTACTTTTCCACGAAAGCAATTTTGTACGGTTATTTCTTTTTGTTTTTCATTTTTCTTTTATTTATCTTATTTTCGTATTTTTAACTATCACTATTACCTCTAACCCTTACCCTCAGTCGATAACTTTTTTTTTCTCTATTTATTTTATTTTTTATTTACTATTTATCATGTGGATCGTATTTTATTCCTAATTGTTATCAGTTTTTTGTTGCTTATTTTGGTTCCCATTATCACTGTTACCCTTAACTTTACTTTCGGTTGATAACTGTTTTTTTTATAATTTATAATTGTATATTTTTTTTTTAATTTTAGAATTTTTTAGTCAGTTATTTATTAACTTTTATTTGCTAGAACTGTTACCCTTAACTGTTACCCTCAGTCGGTAACTTTTTATTTTTTATTCAGTATATCATTATCGTCTTTTTCTAACAATTTATTTAGTTTTATTTTTACTTTTGTGCAAAAGTGAACTCTGGTGGGAAAGTAACCTTTCGCGCAAAAGCACAATACTGACCCCTCATTACATTATTGACCCTTCGTGCAAAAACATTTAGTGCATGTTTAACTCCTTCCCGCTTTTAACAGTTATAACTCTTTAGTTGGTTAACGTATAGAGTTTT
This sequence comes from Thalia democratica, assembly GCF_965202585.1. Taxonomy (NCBI): domain Eukaryota; kingdom Metazoa; phylum Chordata; class Thaliacea; order Salpida; family Salpidae; genus Thalia; species Thalia democratica. The sequence continues at coordinate 106,205,910 of NC_139165.1, forward strand.
TCTTTAATCATTCAAACTTAACAATTACAAGTAATATGTATTAAGCATTATTATTTTCCCGATAATGATAATAAGGGTACAAAATTTAAATAAAATAATATAATACCAAAGCTTCTTAAATGGTCCTAAAATGTGTAGGGTTATAGATTTAATTTGTTGTAAACTGCTTTAGCGCTTTAGATTAACCAAAACCTTATGTATTTAAGTATTAAAAGCTTAGAAATTGGTAAATTTACTGACAATTTTAATTGTAGCTTGTTTATAAGTCTAAACAACAATCCTCAGAGTTTTCATAAATGTTTTAAACGTAAGTTGCAATATAAATACTTATATTTATTGTACAGTGAACAACTTGTCTAATTTAGTGTAAAATAAAATCATGACCTTGTTTTTTGAATGTTTAAAATTTATTTTAGCTAAGGAATGCAAATAAATGAACGAGTAAAATAAGAATATACTTTAACAAGAAATATTTAAAACTATAAAAACTTTAGATAATGCTTAAATTTTTTTTTAATTGGTAGCGAAATACTAGTATAACATAAAACAAGTTTTTATTATTAGCTAAAAATGTAGCTAAATGATTAAAATGCGTAAAATGTTTTGCATCGAAAATCATTTAATCTAATCAGAACAAACTAATAATACTTTACATTATTGTGAAAGTTAAAATAGTAAAGTATTGTTTTTTAGTCAGAACTTAAGAACAAAAAGTTTACAACAACTGTGAACTAATAATTCAAAAAGCTATACAAAAACAAAAGTTTTGTAGTTTTTTTTTTTATAAAAAGAGAAAAGTTTAGAAATAAGTAGGTCTGTAAAATGATAGCAACTAAAATTTTCTATCCCAAAAAAACAACTTGATATTTTTATTAGAATATTATTACTCACTGCAATTAAACCATATTGATATATAAGAAACTAAAACTTTAAAATAACTTTTCTAGTTTCATTATACTTAATAAAACAGTATGAACATTATTTCCACCAAAATATTGAAACTAACTTAACATTTTTATTTAAAGTGGTTAAGAAACAAAATTATTTCGAAAATAGAAACAACAATATCAGGAAGAGCTCCAGTTTAGCATTTAATTATTATAAGATACCTAGGTTTGGTTATACTTTCATCTGCTAAATACTCATCTAAATAATCATACACATTGTGAGCAACATTTCTGTATCTTCTTCCTTGTGAATCTTTTTTGTAGTTATCTTCAGTTATTTGCTGACTTCCCATATATGCATGTCTTACAAATGGGTGCTCGGGTTTAGTATCTGTTGCAGTCCTAACAGTTGAGTGGTTGAAGGTAGACTTCTTAAGCGTCTCTGACTTAAGTACTTCGTTGACAAAAAGGAATTTTAATTTATAGTTTCTATAACTCTGAAATATTGTACTGTACCTCAAGGCAACACTAGAACAGTCAGTCATATACACGCCTTTTCCAAATAATCCACTCTCAGAGTTCTTAAAACCTTTTTTCAATATCCCCTCTACACATTCATCATTTGTGCCATGAAAAAGCATTAAATTGTTGCTTTCTTTGTCTGCTGATTTCGTTGGCTTTGTTTCAAAAACTTCACAAATTTGAAAAATCTCTTCAAAAGTATTCGCTGTGGTAATATCGAAAAACTCCTTTATAAATTTATACTCTTTTGAGCCAGAGTCGAGTAAAACGTAATCGTATTTGAAAGTATGGTCACTGGTATTTACCATTATTAATTTATCTATTTTAACCCGACAAAAACTTGTTTTATGGCTGAAAATGAAACGTTTTTAAATGTATAGAATTCTCGTAATACTATATACCCAATTTTACAAAATACAAAAACCCTTAAAAATGGTTTGTAACTTCGTTTTTTTACCTACTTTACAGTGATATTTGTTTAATAATAAATAAATATATGAAAATATAAAAAGAAAGTAAAAATTTATAAGCTTTTGATTTTTTTAATTTTAAGCGTATCAACTTTCAAAAACTAATCTGTTATTTAAAAGTTTCTAAGATGAAACATATTAGTGAAAGTAATTTTTATAAACGTCCTATAAAACCCTTTGTTTTTTACCATCTTTAATAAACAGAATAAAAATCTAAATAACTTAAAATTATTTATTATGTATTATTCTTTAAAATTGCAATTATGTACAAATGTGCTTTGTATTTTTTATATTAGATAATAAATTACTGAAATCATTTAACATTGCAAACAGTTATCAACAAAGAAAATCTGACAGTACTATACATTTTCTTAAATAACAACGTTGTTTTCTAAAAATATACTTCAAGTAAAGTCACTTTTTGAAACAAAACATTTAAAGCCAAATCATTCAGGATCACTTAGATTTTTAAATTCAATTTTTTTTTGAAATTGCAGGGTTGCCACTCTTCAAGAAAAGAAAAAATTGTCCTCATAGACCAAAATCTGTCCAAAACCATACTTTTTAAATCTTTTAACGAAATTATCTTTTAAAATGAATAAAGATCAAGTCTTCAAAAAACTAGTAATTAAGTAACAGAATATAAAAATTAACCTCATTCATGATCTAAAAAAAATATGGCCTACATTATTCAGAAATCTTTTAAATACTATATATTTTTATTATAAAAACTACAATGAGTCATCCTGAGATTTCAAGATTTTTTTTAATACAATGTGTTATCATGAGCGTTTTGAGTTTGTGGCAACCCTGGAATTATTCAATTTAAGTTTTTTCTTTAATTCCTAATTTTATTTTTATTTCAAGATACTTTTTTTACAGTAAAGATAAAACTAAAAGTATGTGTTTGTTTTTTTGATATATTTCCTATGATTTTTATTTATTTTAATTGAAGTACTGTGTTGAAGCTCCATGAAATTAAATATTTAGTAATTGAATGTGATATTTTTATTAGAAAAAATGAACTAGGAATATTTTATATATCAAGCGCAAATTATAAAAAGGTGAATAATATTGGTATATAAGTATTTAAAAATATTTTTGAAGCTATAAAGTTAAACTAAAATACTTAATATATAATCTGCTAAATATTAAACAATAAATGTAACACTCAAATTATTTATGTCTCACAACTATTGCTGATGTATTTTTGTTTAAATTACATAATTTTTTTTACATTGTAATCAATTTTGGAAAAGCCTGCTTTTAAATTATGCCAATAATGTTTCTAAATATCTTTTAAAATAACTTACTTTTGCAATATAATGAGTGTTTCATCTTTTTAAGTAAACATTTGACTTAATCACTAACATATAGATTTTGCTTTATGTACATGTTTGCCAAATATTTTTGGCAGATCTCTCTGGGTTTTCAAAATTTCCTCTAGGTTTTTAAAAGTACACATTTTTGGATGTATATTAAGTTTGAAATTAAGTTTAAGGTACGAAACAGAATTAAATAGTGTAAGAACATTTAAAAGATACTTAAACACTACTTTAAATTAACTTTTTCATAAAAAAAATTAGATGATGACAAGAAATTTTTTCTTTAGGATAAAATTATTGTGACAAATAGAAACTTTACTAATTAAAACGTTAAAGTTGTTAAAAACTCCAGGTTTTTCCAGTATTTTGTTTTAAAATTTCCCTAATTTCAGGTTTTTCCAGGTTTTCCAGTTTTTTGGCAACACTGTATATATAAAAAGGGGTTGTAACTGGGTTGTAACAATTTGGCCAGTAATAACACCAGTCAGATTGAGCCTATATAGAGAAAATATTAAGAAGAATGAAAATACATTGCCAAAAAGCTTTAAAAAATTACTGATGAATAAGCTTTAATATTTAAATAATTAAAGTTGCCAACCCTTTTTTTTAATATTCCAGGTTTTCCAAGTTTTTTCCAGGTTTTTAAAAGTACAAATTGTTGGGTCTATTTTTAGTTTAAAGTTAAGTTCAAGGTAAGAAACTGTGTTAAGTAGTATAAAAACATTTAAAACATACCTTAAAGGTACTTTAAATATATTTTTCAATAAAAAAAATGTTTGATGATGACAAAAAAAATTTATTGATATGATAGATTTTTTGAGTCAAATCAAAATTTTACTACTGAACATGTGAAAATTGTTAAAGTTTCTAGTTTTTCCAGGTTTTCTAAGTGTTAATTGTTTAAAATTTCAGGTTTTTCCAGGTTTATTTTTTTGTCAAAGTTGTCAAATTCTAAGTTTTTCCAGGTTTCCAGGTAAAGTGGCAACCCAGAATGAATAAAAAAACAAAACAGATTTGATATTTATTTTTTATTATCTTTTCAAAACATATTTTTACCTAAAAATCTATTGAGAGGTTACCTTGAAAACACAAACTAGCTTAAGTTTTGTTAAAACTCTAAAAACTTACAAAAAGTGTTCTAAAATATTCAAACATACTAAGTAGATTTAGTTGTTATAATTAAGATGGCTGTAAAAAGAATACAAGTTAGAATTAAGTAATTTTTGATCATATTACAATTGATTAAAAACTAACTTAGACTAAAGCAAAACATAATATTACATTATATAAATATATTCTAGTCTTAATGGTCATTGACAAATAAATAACACAACTCATTGGTTGTGGTCTGTGTACCTGTTACATTAGATACTTGGTAGTTGATAATGTTATTTGTAACTTTAAGTATAGAGATAAGTTTTTGTTTGAATTGTTTAATAAACTTAGAAATTAACCAAAATTACAAATAAAATAAATAAGCATATGTAATAAATAATATTTTAAAACAAATTTTAAGGTAATAACAAAAACTCACAACTGTAGATAAGCATGAAAAAGTAAAAAACAGTTTATTTACTTACAAAAAGTCATTGAATTGTTACTGCCTTTTTATATAATCATCAAAAATAGAATTTAAACACTATGCTGGTAATGTCTCATATATGTGTTCAGTAAGCAAATTTGGTGTATCGTCAAACTTTTAATGTTTTTAATAAAGTACATTTTATAAGAGCACAGAGCAACAAAAGATAACCTATTAAATCAACAGTTTACATTTTTTTAGTTTTGAAAATAAAACAATATCAAATTTTGGTTATTTTTGGAGAGCAATTGAATTAAAAAAAAGCTTATGAATTTACTTTAAAAACAAAAAAAAAATTACAAAGTTATTGCGTGTTTGTGTGTTTGAATATTTCTTAACGAAAAAGGTACTTTTTGATAAACCAGTATTAAAATCAAAATTTTTCTGTTAAGAAAATGTATATAAAAAATCCTTAAGCATTTAACCAAAAAATAAAAAAATAGTGTTAACTTTAAAATAATAATGATAATTTTGGATATCTGATAGTGATACTAAGGAGTGTTAATTACATATTTTATTTAAATTTCGAAAACCTTCTAACTGAAAATAAAATTAATGTTTTAAAACCTGGTTTAAGTTAATGAAGAGAAATTTTTATTTTAAGAAAACAAAAATTATGTTTAATTTAAGTTTAATTTCACATTTTTTACTTATAACACATTTGTTTTCCTTAATAAAATCCGAAATATTTGTTTTTAAGATTAAAATTTACACTTTTGTGTATTTTCTTATGAAATAAAATAAAATAAAAATGAAAACAAATATTTTAAATTTCATTCAAAAAAAAAGTTTGTACTCAACAGGAAGTGCATATCAATAAACTATTAGTCTTGAAAATTAAACTGTATTTAAACATAAAGTTAGTCTGCTAAATAGTTAAGATAAGATTTATATTATAAAAGTGTAGTAACAAAGTATTATATTGCTAGTAATAAAGTACATATGAATTCAGTACTTGTTTTTATGCTAGTTTTATCTGCATTTATTTTGCAATAAACATCAGTTGAACAAAACTAAAGTTTTAATTAAAGACTAACAAACTACAACGCAAGTTTCCTTTTGATTTATACTAAAAAAACAGCTGTTAGACCAGAGGTTACTAAAATGGGTTATTGGGAGCCATAAAGACATAAATAAAAAGCTACACTGGATATTCTGGTGTTGACGATGAAAAGCAAAAAAAAATTAGACGCATTCTAAGCTAGTTGTTTGAATGGTCTTCTTAGTAGAGCTATAACTTTTTTTTGACCGCAGCCTCTTGCAATAAAAAAGTTTGAGATGATCAAACTTGGACGTAATGTTACTAAATATGTTTTTTTTGTAATTATTTGACAAACTGCTTTATACTTAATATTTCACAAAAATTGTTACAAAAACCGTTGAAAGCTAAAATATAAAATAAAATAAAATATATCATTGAAGTTTTATACAAAAAATTATATTTAAGCAGTTGTGTTTATAACAATTTATAAATAAAACAAGATTTCTATAACACCTCCACCTGTAAAATTTCGAATGCAATATACAAAAAAAAATAAACTAAGATTTGTTGTCTATCAAACACTACGTCACTTGGATATTTCAAAATACAAACTTAAAAACTTATTATAAGATTACAAAAGTAAATGTAAAACAGTTAAAACCATTCATATTTGCAACCTTCTTTTTATTATTACTAGAATCGGTTTGAAAAGTTTAAATTGAGATTGTTGTTTATGTAATGCAGTTCTCTATTTAATAATTTAATATTTTAATAATTCTATTTAAAAATTTATTATACATTTATGTCTTACCAAGTTATCATAAAACTCTCTGTTATGAATTTTCTGTTACAATTTCTAAAAAATGCAACCTCTAACATGAGTTTAAAAAAATAGATGAAAACCCTGTTGTATTATTGTATGTAATTTCGTAATTATCAGATGTGTTTTCAGCAAATTACAACTTATTTAATTTTAGATGAAAATTTTATAAAAGTATAAATATTAATTTTAAAACACAAAGTAAACATTATCTTAAGTTTATATATCGTTTAGACTTTATTAAACAGCGAAAAAATATTTGTTTTAGTTAATATGTACTATATGTAAAGTATCTACCCCTCTTTCAATAAAAACAGGCTTGTCAAGGATTCTAAAGTAATGAAGAGTTTTAAAATAAATCTTATGTAACTATTCTAATTTGTAAAACATTCTGTAGAATATTTAGCTATAAATATTTTGTTACTTTAAGTTATTGTGTTAAAAATAAGTTATGATATTCAACGACATTTGAAAACTATGTTTAACTAACCGACATTCTGTAATTGAATAATCCAAATAATTTCAAGTTAGAAAAAGATTAAAAATTAGAAAATTATTTAAGTCTCCCTGTTGATTCAAAACTTTTCATTTAATGATAAACATTTACTAATTAAAGCTTATGTAGTTTTTCTAAGTTAAAAGATGCCAAAACGCAAACTAAAAACAATTTTAATGATCAGATTTTATTTTCAAACTATTTTCAACATTTTGTTAAAATTATAAAGTTTTAATTTTTAAACAAGAATTTCATTTAATACATTTCTAAAAACTTATTTTGAAAAGTTTTAAATCGTTTAAAATTAAATCGTTTTAAACTAAATGGTCTCTATTCATAAGACTTATGGTTTAACTAACATGTAACAATTCTTTACTGTTTTACAGAAAATAAAACATAATGCTTTGCTTGTAAAAATAATTACAAAAAACAATTTAATAAAAAACGTGGACTCTTTGATGTAAAAGTATCAAACATGTAAAGCTTTATTATTTTTCTACTAGAAAATATCAAAAATAACATCATATTATTTGTAACGTAATATACGGAAATTCAAAAACTACTCATTTCAAACATTATTTAATTTTAATACACATCTTACATTGATACTATTCAACTAATCAATAAAAAACAATGTTAAACAACTATATTAAAACTATTGCAAAAACAGTTAGAAAAACTTAAATCACATAAAAATCAAATAAAAGTAAAATAACAATAATAGTGGATATATTATACCTAAATACATGTTTAGTTGTACATTTATACACACTTAAAAACTGTAAAAAAAAATATAATATTATGTTTAGGATGCATAATGTAAAAATAATGACTAATACCGTTTGAATAATTTGAATTTTATCAGTTAAAATTTTACCCGATGTATAAACATATACTTTAATAAAACTCAATAGACAAAGTCTACCAACTTGTAACAGAATTGTAGACTTCCTGACGTCATCAAAGCTAATTACTAATGATTAATAATAACTAAAACATTTAATACAAAACAGTCCTTGAGTTTCTAGGATCAAAATCTTAAGTCTTTTTTAAAACGTTTAGTAAATGAACTTAATGTATTTATATCCTTTTTTTAGCTTTGGTTTTAAAATCTCATCTTAATCAGAATATTTATAAGGCTCAGGCCACTTAAGGTTTTCAATGTCGCAATAAAAATGTTTCTTGTGGACAAAGAGAAAAAAAAACTGGTAAGATTGTTCATATTGTTAGTAAAGTGCAAATATAAATTAATTTTTATACGTTTATACTAAAAACACGAAAACTTATAGCTTACTACAGCAAACTATACTGAAGCTACTATTAAACACAATTAAACAATAAAATACCTTAAAGTTCATAATAAGGAACATTATATGTTTTTAAATCTAAGAAGTTTATGGATAGTAACATTCATCACCACCATTTTTAAATGCAAGAATTTGAAAATAAAATTAGTGTTTTATAAATATCAAAAAATTTTATCTTTATACTATAACATAGTTTTATTCCTTAAAACAAAATGTTTAGAAAAACTTCGATACGTTAATTATTAGTTCTACTATTTTTTGCTTATTATGGTACATTTATAATATTATTAAGTTAATGAGCTTTGAATGGCACTTTTTGAAACTTTTAAAAAAGTTATTACGTCATATAGAGTCAAGAATATAAAAAAAAGAACAATTATCTACCAACAAACACCTCATCACTAGTTCTAGCTTTGGTTGTAAACATACTGATAGTGAATTAGTATCTATATTTATAATACAACTACTACATCTCAGTTCAAGTATTAAAGTTCATTAAAACTCGTGAGTATAAATAATTTTTGAAGAATAAGACGTTTATACCTTAAAACTATACAAGTAGTGGTTTTGTAATTTTCAACTTCTTAATTCAATTTAAAGTTTTTACTTTAGTTCTAATTTCTTTAACTGTGTTTATTTATAAAGCGCTTTTTATATATAATTCGAACACATGAATTCAGAAAAAAAAATCTTAACAAAAAACGATCAAAAAGCAAACACTCAAACTTTTTTACAACTTTAAACTAAATTAACAGAAATATCTACAACTATAAAAATATAAATTTGTTTGAAAGACTTTGCTTAAACAAAAAATAGAAAAACATTGTTAATTGCAAAATACAATTTATAATTTCTATATTTTTACATTAGTTGTGTAATTATTGATCTTTTTCTTTTAGTTCCAGGAATGAGATTTTTGTTAGCTTAAAACAAAATCTCGAACTTTCTTGCTCATCAATCTAAATTAGGGTGTACAAATACGTTAGTTGCTGTGAAAAATAGTAACTAAAAATCATTTATTTTTTTAAGTGTATTAAGTTACAGAACACCATTTGTTACATAAGGAGTTTAAATAAAAGCTATTTATTAACTTCGCTGATGAGTTTTTATAAAAATTTAGTAACTAAATAAAACTGCCCACACATCAAAAGCCAGTATTTAAAAGGTATCATATTGATGTGGTTTATTAACCTGTTTCATAACATAAGCAAAATGTGTTTACTTTATAATTAAAACTTTACTTTTGATGTTTTTATAAAAGTTACCAGTTTTTAAAAAAAAATTGCTTCAAAAGGTTTTGTTTTACTTTTTGTTTGGTATATTTTACTTTAAAAACTATCAATAAGTTTTAGACAACAAGTATAATTAATCTAATAGATTAACAATTTTAATTTTGTTTTTAGTTTATTTTTTTAATAATTGAAACTTTTAACAATGTTTAAAAAAATATTATATAGGACTTTTTTTTTATCTTTTAGAATATACTTTCAGTCATAAAATATTATTTAGTGTTTGTTAAGCAATTAGTAGTAAAAATTTCAAAGAATAGTAAAATAAATAAAGTAGCATTGAATGTATGCGTAATATTTTTTTTAATATTTAAATTAGTAAAATTATTTTCCAACAAGATTATTACGTTTAATTTATAATTTATTGTTTTAGCTTATTGAACGATAAAAAATCACTCAAAATATTAAGTCTCTAAGACCTGATGCATGAAGAACCTTTCGGTTATTAAGACGAACATCACTTGTATATATAATATAGTCTTTTCTAAAACACTATATAATATTAAATGAAGTTTAATAGTCAGTTTTAAAGCAAGATAGAATTAACACAATACTTTTCTACCTATAGCTTGAACAAATTTTTTTAAAATTACTTATGTTTAGAAGATATCAGTGTATAGCGTAAAGATAACGATTTTAGTTGTTTCTAAATAATCTAAATGATTATACTATTGCGTAAAGATATGAAGTTCTAAGAAATAAGTTGATTCAGTCTAACTAAAAAATATTTTAAGTTAAGTATTGTATAAGTTAATAAAAAGTTGTTTTGATTTAGTACTAAACAAAAGTTATTATATTTCCATTGTAGCTCGTTACCGACAAATTGATATATCTTTAATCTATCTAAACCATACATTTATTGCAAAAACGTAGTGAAACTAAATTCAAAAGTCATACGTTGTAGCAACCTGTTAGTACCCAATTCGAATGTACTAGCTGCTTAAGTACGAGGTTTGATACTTCGTAAGTACGTATTTTAATGGAAATGTACAATCCTATTGCAAAACACTTTGTGTTAAAAATACTTTTTTTATTAATAAATATCTTATTTAAACTTCTTGTTAAGCACACAATTGTTGTTTTTGTTTAAAATAATCAAACATTTGTTTTTCAAAGTAAAATTCATAGTATTGTTCGTTATCTAGTAGCCTTGAATAATAAAAAAGAAATACGGAATTAATCATAACTCAAACTAAACTTTTTGTTGTAAAAATATTAGCTTTTGATCAAGTACTTTAAATAACAAAAGTTTTATGATAGTTAAATGATTATCTGGAAAGAAAAAAATACATTTCTGTCCCAAATTTTATTGTCAGAAATCTATTATCGTTTATTATTATTTAAAAGTTAAGTTTAATTGTTGGTTAATAATTTTCTAACTTTCAATCTTACTTTTTGTATTTTTTTATATTTACATATTATTATTACAACCAATCATTTTTATGATATTTTATGATAATTTTTGGTTACCTAATTCATTGAATATTTTTCATTTTAAAATTTATAAGATTTAGAGTTAAAACAGTTAAAAGTAGTGTATTAACGAAACTTAAATTCTTAAAGATTTATTTATTTTTATAATTGTTACTTATTATAAAACTTCCGACTTTTAATTTCGGTTTGTGTAAGAGTATCAATTTTGTCAAGAAGTTACTTAAAGTAAAACAAAACATTAAACTATTTTTGTTCATTTTTAAAGTAACTTTCTAAAATTTGTCCATATAAGTGTTGAATCTAATTTCAAATTATTCAAAGTATGAAGTTACTATAATTTGATAATGTTTTGTTTTAAATACTATAACATAAGTTAAAACTAAAGATTCAAGAATTTATCTTTTGTGGCACTGATTGAATTTTCGCTTTGATAAAATGAACTTTCTTTAAAATACTGAAAGTTTGATGTTTCAGCAAAATTGCCAGCTCATCTAAAATATGCTAGATCACAACAAATATAATGTATAAATTATGTTCATAATGAATGAATAAAAAGGAAAATATCAATATAATAAATTTTTTGTAAAAAAACTTAAATATTTTTTTTACTTTGTTAAAAGTTTATTGACAGTGTAAGATTTTTTTACCTTATTTTTTATTTATGTTATTGATTACATATTTTTTATTTTCATTTTTCATTGTTAATAATAAATTATAAGTTTGTTTAACTATCCAATCCAAAATTTATCTTTATACTAATGTTACAAATTACTTTATAAAGTACCAAGTATCTGGTGTAAGTGGCACACATAACTAACTATACCCAATGAAAAGTCAATGACCATCAAAGAGATGACATCATTTTAAAAAATTATAACTTTTTGCTTAAGTCTAAGTCAGGGTTTTCTAAAGTAGGCCAAGAGGCCCTAAGGGGCCTTGACAGATACTCAGCGGGCCATAAGTAGCAAAGGGGTCACAGGGTGTCCATGAGGTCATAATTTGAAACTTATACTAGATATTTTGGAGTTGTTGATGAAGTGCAAAAAATGGTTATAGGTTCACACTTTCAATAGTTTTTTGAGTAACAGGGTTGCCACAATTTCAGGGAACTCTGGGAACTCTGGGAATCTTAGGGAATTTTCAAACTGTAGAAAATCTCAGGGAATCTCAGGGAATTTTGGCATTTTTCTTTTAACTCAGGGAAACTCAAGGAAATTTTGATTTGTTCTCTAAATTTCAGGGAAGTTTTTGAAAATCTCAGGGAAATTTTTTTCTAGATCTAGAATGAGGTTTAGTTAATCCAGTTTCAATATTTTGTTCAAAAGTAGTAATTTTTATTATTTAAGTGGTTATTTAGAATTTTTTTAGCCTTTCGGCTAGCTCTTCAATATTCTTAGTATTAACATTGTAGTTTTTTTAAGTTTTAAATTTATATTTACTTAAGTAAAATAATGAAGTTATTTTGTATGCATTTAAGTGAGTTCTTCATGTGAAATTATTACTGTAGTATAATTAAATTTTGTCAATTAAATGTCAAACAAATTAAACTTTATTCTTTTATGTAGAAAGTTAACTAACAAGTTTACACAAAGTTGTGCAAAAATTTAGTTTTTTATTTTTAATTGGTTTAAACATTTTAAGATTGAGTTTTTGAAAACAGTTTTTTTTCATAAATTTAATGCAGAAGCATACACATACAACCTTCCTTTTATTATTAAAGAAGAAAATGAGAATGAGGTATTAATAATTTGTGTTAGAAGAGGAAATTTTTTTTTTAAGATTTGAAAAATACTCAGGGAAACTCAGGGAATTTTAAGGTTACTCAGGGAAATTTTTGGTCACTCAGGGAAGATTTTTTGGCTCAAAGAGTGGCAACCCTGAGTAAGCTTGTTGAAAGGGGCCACAAATTTTTTTCTTTAAAGGGGGAGATTTGGAAAAAGGTTTGGGAAACCATTGTCTAAGTTAATTATCTTGTTCAATTGCAATGTGATCAATAGTTACTTGATTTTTACTTTTATTTCTTTTACCCAACTAAAACTCATAACTGGGTTGCTAAACACTCAATCTACTCGGGGTAGTTAAACATTTTAGAAAAGTTAAGCTAATTTTTTTATTATTTGCATTTTTTTTTTACAAAAATTAGGTTGGTTTGGATCATCAAGTAATTTCTAATGAACTTTAAATCGTTTTTTTTTTCATACTTTAACTCTTTAAAGCTTTTGGCTCTTAGTAAATATTTTTGTTAGTTTTTTTCACTATGCAGGCACTTACAGATTAGGCTAGATTATGGTCATCCAGGTTTATTTGTTATAAAGATTGTCCACTCAGTTAAAACCTGTTGTTGTATATAAAGCAAAACTATATGTTACTGGTCAAGTAAAGGAATTTTTTGAAAAAATGAAAAACTAATTAATTGCAAAAAAAAACATTGAATAAGATTTTGACAAACATTATTGGTACAATTTATGAGCAAGGTTTCCCAAAATGGATCACAAAATTTCAGAAACTTAGAGACCAAAGAAGGTGGGTGTAACAAGTATAGGGGCCAAAGGGAGGCCTTATTTTTAAACTTAAACTTTACATTCTAGAATTGATGATGCAAGGTAAAAAAAGGTTTTTAGCATATTAAATTGTAGTCTTGAAACTTATATTAGATGTTTTGGAAAAACTTCAGAAGTTTAGCCATAAGTTGTAAGAAGAGGAGCCACAAAGCTTGCATTTAAAAGTTGCATTATATATTCTTGAGATGGTTATGATCAGCACAAAAAAACATTACCATGTTTTTTTTATATTTTTAAAACATAGGGCATTTCTTTTTTAAATTTCTTTAAAAGGTTTTTTATAAATAAAATGATTTAAAGAAACCCTGATGTGTAATTGCTAAACAAAGTAAATATTATTTTTTAAACTGTTTAGTATTTCATAATACCAAAAATTTTAAATTTCTAAAATGCTTAAGTTATACTTTTATGTCAATAGTGATTTTTATAATTATATATAACTTCAGACTTTTTTCTCCAGTTAAAGTAACACATAAAACTTTATTAAATGTAAATTTTAAACTACAACTCTTTCCATTACATATTAATAACATTAATGTTCTTAAAAATTTATTTAGTTGTTATCAGTTACTTTAATCACTGCCTTTTCACATGAAACCAAGTTACTTTAGTGAATACACATGAATAAATAGTGGTTTTGACTGAAAACAAAATGTTACAATTATATTAACAACACGGTAAAATTTTCATATGACTATGACTCTTAAATTGGTAGAAAATTAATAATTAGTTCAAACAAAGCTTTTTATAAAGCAAATATAAAAAATGTGTAGTAAATTTATAAGCAGTTATAACATTACATACTTAATTTAGAATTGAATTTATGCATAAAAATAATCAACAAGCTTAAGCATACTTTGCATAAACATGTAACTATTTTAACTTGTTAACTAAAATCACCTGTTTCAAAAAGCTTTTTTAAGTAACAGTACTAAAATTTTGTTAGTATAATGATCAAAGACTTTATAATAATAAATATTGTTGCAACTATTGTTAATTTATATTAACAGTTATTAAATTTGCAAATGTTTATTGTTTAATATATGAAATGTTAAATTAATAAAAAGTAGTTTCATTATCATTTTATTTCCACTAATGGAAATTGAAAACAAATGGTGTGGTCCATTTATTATAAGGTTATCAAGTAATTTTATGAAAACTTTGCAAAATCATTGTAGTATCTACTGTTTTATTACAAAAAATATTCTTTAAACAAAGGTTTACTTAATTATTGCTAAACTGTTGTAATTTTCATAATAATTTGTTATTCTTATAAATATTCACTATATAAAGTAAAGAGTTTTAAAAAACTGAAAAATAATTTTTTCAATTACTTTGAATTGAAAAACAAGTGGTGTGTAGCTTGAGGACCAATAGTGTTCCTAGACACTTAAACATTGGCCATAGTTGTAAGCATTCAATTTTTTCTTTGCAATACTTATTTATATAGCTTACTAAAAACTAATAATGTAACCTATTGTTATTATCAAATAATCCTTATGATCTATTAACATTTTTTAAACATTTTAAATGATATTTTGTACTTGTCTTTATTTAATTTATAATTTAAATTTGTTTCAAATAAAGAAATCCTTAGTTTGAAGTATTTGATCGTTACTATAAATATCAGAATTAAACCTTTTTTTTTAGCATTAATATACTTGATACTTTATAAGACAATATTTCAATTACATAACTAAAAATATTTCTATAAAAAACTTCATTATTCAAACTAAAATTTTTCACATATTTTTTTAAATAAAACAAAACATTTTCTAATAAGAACACGACATTAAAAAATACAAATTAAGTTGCAGGATATTTTTAAAAACAATGCACTATTTTAAAAAAAGTATTAATAGTTACTTGATCTTTTCATTTAAAAAAACATTGTAAACTAATGCAGGGTTGCCAATTCAAAACAAAATTATTTAAATATTTTCAATGGCTAAATTGGAAAATCTTATAACAATAAATTTTGATTCTTGTTTCATAGTTGATCAAAGTTATTTTAGTTACTGTCTTAAGGTTTTCATGTATTAAATTTACAATCGTTTCTTTAATTAATTTTTTAAGACGGTAATTAAGCTTGTTTAAAATACCTAAAACATCTGAAATATTAAATAAAAAATTATTTAGTTAAAAATATGTAATTTATTTATTTATATCATCAAACTTTGACATCAAATATCCACATAAACTAAAAACAGATTATAGCATAAACAACAAAATAAAAGTATTTCAGACCATTAACAAAAAAAAATAGTACTTATTGAAATTACATTTCCTTGGCTTAAGATATTATAAGATCAATTAAAAAATTTTAAGACTGAACATTACTATAATATGATATGATTTCAAAGTCCCATACTTTAATTATAAAGTAATATTGTATTTACAACAAGAAGCAGAAATAGTTTAAGTATTAAACTTGTTTTTTTTGATATTTTCTTCAGCAGAATGTTTACAAAGCAATAAATTTAGCTTTATACCTTCAAAAAATCAATAAATATGTTGGTAAAAAATTTATAAAACCTTTTCAAATTTGTTGATAACACATAAATAAAAATCTACTCATTTTTAAAATGAAAATTTACACTCAACAACAATATTTGTTCTTTATAGCATAGTGTATGATTCCATAGAGCTATTACATAATTTATGAAATAAATTTAAAAACAAACAAAAAAAAACAATACATTATAGCAAAAATATATTCATTTCAATAATGTTTACACAAAAAAAGTAAACTAAAAAAAATATTATAAAAATAAGATTTCCTAAAACAAATTAAGAACTGAACATGACCAATTCAAGGATTGCCGCACACTCAGGATAACTCACATCATTTTGAAACTTTTGAAAATTAAAACATGACTCTGTATAGTTTCTTTTTTATAAAAAAACTTATGGTAGGAAAACATCTCAAAAATTTCAGCCCAGGTATTTACAGATTATAAATGAGATTCTATTTTTTATTTTGTTTTTTTATAACAATTGTTTTTTAAACTTTGATCTTTATTAATTTTTATAGATGATGAAATTTTTAAACAGTTTGAAAAAGCTCGGAATGACCAAGAAGGACAGTTTTTATACTTTCAAGATAGTGTTTTCAGAGTAGCTACTAAACCTGGAGTCCTATAAAAACCTTAAATGTGCCTTAAGCCTAAAAACTTTGAATTTCAGAAACTTTGAAAAATACTCAGAGAAACCAGCAATTTGAACAAAAAAAGTATGAAAAAAGGACTTTTAAACAATTTTTACTTATTAAGTAGTAAAATTTTGTTTTGACACAAAGAATATATAATATAGATAAATTTTTTTTATTACTGTTAAAAAATTTTTGTATAGAAACACAATAAAGATACTTTACAGTCTCTTTTTATTGTTATTATAAAAAAACACCTACTTGAAAAACCTGGAAGAAACTCAGAAAACCTATAAGAAATTTCTCAAAAACCAGTGGCCACTCTATTTTTTTGACTGAAAGAGTGGCAACTCTGCAATTCACAAAAATTTAAAATATTTTAAGTGATCTATTTTAATTTGGTTTTAAGGAGTGACTTTAATACAAATATACTTATGAAAATAAAATTTTCATTTACAAAATGTATAATGTTTCAATATTAACTTTGTAGCTTACTGGTTACTAACAGCTAGTAAGATAAAAATAATTACAATTACAGTAACTTCTCTCTTATTTATGCACATTGTGTCCACAGAAAAAGTGCGTAAATATATGAGAGATCGTAAAGATACGAGAGGTACCAAATATATTTACTGTATTGGCTGTTTTTTGATATTTGTTTACTTTATTTATAAATATGAAAATAAAACTATACATATATTAAATAAAAGGATTTAAATTTATAAAAAATAATAGTATGGTAAAAAAAATTTACTAATTAAATAATATGTATATTTTACCTTTATCTTTATTTATATGTGACTTATTTGATACTTAACATTTGTATTCTATTTTACTTAGCAAATTCAATTTATAATTAAGCATTTGTTTTCAATTAAGAAATGGTGTTTGCAAGAGTGTTGTATTATGTTTTTGTGTTTTAAAGTCTCATTATTTCATTATACTTTCATTATTTAACACAGTCATATTTCTTTCAGAATATTTTTTAATTTCTTATTGTTAACAAAATTTCTTATATATAGAGGTATAACCAAATGTTTATTACTTATTCAAGGAACATAAGTTTACTAAGTCTAAATATGTTAAGTGGTGAGTTAGCATTTAATAATATTTTTTAAATTAAAATTATACAATAAACCTAATTTGTGCAATATTATAAAACATTAGAATTTTTGTTTTTTGAATTTTTAGAATTCTAAAATGCGTAACTAAACGAGAGTGCGTAACGTCACGAGTGCGTAAAGATCCGAGAGGTTACTGTAACTGAGTGGTGGTACTTTTAAAGTTTACTTTAAAAGTAATTCTTTTGTTAATGAGTAGATTTTATTATGGTACATCTTAGTTGAACATATCAAACAAAGTTAAGATTTAAAAACCAATCCAATTTTGTGGCAACATACTCAACAAATTTGCAAAATAAATATTTAATTATGTTAAAATTAAGCTGCCAAACTTTTATACATAGTTCATAGATTATTGCAATTTCATTACGTTGTACTTTATGTAGTGAGGCCTAACATTTTATTGATAGCTGTTTCTTGAAACTCAGAAAACCTATAAGAAATTTCTCAAAAACCAGTGACCAATCTATTTTTTTGACTGAAAGAGTGGCAACTCTGCAATTCACAAAAGTTTAAAATATTTTAAGTGATCTATTTTAATTTGTTTTTAAAGATTGACTTTAATACAAATATACTACTATAAAAAAATAAAACTCTCATTTGAGAAAATGTATATTATTTTAATATTTACTTTGTAGCTTACTGGTTACTAACAGCTAAAAAGATGAAAAAATTACAAATAACTAAGTGATGGTAACATTTGTTTTACTTTTAAAGTAATTCTGATTTTAATGACTAAATTTTGTTATGGTATATCTTAGTTGAATATACCAAACATATATACTTTAAAACCAATTCAACTTGTAGCAACATAACTGGTTGTAAATTTGCAAAACAAATATTTACTTATGTTAAAATTAAGCTGCCAAACTTCAATACATAACTCATAGATTACTGAAGTTTCATGAAGTTATACTTTATTTAGTGAGGCCTAACAGTTTATTGATAATTATTTATATACAGTATATAAACTAAAAATAAATTACTAGTTATAAATAAATATATTTTAAAAACCATATGAAATCATCTTTATACCTTCAAAAAATCTGTTTATACAGCTGTTTATAGTTTACTTTATAAATTGATAATTACTAGATATTTTTAAATTATTTATTTAATATTACAATAAATAGTTTTGTTTTTTGAAGTTAAAATGTGTTTTGTTTTTTGAGGTATATTTTTTAAGTACAGTTTTTTATTTATAAAGTTTACAATTTAATAACATAAGAAAAAAAATCTTTCCTTTTGTATTGTTATATTATTTTAACAAACCAAAACTAAACAACTAATGTAATAACTAAAGAAACAAATAAGATGTTATTTATAAAACTTAAATTTTCTTTAAACATAAAATTTCAAAAAATTATATCTTAATGATAAATACTTTTGTTTAGTACCCTAGAAAAGTATAAATTACATTACCAGTGGGAAAACTTTTCAAGTGTGCAGTTGAGGCTTTGGTGTTGTTACCTTCAGATGTAAGTTAACTACATGTATTTTCTTATGCAAAAGTTAAGTTTAAATTAAACATAACAAAAAATGTAGGCTATGTTTATTTTTAATCTATAACCGCATAGTTTTATTTTTTTAAAGTATTTTTAAAATTTGTTTGGTTCAAGCAATAAATAATAAAAATAATAAACAATTTAAAATTAACTAAAAATAGTTTGAACTTAAAACACTGTGCTTTAATGTGTGAAAGCTTAAAAATTACTTGGTTTTAATTATGAAGAATATAAATATTTTGTTTCAAATAACTTTAACCAAAATGTTTTTTTTTACTTTAACTAAATTATTAAAGCTTGATTTCAACTTTGCTTGTACTGTTGCTAGTAGTTTTTACAGTGTTACAATAATCCATTTTTTAATTTTGTTTAGTTCAGTTCTGGAATTCAAAAAAACTTGTTTACAAGATATTTATTCTACAGAAAATAAATTATTGAACTAATTAATTTAAACTCTAAAAAGAAATATACTGTTACAGTTTGTTTATAGTTTTATTTTATCAATATTTTTTTAATAAATGTACTTTATAAAAATATAAACTCACTGCTAAAATCATTTACGTTAACAACAAGCTTAATTTTTTATTATCGTTATTCTATAGTTTTTTGCTTTTTGTCATTTTGTTCATTGGACAAAAGCTTTAAACCTATTAAACTTTAATATTATTTTTTTTTATAATTACATCAAAAACTCAAAATTTTTTGTTAACTTTACTACTCTTATTTTATTATAAAAGTTTTCTCATGTAAATGAAATTATTTTAAATTTAATACTATTAATATTGTAATTACTTTGAATTTAAATGCTTGTTAAATCGTTTGATTTTTCTCAAGAGTTTAGTTATTTGTTTTTAACAATAAAGAAGTTATCAATACTATGTTTTATTTTCTTGTTCTACAACTGTTTTTATAAATTTTAATTGTGCTTCATTGAGATTTAAATCAAATACAATATAAATAAAAGCTTTTTAGTATATAATTGAAAATTGAGCAAAATCTTTTTTTAAAACTTAAACAAGTATTTGATTTCAATTATTCGAAATAATATTTTTTTTTAAGTTGTACATCGTAAGTTCATATTTGGCAAACATTATTTATTAAAGCAACTGTTTAAAACAGTTCAATTAACAAGTACATGAGAAATTTATTGTAATTTTAATATACAGTTTTCAATTATCAAATCTATTTAAAGCTATCTGTAACCAAATTTTATTAACTTTTATTGGTAAATGTGACTTAAAAAAAAAAATTATCCCAATCATAATTGCTAAAAAATAAATAATCTGCATTTTTTTTTATTTTACAAGATTCAAAGATTTTTTTATAAATTTGTTTGTTGAGATTTTTTTATCTTCAAAATTTTATGTTTTCATAAAACAAATTTTAATTAAAAAAAAATTATTTGTTTTTTCATTAGAAAGTTTGTGACTAAGTTTGATATAAAATATTTTTTCTGACTGATGTTAGTTTTGAAATTTTAATATTGAAACATTTGCTAATTACTAAATTTAGTATTTTTTTTACTGTTAAATAAAATTAAAAACGACTAATAGGGAAATTAGTTGATTTATAAGGATGTCTTTTAAAAGAAAATTAAATCAAGTAAGTAAAGTTTTTATAACAAAGATTTTTATTTTTATCTTCTGAAATTTGTGATGTACTAAGTTTATATTATATTAGTTGTGAACCAAAAATTTTTGCGATGTTGTCTAAAATGCAGCGATCCAAATTCAACGATCAGCTAGGATCAATTTCCCAGCGACAGTTAGAGCTCCCTGATTTCCTGAAGATCGACGACAAAAAGTAGCAAACTCCACAGCAGCAACCGCACACAGCGCCACAAGTATCGACCCCCATCCTTGCTAACAAAATTTTCCCCCTGTCAACTCAAACAACAACAACCTTATCCCCGAAAGCTCCTCCACAACATCGAGTTTCCCTCCACTTTTAAGAATGAAGATCGACGAAAAAAGCAGCAAGCTCCACAGCAGCGACCTCAACCATATAAAGACTCCGCACACAGCAAGTGTCGACCCCCATCCACCAACTCAAACAACAACTACATCCAACTCCAACAACAACACCCTCAAATGTTCCCGACGGCTCCTCCACAACATCGAGTCCCTTCCGCTTTTAAGAGTGACAAGTAGGTCTTCCAAGTATTTTATTCAATATCCACTTAAACTAAGAAAAATTCGATACATACAAAAGCTTTTTTTTTTCAGATATTTGCAGTCAAATATGATGAGTGCAAATTGAATGTCCATCTCTGTTCATTGACACAGATTCTGTTTTAGTAGGTAAGTTAAACTTTTTCTTCCCTTATGAACACCATCTTAAAACAGATGAGCCATACGTTAATCACATTTAAGCCATTTATACTTATAACACTTAATAACAACTTATCATATTAAAAAAAGTAACAAACTATCTTTGTGTTTTTGAATTATAAATACCTACTGGTTTGAGCAAAAAATTTAAAATTTAACTTTACGCTGAAAAAATATAAGTGCTTAATACTTATTCCTTTAATAATAATGATTTTTTTAAGCTTTAAATTCAATACGAACAAATACAAATCTACAAAATTGGCAAATTAGTCATTTATAAAATTAGTTTAAATAAGTATCAGTCCCAACAAGATTGTATAAATTAGCAAATGAGTCAACTGTAAAAAACCTATCTATGTAATAGTAGAAACCCCTAATAAAATTGCTCAAATAGGCAATTAAAAACTTTATTTTATTTTGAACTGGTAGCTAACTGCTAAGTTGAAATTCAACTGTTCAAAATAAATATAGAGTTTGTGTTCAAAAAAGTAAAAAGAAAAACAAATTCCAATCAAATAAGCTGTAAATGGACTGATACCAACATTCAAGTCCATATATAGGAATTTGTGTCCAAACAAGTAACAAATCCAAATCAAGTAAGCTGTTAGTGGACTGATACCAATACTCAAATCCTAATATAAAACAGTAACCAAACGACACAGAAGTGACTGCAAGCCAGTAATAAAAAGGGTGTTATTGCATCCTCAATCCAGTTTTTATGCATAATAGTGATAGTTGATTAGCCAATTAACATTGTGCTGATTATGATTGGCTGTACAGTTTCATTTTGATATTCAAAACTTAATATCAGGTATACATTATTAATGCACCACATTTTCCCTGCTTACTTTTTTTTTATGATATATAATAGTATTTTTAATACTCATTATCTAAGTCAGTGGTCGGCACGCTACTTCGAATCCGTGAACCCTAAATCACAAATTTAAAATTCTGTGCACCCCAATTTGCATTCTTTAGCGCCGCTAGTGTTTAAGAATATGTAAACACTTTTAATCTTTTTTTACTAATAACTTGGTAACACCCGGTTAGTTTTTACACTTTAACTTTAAATTTACCAGTTTACCCTACCCTTTTCAATAACCTTTTAATATTAATGATCGAATTTTTACAACAATATTTAACTTGTATCACCCAGGTCTAAAATACTAACTAGATTAATTTAATACATTACCACTACCCCAATTAACAATCAGTAGTCTTGGTACTTTTTATTGAATGGTAAGTTTGAATATTTAGTTAAGTTAACTTAATATTTTTTTATTAAGCAATTACTATCTGTGTTTAACAAAGGTATTGCTTTAGTTTCTGCGCAATGAAAATAATTCATGTACCCCAAAATAAGTTTCATGCACCCCAAAAGTCTCGTGCACCCTAAAATAAATTTCATGTACACTAGTGTGCGCCAGTGTACACCGTGCCGACCACTGATCTAAGTAATCAGAATAATGAACTTTAGTTTCCCTAATTCAAAAACAATAGTTATGTTAGCAGTCTCATAAATGTAGTCATTGGCTTCTGAAGATTCAAACCAATTTGCCAATTAGTTTTGTCAAATAGCAATGTGATTTGCCAAATAGCAATGTGTTGATTATGATTGGCTGTACAGTTTCATTTTGATATTCAAAACTTAATATCAGGTGGTGCATTATTAATGCATTACATTTTCCCTGCTTACTACATTTCTTTTAATTAATTTTTTTATATCACATGTTAACAACATTTTGATACTAATTATCAAACTACTGAGAATAGTGAATTTTAGTTTCACTATTTCAAAAACAATAGTATTATTAGCAGGCTCATATTGTAGTCATTGGCTTCTGAAGAGTCATAATTAAGCAGAGTCTTGTTCATAAACTTTAATTTTTTCACTTCATATCTTAAGGTTCAGCTTATGTTTGAATACTTTTCCGTGTCTCTGCTGCTTCTTAAACTGCTTTTGATAGGTAGGCAAATTATCTATCTTCTTAATGCTTAATTTGAACTAAATGCTTGCCAAGTATTTTTTTAAGGTTCAATATTTTTTGGCTTTGCCAATGTCGAACTAATAGACTTGCCAATTATATGTGCTTGATTAATATTTTTTGGCCTTAAGACGTTACTTGATGTCGAACTAACAGGCTTGCCAAGTGCTTGTGCATGATGACAAAAACTACTTGTCCACAAGCCTGTGCTTAATTTTTTATACTTATACCTTTGAAGACACTTGCTTTTGGAAACTATTATGTTGGCAGCTTCTGGCAAATTTTTGCTAGCTAGCACTATATCAAAATTAACTACAGTACCATACACCATAGACTTCAGGAACTTGGTTTTATACTTTTTCATAATGGCAGACTGGTGAAAAAAATATCATTCTGCCGTTTGTCACAATTAACAAAACCATAACTTTTGTGATTATAGAATTAAATAACTTGACCAGGTGCTCAAAAAGCTATTGTTTTCTTTGTGGCTGGAGACTTTTGCTTGGTTTTTTGTGACACCCTTTAGATTCACAAGATGTAATTTGAGGCTAGAAAAACACACCACTTTTTTTCTGGTGAAAAAATTGACTGTTTTTCAGTGTGTATTCATGTTACCTTTTTATCAACAAGCTTAGTAAGATGTATGATACACCCATCTTCTAACCCTCTCAATTTTTTGAACATAGGGGCAGGTTTTTTGGTTCATAAGGCTCAAATCAGCCATGTTACAACTTTCAGGCTGATTACCATTAAACATTTTTCTTTTCAGCTTTGATGTGCTGGGAAGATTTTTCTATTTGATGAATTGTACATAGTTTTATTGACTTTGTCATTATTGCTGAATTTATGATAATAACCATTGCTACTATCATACTTTACATTAGCTTGATACATTCTGTGCTCATAGTCAAGATTTTAGGTATTGGTTTGATAATATCTATATTGTTTTTTTTTCCTATGAAAACCTTTAAAATGTTTGTTGGGGCTTCTCCAATAATTTAAGTTATTACTCTCGTCCCTTTCTTTCTGTTGTTTAACATCACAAATATTTTTACAACAAATTTTGAAATTTCTTTTATTCATCTAGGCACAATTTTCTTCTCTGTTTAGTTTTCAACTCGTTTGGTGCTAAATTTAGATAGAGGAACTTAGTTAGGTTACTACCCAGGGTTGCCACTTTACCTGTAGACCTAGAAAAACCTGGAATTTTGAAATTAGGCTAAAATAACCTTGAAAAACCTGAAATTTGAAAATAATGAAAAAAAAAACTGGAAAAACCTAATATTTTGATCAAAAACCCTAGAAAAACCTTTTTTTTTATTAATTTTAATATTTTCAGTTGTAAAATTTTGATTTGACACAAAAAGTCTATCATATAATTAAGATTTTTTGTCATCATCAAAAATTTTTTTAATTAAAAACACATTTAAAGTCACTTTACAGTATTTTTTCAATATTTTCATACTATTTAACACAGTTTCTTAAATAGAAATTAACTTAAAACTAAAAATAGACCCAAAAATGTGTACTTTTAAAAACCTGGAAGAAATTTGGAGAAACGAGTGGCTGCCCTGACTACCTTTATTGAGCTTGTTCTCCCGTTTTGTACCTCAATGTCTAATTCTGACCACTCACTGATGTCCATTCCGGTTTAGGTTTGAATACTCTTCCAAAATGACCATCTTTTGTGAATAAAAATTCTTTCATGGATTGATATGATTTATTTTTCCCCTAAATTATTGCCAAATAATTTTGATGTCTTTTGCAGGTCATACTGCCGTTAATATTTTAATTTAATTAACAAAAATTTTATACTTGTCTATTGGGTTTTGAATGTCGTTAACGTTAAATCAATCTTCGAAAAAATTGATTTCGTCTCTAGTTTTATTTGTTTCGTCTGTTTTCAAATTGTTCTTAAGCACAGCAACTTTCTGGTTCATATAATGCTCGTGTGAATTAATTTAGCTATTAATTGGTGGACATTCCAAACTTCCAGTGTTTAATGAGTTACTTTTCAAACTACTACTATACTTATTCTTAATACCCAATTTTATGCTACAGATTTTATTAGTTAGTGTATCCAATAAAGTCTGTTTTTCCCTTAACTGTTAAAAATGTTTTTTTTTTTTAAATCCAATCTCATGTTGAATTTCAGATATTTGATTTGTTGGCAATGCTTTTTATACATATTTTCTGCAACAGGTTTTTCTGACTGACTCAAATTTAGCTCATCTGGACCTTCAACTTCTGTTTGTCAACGAAGCTCTTCGTGTGAGCCGAGGACGATTGAAAAGTAATAACAAAGAGGTAAATTTACATAAACTAATAATAATTTTTAACAATAGGGAGATTAGGTAGTTTTAAAAAGCACTAAATATAAACTTTGAAATTAAAAATAAAGTTCTTTTCCGATACCAAGTTTAAAGCACAGTTATTGAGTTTTAAACACAATTTTTCTGTAAACTATCAAATACAAATAGTTTTACAAACATTAACTATATTTCTAGTTTTATTTTATCCTTGATTTGTTCGTTGTGGTTTGTTTACCTTTGTGTAGTTACAATGATAAATATCTATAAATTACTATCAAAAGTACTTTTTACTTATTGTTTAGTTTTTTAAGATTTAAAAGAGTCTCTTTTATGATTTCCTTTTTAAGTATTATAGGTTATGGTTGATATTGCTGTTTTATTTAGTTTTTTTTTACTTATGTAAGTAAAATATTATCTTTATTGTAAGCCTTATGTTTTGTTTTCAAAATTTATTTTTGATTCCTTACAATTATAAAGGCCTTAGAGGGGTCCAGCACTTTTTTTTCTATAAAATTAATTTTAGCTTTTATGTAAAAGCTTCAAGTACAAACTACAAGCCAGCTTTTTAAGAATTCAAAAATATCATTTAACTTCTGAGATATTTTATTTTTTGCAAAAAGTTTCCGATACAAACGTATGACCAGCAAGTTATTTTAGGTCAACTTTCTTAAAAGTTTTTAAAATCATTAAAAACTATCTCCTTTTTCATTCAACAAGCAATTTTCTTCAAACTTTCACAAAATGTTCCTTATATTGTAAAAAAAAAACGTTACTTATGAATTTTAAAATTTTAGAAAAACTAAAGATTTTATGACTAAATTAAAAAAAAGTATTTTGAATTGAAATTTTTAAAGTCCAAAGTATCATTATTTGTTATTGTATAACGATTAGATTGTAAAAGTTTGAAGAAAAAAAGTAAAAGGAGATAGATTTCCAATGAGAAAGTCTTTTTTTTTGTTTTGTTTTAGTTTCCCTTCCAATAGGGAATCTATTATTCAGCCGACTTTGACCTGTCATGTCTCATAAATAAAAAGATTTTTTTAAAACGGTAAAAAGCAACTTGAAGTCAACTCGATTTGCTAAGATATTTCTTATTAATATCTGTTGGCAGGGATTCACTAACTTTGTTAGAAATATGAAGCAATAATATTTTTTGTTAAAACAAGTATCACAATTATTTTTTAAAACAAATAAAATTTTTAATTTTACTTTTAAATACATAAAAAAGTTGTTAAAATTTCAAATAAACAATTAATTTTATACTTGTTAATCAGTAGTATTATTTATTTTATTATAGGCACACTTCATTGTAATAACTATTTTGTTTCTAACTATTTCTACAACTTTTATTTTTATTTGAAATACTTAAAGATGTGTTCAATTTCCAAAAGTTGTTTGCTATCTACAAATAGGGTTTCAAACATTTAGTTAAAGGTGTTCTGTTTGATTATGTTTTTTAATTAAGAGCTAACATATCTAAGGATCTGCTGTGTTTAGGGCTCCTAAATTTTTTTAATTTCCGACTGTTTATTTTTTTTCTATCAAAATTTAGTTAAAGCCATTATCTTATTTTGTACCTACACTATTTTTTCACATTCAAATATAAAAATTACAAAATTAACTATTTTTCAAGTTTTTAATTCAAAAAAAATCTAAAGCGAAGAATTTTAAAATGATAACTTTATCAGAATTGTTAATTTTATAAATATGAATTACGATCATTTTCTGTTTCGTGAAATTATTAACAAAAACAAGTTTAATAATTTGCATAGCAGTTCATCAACATTATTATTTTATTTCAGCCTTAAAGATTATAATGAAAGCTCGTGTCAATAATGGAACAACATGGAAAATTTTATTGTTACATTTGGCAGGTCTGTTTTATTGCTTTTCAATCTTACTTATGTTCATACAAATAAAAACTGTAAACATAATAACTTTGAATTTGTTTTTAACATATTTCTAAGTTGTTCATGTATAGTATTTTTTTAAGTTGTCTAAAGACGAAGTTAGTATAGTACAACTGTTTCAACTTTCACTAATAAGTGAAATAGCAATATAAAGCTTTCGTAGTTTTGTTATAAACAGTTTTGTTATAACAACAAAATTGTAATCGCAACAAAATAAAAGCTTAAATACCAAAAAAACGTTAATGAGTTATAAAAACACAATTTGTGCGAAATATTATAGCCGTATGTATTACTGCACTTTATATATACATCTATCTGGTATTAGTGAATCACTAATATAGGATAAACTTTTCAAAAGCTTAGTATTACTTTGCTCGTGATTTTTAACTTGTCTAGGAGCTGGTTTTCATAGTTACTTTAAACGCGAACTAGTTTTTATTATAAAAAGGTACAAAAAAGTTAGAAAATTTATTAGGTTTATTTTAGGGTTAATGGGATAAAGTTAAAATGATAAAAAGAAATAAAAACCTAAAAAAAATAATTTTTTTTACACAGTCTTTAAGCAATTATTCTCAAAGTTTTGCAGTTAGACCAACATTCTTATTCAACGGTTTTTATTTTATTTTTAGTATTTTATTCTTTTTTTTTTAATACTTAAGAATACAATTTTTTAGCTATGATTATATAACGCTTATTTTTAAATGAAAAAAATATTTTAAATATTCTTTGTTTTATGCTAAAGTTCACTTACTAAAATTTTAGCTTTAAAAATCAAAAAAAAAGAAGGAGATTTAGAAACTTTTTTAATCTGAAAAAACTATTAAAAAAATCTTCATGTGTTTATACTGAAAGTTTTTCACTTTATGAGCCAAATATCTAAAGCTAATAACAATTTTTGATTCATAAGTTTTTTATGTCTTTTATTCGAATAAGGGCTAACATAAGTTTTTGTTTACATTTTTAAATGTGAGACTCTTTGTGTTATTACCACTAACATATTTCAAAAGAAAATTTTTTATAAGCTAACTCATAGATGCTGTTTTATGAAAAATAAGCAAGCAAGCCATAAATAAATACTCAAAAATAAGTAATTGAGTAAAAAAAATGACTAATTAAGCATTTTTTTTTAATTTACCTTGAAGCATAAAATTTATTGAAATACAAACACTTTAAATATTTAACGATAAATCAGGTATTAAGTATGTTGTTTTAAATTTAAGCTTGAATTAAAAATTAATATCCATTTATATACAATTAAATGATTTATTCAAGTTTTTGAAATCTCTTGTGGAAACGAATCTTGAAAAAAAAAGCCTTTGGCACTGCAGAATTTTAAAGTATTTTAAAACAAAAGTTTTCAAATAACTAAGACTTCATCAAAACTATTAGAATTGTATTTACTAGTAATCTTTTAAAAAGAAGTTTACAAAAGTTTAAATTTGATTGTAAGAATTATCTTAATGTTGTATTTATTACTTAGAACATAGTTTAAATCATTTACTCATTTTTGGTATTTTGGTATCACAGCTGTTTATTTTAGTTCTCTTTATACAATTTTTGTTGGCCTTTTTAATTGTCCTTAAAACATCATAAAACTTTTGATTTTAAAAAACACAGTATTTTGTACTTATAACCTGATAAAATTACAAATAAGCATTATTATGTTATACTTAATTATACTTATATATAATATACTAATTAAGCATCATTTCTCTAGAAAAAATAATTAAAAGTTCCTTATAAGAAAATAACAAAACATTTTTAGTCTACCCAACTATTTTATCTACCAAAAATATATGGTCAGTTTTAAAATCAAGTTTCCTTTTGCTTGGTATAATAGTAGCTCATTATTAATTTTAGTATTGAAACCTTTTATATCTTTATTACTGTTTTGATAGACCAACTTAAAGTAGTTTGTTTCAATAGATATATAACTTCGCTTTTATAAAAAGTTCAAATTCTAAAATCTTAAGTTTTTATATACTTACTAGAAAAAAAAAACTTAAAAACAAACTCAATAAAACGTTTTTATAGAATTAAAATAAAAGAAGAATGTCCATTCTGATCCGAGAAACATACATTGGAGCTAATATCATCACGCTTGTTAGTTATAGTTATTTTTATATGTTTTATCTATACTGTAAGTTATTTTTTAGTTGCCTGATAGTTTGTATTTTATATTTTATGCTATTTTTGTTTAAGTAAAATATAACTGATGATGTTAATATTCGTTAATAATATCGTTTGCACAAAAGATACGTTGTCATTTTTAAAATTTCAGACTAAAAATCAATTTAATAACCTAATTAGTTTTTTTTATGCATGATATACTTTCTATATAAAATTATTTTATCAAATGTCAAACATACAAAAAACTTAAATTTACCATGATTAAGTGTAAAATTATTTAATAAGAATTTAATTTTACTTACAGTATGTGTAAATTAGTTGTTAAAAAGTACTCGATTAAAAGTAAACTGTTTATAAAGTTTTTCATGCTTGTGGTTTATTTTTACCTACACGGAAACAATCGTTTTTTTTTTTTTTTGCATATTTCTTTTGATATTAGAATTAGGGTTTTAAAGTTTTTGAAAAAAAATAAACTTGCATGTTTGAAATCAAAATATTTATTTTGCTGTAGTTTTAACAAATGATTTAGCAAAAAATTAATCGACTTTCATTTAATATATTTGTATTGAAGTTTTTGAAATAACATTTGTACTATTCTAAGTATTTATAGTAAATCTAAAATATTCGATAGTTTACGTATTTTGATTGTACAGAAGTTGATTAAAGTAGTTGATAATATTTTGTAAAAGATTTAAGTATTTAAAAAGTAAAATTATTTAAAGTTGTCGAATTATAGGCAAAAAACAATTATCGCATTTTAAACAATTCTTACTTTTCCTTTAGTCAATCACAGCTTTTAAAACGATTTAAAATAAGTTTGTTCCTTTTTTTTTTTTTTGTTGAACTAAACTTATGAATAGTTTTGATTCTTAAATAAACTTTAATAAAAAGAGAGTAAAATCTGTATGAATTTTATAAAACCTTTAGCAGCATAAAAACAATCATAGCCATATATTCTTCAAGTTTTTGTAATAGCAAATAAAATAGGTGCATAATTAAAACTGTAATTATAATTTTTAAGTACAAAAGATGTCATTGGTTATTACTAAGTGATTTTTTTATTAGAACATTTTTTTGCTTTTATACAGATCAAAAATAAAATCTAATATTAAGTCAAAAATATATAATATATTGCAGATAGTCAAAAAAAATCTCAAAAAACCAATATGTTCAAAATTATGACTTGTTAATATACTTTTAGTTAGTTAATGTTATTTATTGTTTCTAATATAATTTATTAATGTATAAAAATCATAAAAGTAGCTTGAAGGTTTGAATTTAAGTTTAAAATACAATATAACCAATATCTTTTTTATAAAAGTTAGTTATAAAAGTATTTAGTTTAAAGTAACATATTTTGTGTTAAAAATATAATATGATCTTATTGACATTAGTAACGAATCAATAACCCATAAATTTTTGATTTAAAATATTTTTACTCATAAAATATTTTTAAAAGTTTGGTATAAAATTTTAACAAAAACGTTTAAATTATAGGTCAGTTTCTAAGCTTTGATAAACAGTTTCCAAAAACTATAAAAAACAAATTCACTTTTGTAACATACTGTTTAAAAACTTCTTTTGTAAAACTTTATGATTTTGAAATATAGTTAACTTTAGTCCATTTTATATTTATTCAACAAATGATCTTAAACTTTTAAAGTTATTTAAATATTATACTGTTCTTAAAAATAAACATCTTGCTTATAATTAACACATAATTTATACATTGTTTCCTTTGAATGTTCTGAACTAAACTGACGAAAAGCAATTATTTGTTGTCTTAAAATATTTTATTATTAATATAATTAGTTTATAAATACATAGTGTTAAATACAAACAAGTTTAAAATTTTAACGAAAAAACTTTGATCGACCTTTTATGCTGTTAAATAATTCATGCGATGAGATTTCCTTCTTAATTGATGCTTAAACCCGAAAATATTTATTGTAGTAACATTGTAAATATTAAATACAATTTCTTTAGAATAAATTTACACAGTACTGAAACCATTGCAAAAGAAAACGATTAAAAAATTTTATTTTGTATTTCTAGAAGAAGTGTTAGTCAACTTTTATGGTTGAAAATTGTTTGAAAGTTATTTTATTTACATGATGGTCATTGCATTTCTAAGAGAGTCATTGTATTTGATGCAAAGTTTATTTATAAACGCTCGCATTTAGTTACATTTTTTTTACAATTAATGCTCGCATATTTTATTTGTATTCTAGTAACGTCATTTAACTTTCTAGCGAAAACTCATTTCATTAGTTAGATTAAGTTTCAATTCAAATTTATTTTTTCAACACCATCCATTTTTCCTGCAGTATCGGCAATATTTACAGTGCTTTTAAGAAAGCGCTTTTCCAAATATTTTTAATAATTAAAATTTACTAAAAAAAGCTTACTGTATTTTATAAAATTTTCGTTATGTGTACAGCAATTTGAAATTTATTAGCATTTTTTAACAAAACTTAATTGCTTTTGAATATATAATAATGTCAATTTTAATACTGTTAACGATATAATCTTTCATGAAAAATACAGACTTAACAATGTTTGAAAATAAACATTACTATAAAAAAAGTCTATCTATCATTAGATAAAGTATGTTATTCTTCTTAGCACTCTGTGTTTTTGGAAATTTTATTCTGGTTAAACTATTTTATATTCAAACTTGTAATTGAAGACTCAAAACATGATAATTTTTGTTTAAAGAGGTGTAGTCTGTATTTTTACTATTTTATTAACATTTTTGTTTTGGTTTAACTCTAAAGTTTTTTTTAAATCTGAGCATCAATAAATACTGTTGAATATTGAAAACTTTGGCCTACAAAAAACCATATTAAATTTCTGTTGCAATTGAATAGTTGTAATGACTGTTTTTTTCGTGTCATTATTAATGTTTTAATTTCTGAGTTTTCTAGAGTTTTTTTTTAATTGTGTAACAGAGCTTGTAATGTTAAAAATAGTTATTATTTTTGTGTAACATTTTTATAGCTTAGACTAAATTTTGATAAAGATTTCATATTATACTAAAATATTAACTACAAAAATAAATAAACGTTTTAATTTCTTATCTAAAATATTTAGTGGTTTAACTCAACTAAAACTTTAAGCACTTATTGAAACTAACGCAAACTAATATTGTTGCATTTTAAACAAATAGTTAATCGAAATGTACATTGAAAATTTAACTTATATTTTTTAATCATATTTTTGTTTATTAAATTTATAGTTGTAAATTTCATATAAAACATACAAGTTTTGTCAGTTGTTATAGCATTAAGATAAATTAATAAATAATTATGCACATATATTTTACTGTTTTTTTGATTAGTTAATTTTTTTATTATAAACTGACAGTACTTGGTTGTTATTAAAAATACAAACTTTTCAGTGGAATTGACAGACAATTGATGACACTCCTGTGCTAAATTTGAAACTAAAGTTTAGAAAAGCTGCTCTAAGAAATGTTTGTACTTGTTTTTATTTTGCTATAACATATTTATTCAACAGTTCTAACAAAATGGGCAAAAATAAAAAATGATAAGTTAAAAACTTTATTAGTTCCAGAAACAGTTTCAAGCATAAAACCTAATTCCTTATTTAAATGTTCATAAAAATTATTTAAATAAAATTAAAATATAGTTTTTAAAATCATTTGATTTTTTATGTACTACTTGAATATTGACCATTTTTAGTTGTTGAAGTTTGTCTTATTATGAGATCTTTAAATTTCTGTCTTGATTGTTCAAGTACAAATTATTTAATGTTATAAATTTCTAAATTTCAAAGTGTTTTTTCAAAGTCGTTAGTTCAATTATAAAGTATTTAAAAGTTATTTAATAAAACAACAAATCAAATAGTTAAGTTTTCAATTGACCGATAAAAAACGCAACAAAAACAATATAAAAATGTTTAAGGTATTTTTATTTATTAGTGTTTTCTGTTAAGTTTCTATGTAGATATAGTTGGATTTTTTACGAATGCAGTTTGAAATACAAACAAAAATGTAAACATTTAAACTTATAATTTTACAAAAAGTATTCTAACTAAAATTTTAAGTTTCTCTCAACATTTTTTTACTATAAGTTATTCATAGATGTGTTTGTATATTTGAAAGTATGTAAGTACTTAAAAACAAAGTATTTGTTACTGAGATTTTATTTTAATCAATTATTAAATTGTGGATCAAAAATAAAATAAAGAAAATTTTTCATAGACTCATTAGAATTGTTTAGTTTATTTTGTTTACTTTTAAGCTGATCGAAAACAAATTTAAAATAATAAATTAATAAATAATTATGCACATATTTTTTACTGTATTTTTGATTAGTTAATTTTTATATTATAAACTGACAGTACTTGGTTGTTATTTAAAAAAACAAATTTTTCAGTCGAATTGACAGACAATTGTTGACACTACTGAGCTAAATTTGAAACTAAAGTTCGGAAAAACTGCTCTATCAAATGTTTGTACTTGTTTATATTTTGCTTTAAGATATTTATTCAACAGTTCTAACAAAATGGGCTAAGATAAAAAACTAAAAAGTATAAGTTAAAAACTTTATTTATTTTAGAAATAGTTTCAAGCATAAAACTTTATTTCTTATTTCAAGTGGTCATAAAAAGTATTTAGATAAAGTTGAAATACATTCTTTAAAACCATTTGATTTCTTATGTAACACTTGAATATTGTCCATTTTTAGTTGATGGAGTTTTTTTATTATGAAATCTTTTAAATATTGTCTTGATTTTTATAGATTCATTGGGATTATTTAGTTTATTTATTTGATATACTTTGAAGCTGATCGAAAACAGCTTTAAACTGTAAACATACAAAAAAATAACTTTCTTTAAAACGATATAAAACATTTACTGTACTGAAATTTTTATATTTATGAACTAAAGTTTTGATATAAATATATAATAATTGGTTGGATGTTTTTCTGTGTTAATTAAAAACTAACTATGTATTTGATTTACTTTTAGTGTTTATTTTTATTTTACCAAAATTTCTAGTGTAACTTATTTCTGCAATAAGTTTTACTAGTACAAATTATACACAATTTTAAAGATTAAATTTTTATTTTATTTAACAAATTAGCTGAAAAAATTATCTATTTTTCAAAATGAACAAGCTTACAACAAAAAAAAAATCGATAAAAAAATTTAATATTTTAAATAATGTTTTATTGAAGCTTAAGATTAATAACATTACTTTTTCGAATTAAAAAAAAAAAAAATTAAGCGATTTTAGTTTGACCGCTGTACAAACAAAATTCAAGATAATTTCAAATCGTTTAAATTTCTGAAATAATATAGAACTAGATCTTCTTAAATTTATATTTAGAAATATGTTAGAATATTGAAAATTAAGTGATTTAACAAGTTGTCTCTATTTTCTTTATTAATATTTTCAGTGTCTTGAAGGCATTTAAAATTTTAGTTTACAATATAGTCTAAAAATTAGTTTTTTTCTGACCTATTTTGATACAATATCTGTGTTTCAATTACTCAGGACTGCTACTTATTTTGTAGTTTTTTGACAAATAATTAAATTAACTGAACCATGATAAAATATTTAGCTGCTATTTTTCACTCCTAAAGCTATTGTTTTCCTTGTGGCTGGAGACTTTTTCTTGGTTTTTGTGTCACTTTTTGGATTCACAAGATGGAATTTGAGGCTAGAAAAGCACACTACTTTCTTTTCTGGTGATAAATTTGACTGTTTTTTAATGTGTACTTCTGTGACCGTTTGATCAACAGGCATAGTAAGAGGTATGTTAACCCATCTTCTAACCCTTTTAATTTGTTGAACATATGGGTAAGTTTTTTGGTTCGTAAGGCTCCAATAAGCCATGTTACAACCCTTAGGCTGATTACCATTAAACATTTATCTTTTCCAGCTTTGATGTGCTGGGAAGATTTTTCTATTCGATGAATTGTACATAACTTTAATGATTTTGTCATTATTGCTGAATTTTTGGTAATTACCATTGCTGCTATCATACTTTACATTAGCTTGATACATTCTGTGCTCATAATCAAGATTTTGGGTATTTGTTTGATAATATCTATATTGATCATTTTTTTTTGCTATGAAAATCTTTAAAATGTTTGTTGGGACTCTCCAATAATTCAAGTTATTACCCTCGTCCCTTTCTTTCTGTTGTTTAATATCACAAATATTTCTACAGCTAATTTTGAAATTTCTTTCATCTAGGCACAATTTACTTATCTTTTTTGTTTTTAACTCGTCTGGTGCTTTATTTAAATAGAGTAACTTAGTTAGGTTACTATCTTTTTTGAGCTTGTTCTCCCATTTTTTTACCTCAATGTCTAATTCTGACCACTCTCTGTTGTCCATTCCGGTTAAGGTCTAAATAATCTTTCAAAATGACCATCTTTTGTGAGTAAAAACTCTTTTAAGGATTTATATGATTTATTTTTCCCCTCAGTTAAAGCCCAATAATTTTTGATGTCTTTTGCAGGTCATACTGCGTTAATATACTTGTCGATTGGGTTGTGAATGTCGTTAACGTTACATGAATCTTCGAAAAAATAGATTTCGTCTCTAGGTTCATTTGCTTTGTCTATTTTCAAATTGTTCTTAACCTCAGAAATTTTCTGTTTCATATAATGCTCGTGTAAATTAATTTGCCTATAAACTGGTGGACATTCCAAACATCTAGTTTTTAATGAGTTACTGTTCTAACTTCTATTATAATTATTCTTAATCCCAAAGTTCATGTTACTGATTTCATTATTTAGTGTATCCAATATAGTCTGTTGCTCTCTTAACTGTCTAAGATGCCTTTTTTTAAATCCAATCGCATTTTGAATTTCAGATATTTGATTTGTTGGCAATGCTTTATACATATTTTCTTCAACAGACTTTTCTTGCTGACTCAAATTTAGCTCATTTGGACCTTCAACTTCTGTTTGACTGTCAACGAAGATCAGCACGTCGTGTGGGCCGAGGACGATTGGCAAGTAATAACAAAAAGGTAAATTTACATAAAATAATAATAAATTTTAACAATAAGAAGATTAGGTAGTTTTAAAAAATACTAAATATAAACTTAAAAATTAAAAATAAAGTTCTTTTCCGATAACAAGTTTAAAGCACAGTTGATGAGTTTTAAACACAATTTTTCTGTAAACTATCAAATACAAATAATTTTACAAACATTAACTATATTTCTAGTTTTATTTTATCCTTAATTTGTTCGTTGTGGTTTGTTTACCTTTGTGTAGTTACAATGATAAATATCTATAAATTACTATCAAAAGTACTTTTTACTTATTGTTTAGTTTTTTAAGATATAAAAGAGTCTCTTTTATGATTTCCTTTTTAAGTATTATAGGTTATGGTTGATATTGCTGTTTTATTTAGTTTTTGTTTACTTGTGTAAGTAAAATATTATCTTTTTTTGTAAGCCATATGTTTTGTTTTCAAATTTTTTTTTGATTCCTTACATTTATAAAGGCCTTAGAGGGGTCCAGCACTTTTCTTTATAAAATTAATTTTAGCTTTTTTGTAAAAGCTTCAAGTACAAACTACAAGCCAGCTTTTTAAGAATTCAAAAATATCATTTAACTTTTGAGATATTTTGTTTTTTGCAAAAAGTTTCCGATACAAACGTATGACCAGCAAGTTATTTTGGGTCAACTTTCTTAGAAGTTTTTAAAATCATTAAAAACTATTTCCTCTTTCATTTAACAAGCAATTTTCTTCAAACTTTCAGAAAATGTTCCTTATATTGTAAAAAAAAACGTTACTTATGAATTTTAAAATTTTAGAAAAACTAAAGATTTTATAACTAAATTAAAAAAAAAGTAATTTTAATTGAAATTTTTAAAGTCCAACGTATCATTATTTGTTATTGTATAACGATTAGATTGTAAAAGTTTGAAGAAAAAAAGTAGAAGGAGATAGATTTCCAATGAGAAAGTCTTTTTTTTGTTTTGTTTTAGTTTCCCTTCCAATAGGGAATCTATTATTCAGCCGACTTTGACATGTCATGTCTCAAAAATAAAAAGATTTTTTTTAAACGGTAAAAAGCAACTTGAAGTCAACTCGGTTTGCTAAGATATTTCTTATTAATATCTGTTGGCAGGGACCCACTAACTTTATTAGAAATATGAAGCAATATTTTTTTTTGTTAAAACAAGTATCACAATTATTTTTTAAAACAAATAAAATTTTTAATTTCACTTATTAATACATAAAAAAATCGTTAAAATTTCAAATAAACATTTTATTTTATACTTGTTAATCAGTAGTATTATTAATTTTATTATAGGCACACATCATTGTAATAACTATTTTGTTTTTAATTATTTCTACAACTTTTATTTTCATTTGAAATACTAAAGATGTGTTCAATTTTTGAAAGTTGTTTGCTATCTACAAATAGGGTTTCAAACATTTAGTTAAAGGTGTTCTGTTTGATTATGTTTTTTTAATTAAGAGCTAACATATCTAAGGATCTGCTGTGTTTAGGGGTCCTAAATTTTTTTAAATTTCCGACTGTTTATTTTTTTTTCTATCAATATTTAGTTAAAGCCATTATCTAATTTTGTACCTATACTATTTTTTCACATTCAAATATAAAAATTACGAAGTTAACTATTTTTCAAATTTTTAATTAAAAAAATTCTAAAGCGAAGAATTTCAAAATGATAATTTTATCAGAATTGTTAATTTTATAAATATGCATTACGATCATTTTCTGTTTCGTGAAATTATTAACAAAAACAAGTTTAACAATTTGCATAGCAGTTCATCAACATTATTGTTTTATTTCAGCCTTAATGATTATAATGAAAGCTCGTGTCAATAATGGAACAACATGGAAAATTTTATTGTTGCATTTGGCAGGTCTGTTTTATTGCTTTTCAATCTTACTTATGTTCATACAAATAAAAACTGTAAACATAATAACTTTGAATTTGTTTTTAACATATTTCTAAGTTTTTCATGTATAGTAATTTTTTAAGTTGCCTAAAGACGAAGTTAGTATAGTACAACTGTTTCAACTTTCACTAATAAGTGAAATAGCAATATAAAGCTTTCGTAGTTTTGTTATAAACAGTTTTGTTAAAACAACAAAATTGTAATCGCAACGAAATAAAAGCTTAAATACCAAAAAAACTTTAATGAGTTATGAAAACACAGTTTGTGCGAAATATTATAGCCGTATGTATTACTGCACTTTATATATACATCTATTGGTAATAGTGAATCACTAATATAGGATAAACTTTTCAAAAGCTTAGTATTACTTTGCTCGTGATTTTTAACTTGTCTAGGAGCTGGTTTTCATAGTTACTTTAAACGCGAACTAGTTTTTATTATAAAAAGGTACAAAAAAGTTAGAAAATTTAATAGGTTTATTTTAGGGTTAATGGGATAAAGTTAAAATGATAAAAAGAAATAAAAGCCTAATAAAAATATTTTTTTTTACACAGTCTTTAAGCAATTATTCTCGAAGTTTTGCAGTTAGACCAACATTCTTATTCAACGGTTTTTATTTTATTTTTAGTATTTTATTCTTTTTTTTAATACTTAGAATACAATTTTTTAGCTATGATTATATAACGCTTATTTTTAAATGAAAAAAATATTTTAAATATTCTTTGTTTTATGCTAAAGTTCACTTACTAAAATTTTAGCTTTAAAAATCAAAAAAAAAGAAGGAGATTTAGAAACTTTTTTAATCTGAAAAAACTATTAAAAAAATCTTCATGTGTTTATACTGAAAGTTTTTCACTTTATGAGCCAAATATCTAAAGCTAATAACAATTTTTGATTCATAAGTTTTTTATGTCTTTTATTCGAATAAGGGCTAACATAAGTTTTTGTTTTCATTTTTAAATGTGAGACTCTTTGTGTTATTACCACTAACATATTTCAAAGAAAAATGTTTTATAAGCTAACTCATAGATGCTGTTTTATGAAAAATAAGCAAGCAAACCACAAATAAATACTCAACTGAGTAAAAAAAAGAATAGTTCAGCATTTTCTTTCATTTATCTTAAAGCATAAAATTTATTGCAATACAAATACTTTAAATATTTAACTATAAATCAGGTATTAAGTTTGTTGTTTTTAATTTAAGTTTGAATTAAAAATTAATATCCATTTATATGCAATTGAATGATTTATTCAAGTTTTTGAAATCTCTTGTGTAAACGAATCTTGAAAAAATATAGTCTTTAACACTCTAGAATTTTGAAGCATTTTGAAATAAAAGTTTTCAAATAAATAAGACTTTGTCAAAACTATTAGAGTTGTATTTACTAGTAATCTTTTAAAAAGAATATATATCTTGAACTTTTATTTATTACTTTGAATATAGTTGTAATCATTTACTCATTTTTTAGTATTTTGTATCACACCTGTTTATTTTAGTTCCCTTCATACCATTTTTGTTAGCTTTTCTAATTGTCCTTAAAACATTATAAAACTTTTGACTTCAATAAAAAAATATGTTAAGCTTATAACCTGATAGAATTACAAAGTCAACTTTAATTTCTCTAATTCATCATTTCTCTAAAATAAATAATTGAATGTTCCTTATAAGAAAATGTCAAAACATTTTTAGTCTGCTTAATTATTTTATCTACCAAAAAAAATAAATACAGTTTAAAAATTAAGCTTTCTTTTGCTTGGTGTAATAGTAGCTAATTATTAAGTTTAGTATTGAAACCTTTTTATATCTATATTACTATTTTGTTAGACCAACTTAAGGTAATTTGTTTCTATAGATATATGACTTCGCTTTAATAAAAAATTTAAATTTTAAAATCTTAAGTTTTTATATACTTACTAGAAAAAAAAACTTAAAAACAATCTCAATAAAACGTTTTTATAGAATTAAAATAAAAGAGGAATGTCCATTCTGATC
Organism: Thalia democratica; assembly: GCF_965202585.1. Taxonomy (NCBI): domain Eukaryota; kingdom Metazoa; phylum Chordata; class Thaliacea; order Salpida; family Salpidae; genus Thalia; species Thalia democratica. Next base: position 106,246,945 of record NC_139165.1, read on the forward strand.
CGAGAAACATACATTGGAGCTAATAACATCTAGCTTGTTAGTTATAGTTATTTTTATATGTTTTATCTATACTGTAAGTTATTTTTTAGTTGCCTGATAATTTGTATTTTATATTTTATGCTATTTTTGTTTAAGTAAAATATAACTGATGATGTTAATATTCGTTAATAATATCGTTTGCACAAAAGATACGTTGTCATTTTTAAAACTTCAGACTAAAAATCAATTTAATAACCTAATTAGTTTTTTTTTATGCATGATATACTTTCTATAAAAACTTATTTCATCAAATGTCAAACATACAAAAAACTTAAATTTACCATGAATAAGTGTAAAATTATTTAATAAGAATTTAATTTTACTTACAGTATGTGTAAATAAGTTGTTAAAAAGTACTCGATTAAAAGTAAACTGTTTATAAAGTTTATCATGCTTGTGGTTTATTTTTACTTACACGGAAACAATCGTTTTTATTTCTGCATATTCATTTTGATATTAAAGTTAGGATCTTATAGTTTTTGAAAAAAAAATAAGTTTGCACGTATGAAATCGAAGTATTTATTTTGCTGCAGTTTTAAAAAATAATTTAATCGACTTTTATTTAATAGATTTGTATTGAGATTATTGGAAATAAAGTTTGTATTATTTAAAGTATCTAAGGTTTGTCATATCAAACTTAAACCTTACATCTTAATATTATATAATTTTAAACCAGTGTGAATCTGAAAAGTTCAATTGTTTACGTATTTTAAATGTGCAAACGTTGATTAAAGTATTGATAACATTTGTAAAAGACTCAAACATATAAAAATTAAAATTAACTTAAGTTGTTGAATTATAGACAAAAAACAATTACTGCATTTTAAACAATTCTTACTTTTCTTTAGTCAACCACAAGTTTTAAAACGACTTAAATTTTTTTTTTTTTATCTTTTTATTTCTGTTGTTAAAGTAAACTTTTGCATAGTTTTGATTTGTAATTAAACTTAAAAAAAAAAAGAATATAATCTGTATGAAGTTTTATAAAACCTTTAGCAGCATAAAAACAATCATAGCCATAAAATCTTCAACTTTTTGTAAACGCAAATAAAATAGGTGCATAACTAAAACTGTAATAATAATTTTTAAGTGCAAAAAAGTCATTGGTTATTGCTTCGTGATTTTGTCTTAAAACATTTTTTGCCCTAATACAGATCAAAAGTATTAATTTAATACTAATCCAAAAAAATAAAATACTGCAGAAATAGCAAAAAAACTCAAAAAACCAACATGTTCAAAATTATGACTTGTTAAACATATTTTAAATTAGTTAATTTTATTTATTGTTTTAATATAATTAATTATATATAAAAATCATAAAAGTAGCTTAAAGTGTTTCAAATTCAAGTTTTAATACAATATAACCAATATGTTTTTCATATAAATTAGTTAAAAAAGTATTTAGATTAGAGTAACATGCATAATTTTATGTTAAAAATATAATTTGATCTTATTGACATTAATAAGGAATCAAATACCCATAAGTTTTTGACTTAATTTTTTTTACTCATAAAATATTTTTTAAATTTTGATACACTACTTAAACAAAAATAGTTAAGTTATAAAACAGTTGCTAAAAACTATAAAAACACATTCACTTCTTTTGTAAAACTTTATGATTTTGAAACGAAGTTAACTTTAGTCGATTTTATAATTTTTTTACATATGATCTTAAACTTTCTAAGTTATTTTAATTTTATAATGTTTTTAAAAGTATACATCTTGCGTATAATTAATACTTAATTTATACATTGTTACCTTTAAAAGATTTTAACTAAACTGACGAGAAACAATTATTTGTTATCTTATCATATTTATTATCAGTAAAACAAATTTATTAATACATAATGTTAAATACAAACAAGTTTAAAATTTTAAACAAAAAACCTTGATAGACCTTTTAAGCTGTTAAACAATTTATGCAATGAGATTTCCGTCTTATTTGATGCTTAAACCCGAAAATAATTATTACAATAAGCATAGTACAAGTTAAATACAAAATTAACTGAGAAACATTTACACAGTATTGAAACCGTTGCAAATGAAAGGGTTAAATGCTTATTTTTGGCATTCAAATAGAAGTTTTAATCAATCTTTAAGTTATTTGATAATTACTATGATTACATGATGCTCTGATGCATTTATAAATGCGCGTTTAGCTGTGAGTTTAAACTATAAACGCTCGCAAACTTATTGGTCTTTTTTTAATTTATGCTCGCATATTTTAAATCGTATTGTAGTGACGTCATTGTACTTTCTAGTAAAAGCTTATTTTATCAGTTAATATAAATTTTAATGCAAATTGGATTGTTTAATACTACTCCATATTGCGACAGTGCTTGCAATTTTTACAGTGCTTATAATACAGCGCTTTAAAATTATTATTTTAATTAGTTAAAATCTTACTAAAAAACTTACTGTATTTTATACAATTTTCCATAAGTATACAGCAAGTCAAAATTAATAAGCATTTAAAATTATTTAATTAAAATTTAATTTATTAAAAGATTAAACTTAAAATATTACTTTTGAATATATATTAATGTCAATTTAATACTGTTAAAGGTATAATGTCTTATGGAAAAAATTAATAACGATTTTACAACTTTTGAAAATGAGCATTATTATTAAAAAGTTTTATTTATCATTAGATAAAGTATATCATTCTTCTTAGCATTCTCTGTTTTAGAAAAGTTATGTTTTGGTTATGAAATGTAATTGAAGACTCTAAGTTTAATAACTTTTGTTTAAAGACGTGTAATATGTATTTTTACTAGTTTTTAAAATTTTTCGTTTTGTCTTTACTCAAAAGTTTTTTAAAAACTAAGCACCAATAAACACTATTTATTATTAAGAACTTAGGCCAACAAAAAACCATAACAAACTTCTGTTGCAACTGAATAGTTATATTGACTGTTTTTTCGTGTCATTATCAAAGTTTTTATTTCTGAGTCTTCTAGAAATATTTTTTGAGTTGTGAAACATAGCTTGTACAGTTAAAAAATCAAGTATTTTTTTGTTTTTTTTTTGTAGCTTATACTAAAATTTGATAAATAGATTATATTGAAATATCAACTAGAACAGTAAATTAGCGTTTTAGTTTCTTATCTAAAATATTTGTTGGTTTAGCTCGACTAAAACTTTAAGGACTTGTTGAAACTAACGCGAACTAATATTGTTGCATTTTGAATAAATAGTTAATCGAAAATGTATATCAAATTTTTTTGTTTAACCTATATTTTTTAATCATATTTTGTTTATAAAACTTTTATAAAATAAAACATTAGTTGTAGTTTTAGATATAAAACCTAAATCTTTTGTCAGTTGTTGACACTACTGAGCTAAATTTGAAACTAAAGTTCGGAAAAACTGCTCTATCAAATGTTTGTACTTGTTTATATTTTCTATAACATATTTATTCAACAGTTCTAACAAAATTGGCAAAAATAAAAAATGATAAGTTAAAAATTTTATTAGTTTTAGAGTAGTTTTAAGCATATAACGTATTTTTTTATTTAAAATGGTCATAGAAATTATTTAATACAAGTTGAAATATAACATTTAATATCATTTGATTTCTTATGTAATACTAGAATATTGACCATTTTTAGTTGTTTAAGTTTGTCTTACTATGAAATCTTTTAAATTTTGTCTTGATTGTTTGAGTACAATTTACTTAATCATATAAATTTCTAAATTTCACAGTATTTTTCTCAAAGACGTCTGTCAATTATAAAGTATCTTAAAGTAATTTAATAAAAAAACCAGACAAATAATTAAGCTTTCAATTGACCTATAAAAAACGCAACAAAAACTATATAAAAGTGTTTAAGGCATTTTAATTAATGTTTTCTGTTAAATACTAGGTAGAAATGGTTGAATTTTTTAAGAACCTATTGATAGCAGTTTGAAATACATTCAAAATTGTAAACATTTTAAGAACTTATAACTTTATAGAAAGTTTTCTAAACAAAATTTGAAGTTTCTCTAAACATCTTTTACTTTAAATTATTCAGAGATGTGTTTATATATTTTAAAGTATATAAATACTTCAAAACGAAGTATTTGTTACTGAGTTTCTATCTTAGTCAATTATTAAATTATTGAATAGAAATAAAACAATGAAAGTTTTTCATAGATTCATTGGAATTATTTAGTTTATATTGTTTATATACTTTGAAGCTGATCGAAAACAGCTTAAAATTATAAACATACAAAAAAATAACTTTCTTTACAACGATATAAAACATTTACTGTACTGAAATTTCTATATTTATGAACTATAGTTATGTTATAAATATATTATGATTGGATGGATGTTTTTCTGTAGTAATTAAAAATTAACTATGTATTTGTTTTACTTTTAAAGTTTATTTTTATTTTACAAAAGTTTGTAGTATAACTTATTTCCGTGATAAGTTTAACTAGTACAACCTATACAAAATTTTTAAGATTAAAACTTTTTGTTTTTAATTTAGCTAAAAAAGTTATTTATTTCTACACAGCGAAGCTTACAACAAAAAACAAATTGATAAAATAAATTTAATACTTTACATTATGTTTTTTGGAAGATTAAGATCAATAACATTACATTTTTGAAAAAAAAAAAATTATAATTTATGTGATTTTATTTTGTAGGCTGTACAAACAAAACTTAAGATAATTTGTATTGGTTTAAATTTCTAAAAGAATATAGATTTGGATCTTTTTAAACTTATATTTATAAATATGTTGGAAATATTGAAAATTAAGTGATGTAACAAGTTGTCTCTATTTTCTTTAAAAATACTTTCAGCGTCTTGAAGGCATTTATAATTTTAGTTTGCAATATAGCCCGAAGTTTAGTTTTTTGCTGACCATATTTATACGATTTCTATGTTTTAATTATTCAGAATTGCTACTTATTTTTTAGTTTTTTGACAGTTTTTTAAATTAACTAAATCATGATAAAATATTTAGCTGCTATTTTTCTTTAATTTTCAAGTAAAACTTTCAAATTTTTAATTTACAACTTGTAGTTATCAAATTTAATTTATTATTAATAAGTTCGTATTGCTGCAAAACTGGTGGTCCTTTCATCTTCTACCTTATTTTATATTTACTTAGATTCTTGGTTAAAAAATATTTCTTCTTATAAAAATTGTTAGTTTCAAAAATTTTACAGTTTAAAACTTTGATGATGTTAAAACAGTAAGAAACTATATTTTTTAAAAGCTAAAAATTACCTTAAAGTAATACTTCTTATTATAAGAATAAAAAATAATTGTACAAATTGATACTACAGGTGGAACTAAACACATCAAAGTTCCTAGTCACTCAGAGTGTCTTTATTGTTTAGTGTCAATCAAATTAGGTTTGTTAGTTACAATTGTTTTTAACGTGTATGGCTAATAGAGCAATAGACATTTGAAGAATAAGTAGTTTACAATACATAAAACTATGAATCTAAGACACTCTAATTCATATTTTTCTGATTTTTGAATTAGATAGAAAGACATTTTTCACATTCTTTTTTTTTTTGTTATTAACCGAAAAGTGTGTAATAAACTAATAAAATCTTACTAGTAACTGCTTGCATACTATGGTTTCACAGTGACTTCATTTAGTTTTCAAGTGAAACTTTATCTAACTAATTAATTAAAGTATATAATAAATATTGATAAATAGTTTAAATTTTTCATTTTCTTTAAATAGTTTTAAATTCCATAAATTAAAATTCCGACAAATCAAACTACTCAAATAAAAGTTTGAAAAATATGATAATGATTAATAAATAAATGAAAAAAAATCAACATGTAGTAGAAATTAATAATTTTGGAAAAATAATATATGTGAACATTGTTAGATAAATTTACATGATCAATTTTCTTAATTAAATTTTAATAAAACTTGTATTACTTAATTTGTTTTTAATATTGGTTTCGTTACACAACGACATTAAAAATAATTAACAGATAATTTTTTATCTTTGTTTGCCAATAACATAATTTTAGCTGTAGTATAATTTATCATTAAAAGTATGTATTTAAAGTTTTGTACTTTAATATTTGAAATAAATACTACAGTTATGTTCGACATTTTCTTTAAAAAAACTAAGTTATTACTAGCAATTTTTTAAATTAATATATGACGAAAATTAAAATATGAAGATTGTTTGGTTAGAATTTCTATAATATCTAAATAATAAATGTAAAACTGCTTTTTTTTTGAGTTTTTTTTTAGTATTTATTAAAGACTATTTGGAGTTGAATTAAAATGCATCATTTTTAAATTTAAATATAAGGTTCGTCAAAAATAACTTTTAATTTTTTAAACAAACTTAAAATTAATACTAATGTCTTAGTAAAGCTGGTGAAATAAAAACTGTAACATAAACAATTATTGTCAGTTGTTTTGATTTCTTATCAGTATATTTGCTTTTTATTTTGTTTAACTTTTTGAAATGTCTACTTTAGAATAGTTTTTTTGAACAATTAAACTTTTAATTTTTTTTTTCAATTGTATTTAATAGTAATAATTTTTAGTTATTAAAATTATAATTAAGTGTTCTAGTAGAGTTAAAAAATAGCTTTTATCTTTAAATCATAAATACTTTTGAAATTATAATAATTATCTTATCACTTTATAAAATTTAAAAAAAAGATCCATTCAAATAGTAACAAATTAGTTGCATTTCTCACTGTCTATTTCAAGCTGGAACTTGAACATTTTGCGACAAAAATAAATAAGTTTCATAATTGCTCGCATTTTTTTTAGTATCATAGTAACGTCATTTGAATTACCACAAAAAGATATATCAATAAAATACATATTTAAATTACAATATATCAAATAGTATTTCTGAGGTACCAAATAGATTTCTAATATTATCAGTGCTAACAATAAAGCGCTTAAAAATAAATACTTTTTTCGACAATTTTTTATTTTTCATAAGTTTTGTACTAAAACAGTGACTTTTAGTTTTTCAATCGAAGTTAAAAACTTGTGTTGCTTTTAACTTTATACAAACTTTCTAATTAATTTTCAGAAGGTACACCAAGCACAGTTGCTACCTAATTAAGACTAAATTCAACAATATCTTGAACTCAATAACTTTTGCACCAACTACACTCTACAGTCGCCTTCAACTTAGTTCGCACTTAAAACAAAACCCAAATTGCAACTGTAAGGGAATTATAGAAAAAATTCACAAGATAAACAATTTTAATATGTTAAGAGCAAACTGTGTTATAAAAATAAATAAAATTTAAACTCCCAAAATGATTTTTTTTTAAATTTAAAAATATAAGTGTCTGAGAAACTAAAATTGATAATGACAATGTTTTTAAATGTTTTCTAAGGCATCTACGTCAAACGAATTTTACTAGTTCTCATTTTTATTGAAAATGTATTAAAGTTTTTTTTTAAGTAGTTGAGTTGATTCATTCAAAAGTGTTTACGCGTATATTTGACCTTTTCCCTGAGTATTCATAAGGCTATATTTAAAAAAACGGCAAAAATTTTGTAAAAAAGTCACGAAAATTTCATGTAAGATTATTAAAGCATTATTTTCCGGTATTAAATGTTTGCCACCAACTGTAGCTTCATATTAAATATTTAATATGAAATTTTAACAAAAGTCTTAAAGGTTTTCAGCAGTACTTATATGTATTTGATCATACAAAAAACTATGAGATCTTAAAAAAATGTTTATCAAAATAAGTACTTATTTCAAAGCGCTATATTGCGCTGTAAAAAAAATGAAATGATTGTAATAAGCAAAGTTATTTTTCTAAAGTTTGGAATGACTATATTTATTAAATTGAATTAAGTTTTTGCTATAAAGACGAATGACGTCACTAAGACACTAAAAAAATGCGAGCAATTATTAATTATTTTATTTCTATCGCAAAAATATTCATGTTTCAGTTTAAATTAGATAGTGAGAATTACAACTTATATTAGCAGCAATTTAGTGTAACTAATTCAATTCTATATTAACTTTATACAATATTAAAATATATATTATATTACATAAAATACCATGGCTTAAGGATGATGACTAACTTTTAACTCTACTCGCACAACTAATTATAATTGATAATAATTAGTCATAATTATATTATAATCCGTATAATTTAATTTTGTTAATTTTATAACTTATAATTTTAAATTTTTTAGAAAGAGTTTTTGTTTAAGCAAATGTTTTCTAAAGAGTTAAAGATATTTTTATGAATGTTTAAGACGTAGTAGTCCGGTTAACTTAAACTTGACATCAAATTCTCTTTAGAGACGTCACAAGTTTATCTGGTTAAATACTTAAAATTATTTCTTGTTTATTTTGTAACCCGTAAGTATAACAATTTCTGAGAGTGTACTTACAAACTGAACCTTATTAATTAAGTATATAAAATAAAATAAAGCAATATGTTAACATTTTCAGAGTAAGCTAACTAATAAAAAATGTTTACTACTTTGCAGTAATTTTAATATTTTCGTAATTACAGCTTTTCTCTCAAAAGATAAATTTTAAAGATTTTAAAAGAATACTTTTACTGCTGATAAAATGACTTAAAGTATAGTTTGAATAAATTTCAAAGTATAATATTGTATAATTTTTTTAATGTTTATTAATTTTTATCTGTGTTTCTCTATGACTATAAAAAAAAGCATAAAAAAGTTTAAAAGAATACAAGAATACTTCTGTTACTAAAAAAATGACTTACAAAACCTTAACAAAGTGCCTAGATTTTAGTTACAATTTTTTATGCTAACATGTTAATGAAGCTTAAACTTGAAGATGCTTTTTTTAAAACTTAACTAATCAATAGATTATCGAAAAACATAAGTTATTTTCAATTCACGCACAACTTTGCTGAATTATCTTAGTAAAGTCACTCAACTTTCAAGTAAATCATCTAATAAAGTATTAATATTGCAATTTAAATATTTTCAGTATGTTTTTCTTATGTGCAACAAATTTTTCATGTTCTCAGCTCACTGTTATGCTCACTAGCGTTTTATAAGCAACATTTTCTCTAGTAAAAATCTTCAGTTAAATTTATTGTATTTAATCTTTAAACATCCATATTACTTAATTGTGCGGTAGATAAAAGCCTAAAAAACACTTTACGAATGATTATTTGCATTTTAAATTCTGGTTAAAAAAAGTAAATATAAACTTAAACTTTAAAAAGCTTAATATTAACTTTACACTATTTAGTTTTTATTTTCAAAATTATTATAACATAAGTTTTTAACATAAGTTTAAATAAATCATTTAGGTGTGAATAAGGACAATAAGGCCCTTTAATACCTAAGATAGTTCGTTGGTGTCAAGTGAACCACAAATGATAGTTTACTTTATTTTTATCGTAATTAATTAATCAAACAATACATGTTTTTTAAAGTTTTTACTTATTACATAAAACAATTATAACAATAATTGACTGGTAAACAGCGAAATTTAATTTGAACTAGATAACTTATAAGTAATGTAAAAATTAGTTACTTGCTTTTTATATATGCAGACAAATTTATTTTTCTCCAACATGTTTTAAAATCTTTATTAAATTGTTATTTTATGCCTTTTTATAAAATCCTTTAAACAAATTGAATTAAACTACTTTGTAAAAGTTGATCATGGTTTCTTGAATTCGTACTCTTTGGTCATGTTAAAAGTGCGAATTTAAGAAAAAGTAATTTTTAGTTGTAAAAAAACTTTATAGTTTACAAATTTTATATGTAATTAATTAATAATTTTTCTAAAATAAACAATCAGTGTCTTAATTAAATTCTATAGAAATTTATATTCGATTTAGCAGAATATTTTTTTAAATTTTACCATGTAACAATCGAAAGATAGTATGTAATACAACGTTCTTATAAAATATTATATTTTTCTCTAAAGTTTGCTTTATTCATACATAATTTGACATTTTCTTTTTTTTTTTAGTTTTAATTTAATCATGTACTTTAATTAAACTAATATATACAATATATGTTATTGTTTAATTTTTTTCCGTTAAAGTATTTAAATTAATTGATAACATTATGTATGTATGTATGTATATTTTGTTATCTATATTAGGTTGTTTGTAACTTAAAAGTTGAACAACTCTGTTAATTAACATCTCAGTTTTTGTTTGAGCAAATGTGTTGTAAAGGTGTTAAATGTTTTCTATTTTGAAACATTTAGTAACATAGTGAACCGGTGAACTTGAACTTGACATCAAAAACTTTTAAGTGACGTCACAAGTTTATCCGGTTTACTGTGTTCTGTGGTAAAATACTTAAAACCAATAGTTTTTAATGTCATTTTATTTAGTTTAAAGTTGTTAAATATTTTCTTTTTTGAAACATTCAGTGACGTAGTAACTTGTAGACTTGAACTTAAAAGTCTCCTTAGTGACGTCATAAATTTAACCAGTCTCTTATTTATGATACTGGTAAAATACTTAAAATCGAAAAGTTTGTTGTTTGCTAGTCAATATTTTTCAATACTCAACATAACACTTATGTACAATTAAAAGTCATTTTATTATTTTTTATTTTTAAAGACCTTTTTAAAGCGTCTAGCTACGTTTTATTAGTACATTAATTACAAAAATTAATATGTTTGTTTTTTATAACATTACACTTTAGTTAGTGACGTCACAGGTTTAGCCAGCTTACTTTGATCTGTGGTAAAACACTTAATTTTTAACATTAATTTGTTTTTTTGTCCTATGGCATTAAGTTAGGTTGAAATGTATTTATTAAAATAAAATTTTATGTTTCAAAGTTAGTAGAAAAATGTACTTAAAATAGTTTTGATTACCGTTATCGGTTTTATCTGCACAAATACTACAGTGATTTTGTTCTATTAATTAGGTGCTTGTTGGTTTTATTAATTATATAACCATGTTGTAGGAATTGTTAACCTAGTCATGTATGAAATGAAAGAAAAAATTTTAACGAAAAATAAATAATCTATTTAACAATTTATATTTAAGTTGTACTTAAACTAGTTTTGTTATTATTATCTGTTTTAACTGCACAAAAGTTCTTTAGATATTTGTTGGTTTTATTACTTATCAATCATTCAGTCAGAATTATAAAATAAACTTTTGGTAGTGAAATATAAATAATCTGTTAATTGATTAATTTTTTTTGTAGTTTGTAACAACTTGTTTGCTAAATACTTTTACCAGTTATTATTACAAAATTCAGTGTAAAATAAATAATAACTTTTTAAAATATCTTAATTTCTAAAGTATATGTTTACTTATTCTAATAAAGTTTAAGCGTGTAAATATACTTTATAAATTTAAGTATTTAATTTATGTTATTAAAGCTAATTTGTTTGATTTTTAAATAAAATTGTTTACTGATTCATTTATTTCTTTAATCTCTATTAAAATAAAAAAAACGTTTTAATTTTTTTTTTGCAAATTATTGGTTGCAACCTTTAATGCTGCTATTTAAATAAAAGTAGTTTTTGAGTAAAATTAGGCAAAAAAATAAAGAAATTAGAATTTCAATAACTACACAAAAAAATGCGGCGATTTTAACTGTCAAAATCTCAAATTAACCTTGCAACTATCTAGCAAAAATAATGTAATTAATTCTGCTCGCACATTTGTAAGATTTTTGTGACGTCATTTAAGTTCCAACGAAGAATAATTTCACTTAAATAAATAATAGCTTTTCAGTTTTGTAGTAATGAAAGTTGATTGGTTGGATTGGTGACTATTTACAACGCTTGTTATAAAGCGTTTTATTTTTGATACTCTATATTACTTAAGATAGTTACTTTAACTTGTTTTGCTTCAAATATAGGACTTTGACTAAATTTTTTAAGTTGAAAAAATTATATATTATTGATTTTTTAACTTAATATTTTGAGGAGGTTGATAGCATTTTAACCTATAGTTTTCAAAAGCTAAGATTTAACTGTAAAAATAATTTAAGTATAAAAGTAAAGTGGAAATTAGTTTTGTAAGATTGGTTCAACAGAAAAAAAGATTAGTACCTTAAAAAAGTGTTTATTTTGTTTTTGATGTCAATAGCATGAAAATTAAAAGTTAGATTGACTGTTATTGTCAGTTATAAACACAGATACTTTGCTAGTTTACCAGATTTTTGGTAACCATGTAAACTTGTATCATTTTAATTGATTATTTTTTTTGTCATTATTTAAAAATTTACTCAAATTAGCATAGTATTCGTGATTATTTAACTATATAATAACTTTTTTTATGTAAATATATTAGTATCAATAATATCGTTTAAGTTTTAAAGAAGTTTAAAAGTTTAATTAGAGTTAGTAAAATAAAGAATTTAATTTTTATCATCAAAATTTAGTCTTTTATTTTTATTACAAAATAAACTATTTCTTTCATGTTTTTTGAATTAAAAAACTATATCAAAATAAAAACTTGAAATTCAAAATGCTTAGATTTTAGTTGCAATTTTCAATGCTACTTTCCCAATAAAACTTGAACTTGAACATGCTTTTGTTTAAAAGTTGATTAGAAATTGCTCGCAAACTGACTACGTTTTATTTTTGATGCTCGGAAATTTTTACTTAAGTTTCTTAGTGACGTCACCTAAAAAACAAGTAAACGCTAGTTTCAAACAATTTAATAACAAGATTTAAAGTTTTTGATAATTAACATTTTTTGAACTTAAGTTTTTGGATTTTTTCAGCGCTTTATAGCGCTTAGCAATAATCTATCTCAAAATATAATCACCTTTTTAACTAAAATTAAAAACTTACTGTATTAAGTTGCAGTTTATAAGTATTTTCTTCTGAAAGCAAAAATTACTATACAAGTATTTTACGAGTTTAACATTTAATGATATTATAAAATTAATTACTTTAACTTTTAAAAGCATAAAGTAATTTAAAGAGTTTTAATTGTTTTAACTATAAAAAATATTACACTAACTGTGCAAATAAATCTTTTAAACTTAGCTATATAGAAAAATCTCTAATTAATAAAATGTCCTTAATACTGCTTTGTTTATTATGACGACAATTAAATTAAGGTCATTAGCTAAAGTTTTTTTATTTAAATTACTACAAAACTTATTCATACTTGCAAACTACTAAAAATTTGTTAAAAACGTAAATATCATTTAAGTGCTTAGATTTTAGTTACAAATTTTTATGCTAACATCTTAATAAAAGTTAAACTTGAAGATGGTTTTGTTAAAAACTAAACTTATTAAAAACTATTGCAAAATAAATAGTATTTCTTCAATGCTCACACAACTTTGCCTAATAATCGTAGTGAAGTCACTCAGTTGTCAAGTAAATTATCTTATAAAATATCAATATTTCCAATTAAATATTTTAAACAAATTTTTCAGGTTATAAGTGCTCACTAACCTTTTTTAAAAAACAATATTTTCTCTAGTAAAAGTACTCAGAAAAATTTATTTTATTTTACTTTTAAAACGTCTATATTACTTAATTTTTTTTTGGGAAAACACTAAAACAAAAATTTATGATTGAACATTTACACTTCTAACTTTTGGTTAAATGGAATAAATATAAACATTAACTTAAATAACTTAATATTAACTCTAAATTTTTTTTTCATAATATTTGTAACATAAGTTTAAATAAATCATTTAGGTGTGAATAAGAAAATACGTAAGATACTTCGTTGATGAAGGTGTGGAATGAACCAAAATTGTTAGTTTACTTTATGTTTATCGTAATTAAATAATCAAACAAAACATGTTTGTTGAACTATTCACTTATTACATAAAACAATAATACAAAATAAATTAATAAACAGCGACATTTATTTGAAGTAGATGCCTTAAAAGTCATTAAAAAATTAGTTACTTGCTTTTTATATATGCAGACAAAATTATTTCAAGTTAAGTTGTTTTAAAATCTTTATTAAGCTAGTATTTTACGTCTTTTTATAAAAAATTTTAAACAATAAATTAAACTACTATATAAAATATATGTTGATCCTTAAATTCTTTCCGTTAAAGTATTTAAATTTATTAACAACATTATGTATGCCTATTTAACTATCTATATTAGGTTGTTTGTAACTTGCAAGTTGAACAACTCTGTTAATAAACATCTCAGTTTTTGTTTGAGCAAATGTGTTGAAAGTTGTTAAATGTTTTCTATTTCAAAACATTTAGTGACGTAGTAACTGGTAGACTTGAACTTGGCATCAAACACATTTTAGTGACGTCACACGTTTATCCGGTTTACTGTGTTATGTGGTAAAATACTTAAAACAAATAGTTTTTTAACGTCATTTTAATTATTTTAAAGCTGTTAATATTTTAATTTTGAAACAATTAGTGACGTAGTGAACTGTTAAACTTGAACTTGACATCAAAATTTCTTTAGTGACGTCATAAAATTAACCAGTTTCTTATTTATGATACTAGTAAAATCTTTAAGATCGAAAAGTTTGTTTGCTATTCAATTTTTTCAATACTCTAGCAAAAAAACTTGTTTTTTTTATTTACAAGTCATTTCATTTCTTTTTTTTTAATTTTAAGACCCTTTTAAATCGTCTAGCTTCGTTTTAACAGTACCTTATTACGAAGATTAATAGGTTTACTTGATATAACATTACACTTTAGTTAGTGACGTCACAGGTTTAGCCAGCTTACTTTGATCTGTGGCAAATCAATTAATTTTGAACATTAAATTGTTTATTTTGTCCTATTGCATTAAATTAAGTTGAAATGTACATTTAAAAAAATGTGTTTCAAAGTTAGTAGAAAGATGTACTTAAAGTAGTTTTGATTACCATTATCTGTTTTAACGCACAAATACTACAGTGTTTTTTGTTCTATTAATTAGGTGTTTGTTGGTTTTATTAAATATGTACCATGTTGTAGGAATTGGTAACTTAGTCATGAATGAAATGAAAGAAAAATTTTCAACGAAATATAAATAATCTATTTAACAATTTATATTTATGTTGTATTTAAACTAGTTTTGTTATCATTATCTGTTTTAACTGCACAAAAGTTCTTTCGATATTTGTTGGTTTTATTACTTATCAATCATTCAGTCCGAATTATTAAATAAAATTTTGGTAGAGAAATATAAATAATCTGTTAATTGATCAATTTTTTTTGTAGCTTGTAACAATTTGTTTGCCAAACACTTTTATTAGTTAATATTACAAAATTCAGTGTAAAATAAATAATAACTTTTCAAAATATCTTAATTTCTAAAGTGTATGTTTACTTATTCTAACAAAGTTTAAGTGTGTAAATATACTTTATAAATTCAAGTATTTAATTTATGTTATTAAAGTTATTTTGTTTATTTTTTGAATAAAACTGATTACTGATTCATTTATTTCTTTAATCTCTATGAAAATAGAAAAAAAAATATATTTTTTTTTTCAAATTATTAGTTGCAACCTTTATTGCTGCTATTTAAATAAAAGTAGTTTTTGATTAAAATTAGAACAAAAATAAAGAAAGTAGAATTTCAATAACTACACAAAAAAATGCGGCAATTTTTACAGTCAAAATCTCAAATTAAACTTGCAACTATCTAGCAAAAATAATTTAATTAATTCTGCTCGCACATTTGTAAGATATTTGTGACGTCATTTAAGTTCCAACGAACAATAGTTTCAGTTAAATAAATAATAACTTTTCAGTTTTGTAGTTATGAAACTTTATTGATCGAGTTTGTTGATTATTTACAACGCTTGTTATAAAGCGTTTTATTTTTGATACTCTATATTACTTAAGATAGTTACTTTAATTTTTTTTGCTTCAAATATAGGATTTTAAATAAATTTTCTAAGTTTAAAAAATTTATATTATTGATTTTTTAACTTGAAATTTTGAGGAGGTTGATAGCATTTTAACCTGTAGTTTTCAAAAGCTAAGATTTAACTGTAAAATTAATTTGAGTATAAAAGTAAAGTGAAAATTTGTTTAGTAAGATTGGTTTAACAGAAAAAAAGATTAGTACCTTAGAATAAATGTTTATTTTGTATTTGATGTCAATCGCATGAAATTTAAAAGTTAGATTGTCTGTTATTGTGAGTAAATAGTAAACAAAAGAGGTTAGTTTTTTAAGAACTTTACTTCAAAAATCTACACTAAAACACTATAGATACATTTTAATACTTTAATTGTTTTTTATTTGTATCATATAAAAAACATTAATTTTTTACATCTAAAGACCAAATGTTTTCATTAAAAATATTTACTGTTAAAACAACAAAACTTTAAAAATTTATTAGCAGACCTTACTTAAAGTTTTTCTTTTACTTTTAATTTACTGGAGTGTTTATTGAAATTAAAATAAGAAACTTTTATAAAAGTCCGTACTTTTGTTTAAATAATGCATGGAACTAACGTTTAAAGATAAATTTTACTTTTAGATATTTTTAGTTTTCTTACCTGTTTTTTTATTGTCGTTTGAGTAGCTTTTTTCACTACTTTTCTTAAAAAAAGCGTTTATATGTAGTTGGAATTTTTTGTATGTTTTTAATTTATAATAAAAAATTTTAATTATTAATAACATAATTGTATGCTCAAATATAATTAACAATTCTAAAAGTATAACTGTTTTCATAAACAAATACTGTTATAATGATTAGAATTGTACTTACTTCTTAAAAAATTCCATACAATAAGTTACTAAGAAATAAAATTAGTTACATGGTAAAACAACAGTTGTATATTTTACTTGTTTCATCTTTTTAAAACTGAAACTTTAAACCTTTTGAAAACTAAATTAAACTAACTGATAAATATTTGCAAGTTTTATTTTATATCGTAGTGACGTAATTTGATTTTTCCAGCAAAAGCTATATTTATTTTGTAAAATATTTATTTAGAAAATTACGTTTTTAATTGCTAGATTTTTCCTCACTGGAATTTTATTGTTTACAGCGCTTACAATAAAGTGCTTTATGTTTAATATTTGTTTGAATTTAAATTTTCTGTACAAATTTACTGAACTATAACCATCAATTTTAACTTAATATTGCTTTAAGTATGAGTTTTAAAGTTTTTATTCTAAGCATAGAGTTATAAAGATATGTCAAAATGCTTTTCAAGTTTAAATTTTGATAAGAATATTTTTTTGAAGTTGTTTGTTTTAGATTCAAAGAAGTAACCGAAATTTTCAAAAGCTTTAAATGTAAATTAATTATATAAACAATACCAAGGTATATTTAGAAAAATCAAAATTCTCTTCACTTCAGATTTTTTGTAGCCTTTTCTATGGTGTCATTTGAATCCGACTTGTAGTTATAGTATTAATTATCAAAATCAAATTATATATCTAAATACATATTAATTTTTTTGAATATTATTTGTCAAAAACTATACTAAATAAATCTTTAAATACTATAGTTTAGTTTCTTGTATCATATATACCATATAATATACAATACTTGTTAGTTACAGTTTTAAGAAGTGGTAATAATAAAAGTCATATTATGCTTTTTTTATTAGATTGAATGTATTTGCTGAAATATTTAAGTATTCTTTTAGAAACCTCATTTAAAGTTTGAATCTAACATCTTAGATATTTTTCAATATATTTTGTTATTGAATAGATGTTTTCAAATAAAAAACTTGTTGTTATGCCTGTAAACCTTTCAAAAGCTAATGTTTCTATATACTTCTAAAGTATTTAAAATTAAATATATTAAATTTTGACGTTTTATGTCAAACCTCATTATTTAAAACTCACGTGGTTCAAGTTTTTTAATTTTTTTTTAGTTTTAAACCTTTTTCATACAGTTTTTGACGTTTTTAAACTTTCTATTTCTTTAAAACTTGTATAAAAAATAGATTAAAATAAGTCTTTGTTGTTGATCTTTAAACTGTTTACAGTTAAATTGTTTTAATTTTTTTCAAAAGTAATAGTGAGTGATGTTAAAAAAACTACAATTGATGCAATTAGACTTAAACTTTCTAAACATTTTCATATGATTTTCTTTGTTCTATCTGTCATGATTTCATTGTGTTGTACAAAAGCTATAAAGTATAAGATTTTAATTTTAATTATTTTATTATTTTAATTTAATTACTTTTGCTATAATTTTTCATTTTTGTTAAAGTATTACGAAGTATTAACAAACCTGTTAAATAACAAAGTCTGTATAAAAATTATTTTTGTTAATTTTTTAACATATTAGTCAAACTATTTCATACTGTATTTAAAAAAAAATATTTATTAATACTATCATAATAAAAGCATGTAGACTTTTGTCTAAGATTAAAGTTTTGCAAAGATCCAAAAGTTTTCTTAATAATTTTTTTAAAGTTTCTAGTGACGTCATGCAGCTAGAAAAGCAAGTTGTTGTTTTCACTAATGTTTATTAAAATAATATTTGATTCTATGCATTGTTTATCAACTGATCGATGTTGTTCCAAATTTTTGTGGTCACTTCAAAAGTGGCTAATTTTTAATTATACTTTTTAAAGTGTCTGCCAATTTGAATCTCTATTTCCATTCAATAGCGGGAGAAACTCAGACGAGTATTTTAGTTACTGTTAGAATGGCTAAAAGTATACATAACCGTAATAAGTACTAATATAACCTTCATAATGACAAAAAATTAATTTTTGATGAGGTTGATAGCAGTTTAATCTATATTTAAATATAATATAGAAATTTAAATTTAAATATATAATTTTATATTTGTAAAACAGTAAAATGCAACTTATACCTTAGTTAGACCCTAACAAAATATGATCATTTACTAATTTTTTTTATAATACTTTGTAACAGGTTTTTTTTTTTAAAACCTATGAAACAAGAAGCTTTTTCATTAATTTGTAAATGGTAACATTATTTTAGCCTTGAAGTAAAAAAATAACAAATTGTGCGTACCTTACGCGGATAAATACTTTTTAAAGTGCGTACCTTATCAATGAACTTCTTTGTTAAGAGCACATTTTAAAATTATGGTTTAGGTTAGACTATATTAGAGCCTGAATTAAATGAACATCACCTTAATTTTGGCTCGATATTGGTACAACATCATCCTAATTAATTAACATATATCTAGCTAAATTTTTTTTTCTTTGTTAAAAATTAACAACATAAATGTACTCATAAATCAAACAATTGGTTTTTGTGTCTTCTAGTTTTATTTTTGTTTATATAATCTTAAATACAAAAACTGTTCAAATTATTTATAACATGCCGAGCCTTTACTTCTGTTAGTTTACAAAGTATAAAATATATAAATGTACTTTAAATTAAAGTGTGTTTCATGTGTGTTAATAAAGTTTATATGTATACATTTTCTTTTTTTTTTTGTAAAATCTAAAAAAAAACTATCAATAATCTTTTAATAAGCCTAGCCACTACTTCTGTTAGTCTAAAAATATAAATTAAATCATGTACTCTTGAATCAAACATTTGGTTTATGTGTATTCAAGTAATTTTTTATTTTTTGTTTATAAGATCTAACTACAAAAACTATATATAATATCTAAATACGGCCTGGACACTTTTTTTTTCATTTAATTGCAGCAACAACAAAATACTACCCATAACTTTATACATAATGACATATCAAACTATGGGCAGATTTGATTGCAGTAATTCTTCCCATAAAATAGTGCCCATAAGAAGTTCTACCGAGTTCCACCGTGATCTGTCAAAAAAAACTTGATTTCTTTTTATTTTCTTTTTTTAATGGTCCTCTCGTGATGTTTTACCAATACTAAAACTAAAATGCTTCTATATCTGTAAAAATTATTTTAAGATTCTCTTTTCTGAACTAAAAAAGGTTGTAATTGTTTTTGTTATATTTATATTATCTGTTTTGACCGTACACAATTTTATTAACCGTGCATTAATACTAGTAAGTAAGTTTAATGGTTCATAATGACGTCGTGCGGCTTAAAAAACCAAATTGTTGTTTTCATTAAAGTTGATCAAAATATAAACAATATAAAAATAAATAGTTTTTATCAAGTTATACAAAATTGTTTCAAATTTTGTGGCCGTTCCAAAAGTGGCTAAGTACTAACTTAGTTTATTTAAATATCTAAAGATTAGAATCTATATTTTTCTGCGTATATAGATAAAACAAGCAAAAAGTTTTACATATACATCCTTATTGCTGTGAAAATAGTTTTAAATATAAGTAACCTTCACTAAATAAAAAGATAAATAGTTATTTAATTGCATACATGTTTTTAAATTGTATTCAAAAAACTTTTATCAAAATGAAAAGTTGATTTTAGTTATTTAAACAAATAGTTGAAAAACAGTATTTATTTATTGAACATCTTTTTTTGTTAAGCATTCTTTACATTTTAATTAAACATATAGCAGTAATACATTAAGAAAAAAATTCAAAATGGATTTATATTTGTTTATTTTCAAATGTTGTTTAACTGTTTTTTATATTTTGTTGTATAGTGAAATTGAAGTAAACGTGTTCTAAAAGTTGATAACAAAAGTTCGTTTCAAAATGCTAGTTAAAATTTTACGTCATAATTACTTGAGTTAAAGACGTCGTAGTTCAACCGAATAACTTTAAATATAAAACAACAAAATCACATTACAAATACAATAAAAACCTTATTAAAAGTGAGATTATTAAAACGGGCTAAACTTTAGTTAGACACATAAATTGACAAAATTTAAAGTCAAAATTTAGTAAAATAGCCAAGTATAAAGAATATATTTATATATCTTAACAGTTTTAGACTTTAATTAGTGATATTTCAAACTTAACCGGTTCACTTAGAATTGTTACGTCATAATCATTATAGTTAGTGAAATTACAAGTTAAACCGCTTACGGTAGGAGTTTTATGGGTAGTATTTTATGGGCACTACTTTATGTGTAGAATTACTGCAATCAATTCTGCCCATAATTTGTTGTGATGTCATTAACATTATGTGTAGTATTTACATGTTGCTGCAATTAAGTTGCTGCAATTAAATGAAAAATAAAATACTGTCCAGGCCTTATATAAATATTATGGATAGTTTTTGTAGTTTTAAATTTATAAACAAACAAATAAAAAATAACTTGAATACACATAAACCAATAGTTTGATTTATTTGTACATTTATTTAAATTATATTTTGTAAACCAACAGAAGTATAGGCTAGACTTATTAAAACATTATGGATATTTTTTTCATTTAAGAATTGATAAAAAAAAAAAATTGAATACACTTAAACAAATTGTTTGATTTAAAAGTATATTTATGTATTTATATTTTTTATATTAACAGAAGTAATGGCTTGGCATATTATAAATATTTTGAAATTTATTTTAGTTTAAGATTTTATAAACAAAATAAGAAATTAAAATTGAACACACATAAACCAATTGTTTGATTTATAGTTGTATATATGTAATTATATTTAGTAAACTTATAAAAGTAGTGGTTTGCTTTTATGTGTACTATTTTATGGGCTTTCTTTTATGTGTAGAATCGCTTCAGTCAATTCTGCCCATAATTTTATATGATTTTACTTAAATTGTGGTTAGTATTTAGTTGTTAATGCAATTAAATAAAAATAAAATACAGTCTAGGCCTTATATAAATATTATGGATAGTTTTTGTAGTTTTAAATTTATAAACAAACAAATAAAAAAAAATTGAAAACACATAAACCAGTAGTTTGATTTATTTGTACATTTATTTAAATTACATTTTGTAAACTAACAGTGGCTAGACTTATTAAAAGACTATGGATAATTATTTTATTTAAGATTTAATAAAAAAAAAACTTGAAAAAACTTAAACTAATTGTTTAATTTAAAATATAATGCAATATATATCTTACGTTTAAAAATTGATATCTTGGTCATGATTATTTTTTGAATATTTAAACAAAAATTATTGGTTTCAAGTTAAAAGTTTAGGTCTTCTAGTTTCACTCTGAAAACTATTGTTTTGTTCGGTTTACTATCATTTCTAACTCGCTATCATTTCTAACCTGATCATTTCTAACCCGATCACTTCTAACCCGATCATTTCTAACCCGATCACTTCTAACCCGATCACTTCTAACCCGATCATTTCTAACCCGATCACTTCTAACCCGATCACTTCTAACCCGATCATTTCTAACCCGATCACTTCTAACCCGATCACTTCTAACCCGATCACTTCTAACCCGATCACTTCTAACCCGATCATTTCTAACCCGATCACTTCTAACCCGATCACTTCTAACCCGATCACTTCTAACCCGATCACTTCTAACCCGATCATTTCTAACTCAATCACTTCTAACCCGATCATTTCTAACCTGATCACTTCTAACCCGATTATTTCTAACCTGATCATTTCTAACCCGATCAATTCTAACCCGATCACTTCTAACTCGATCATTTCTAACCCGATCACTTCTAACCCGATCATTTCTAACAAGATCATTTCTAACCCAATCACTTCTAACCCAATTAAACCCGATCATTTCTAACCCGATCATATCTAACCCGATCGTTTCTAACCCGATCATATCTAACCCGAAATTTATTTAGCCGATCTGTATTAATATATAAATTTATTTTTTTTAAGATAAGGATTTGTTTTAAAAACAAATTAAACTCAACAAAATTGCTTTTTTGTGAAGTTTAGTTTATTTTGTTTAAAATAAAACCTAATATTCAGATAGCTTTTGTTCAAATTTAATTGTTGATATTAATTGGTTTATTTATTGTTTAGACAATAAGATTTAAAATTGGATTATTAATTAAGTGTAGTTAATTAGTTTTAAAAAGCATTAGGAAAAGTATAAGTCTTTTGTATTCTTAGGATTAGATATTAAGTTTTATAGTCGTCAATGTAAGAAATATAATGAGTATCGCAGCGGTTAAAGTCTATTCTGTACTTACTTTTGAAATGATTCTATATGGTTAATATATATTTTTAAGTGTAGAAACCAGATTACCATATTGCCTCCTAATTCAGGGAGAATTTATATGAAATACAACTTTTTAAAAATATTAATATCTGCGTTTATGAGAATTTAAATAACACAGTTAATAAAATTTAGTGATTGTAAATATAATGGTGGTTTCATTTAAAGTTAATATCATTAAAGTTCTTTAAAACGAAAGTGTATACTGTTTAATACAAAGCCAAAAGTAGAGGTAGAAGGTTTTTTAAATATTCAGAGCTTTTCATTTACTCGAACTTTGGTTTAATTTTAATTCTTAAATCAACTGGTAAAGTGTATATAAATATTAACTGTAATTAAGTTATAATTAATTATAGTAAACTTAACTATGAAAGTTAAGTGTCGAAAACTTATTATTACGCATTTTTCTTTTTCTTTTGAAATAAAATTTATGTAGGGCAAAATAAATTTACATTTTTCATAAAAATTTAAAAATTTTCAAAATTTAAAATTGCAAAAACACGATTATTCTCGAGATTAATAGTAGATATTTCTAAAATAATTTTCTTGATATCTATTGAAAATTGTTGTTTTACAGGTTTTTAAAAACACAAAAACTTTAGATTATTTAGCGATCATTGATATGAAATTTAAGTATAAGTTATTACAGTAAACTATATAACTTAAAATATTATAACAAAATTGTAAAACCATTTTGTATTGTGAAACCTATTATATAGGTTTAAATTTTTAATAAAGAAAAAACTCATCATGTTTATAGAAATTTAGAGGTGCAAAAAACCACCGAGAATAAAGTCAATAGACTGAAGCTGGCTTTACAGCAATGAATAGAAAATAAATATGTTTTGCGTAATAATCGTCTGGAAAAAAATTTGATTAAAAGAAACAAAGAACTTAATGGAGTTTTTATAAAATTCTGCTCCTAATTATACTTAATTTAACTATAATTAATTTATTGTTCTATTTCAAAATGTTTTATTTTTAATACTTATTTTGTTTTTACTTTCTTTATTTCAACTGCTTATAATAAAGTAATTTAAAAGAAATGTTTGATAATTAAAGTACTAATTTAAGTCGCAATTAAAACATAAGCGAGATTTAATTACCCTCGAACTTGTTATACAAATAAACTTGTCTTTTTAACTATTAATGTTAAACAATTTTTTTTTTGCTCTAAAACTAAGTAGGAATTTATTAATGATGTGAAATCTAGACGGTCAATCGACATAACAACTTTTGCGGTTTAGTTATATGACATAACTGTTTTAATAGCTAGTTTCTATTTAAAACCAGGCTTTTCCATTTAATATAACAAAAGTTTTTAACTTCTCCTAATGCTTGTTTGAATTAAATTATCTTAATAGGCCTATGCAAGTTGCATAACAATTTGAATAAGTTATTAAGATGAAACTTAAAACTATCCTACTATAAAAGGTTAATAGATTAGTAAGCAATAATAAAACATTTACCTCAGACTTTCAATGTAGTTTTTAAACCGTAATATAAAAGTGTTTGTATCTAAATATTACAATTTTAAGAGTTTACTTTTTTAATTTTGCTAATGTTAAAACTAATGTAGTCACGTTAATTACAATAAGATCCAATTAAAATATAATTATCACTGCTTATTTTAAAATCCTACAAAGAAGAGTTCATAATACTTTAAAGTAAACAATTTAGTAAATTGTATATGATTAACGATAAACGTCTCTTAAAATGTATTGAAAAAACAAAAAAAATATTAAAAAAAAACTAAAATTATGTGTAGGTAAAAAAATAAAAAAATGAGGTAAAAATTTAATTTTAAAATTTATACTAAATTTACGTAACACATTAAAATCATTATGTTTTAAAGTAACTAAAAGTTTAATTTTTTTTTTATTTTTTTAATAACTTCATTAAGTCTAGTTTGTTTTTGCATGAAATCCAGATAAAAAAATTAAAACGTAACATAAGTAAAATGGGTTAGAAACGATCGGGTTAGAAATGATCGGGTTAGAAGTGATCAGGTTAGAAATGATCGGGTTAGAAATGATCGGTTTTAATTGGATTAGAAGTGATTGGGTTAGAAATGATCTTGTTAGAAATGATCGCGTTAGAAGTGATCGGGTTATAAATGATCGGGTTAGAAATGATCGGGTTAGAAGTGATCAGGTTAGAAGTGATCGAGTTAGAAGTGATCAGGTTAGAAGTGATCGAGTTAGAAATGATCGGGTTAGAAGTGATCGGGTTAGAAGTGATCGGGTTTGAAGTGATCGGGTTAGAAGTGATCGGGGTAGAAGTGATCGGGTTAGAAGTGATCGGGTTAGAAGTGATTGGGTTAGAAATGATCGGGTTAGAAGTGATCGGGTTAGAAGTGATCGGGTTAGAAGTGATCGGGTTTGAAGTAATCGGGTTAGAAATGATCGGGTTAGAAGTGATCGGGTTAGAAGTGATCGGGTTAGAAGTGATAGCGGGTTAGAAATGATAGCGGGTTAGAAATGATCGGCTCCCGTTTTGTTCACAACAGTTGTATGTTTGTTTTTTCTTAAATTAATCTTATGGTAGAAAAACAACTATATCTAAATCATGCATTTAGATATCGTTAAAAAGTGTTTATTGAACTTATTTTGTGTTTAGATTTATATTTTATAAGGTTGCTTTCATTTTTAGTACTTTATTTAAAAAGTTTACCTGAAAATTTAGAAAAAAAGATAGGTTCATATAAAATCTACAAGGCATGTCAGAAATAGCTTTTTAGTTTAAAAAAAAAATCACAATTCGTCATAAAATTTGCTAGTTTTCTATTAATAATGATTATAATTTTTGTAAAACAAGTTTTAATAGTCAGTAAATTTGATTTTTTATTACTTTTATACCTTTTTTTTTACAATTTAAAAAAAATATATATATGTAGTCTTGTAAAATACAATCTTGATTCAATATTTTTAAAATCTTTACTTATTAAAAATATACTTTTATTATTAAACCTTTTTAGTTAAGCAAATAAAACAAAATAAAGCATTTTGTTATCATTTTCAGAATAAGCTAATTGATAAAAAACGTTTACTACTTTACAGTAGTTTAAAAATTCTCTGTAATTCCAGTTTTTCTCTTAGAGGTTAAATTTAGTAAATTTTCGCTGTAGTTATTTCAATCTTAAATTTAAACATTTGTAAGTTTTTGATAGTGACGTCACGACGAAGCTAAAAATATTTTTTAAACTAAAATTTGAAAAAATTTTAGTTATTGATTTTGTAACTGGTTGCAATTAAAAAAGTAGAGGGAACTTAGATTGAAACTTTTACAGTAACAATCTTTATTTTGATCCTTTTTTTGTCGGAATGGTTGAATGGTTGTTTTTGTTAGAATTTTAAAATTAAAATTTTTGCTAGAATAAATATTTTACGTTATACTTTTACTTAGTATTAGCAAAGCCGGCATAAAAATGTATTTTAATTATTTTATAGCATGTAAATAAAATGAATTATAATTAATAAATCGGTATTAACAAATTATTTTAAAAATATTATTTTAAAATCATATAAATTTTAATATTTTAGCAAATCATGTTTGTGTTTTTGAAAATGTTAAAGTTTTTATTTTTAATTTCTAGTGACATCATGCAGCTTTAGAAAGCAAAATACAGTTCTCACTGAATTTAATTAATAAAAATGTTTGTAAACCTAAAACAAATTAATTTCAAAAATGTTACTAAAATTTTGTCAAAACAAGCTAATTAATAAAACATGTTTACTACTTTGCAGTAGTTTTAAAATTCTCGATCTAATAACTTTTATACTAACAATCTTTATTTTGTTCCTTTTTTTTGTTGGAATGGTTGAATTGTTGTTTTTTGTAGACTTTTAAAATTTATAACTTTAAATTTTTGCTGTAATTAATATTTTACGTTATACATACTTTTACATAGTATTAGCAAAGCCGGCATTAGAATGTATTTTGTTTATTTTATAGCATGTAATTAAAATCATTTGTAATTATTTAATCGATATTAAAAAAATATTGATAAAATATGATATTTAAAAATATAAATTTTTATATAGTAGCAAAGCATTTGTATATTTTTAAAATTTTTAAAGTTTTTATTTTAATTTTCAGTGACATCATGCAGCTTTAGAAAGCAAAATACAGTTCTCACTGAAGTTAATTAATAAAAAATTTAGCATTATAAAACAATAGTTATTTATCAATTGGTCAATATTATTCTAAGTTATTGTGGTAATTTTAAAAGTGGCTAAATACCAATAAAAAGTGTTTAAATAGTTTATATTATATATCTTTATTTCTCAATGACTATAAAAAAAAACATCAAAAAATTTAAAAGAAGACTTTTGTTGCTAATAAAATGACCTATATATAGTTAACCTCGATAAAGTAATTAAGTTATGTTTTGATTAACTGCACGTATATTATTCTAAAAAATTTTAAAAATCATATGTATCTAAATTAAAAAAATTGTTTCAGCTATTTTAATATACCAAATAAAATTATGTACCACATCTATATTAAATAATGGGAAACGATAATAATAACTTCACTTAAAATTATTTATTAAATATTTTTGTTGTATTTATCATATTGCTATAGATAAATTTAAATTGCATAGAAAATAAATTTTGTTAATTTTTTACGCAAGTGTGTTCTAAATTTCTAAGCTTTTTTAAGTGTAATTAAGTCATAAATAATTTTAGTTGTTAGGTCAAAATTACTTCATACAGTGACGTCACAAGTTTATCGTTTCACTTGAACTTGTTTTGTAATATTAATTGACTATATGACACCACAGGTTTAACCAGATACCGTTGTATGTCGTAAAATACTTTAATTTTTTTAGGAAAATTTCTAATGACATTTTTTGAAACAAAAGTGTCCCTTAAAGTTTCAAAAAAATATTCTCAAATTTTCCTTATGAAACATAAAATATGTTCCAATTAAACTCATTTTGTTTACATTACTTGTTTTGAAAGGAAACTAAACAAAGTTTTTTTATAATTGAACATTTTTTCGTTTTACTCTTCATAAATAATGTCAAAGATATTATTATATAAATTCGAATATTTTATATAAACATAGATACTTTGCTAGTTTACTGAATTTTCGGTAACCATGTAAAATTGTATCATTTTAGTTGATAACTTTTTTTAGTCATTATTTCAAAATTTACTGAGAGTAGCACAGTATTCATAACTATTTAACTATATAATAACTTTTTTTATGTAAATATATTAGTATCAATAATATCTTTTAAGTTTTAAAGAAGTTAAAAAGTTTAATTAAAGTTAGTAAAATAAAAAATTAAATTTTTTCCGTCAAAATTTATTTTTTATTTTTATTACAAAATAAACTATTTCTTTCATGTTTTCTTGATTAAAAAACCATATCAAAAGAAAAACTTCAAATTCAAAATGCTTAAATTTTAGTTGCAATTTTCAATGCTACTTTCCAAATAAAACTTGAACTTAAACATGCTTTTGTTGAAAAGTTAACT
Organism: Thalia democratica; assembly: GCF_965202585.1. Taxonomy (NCBI): domain Eukaryota; kingdom Metazoa; phylum Chordata; class Thaliacea; order Salpida; family Salpidae; genus Thalia; species Thalia democratica. The sequence continues at coordinate 106,275,314 of NC_139165.1, forward strand.
AGAAATTGCTCGCAAAATGATATCGTTTTATTTTTATGCTCGGAAATTTTTACTTAAGTTTCCTAGTGACGTCACTAAAAAGACAAGTAAACGCTAGTTTCAAACAATTTAATATAAAAATTGATAGTTTTTGTAAATTAATTTTTGTTGTACTCCTCCCTTTGAATTTTTTTCAGCGCTTCATAGCGCTTAGCAATAATCTAACTCAAGCTATAATCACCTTTTTAACTAAAATTAAAAACTTAGTGTAATAAGTTGTAGTTTATAAGTCTTTTCTTCTAAAAACAAAAATTACTATACAAGTATTTTACGAGTTTAACATTTAATTATATTATAACATTTTTTACTTTAATTTTCAAAGCTTAAAATTATTTTAAGAGTTAGAATTGTTTTAAGTTTAAAAAATATTACACAAACTGTGCAAATAAATCTTTTAAACTTAACTATATAGAAAAATCTCTAACTAATAAAATGTCCTTAATACTGTTTTGTCTATTATGACGACAATTAAATTAAGGTCATTAGCTAAAGTTTTTTTTATTTAAATAACTTTAAAACTTATTCATACTCGCAAACTACTAAAAGTTTGTAAAAAACATAAATATCGTTTAAGTACTTAGATTTTAGTTACTAATTTTTATGCTAACAAATTAATAAAAGTTAAACTTGAAGATGCTTTTGTTAAAAACTTAACTTATTGAAAAATTTTCGCAAAATAAATAGTATCTTTTCATTGCTTATACAACTTTGCTTAATTATCGTAATGAAGTAACTCAGTTGTCGAGTAAATCATTTTATAAAATATCAATATTGCCAATTAAATATGTTCAGCATGCGACAAATGTTTCAGGTTTTCAGTGCTTACTAACCTTTTTAAAAACAACATTTTCTCTACTAAAAGCACTCAGAAAAAAATATTTTATTTAACTTTTAAACATCGATTTTACTCAATTTTGTATTGGGTAAAAACTAGAAAAAAAACTTTATGATTGAACATTTAATTTTTAACCTTTGGTTAAATGGAAGTGAATACAAACTTTGATTTTAAAAAGCTTTATATTAGCTTTATAGTTTTTTTTTTAATATTTATAATATAAGTTTAAATAAATCATTTAGGTGTGAATAAGGAGACCTTTAATACCTAAGAAACTTCGTTGATGAAGGTGTCGAATAAACCAAAGTTGTTAGTTTACTTTATGCTTATCGTAATTAAATAGTTAAACATAACATGTTTTTTGAAGTTTTTACTTAAAACATATTTAATTTAATTATTAAAACATAAACGTTTTCCAACATATTTTACAATCTTTTTTAAATTGTTATTTTACATCTTTTTATAAAATCCTTTAAACATATTGAATTAAACTACTTTGTAAGAAAAAAGTTTTCTATTTAAAAACTATCTATTGTTAAATGTTTTCTACTTCCAAACTTTTAGTGACGTAGTAACTGGTAGACTTGAACTTGACATCAAAAACTCTTTAGTGACGTCAGAGGTTTAATCAGTTTTTTTTATTTAAAGATACTGGAAAAATCTTTAAAATCAAAAAGTTTGTTTGCTAGTCAAACTATTTTGTAAAACTCAAGCAAAATACTTATGTACCTTTTAAAAGTTATTTTATTTTATTTCTTTTTTTTAAGACCCTTTTAAATATTTAGCTTCGTTTTAACAGCACACTTAATACGAAACGTAATATGTTTACTTAATATAACATTAAACTTTAATTATTGACGTCACAGGTTTAGCCAGCTTACTTTGATTTGAGGCAAATCATTTAATTTTAAACATTAAACTCTTTATTTTGTCCTATTGCAATAAATTAAGTTGACATTTATATTTAAAGAAAAAATGTGTTTCAAAGTTAGTAGAAAGATGTACTTAAAATAGTTTTGATTACCATTATCTGTTTTATCTGCACAAATACTACAGTGTTTTTTGTTCTATTTATTAGGTGTTTGTTGGTTTTATTAATTATATAAGCATGTTGTAGGAATTGGTAACTTAGTCATGTATGAAATGTAAGAAAAATTTTTAACGAAATATAAATAATCTGTTTAACAACTTATATTTATGTTGTACTTAAACTAGTTTTGTTATCATTATCTGTTTTAACTGCACAAAAATAAAGTGTTTTTATTTGTTCTTTAGGTATTAGTTGGTTTTATTACTCATCAATTATTTAGTCCGAATAAAGAAAGAAAATGTTGGTAGTGAAATATAAATAATCTGTTATTAATTTTTTTTTGTGTAGTTTGTAATAATTTATTTGTTAAACACTTTTATTAGTTTATATTATAAAATTCAGTGTAAAATAAATAATAATTTTTCAAGATACATTAATTTCTAAAGTATTTATTTACTTATTCTAGTTAAGTTTAAGTGTGTAAATATACTTTATAAACTTAAGTAGTTAACTTATGTTATTAAAGTTGTTTTGTTTAATTTTTAAATAAAATTTTTTACATAGTTAATTATTTTTAATCACAACGATAAAAGTAAAATAACTGTCATACTTTTTCTGCAAATTATTAATTGCAGCTTTTATTGCTGCTATTTAAATAAAAGTAATTTTTGAGTTAAAATAGCCTAAAATATATAGAAAGTAAAATTTCAATAATTAAATGCGGCATCTAATATAATAACAAAAAGATGCGGCAATTTTTACAGTCAAACTTTGAAATTAAACTTGATTATTGTTTGGAAAAATTAATTTAATTAATATTGCTCGCACATTTGAAAGATCTTTGTGACGTCATTTAAGTTCCAATGAACAAAAACTTCATTTAGATAAATGATTTCAGTTTTTTAGTAATAAATTCTGAATGGTTCAAATGCATATTTTTTACAACGCTTATTATAAACCGTTTTACTCATTTAACTTTAACACTCTATTTTAAATTATTTTGCTTTAAATTTAGGTTCTTAAATAATAATTTTAAGTTGTAAAATATATATTGATTTTTAACATAAAATTTTGAGGAGGTTGATAGCTTTTTAACCTATAGTTTTCAAAAGCTAAAATTTAACTGTAAATTTTTTTTGAGTATAAAAGTACGTATAAGTGAAAATTACGCAGCTAAATAAATTATTAAATTTAAACTACTAAACTACTAACTGTTATTTTAATATTTAAGTTGTATGAAAGCAAAATGTCAACAGTTATTTTATTGTTAGCGTATTTATATCTGAAAAGTCTGAAGCTAAATTTAAATATCTTTATTTCAAGTTTTAATATGCTTTTAATAACTTTTTTCAATAAAAATAGGTTTAACTTGATTTTATACTAAACATATATATATACAGTTATAATTTCTAATTCAGTTTTTTTTTTTTTTTGTATTTATAATATTTACTAATATTTTTATAATTATTGAAATTCTGAAAAAAACAAACAAATGTAGGTTTATTTACATTTTATCAGAAAATCCAAATAATAAAACATGTTTACTACTTTGAAGTAGTTTTAAAATACTCATATGTTTATAATTCCACTTAAGAAATAAATAAGGTTAAATATGCGCTGTTTATATGTTAATCTTAAGTTTAAACGTTTGTGAGTTCTTTTATATGACGTCGATATGAAGCTAAAAATATCTAACAAACTTAAGTTTGAATAAATCTTTGTTGTTGACTTTTTAATTGTTTGCAATTAAATAATTTTAATTTTTTCACAAAAATGAAGTTTAGCAGTATTAATAAACTTAAGCTGACAGATTTTGAATCAAACCTTTTATACTAACTATCTTTATTTGATATTCTTTATTTTAGTTAGAACGATTAAATGATTCTTTTTATTATATATTATTATAAATCATGAAAGTTTAACTGTTATTGTAACAACAATCTTCCGTCATACTATTACAAAGTATTTACAAAGTCTAAATAACAATATCCTTTGTTTTTTTTTCTAGCATGTAAATAAAACTATTTATCATACTGTAATTGAGATTAGTAGTTATTGCTAATAATATTATTAAAAAAACGTATAGATTTCAATACAATTTCAAAGCATTTGTATATTTTTCAAAGTGTTTAAATATTTTTTTAATAGTGAAATAAATTTAAATTAAAAACGCTCTAGTGACGTCATGCAACTTTAAAATGTTGGATTCACTGAATTAATAAAAATTCATAAGTAATAAAAAAGTTAATAGTTACAAACAATAATAATTTTTCAATTAATCAATATTATTTCAATTTTTGTGGTCACTGAAAAAGTGGCTAAATACAATTGCTCAATTGATAAGAAATTACTAATTTAAACTTTTATTCCTTTGTGTCCATAAAAAATTTGACAAAGTTAAATAAGAATAGATATATTGCTGATGAAAGACTTAAAATATAATTAACCTTAATAAAGTAACTAGTTAATGAGTTAAAAAATTGTACGTGTGCTATCCTTACCTATTTAAAATAAACTTTTTTTTTAATTAAACACTTTTTTTATTAATTTAGTTAACTTATTTAAATTAAAGTATCATGTTGGTATTCAATAATAACAAAACTAGAATTAATTAATTTTGAAATATTAACGAAGTATTAATCTTTTTTTTTTTTGATCAATCATATAACCTTAATTATTTTCTTTAAATTGCAAAATATATGGTTTTTCTTTATTAACTAATACAAAACTAAAACGATATAGAAAATTGTATTTTTTATGTATAATTAACGCAAATGTATTCTAAAACTTTAAATGCAGGTTTAAAGTCTATTTTAGTTAAGAAGTGATGCAGTTATTACGTCATAATTACTTTAGAAATTGTTGTCGCATTTTTAGCCTGTTAACTTGAACTTTTTAAGTAATATTTACTTTAGTAATTGTTGTCGATTGTTTAGCCTGTTAACTTGAACTTGTTAGATTGTAGTAGTAGTTGACGCGTGTTTAACCGGTTTACCGTTATCTGTCGTAAAATACTTTATTTTTTTAAAATCATTCTCTCATGATATTTTCTTAATACTAAAACTAAAGTATTTATTCAAGTTTAGAAAATAAATCCATATTTTTTTTTAATAATAAAAAATATATAGTGTGATTAAGGCTCTATTGTATGCATTAATTTTTTTTATTGTACACAAAATTTAGTGTTTGTTTTTGTAATTAGGTATTTTTTCGTTTTTTTTCGTTTTACTGTTCTTTAATGATGATCAAGATATTAATAAATTAGTCCGAATATTCTGTGTAAACATAATAATTAATACTTTACTAATATATTAAATGATTGGTTTTTATGCAGACTTGTATCATTTTATTTGATTACTTTTATAAATTTATTTTAATAGAAAATTAACCAAGAGTAACTTGGTGGTCATTTTCATTTAATCAAATGACAAAATGTTTTTTTTAATTAATTAGTACTAATAACATCGTTAAATTGTATAAATTAGTTTTAAATGTTAAATTAGAGTTAATAAAATAAAGAATTAAACTTTTAAGTTAAAATTTACTATATTATTTTTAGTATAAACTAAGTTATTTCTGTCTTTTTTTTTGATTAAAAAAGTTTAGCTTAATTATAAAATAAAATTTGAAATGCCTGTATTTTAGTTGCAATTTTTACTACTACTTTCCAAATAAAACTTGAGCTTGAACATGCTTGTTTGCATAGTTTTTTTTCAATAATAGTTAGCTTCTAGTTCGTTTTACTGCTTATTAATGATTTTAATAATATAAATAAACCCAGTCAAATATTCCATAAAAACATCATCACAATTACTTTACTAATTTATTGAAACTTTAGTTTTTATATAGATTTGTAATATTTTTTTGTTTACTTTTTTATAGTTTTTGTTAAAAACTTCACTGAGAGTAACAAGGTAATCATTACTATTTTATTATATAATATTATTTTTTGAGAACAATTTAGCATCAATAATATCTTTTCAATTTTAAAACGTATTTTTAATTTAAAGTTATTTTAATGAAGATTTTTTTTTATCATTAAAGTTTAGTATTTTGTTATTAGTATAAAACAAACTTCTGTCATTTTTATTGTTTAAAAAAAGTTATCAAGTAAAAACTTGAAAATCAAAATGCTTAGATTTTAGTTGCAATTTTCAATGCTACTCTCTTAAAAAAAACTTGAACTTGAACATGCTTGTTTGCATAGTTATTTTTTTCAATAATAGTTAGCTTCTAGTTCGTTTTACTGCTTATTAATGATTTTAATAATATAAATAAACCCAGTCAAATATTCCATAAAAACATCATCACAATTACTTTACTAATTTATTGAAACTTTAGTTTTTATATAGATTTGTAATATTTTTTTGTTTACTTTTTTATAGTTTTTGTTAAAAACTTCACTGAGAGTAACAAGGTAGTCATTACTATTTTATTATATAATATTATTTTTTGAGAACAATTTAGCATCAATAATATGTTTTCAATTGTAAAAAGTATTTTTAATTTAAAGTTATTTTAATGAAGATTTTTTTTTATCATTAAAGTTTAGTATTTTGTTATTAGTATAAAACAAACTTCTGTCATTTTTATTGTTTAAAAAAAGTTATCAAGTAAAAACTTGAAAATCAAAATGCTTAGATTTTAGTTGCAACTTTCAATGCTACTATCTTAAAAAAAATTTGAACTTGAACATACTTTTGTTGAAAACTTAATTAAAAATTGCTCGCAAAATAATTGAATTTTGTTAACCGTTTTGTTTTAGTTTTGCAGTGACGTCACTCTGTCTTATAAATATATATCTTTGAACTTGATGTATGTATTTTTTAGTTTTATCAGCAAAAAACTTAATTCCAACAAATTTTAAGTTATTTCAAATTATTGTACCACAAATCTACAATATGAAAATCCGCTCTGCAGTGAAACTTATAACTTTTTTTTTCTAAATTAATATGTTATAAATTGTTTTATTTCTCCCTGTTTCCTCTTATAAAGCTGTTAAATTTTTACAGCACTTTCAATATAGTGCTTAGAAAAGCTATTGTTATTCCTGTTAAAGTCCTCGTTAAACTATAAACATCTTATTCAACACAATGCTGCTTAAATTTGTAGTTTTAGAAGTATTTAGTACTTATATAAACCAAAGTTATTAATGTTATTACAAATTCCTTTTATAAGTTTTAATAATCTTTTAAACTGAATATAAATAAACATTATAGTTATTCATTCAAATTTAATCAAACTTAATCTAAAAGTCTTACTAACATTGCAGTTTAACGTTCGGAACCTTACCGGCAAGTAATTAAAATTGAACTAAATTATTGAAGCTAAAGTTTTTTTTTTCTTAGATAGTTAGACAAGTAGAGCATATATGTTTTAAATTTTTTTAGGTTTTTTGTTTTGCAGTTAGTTAAAGTATCTAACCCGGATATAAATATTTATAAAACTAGAATTTAGATCTAAAGCCAATCAAAGTTGAATTGAAATTTTATCTTAGTATTTTACAATACGCACACTTATTAAAACTTGTAACTTTAATTTTCATAACCACTACACTGTGGCTTTAAAATGCTATGATGTTTGGATGAGAAACATAAGAGAAATAGTGGCTTATTAACTCCTTTATTCTATATAAGTAATTAAAACTAGCATTTGTTTTTTAAGCGTATGACGTCACTAGATTACTTGAATGTTTTTCCATACAACTGATTATAAGTAAAACAAGTTACAGTACAAGCTATATGCTGACCTTATCTTTCAGCTCGTTTAAAATAATGAATTTTGTAAGTTTGATAGAAATAAAAGTTAAATACACAGAAAAAGTTTGTTTCAGATGGGAACGGGTGAAATATGCACAAAGGTATTTTTGCATGAGAAGAAAATAAATAAGTAGTTTATTAAAATAACTGTGAAAAAAAAAGATAAATTAATATGAAAACAAAAATGTACTTAAAAATAAAATAATTAAATAAATAAACAATTTAGAAAAGAAAAAAATAACGGACCGAGAGTAAGAGTTAGGGATAAAAGTAGTTGTTAAAATAGTTATTAGAAAATATTAGTTTTATACAGTGTAAGTATAAATAAAATAAATTATAATTTTAGTTAGAAAAAAAGAAAGTATATATAATTATGAAAAAGATAAACAAATTAAAAAAAAATTCAACCAGTGTAAGTTTGACGCTCTTTCAAAGAGTCTTCTAGCTTAAATATTCTTTTGTGCATATTTGACACCCACCCATTTTAGATACAAATTTTCTAAACAAAAACTGGTTTATAGTTGTTTATAAGTTAGATACCTAACATTTATTTTCTACATTAAATTAATTCATTTTGTATGAGCAGTAGGGTGTATCTGTCACCCCGACCTTGGAATTTTGCTTAGTCCGTTTATTGTATGCGACAATTCACATAAATAGGCAGCACAAAAAAATAAAGCTTCCTAGCTATAAGCCAGTTAGAGCTGAAAAATTTTAAACGTTTTGCTGTATATCGGTATGTACATAGAAAAGCAAAAAAGACTATTTTAATAAAAATCTGTTTTTTCCGACGTTTTTTTACATAATTAGCTCAAACTTTTAGGAATTGTTTTCCTTGCCATATTTGAAAAATTTGTTCATCTTAAAATTTAAAAAACAATAAAATTTGTAAACTATTTAAAAGAAATTAAACTAATTTTTTTTTTGCATAATTTTTTTTTTTTTTTAAATTTTACTTTTAATTACTTGAGTTAATGACTTAAGAAGTTTAACTAGTTACTGTAATATGTGTGTGAAAAGTATTTACGCACAGAACTTTATTTACAGCTGAATTCAAAACATTTATTAGTTAAAAATAATAATTTAAGGGATTTTCGATAAACAGAAATACGATTGTAATTGAACTTATTATTATTACAATATCTGTTATGACATACAAAAAATTTAGTCCTTTCTTCTAAAATGAATATATTTTTAGAATTCTTATTTTTAAAAGCATTTGGTGGATTTTTTTTTTAATTACGTATGTGAAATCAAGTAGATAGTATTTATTTACAAACTATCTTAATATCATTCTATTTTAAATATTAACAGATTTTCTTAAAAACTTTTGTTAGATATATTAAAGTTAAAAATATCATTAAGGTTATTAAAATCATATTAAAATATGCAATTAGCATTAGATAATCAAAAATTAATTCTTTAATTCTTTTAAATATCATTTTTAATTTATTAATATCTAATATTTTTGTGGTTTTAAGCATTTTTTAATTAAAAACAATCTTTTAAATACCAAAGGTTCATAGTTTTTGGTTGCAACTTTTATTGCTACTAGCTAACTAAAACATGCATTCTCCATGAATGTTTGCTAAAAACTTTACTGAAAAATAAATGCTCGCATATTATTAAAACGCACGCATTTTTGGTTTAGTACTGCGCTGACGTCATTATTTTTCAAGTAAACACTTTGTTCATATAACAAGTATATATTTACTGCAACTTACCTAAATTAATTGCGGTTAATCATTCCCACGAATTTTCCAATTTTTATAGCGCTCAAAAAGAGCGCCTTAATTAAACAACTATTTATTCTAAAACTATTTAGTAACCTAAACTTTATTTTGTTTCAATTTTGCTGGTTAACGAATGTTAATTTTTTAAATTATTACTATAATATTTTTTGTATTCAATAAGTTTTTTTAACTTCGAATTTTGTGCTTGAAAAAATTGAAATCTAACTTGTTTGATCTAAAGAATTTTTATTAATAACATAATCGACAATTTTATTATCATAAATTTTTGATAATTGTTAAACTTTAATAAGCGGTTAATTAAGTTTTAAACTTAAATTACCTAATTAAACGGAATAAATTTAGTTTTTCTATTTATTTAACATCACGATTTAATTACATAAACAGTTTAAGTAATATTTCAACCCCTTTTCTGTTATTTTAATGAACATCGTTAACATATAGTTAAATAAAAAAACATAAATACAGTTTTAGAACAATCTAGCACTTAACAACCTGTGAAAATTAACACCCATTCAAACTATTTTTAGAACAAGTTTTGTTGAAAAAAAAATATTTAGCAACGACAATGTGACTTTGAAAAATAACAATAGTTACGATTAATGAACTTTAGTTTGAACTTAAATTGTTACTTTCTATATAAATTACAATTTTCTAATACTTCAAAGTAACTTTAAGGTAAGTCCGTGAGCTTGTGACTAGTTTAACCGGTATACATGAATTTTAAAGGTAACTAGGTACTTGTGTCTAAGTTTTATTACAACTTGTTTGGCGTTTGTGATTTTTCAATTGTTTTTATTGTTTCGATTATAGTGAAACAAGGATTGTTATTAAATAGTTTTAACAAATCGAATTATATTCAAGTAATTAATGTTTCAAGCTCGATTTTATCTGACTAATTGTACTTAGTACACTTTTTAAAAACAAATTAAACTTTGTAATATAAACAATAATAACATAACACTTGCCTAAACAAGCTTATTTAAAAAAGCAAATAGAGTAAATATTTATTAAAAATACTATAAAATGTTTGTTTGCTATCGCGCATCACTTGTATATAATTATTTATATAATATAAATTATTATAAATAATATAATTCTTTTAAAACACCCTAGTGACGTAATTAGCGATAAACAACAAACGCTCACTTCAATGTTTTCTACATATTATTCAGTGCTTTAATTTACACATATTTTAATAGATATAGGTCTATTTTCTATTTTTAAGTTGTTAAAAACACAACTGGTTTACTAATTTATGCACCGGGTTTTTACCCATTACTCAGTATTTATATTTAGCTTTTTAACATAGTTATTATGCTTTTTGTGAACTGTTGTTTAAACTAGATCTGAATCCGGTCGGGTCTTAAATAAAAAAGATTCGGATCCGACCGCATCCTAAACCACATACTACTTAAGTTTGTGACAGATTTAACCATTTAATCATTAGATTTCACATAAACTCGTTTATTTGTTTAAATTTTTTTTTCTGTTTTCAACAATTTATTTTTATTGTTTTCTTGCTTTTTACTAATTAACTGTTAAAAAAATACTATTTCTGTTAAATTTTATCTTAGCTATTAAAAAAACATGTAAAATAACTTAAAAATACTTATTTTACTTAATTTTTGAAATATTTAATTTTAACGTTTTTTTCTTTTCAAAATTGTATGGTTGATATTTCTAAACTAAATAATAATTTAATTGATAAAATTAGTTTCCCTCTGTATTGACGTAAATAAAGTGATCAGTTTAAGTTTCATTCAATAACATGTCAGTTTTTTTCTAAATATTCTTCAATGCTTACTTTGAACTTTTATTTTTATTTTTACAGTGTTTAAAATTGAGCCCTTTATAAATCTTTTTTTGTTTAAATTAGATTACTGCATAACACTTCTGTACTTAAATTGTCTATTTTATTTAAAAGGTAGTGTAATAATTACTTATTTGCTTTTTAAAAATATTTAATTTTAAAAAAAACCAAAATTAATTTTTTTTACAGTTTAAAACTTTAATGACGCTAAAAACATCTAAACTATAGTTTTTAAAAGCTAAAACAAATTGCAAAATTTTTCAACATCTGGTTATAAAAAAAATATTTAATTTTACGTATATCATAGGTGGAATTTATGACAATAAAGAACCTAGCAACTCTGATCATTTTTTGTAGTATCAATCAAATCAGGTTTGTTAGTCAAAGTTATATTTATTTTTATGAAAATAAAAACAGCTGTTATCTTAAAAGTTATTCAATTATTTTAAAATCAAAGTTATAATCTTTAAAACCATAGCTACACTAAAGTATTATTTTGTAATTTATTAAACTAAAGCTATACTATACTAATTGGAAATAAACTTTGAATTAAAGTTTATTATTATTAACGCATTTTAGGCAATAATTTATTGTAAATTAATGAAACCTTTCTAGTAAATGCTTGCACATTATGTTATGGTTTCAAAGATGACGTCATTTAAATTTCTTGTGAAACTAATTGAATAAGTTTCGATAATGCAAACTATTAAACAGTTTTAATTTTTACTATACATTCATTAGAAAATACAATTTTTACAGCGCTTAAAATAGAAAGTTTACAATAAATATTTATTTTTTTTTAATTTTGTACTTTTAAAATCTATATTATTATAATACCAAATTGAAAGGCAATTTAAGTAACATCTAATCCCAACTTCAGTTATTCTAACTAAGAAAAAGTCATTAACATCAAACTTAATCTCAAAAAAAAAAGTATAAGATAGCTTTACTAAAATCTACTACTTTACAAATAGGTATAATACAAAAGTGACAACAATTGATATTTATTTTAGATTTTTTTTTAATTATTAACGCATTAAATGTAATTGAAAAAAACAATAATCGATGTAAAATATATAGTAAAACAAACTTTCTTATTTTCCACCACACTATGTTAATCTTTTAGTTATCTTATATTAACTTAAATGAAAAATCTTTGTAATTAAAAAAAAAATCACTGCAAGAGATTTCCGGAAGTAAACAGTCGCGTTTTATGTTTTGTAGTTTTTTTTTTAGTTATGAAAACTAACTTTAAACCTTTAATATTAACATCAAATGAAAAACTATTTATTATAAACTTTAACATATCAAGACAGGTTATAAACTGTTTTGTAACAATTTATTTCAAAACCATGTTAAATTTTGTTACATAAAAATAAAGTATAACATGTAAAATCTCCGTTGTTTTTGGAATTTTACCATTTTATCCATTAATACTATAAACTTCAAAAGTTTTTAGATTTTTTTAATTCTTTTGTTTAACAAAAAATATTTAATAAAAATTATAACAGTTCCGTTGTTTTTGATGTTTAACCTTTTTGTCTATCAAAATATAAATTTCAAAAGTTTTTTGATGTTTTTAATTTTTTTTTAAATAAAGCTTTGTTTAAGAAACTATAAACTTTTTTACTAGACACTTATTTTAGATTGTTAGAATGCTACAAAAATTAATATTTAACTTTATTTAGTTTATATAACTTGTTTAAATTATCAAAAGTTCTATCTTTAGTTATATTATTAAATATATTAAAACTCAAATATATTTAAATTTTTATATTTACTAGTTTTACAAATTTGAAAATTATAAAACTTAAATTTTGTTTTATCATAACTTATAAAAGTTAACGTAGCCAAATATTGTCGCATTTTAAATGAGTCGTTAACCTAAAATATAGATATAAATTACACTATAATCATTAATTTTGAAATATACAATTTTTTTTATTTTGTAAAAGCATTACAATAGAGATGTGCAAATTGAATACTTGTTTTCAAAAAGTATTGTTTGTATGTTAGTATGTAAGTATTGTAATGTGTGTAAGTATAAAAGTATATACAAAAATATCATTTGTAGTGTAATGAGAGTTAAACAGTACATGAATGTATATTAATTTTACAACTTATAAATCATTTTTCACTGAAACTAACACTAAACAACGAACACTAAAAAAATTGATATTTTTTTATTATTAATATTCGCTGCTTAAACTTTGTCTGATATTTTAGAGCAAAATATTTATTAAACATTTTTTAAATTTTACTATCACCTTACTGACGTCACAGTAATTTAAGCGCAAATAGTGGCTTATAAACTAACTACATATGTAGCTGTATTGATGAACAATTAATGTGGTCTAGGTAATCATCATCACAACTGTAATTTTTTGACTGTTGTAAAAACGGTTTATTTTTTTGAAAACAATCTTACAATTTTCGTTACAATACATTTAATGCGTTTATTTAAATATAAACACACCGTATTATTTGTTCGATTTAATGTAAGTTTTATACCATAAAAATTTGTATAAAAGCTAAAACTTTTATTAAACTGTTAAAATTAAAGACAAGTATTGTTAACTACAAAAATTAGAAAAAAAAGATCGTTACAACTAATAAGAATGTTTTTGTTAGTATAATTATTTATTTATAATTGGTTAATATTTTTGTTTACTTTAGTTTAATATTATTTAATAACTGATAAAAAAGTTATAATTTATAAATTGTAAAAAAAAACAGTGTCTTAAGAATTTTTTTAGTTTTAGAGCTTTTCCATAAATTTTATTTATTTTGTACCGATAAATATAAAACTGTAAACTTAAAAGAAAAAATTCTCATTCATATACCTTCAATATTTTCATTAAGTACACCAGTGTTTATATATTTAGTCTTTTTAAACTAAAATTTTAAGTAAATTATTTTTTTCTTCTTAATAGTCTTATTAATTATAAATTAATCTAAAACAACAGGAATAATACTTAAAATTATTAAAGTTGACGTTGCTAAATATTGTCGAATGTCAAATTAATCGTCAACAGAAAATTCATTTATGTAATACAGCTTTAATTAATATTTTTACATATACAAACTTTGTTTTTTTTTGTAAAAGTCTTATAAAATTGATATATATAGTTAATTGAAAAGTTAAAGATTCATGATAACATATTAATTTTTGTTACTTTTAAAGCATTTTTAACTGAAAATAAATTTTGTAGTGCTAAGTTATGAACAATAAGAAAAATAAATGTTTTTTTTTATGAAATAATTTGAATAAAAAAAAAATATATATAGTTTAATAGTCTTTCCTAAAAGTTACTATTTTTTTATTGATTTATATTTCGATTAATAAAAACTCAAAACTTGACAATATTATATTTGAAAAAAAAATTAAGCGCTGAGCTGACGTAAGAGATAAGATGCCACAAACACTTTATAAACTTTTATGAATATAAACAAGGGCAATATTTGAACAATTGTCAAAAGGGGTCAATACAAGAACGAGTCTGATTTTGAAGCTGTTGGAAAAACAGTTAATAATAGAATAATATGCAGCCAGTGAAACTAAATATTTGTTCACTGTTTTCAATATTTTAACTTTCATTTTTATTACAGTATTTTAGTTATTGTATACTAAAATGTATAATTATTATTTATTACATATTAATACTTCTATTCAACTAATAGTATCTTTTAACTGAACATAGCATATATTATTAACAACTTTGCTATTGTTACAAAAACAAAAAAAATCTTTGTTTGAAGTTAAATGTGCTAAATAATGTAATATTAAAAAACTAAAAATTAAGTAAAGTGCTTTAAATAACAAATTAGTTAACAAACCTCATTTATAACTACTTAAAAAAGTGTATTATTTACTTTAAACTTGAAAAGAGTTATTGTTAATAATCTAAAAACTTTTTTCTGATAATTGTTTTTCATTATTTTATAAAAGTTTTATGCAACATTACAGTTCGTTTAAAACTCAATTATATTGGTATATAGATATTTATTCAATTCACTAAGTTATTAAAAAAGTTATACTTTTTTTAATTTTTTTACAACAAAATTAAATTTTCCATTGAGACTTAGTATTTGAATAGATAAACAAATTTGATGCCAGTTACTTAAAAATTAACATTAGCTTAAATTGCGACAACTTTTAATTTAAAATGCGGCAACTTTTGATTTAAAATGCGACAACTTTTTATTTAAACTGCGACAACTTTTTATTTAAGATGCGACAATTTAAGATTAAAAGTGCGACAATTTTATTGTGTTTTAGTTTTAATTTGTCGCACATTGGTTTTATAATAATTTTATCTTAAATTAGTTATGGAGGATTTATGCTTTAATTTGTTTATATTGTTATATTTATAAATATACAAGGAAAGTATAACAATCTAATAATGTTACAACTATTATAAATAGTTTTTAATGATGTTTCACTTTATTAACCAATAACTTAAAAAAAATAAACTAATTGAAAAATATAAGCTTTGAGTATATTAGTTACAGTTGTATCATAATTTTTAGAAAAAAAGACTTAAATTTGAGGATTTCAAACTATTGTTGATTAAAAATTAAATATTATTTAATTACTGCATTTATGATATATACTTATTGAAAACTCTAACTATTTTTTCTTTCGGCTTAATTAGTACTAAATAAAAACAAGCAATATATAGTTTTACACAACTAACTTAGAGAACTTTAAATATTGTTTACAATAAAAATATATATTTAAATGTTTATACATAAAATTTAAACTATAATCTCTATAATATGTTTAAAAAGTTTATTTGCTAAACACGGTATTTTCACATTTTTAAATTTCTTTTTTTTTACCGACAGCTTTTGACTGTTTTAAAATGGTTTTCAAAATAGAATAAAACTTTGTGAAAAAAAAATGTATCAAAGTTAAAAAAAGTGAATTGTATACTAACTATTTAGTTTAAACTTTAAGCAAAAATAAAACTGTACAAACAAATCAAGACAAACAATTAGCAATATATGAGAAACTTAACAACATTTTAGTGACTATTAAGTAAATCATTTCTTTTGAAAATTAGAACTATAAGTTAAGTACTTCAAAGTTATAAAATTAGTTTATCTTTGTTATACATACAAAATTACGTTACAAAGTATTGTATAAATTGATTTTTTTAAGATATAAATTATTTAAGTGAAGTTGTTGTAAAATTATAATACTTGTTAAAAATTCAAATGTTGTTGTATTGTCTTGCGTGTTTTTTTTATTGAGATATAGTTTAGTTTTTCAAATATCTGAAAAGAGTAAAACAATTTAAAACTTCTAGTTGTTTTTTGTTTTGTTTTAGACCAGTATTAGAACGAACACAATTTTACCACTAATATCTTAGTTTTCAAAGTTTCAGTTAGTTTCAGTTAGTTTTCAAAAAATAAAAAAAATATAAAAGATTCTTTAATATTATAAAGGTTTTAAAAATATAAGTTAAGTAATTTAAATTTAAACGTTTTTGAAATTCAACATTGGTACAAAAAATGTCTTTTCGGCTAATAAACATTCACTTTGTTAAATATTTCTGTTATTAAAATTATTTTTTATAGCACAATATTACTGATACTTGTGTAAAACAATTCTTCGAAGCTAAATTAATTGGCAAAAGCTGAACAAAAAATAGCTATATTTTATTGTAACAAATAGAACTAAATGGCATGTTTTTTATATCATCAGTAAAAAATTTTTATCTTATTTATAAATTAAATACAAAAACAATATTATAAATAAACTTAATAGACACCAACTGTTCAGTCATTACTGATGACTTTATGACAATTTGATAATTAATAAAATTCTACAGATAGCGACAATATTTAACATGTAATATAACAGGTTGTTAGTATTATATTACCAGTTGTAAGTTATAGTATTGAATATTAAAACTTTCGGCTTATTAAGATAAACCTAATAGAATTTTTTTTTTATCTTGGGTTAAAATGATAGACTTGCACATTTTTGAATAATAATGGTAATAAAAGAATAATTACTTTTACATAGAGCTAGATAGTTGTTAAATGTTTTGTATTTTTTGTTTTGGTTTTCCTTTCTATGTTTATGAAGATTTATAAAATCTAAGTAAAGGACGGTTTCTCCTAAGATATTTATTAAAAACATAGTTACTAACAAAGTTTTTATTCTAGTCTAAAATCACGTTGTTTCTTATTTAAAAAGCATTATTATATTCTATATACATAATTAAAAAAAAAAACTATTTTTAGGTGAGTTTAAGCTTTTAAGTAATATAATCAACACCTAAAAAGATCATACAATTGTGATTGCTTTTTGTTAAGTAGCTAAGCTTATAGTTTAATAGAACAAATATTTACACTAGATAATGATTTGTTTAGCTTTTTTTGTTACAACACAACTATAACACTTTTAAAGCTTACTTATTTTACTTTTAACACTTTTTACTTATTAATGATATTAAGTCTTTTACTAATTTTTAAAAATAATTATAGAAAAACTAGTTCTAAACTTTTTAAATAATAGTTTTCTTGTTTTAAAATTCATTTTGTTGTTCCGTTTTATTTCGCATTTCTTGAGAAATAAGTTTCAACTTATTAAAACACCATTATTTCCATTCCACATAGACAGTTTTTATTTGTAAGCAACTTAAATGCTAAAAAGTCCTTTCTTAAAGTAATTGAACTCAATTCTATCTACAAAATGAGGTCAGTGTTAAATCTAATCAACTTATTGTTCTCTATATGGATTTAGTAAAAATTTTTCATGTGTATATCTTTGATGCCACAAAGCTGACAATAAATCCCATTAGTATTGCTACCAATAAAGTAATTCCAATAAGTAGACTTATTTTGATTGTTTTTAATGTTCAAATGCAATAATTTATTGCATTTAAAAGTTAATGCATACAATATTAGCTGCAAACAGAATTTGTGTTCTATATAATTCTGTACATGAAAGATATCTGCAGAAAATTAGCTTTGAAAGAAAATAATTCTGAAGTTTTGGTTATTAATTTCCCAAAAAATAATCAAAATTGATTGATTACAGATCACATTTAAAAAGTTTTGATATTCATTCTGTTAGTGTTTATTAATATGTACATATACTTTAAAGTATATAACTTTTGTCATTTATATATATATATTTTTTTTTTGGTAATAACATTAAGCTCTTTATTTTCTGCTGCAAATATGTTTTTTCAATATATGAGGTGAAACAAAAGAATTTATATTCAATAATCTTAAATTAAAATTATGGTATAAAAAAGTTGTCATTAAAAAAAATCTAGTTACATAAGTTCTATAATAAATCTATTAATAAATAATCTATTATTAATAAATATGTTACATTATAAGTTATTTATACATTTAATAAGTATGTTAAGCATGTATCTTTATTTTAATTTGAAATCTATTTTAAACATGTAAAAATAGTTAACAAGTTATTTAAATATAACTATTAAGTAAATATTAATAATCATTATTTTTAGAGGTGAAGTTACACCTAATTATATATAAAGGCTGTTTAAAAGTTTTAATTGTTAATAAAGTTAATTTATAAAGTATACTAACTTATAAACTTATTAATTATGTACCTAAAATGCTAAAGGGGCTTATTTTATTAACTTACTAATAATTTTACCACAGGCTTCCCCAGCAGTTTCTATGAGGAGCTTGCCAGTATTGTGAAGAAGTCAAATAAAACCATCAAAAGTGTGGAGAACAAATCTTAAAGTTTCATGATGGCTCCCAAAACCCCTTGGTTGTTGCTGTACCAAGGCTGATAAATTTCCCTGATCCGCGATGCACTAGGTAAATAGTTTATATATATATATATATATATCAATGTGAATCTAAGGGCATAGGGGTCCGCCTTGATTTTCACAAATGGAGCTTATTTTACAAAGTTTTTTCTGAGCTATCAGACAATTTTAACCGCTTAAAAATTTCAGATTGTTATCACTAATATTTCAAATATAAGCAATCAAAGTTAGTGAACTAATATGTTCCTAATGGAAGGCACAAATTAAAAAGGCTAAAAGAAAAAAGACCAATTCATTTAAAACCTATTTCTCCTTCATTTTTTAACCCACCTTCTTTAAATTTTCACAGAAAGTCCATTGTTAGTTTTTAAAATATTTAAAGCAGAAACTTTTTTAATTTAAAAAATGAAATTTTTATTAAAAAAGAATCCTTTTTTTTGGAATTTTTATATCTAAACTTTTTTGGAATGTTTTTCAAATTTTTACATTAAATTTTTTAAGTTATAAAAAGAACGTTTTCAGAAAGTTTTGAGTATTAAAAACATATATAAAATATTTTATTAGTGACATTAAATAGTTTTTACTTTTGGTCTGAAGCTCAAAAAAATAAGAAGAAGACATATTTTAACAATTTTTAAATTTCTGAGAAAATTGACCCAAAAGTTTAAGGTCTTATGTTTGTATCGGAAACTTTTTACAAAAATTACAATATCTCAAAAATTAAATAAGATTTTTCAATTCTTTAAAAACTAGCTTGTAATTTGTACTTGAAGCTTTCATGTAAAAGTCTATGTTATTTTTAGGATAGATAAAATGTTGACCTCATATGCCCTTAAATTATTTTTATAAATTTTAAATTAGATAGATTTACATAAAAAAATATTTTTGTATATTATAAGTTTTTAGCGTTGTTAATGAAACTTTTTAATCATATAGTTTTTTAAATATGTTTTACAGAGCTTTTCCCTTAGCTTTTAATTAATTTCTATCTTTTTAAAAAGCGTAATTTGTACTTGATATGTGTGATTATAATTAACATTTTTCAAGGCTAAAAATATGTGTTTCAACTTATTAAGGTGTATTAAAGTGAGTTTTTCTAATTATTATCTTAATTTTCTCAAGTTTTCAAAACTATCTTCACTAATCTAAAAAAAGTTTTTGATGTATTTATTAAATAATCATAGTAATATTATTACTTTTAATTAAATAAATATTAATTACAATTAAAACAGCATCAAGTATTCTACACTAAATTTATTAACTCATTGCAGATACCAAGTTCCAGTCTACAGCTAGGCGATCAACTTCAATTACGATGTCGGATCTCTCAATGTCAAGTCCAAGGATTGTCCTAATTTATTAAATAAACAATTGTGATTTTTTTTGTGTTCCTTTGCTTTATTAAATAAACAGTACTCGACAACTTTTTATGTTTTGTATAAGTTTTTGAGCATGTATTTTATAAAAAGTTTTTGGTCTTAAATGAATACAGAACTCCCTCCAGCTAACTTTATTTTTTTAATGAATTATTTTTAACTAAAATTTAATTACTGAGATAAGAATTTCAGATGCCCATTTTTGTAAGTAATGCCCTATTAGAAGAATTAAGTAAATAGTTGCTCTCAATACTTCATTTTTTAAATTTTTACCATCTTATAATTGCCCCTTTCAAAACCATTTATAAAACTTTTCCTTGGAAAATCTAGAACTTGTAAAATTTAGAATAAAACCTGGAATTTTGAACAGAAATCACTGAAAAACATGGAATTAAATAACCTTATACATCTTAAGTAGTAAACTATTGTTTTGATACGTAAAGTCCACCATAAAGATAAAATTTTTCTAATTACCAAATTTTTTATTACAAAACACATCTAAAGTAGATTTACAGTATGTTTTAATGTTGTCCTACTATTAAAAAAATAGACTCCATTATCTAAATTAAGTTCAGAAAACTGGAGAAGTCTTTCAAAACCAGTTGCCATTCTGCTTAGAGCTTACTATTGAATATTTGGCGTTTCCTTAAATGGGCAGTTATAGTTAATATTGAGATGATTAGATATATATCAAGTACAAATATAATTAAACTCTTTAATGAAGAACTGATGTATTTAATATACTGGCGCACTACAATACAGTTTATGATGTTTTTGAAATTTTATAACAAGGTTTTTTAAAGTGTGCCATGTTGCCCCTTGAGGGCCATTTCAGATATTTTGAACTTGATGACAAAACTAATAAAAAGTTCTTGAGCGTATTCAATGGTAGTTTTAAAGTTACACTATATATTCAATAAATATGAAACTTACAATAGTTTTTCTGCAGTTCATAAAAAATAGGAAATAAAAGATCTTACAGCAGTTGTAAAGGGGGCCATCGCTTTTTTAATTTCTTCGGTAGGAGCCTTATGAAAAAAAGTTTGGGAAACACTATTCTATAAGGTTCAAAAATTTTTTAATATAATGGAAAACATACACAAGAGGATTATAAATGTCAATTAATACATTAAATAAACGGATGGCAGGAGTTATATGATTACTCTTAAAATGCAGTCTTTGGAGCATATTTTTGTATATATATATTGCTATATGTTTATGTAGTTTTGTACTGATAAGCTATAGTGTTTTTTAACTCTTTAGTTAGGGTTATACTAGGCAACGGGTAAGGTTTGAAAATAAGGTTCATGAAGTTAAAATAGTACATTGATAAACTAACTAAAAATAAATACATTTATTTAAAGTAATCCTTACAAATATTTTGAAGCTTTCCAATTAAAATAGCAATTCATCTCTTAGTCTGATATCTCATTTTATTAGTAAAATATGTTGTTTCAAAGAAAACTTAGGACTTATTAGGATAGGATAAACTTTATATCCAGTCAGTCAAAACTTTTTCTTGGCAAGGTTTGTTTAAAAAAATAGTTTGCCGGGTAATTTTAGAAAATGTGCTATAAAAATTAAACAATTCAAAAATAAAACTGCAACGAAACAATCTTTTAATAAGTTCTACTGTGTGTTTGATTAAATTTTTAAGTTTATGTTAAAAAAAGCTCAACTCAATTAGTTTTTTAAGTTGAAAGCTACAATGCTGGCCAGAGATCTCTTATCAGATACGCCACAGATCAAGCTGAAAAATATCTTGTCTTTTATAAAGTAAATCATAATTAAAACCGATTCAAAAATACATAACCAAAGACTTAAAATACTTTATTTTATTCAAAATAATAATTAGATCCTTAAAAAAGATGAGTTTCGAAAGCAAAATATTTAGAATATAACATTAGCAAAATGCACTTTTTAGTGATGATAAACTTTCTTATTAAGATCATGTTTATATCAAGTTTACTAACTTCTGAAAAACTTTTTGGCAAATCTGGATACGACCAGCAGGTAGGATCCATATCTTTATTATATTTTATGTTTTACTTTGTTTAAACGATATTAAAAGTATAATGTTTTATGATTGAATAACTTGTTCATAGTGTTGTAAAGAGATAAATTTTGAGAAGTAGTTTTTTATTAAATTAGGTGTCGTTTATTTAAACTTTTACTATAACTAACTTTTGCTATCGCAGTTTTTTATAGAGGTAGATGCTACCAAAACTTATTACAATGATTCAACTAGCTTTAGGCGAGGTGTAATGGTTACATTTAGTAAAGTATCCATGTGTACTATTGAAAATTAACGATGATGTTTTTTTGGTAATTATAAGATTTATAAAAAACTTACTATTGTGCTGCATCTTTTAAAGCAAGCGTTAGTGTTTAGAGAAGGTGTAATTAATTAATAGAATTTTTTA
The DNA here is from genome assembly GCF_965202585.1 of Thalia democratica. Lineage (NCBI taxonomy): Eukaryota > Metazoa > Chordata > Thaliacea > Salpida > Salpidae > Thalia > Thalia democratica. The sequence goes on from NC_139165.1 coordinate 106,298,109, forward strand.
AAAGGGTGATGAAATGCTGCCGCTTATCCAATTAGTTGTAAATAACATACTTCATTAAATGTAATCATCCATGTAAAGTAACATTATAGTACAAAATAACTAAACTATACTTCCTAAAACAAAAAAAAAACAACTTATATTAATCTGTGGTAAAAATTGACCAAAAAAAAGTATAAACATTGAAGTCTGGTAGTCCTAAAGTAATTGTGTATCAAAGCTAAAGTTGTACAATGTGTAAGGAAAAAAAAGAAACCATCAGTGCTAGACAAGACGTTAAAAGGTATCCGTGGAGTAGAAACAAATAATAAAAAAGTTCTTCGTGCACGGGACCAAATATATTGAGCATCTTTTTTATCTTTCAATAAACTGTAATCTTACATTAGGCTATTAGGTATTCAATGTTGACATCCAAAACCTTCGTTTAGCTTGGAATGAGAAAACAATCACAAAAAGCAATATAATATTTTTATGATAGTTTTTTAGTTGCTGCATATAGGAAAAACAATACAACTTTTTATCATATTTTAGTAGCTTCTATAAAAAACAAGAAAAGCAACACAACATTTTTAACAAAGTTTTCTAGCTGCTGAATGAAAGAAAAACAATAACAAAGAGTAATATAACATTTTTCTGATAGTTTTCTAGCTGCTTTATAAATTAAAATCAACAACGAAAATCAGTATAACAACTTTATCTTATTTTTCTAGATGATGTATAATAGAAAAACAATAACAAAAATCAGTATAACATTTTTATAGGAGTTTTCTAGCTATTGAATAAATAAAAATAATAACGAAATGCAGTATAACGTTCTTATTTCAGTTTTTTAGCTATTTATAAAAAAACAACGTTGAAAAGAAATATAACATTTTATCACAGATTTCTAACTGCTGTAGAAAGGATGAACAAAAACGAAAAACAATATAATATTTGTATCATAGTTATCTAGATGTTGTATAAGATAAAAAAAATATAACATATTAAATATAAAATTTTTATCATAGCTTTATACCTGCTGTATATAAAAAAAAACAACAAAAAGCAAAATACTTTTTTATCATAGTTTTCTAGCTGCTTTATATAAAATAATAAATAACAAAAAGAAAAAAAACATTTTTATCATAGTTTTCTAGCTGCTTTTCAAAAGAAAAATAAAACTGAAAGCAAAATAACATTTTTTGCATAGTTTTTAAATTATATTTGAAAAAAAAAACAGAATAATAAATACCAGTATAATTTTTTTATCATAGTTTTCTAGCTGTTGTATAAAAGAAAATATAATAAAAAGCAAAATAAAATTTTTGTTTTAGTTTTCTGGATGCTGTATAAATTGAAGAAAATAACAAAAAGTAGTATAAAATTTTATAATTATTTTCTAACTACAGTAAAAAAGAAAAACAATTATAAAAAGCATTATAACATTTTAAACCATAGTTTTATAGCTGCTGTTTAAAAGAAGAACAACAACTAAAAGCAATATACCATTTTTATTATAGTTTTCTTGCTGCTTTATAATGAAAAATAATTAAGAAAAGGAATGTAACTATTTTAACATAGTTTTCTATTTGGTGTATAAAAGTACAACATAATTTAAAAACAACATAACATTATTATCATAGATTTCTAGCTGCTGTGTAAATGAAAAACTATAACAAAATACAAAATAAAATTTTTATCATACTTTTATATATGCTGTAAATAAGAAAAACAATAAGGTAAAGCCTTGTAACATTTTTAATATAGTAATCTAGCTGATGTGCAAATCAAAAACAATAAAGAAAATCATTATAACATTTATTATAGTTTTCTAACTGCTGTATAAAAAAAAAACATCGAAAAGCAATGTAACATTATTTTCATATATTTTTAGCTGCTTAAAACAGAAGATAAGCAATATAACAATACTTCTATAGTTATCTAGTTGCTGTATAAAAGAAAAACAGTAACGAAAAGCAACTTAACATTTTTATCATAATTTTATATACGCTGTATAAAAAAAAACAATAAGGTAAAGCTTTTTAAAGCTTTTTTTGACTAGTAATCTAGCTGCTGTACAAATGAAAAACAACAAAGAAAATCATTATTACAATTTTTCATAGTTTTCTAGCTGCTAAACGAAAGAAAATCAACAACGAAATAGAATAAAACAAAGTTATCACAGTTTTCTAGCTGCTAAATAAATGAAAATTAACAACGAAATAAAGTATAACATTTTAATCACAGTTTTATAGCTTCTAAATGAAAGAAATTCAACAACGAAATCGAATATAAGATTTTTAACATAGTTTTCTAGCTTCTAAATGAAAGAAAATCAACAACGAAAAGCAAAGTAATATTTTTATCATATATTTTTTGCTGCTTAATAAAAGTAAATCAATAACAAAAAGGATATAATATTTTTATAACAGTTATCTAGCTGCTAAATGAAATCAAATCAAGAATTTAAAGGACTATATAATTTTAATCATAGATTTTTTGCTGCTTAATAAAAGTAATTCAATAACAATAAGGATATAATATTTTCATCATAGTTTTCTAGATGCTGAATAAAAGAAAAGTAACAACAAAAAGCAACACAAGAGCATTTTCATAGTTTTATAGATTTTGAATTGAAGAAAAACAATAACAAAAAGCAACATAAGATTTCTTTCATAGTTTTCTAGCTGCTGTTAATAAGAAAAACAAAAACTAAAAGCAAAACATTATTTTTTCACTGTTTTTTTTAGATGCTGTTTGTAAGAAAATCAATAACGATAATCAACAAAACATTTTATCATAGTTTTCTAGATGCTGAACGAAAGAAAAACAACAACAAAAAAAAAAGCAATAAAGATTTTTGTTATAGTTTTATAGATGCTGAATAAAAGAAAAACAACAATAAAAACAACACAACATGTTTTTCATAGTTTTCTAGTTGCTGTTTATAAGAAAAACAAAAACAAAAAGAAACACATTTTTTTTATAGTTTTCTAGCTACTTTTTATAATAGAAAACAATAACTAAAATCAACACAACATTTTTTTCATAGTTTTCTAGTTGCTGTTTATAAGAAAAACAAAAACAAAAGGAAACACAATATTTTATTATATTTTTCTAGATGCTGAATAAAGGAAAAACAACAACAAAAAGAAACACAACATTTTTTTCTTAGTTTTATAGCTACTGTTTGTAACAAAAACAATAACTAAAAGCAACACAACATTTTTTATACAATTTTCTAGATGCTGAATTAGAAAAAAAGAATAAAAAAAAGCAACCTAACATTTTTTTAGTAATTTTCTAGTTGCTGAATAAAAAAAACAACAACGAAAAGAAACACAACTTTTTTTTCATATTTTTCTAGCTGCTGTTTAGAAGAAAAACAATAACTATAAGCAACACAACATTTTTTGATAGTTTTTTAGATAATGAATAAAAGAAAAACAGCAACGAAAAGCATGAAAACATATTTTTCATAGTGTAACGCCTCTGGCTTTAAATTAAATTCAGCAAAAGAGTTTTCTCTAATTAGGGGTTTTTTATTAATTTGTTAACTTTGCCGCCTTAGATTTGAATTATTAGATTTGAAAAAGCTCAAGCTGAACTTCCTATGTGCTAAATTGTGAGTATTGTCATTAATCTCTTATTTTCTAGTTCTGTCTCTTAAATTGAAATTTCTAATATTAATAATTCTAATATTAATTTGTTAACTTTCTAAATTGCCGCCTTAGTTTTGAATAATTAGATTTGTAAAAGCTCAAGCTGAACTTCCTATGTGCTAAATTGTGAGTATTGTTATTAATCTCTTATTTTCTAGTTCTGTCTCTTAAATTGAAATTTCTAATAAAGTTAAATTGAAGTTAATTTTACTGTGGTTTTGCATAAATTTAAATAAATAAACTTTGGTGTTAATACTTCATTATATTGAAATTAATTGTACTTTTGATTTTACATAAATTTGAATAAATAAACTTTGGTGTTAATAGTTAAATATATTAAAATTATCTGTAATTTGGTTCACATAAAATTGAATAAATGAGCTTTGTTGTGGATAATTAATTAAGAAGCAAGCTGCTTTTTGGTGCTCTTAATAATCTCTGAAATTTACAAATCAAATTTAATTAATTTAAATATCTAAATATCTAAATACCTAAAATATCTAAAATATCTAAATTTAATTAAATAACTAGTGGGCCATACCTAACTCTTTGTATATCATAATGAGTAATAGATCCAAGCCCCCCAAAAAGGATAGTATGTTCTCTAAAGAGAACATACATCATACTTTAGACAAGGTCAACAACCCCGAAACTCGCTGTAGCCAGCGTAACATAGACAGGGGAATTAACAAAAGGGGTGTTGACCCACACTCTTCGCGCCGTAGCCAACCTGGTCCATCAGACCAACCACAAGCAACGTGCGAAAGATAATAGTTTTTTTAGCTGCCGTTTTTAAAAGAAACAATAACGAAAAATTACACAACATTTTTTTTCAAAGTTTTCCAGATGCTGAATAAAAGAAAAACAACATCGAAAACAACACAAGATTATTAGCATAGTATTCTAGCTGTTGAATAAAAGATTAAAAACAATAACGAAAAGCAAAATAACATTTTTATCATAGTTTTCTAGATGTTGTTTCTAAAAAACAACAAAGAAAGCTACACAACATTTTTTATGCAGTTTTCTAGCTGCTGTTTATAAGAAACACAACGAAAAAAAGAATAACAACATTTTTTTTAGTTTTGTAGATGCTGTATCTAAGAAAAACAATAACAAAATGCAATACAACATTTTATCATAGTTTTTTAGAAGCTGAGTAAAAGAAAAACAATAACTAAAAGCAACACAAAATTTTTCACAGTTTTCTAGCAGCTGAATTAAGAAAAAACAGCAACAAATAGCAATACAAGATTATTTTCATAGTTTTCTAGATGCTGAATAAAAGAAAAACAAAAACGAAAAACAATAAAATATTTTTTTCCTAGTTTTCTAGCTGATGAATAAAAAAAAAACAACATCGAAAAACAACATATCATTTTTCACAGTTTTCTACCAGCTGAATTAAAGAAATACAACAATGAAAAGTATCACAAGATTTTTTTCATATTTTTCTAGATGCTGAATAAAAGAAAAACAATAACTAAAAGCAAGAAAACATTTTTTTCACAGTTTTCTAGCTGCTGTTTATAAGAAGAACAACAAAAAGCATTACAAGATTTTTTTCATAGTTTTCTAGCTGTTAAATTAAAGATAAACAACAACGAGAAGCAACACAACATTATTAGCACAGTTTTGTAGCTGTTGAATAAATGAAAAACAATAACTAAAAGCAACACAACATTTTTTTATAGTTTTCTACCTGTTGTTTATAAGAAAAACAAAAATAAAAAGCAACACAAGATTTTTTACATAGTTTTCTAGATGCTAAATAAAAGAAATTTAACAATAAAAAGCAACAAAACATTACTATATAGTTTTCTAGATGCTAAATAAAAGAAAAACAACAACAATAGGCATTACAAAATTTTTTCACAGTTTTATAGCTGAATAACTAAAAAAACAAAAACGAAAAGCAACATAACATTTTTTCCACAGTTTTCTAAATGCTGAATTAAAGAATTACAACAACAAAAAGCAACACTTCATTTTTTTCATAGTTTTCTAGATGCTAAATAAAATAAAAACAACAACAAAAAAAAACACAACATTTTTTTTATAGTTTTCAAGATGCTGAATAAAAGAAAAACAATAACTTAAAGCAACAAAACATTTTTTCACAGTTTTCTAGTTGCTGTATAAAAGAAAAACAACAACAAAAAGCAATGTAAAATTTTTATCATAGTTTTCTCACTGCTTAAAAACATTAACGAAAAGCAATATAACAATTTTAGAATAGTAATGTAGTTGCTGTGTAAATGAAAAACAATAAAGAAAGTCAATATAACATTTTTTATATAGCTTTATAATTACTGTATAAAAGAAAAACAATAACGAAAAGCATTATAACAATTTTAGAATTGTTATCTAGCTTAGTGTAAATGAAAATTAATAAAGAAAATCAATATAACACTTTTCTCATAGTTTTTTAGTTGCTGCATAAAAGAAAAAAATAACAAAAATCATTATAACATTTTAATTATAGTTTTCTAGCTGCTGTTCAAAAGAAAAACAACAACGAAGAATAATATAATATTTTTATCAGAGCTTTCTAGCTAATGAAAAAAAAAAATCATATCTAAATAATTTATTAACTTTTATAATAACTGCCCAGCTGAAGTTTAAATTAAAAACGCTATAACACGAACAAGTAATAAACTTTATTCTTCTATTCTAGCTGTTTAATAAAAGGGAAAACATTTTATAAAGTTAAGCATAATTTCATGTAAGTTTTCTAGCTGCTGATCAATAATTAATAACATAACAAAAAAAAAAGTTTTTTAGCCGCTAAATAAAAGGAAAATCATAAAGAAAAACAGTATAATATAATTTTCATATTTATAATAGTTTTACTAACAAACATTTTGTTTTAAAATTTTTTAATCTTAATCAAAACTATTCAACTATTTTGCAAGAAACTATTGGAAGCTTGTTCTTCTTTTAACTGACCGATAAAAAGAAGAACTATGCCAAGCCTTATTATTGAAATGATGTTGGCATTTTTTTATTTCTATTTTTAAATTTTTCCATGTTTGCATATAAATTTTGTATTTTTATTTAGATTGATTGTGTATTAATTGTAGTTTCACCTTTAACTAGTTTAAGAAAGAGTGTAAGCAATCTAATAATTGCAAACAGGATGGGAGAAAACCAAACTGTTTAGTTGAAATAAGGTTATTAAAAAAAAGATGAGCAAGTATTTTTATAGAAATTATTCGTTTAAACTTTAAAGATTCTGCAAAAGCTACTTGTCAAAGAAAATGATATGTATATTAAAAGGTTGCATTTGCTCCCCTTTTGTGTATTGGTATTACATATGAAATTTTGCATAGTTTTGGCACAAAAATATAGCTAGAGAACAGTTAAAGAATAGCGATATTGAAAAAATTTTAGAATAAATAGTACTTTTAATAAAATTCGAAGAAATTTTACTTGGTGTTTGTATTATTTTATTATTTAAATGACTGACATATTTAATTTTTTCGTCATTGCTTATTAAAAATTTTTGCATTCATTTTAGACATCTTTATTTTTAAGTTAAAAATTTTTACTTACATATGTCCAACTACTAAATAAATGGTTGAGAATAGCACATTAAAAAGAAGAGCGAAATATAAAAGACACATACAAGTTTAAAAAAAAAAACATAACAAAAATAGTTTGGTAAAATAAAAAGCTAATTATAAAAGCATTACCTAAACAATCTAAAAAATATGAAATAAAAAAACTAAAAACGAAGAAGAATGGAACTTTAACACAGGAAACTAGAAAGAAAAAAATGTTAGTTTAACCAAACCAATTATAATGAATAAAAAGTTTCAAAATTTAGATATCATTTGTTTATAAAATATATTGAAAGGTTTCTTTATTGTTCCAAATTCTTGATTGGAATACGTCTAAGTTGTATCTGAATAAAAAAGTTCTTTTCAATTACTTTTCTCTATAACGGGTGCACGACTATTCAAATTCGGACAATTCAAATTCCGACAATTCAAATTCTTAATAAAAAATTGAAACAGCTAAAAATAAAAAAATAATGTATATATGTCTAAAATATAAAACTAATAGATAAATTACAATAATAACTACAGGCCATTTTTTTCTTTTTGCAAAAAAAATAAACATTTTTTTAAATATGGCTTTATAAAAGTAAAAAATATAATTATTTTTTGTATTTTTAAAATATCTTTAAAAATATTTCAGATGTTTCAAAAAAGACAAAAGTGGTTTGTAGATATTAATAAGATCTACATACAGATTTTATATTTTTTTCAAATTTATATTACTTTTTGAGATATAGTCTTTTAAATATTTTTTTAAGAATTTGAATTGTCGGAATTTGAGTTGTCCGAATTTGAATTGTCATGTAACCCAATTACTTTTCTCTATAACAAAGAAAGTTAAAAGGTTGTAACATTTTAAAAATAATTAAATATTATCTATATTTTTTTGTCATAATATTTAGGGAGAAAAGTATTTACATTGACATATAACTGTATATTTTAGTAAATATAAAATTTAAGCTTAATCAACAAAAATATATTTTGTACAACAAAATACATTTAAAAATAAGTTCATACTATTAACTGTGCAATTTTGTATAGGATGCGAGTAAGATTTATGGATTTTATTTCATAAAAAAAATGTTATTGTGCAGCTTGCAGGGATCATTTGTTTGTGTGAGCTGTCCACCGAGTAAGTTATTATGACGTCATACCAAAATAATAATTTTTTAAAGTCCTAAAATAATTAAAAGAGGATCGATTTCGTTTTCAATTGATACTGTAACATAACAATAGAAAACTTTTAATAGACAAAAACCTTAGTTTTTAACATAAAACAACTAGTTAAAGAAATACTAGAAGTAAAATTTAAATCTTTAAAATAATATTAGGTCTTATACTTAGAGCCTTTTTATTAATTTAACTGAATTATCACTCAACAGGTTTAGTTTGTGTTTTATTATTAAGTTCAAAGTCTGTTGTTTTCTCACATTCCAACTTTAATTCTATCAAATAACTAAATAGTAGTTTTTGGTGTAGCTGATTAGCTATAGGAAAACAATAATTTTATAATTATACTTTGTTTATCTTCTTTTATAGTGTAAACTAACTTATATATTTTTTAAGATTAAATATTTCTTAACAAAAAAAAATATTTATCATATTTTTTTCTTACTACAAACACTATTAAGAAACACAAAGTTCAAAATATCTTTAGTTTTTATACTTATAGTCGTTACTTTTTTGACAATTCATAGGTACTGACAAGTCTAAAAAATTGAAACAAACTATTTTAATTAATTTTAAAAAATTGGACAGATTGTTGTTTAATAGTTTTCATATAGATAATACTTTGAAGTTAAATTAAATGTCCTAAGTAAACTTTTAAGAAACAACAAATATTTAGGTATTACTTATAAGACTGTTTTTTTCTGCTGTAAAAACAATCTCAAACCTTGATAAAAACAAAAAAAACATATATTATAAAACATTTTTAACAATCAAACCTTGAACTAAATACGCAAACAGAATCCATTGTAGAATTTGCGACTCGAACAAGCACATCTTGACAACGTCAAATGGATTGTTATCTGTGAAGTTTTGATTATATTTAATAGAAAATAGTTTCTTTTCAATCCTTACGTATTTTTATGTATTTTAGGATGGTCAACATTTGATAAGTTTTTTTTTGTTACTTTTTCTACTTTTGCGAAAATGCGTAAAATTTTGCAGTATTTGTGACTATAATTACACCTTGTATTTTTGAATTATTTAAATATTAATAAATAACCATAATATACTTATATTGCTTTAAATGTTTTTTCTCTATTTAACCTGTTTTTTTATTGATTTTTGAAAGTCATTTTTGTACGATAGTTTTAAAACTTTATTATTGAAACATAAAATCAGTTACAATTTAAAACTTGTTTAGAAACTGTTTGTTTTGTTTAAAAAGTGAAAGATAGTCATTTTGCTAAAAGTTTTACAAAGATTTTCATTTAAAACAAGTTAGAAAAAACATTCAATAGATTTAAAGTCTGGTAACGACAATTTTAAACTTTCTGTTTTTGCATAAGTATTTATTAGAACAGATGTATTAGTATTTTTTAGGAATTAATATTACTCTATTAAGATAGATAAAACTTGAACCATTGAAAAACTCGATTAAAGTAAGTCAAAAACTGCTTCATAAAGTTTTAAGTTATTTAAATTAAAAAAAAACTTTTTTTCAAATTATACATATGAATTCAGTCTCTTGTTTATAACAAACAATTTTATTTGTTGAAATATTATTAAAACAATACTCATTCAAGGTTATCATATGACATCTACAATTATAAATTAAAATACTTATAAGTTGTTTTTCTTATAGAAAAGAATATATCAGAATTACCTAAACTTTTTATTCATAAGGCTATCTTTAAAGAAATTAAAAAAGCTAAGGCCTCCTTTCCGTCCAGATTTCTCAACAAACTACCATTAAATACGCCTAAAATCTGTTTTTATTCTTCTGTTTATCATCATTTATTTTATAGAGTATTTAGTAAGATTGAAATGGCCCTTTTACTACTCAAGGCACCTTGTTTGGACTATTTGCTGCTTATGGCCCCTAAATGGACTTTCAATGGCTTGCAAGATGGTCATATGACCAACAGGGAATCCTGGACTACATTAATCAATAAACATTTTTTATAAATTTAAATTAAGAATTATAAAAAGATGTAAAGCCTTGTAATGGTTGTTTTAAATTATAGTTAAGATCAAGATACAAAACATAAAAATTAAATAAAATAACTTCTAAAATCTTTATACTAAAATAATGCACTTAATGATAAAATTTAAAGTGAACTGTTAAAACTTAAAAAGAGAAATTATAAACAGAAAATAACTTTGTGTGTGTTTATTTCTATCAAATAATGAGAATTCAAACTTGGGGTCTAAAGTAATTATAGATTCTTTTAATTTAATTGAAAAAAAACATACATTTAAAGAAAACATGACTGCTTTTTCAATACTAAATACTTCATTCAGAAAAAAATAACTTAAATGTCATATTAAAAAAAATAGTGTACTGTTTAGTTTATGGATAAGCTTATCATGACTATGTTTGCTTTATAGCAACAGTGTACATTTGAATTATGCTTAATGAAAAATAATAAAGATTAGTTTCTGAATTATATAAAATTATAGCTAATGAAACTAAGGAAAATGTTTTGATACAATTTATTAAGTTTGTTACTAAACTGTTTAGTACACTAAACTGTATTTTTACAATACCAGCAAATTATTTCAAAGCTACTTTATGCAGGAAAATTATCTTTCATTTATTATAAACTTATCACAAAAGAAATTCATACTAAAAAACCAAAAGTTTTTTTTCATTGTATAAACTGCATTATACAGTTTTAATTATTATTTTTCAAATTGTTTGTTTTAGCTTTAAAATATTTAACCATTTGTAAAATAAATGTTCAAATCCCTTTATAAAAATTGCTATACTTTAAAAATGTTACGAAATGGGGACTTTTTAAATTTAGATAGTTTTCTCAAGTCAAAGGGCCATATTAACCTTAAAAAGTTTTTTGTTGGTGGAATTTTTAAAAATAAAAGGAGTGTTTTTTGATCTTAACTTAAAAAAAATCACAAAATAAACTATTTGTGAGATTTAAAGATTGATGAACAAATCTCGCAATAAGCACTATTGTATACTTATAATTGAAATGTACTTATTTAAAAAAAGCAAAAAATATAAATGTAGATATTGTTTAGATCATCGTGTCAACTTTTACTTTTATCATATATATAACTTTGTGAGTTGTCGCCTTTAAAACAATTTTGTCGGAACCTGAACTTGAGCCCTTGTGTGTTTTAACAAATAAGTTAAATTATAATTCAAAAATTTCGTATAGAGGCACTTTTTAATTTATTTGGTTTAACTAATTACCCAATCAACAGTTTTGACCGCTACTCTTCAACGACTAATATCCAGTGAAAATATTTCAACTTCATTTAAAATTTTTAACTTCAAAAAAAATTATAAAAAAAAACTACTTATGAGTTTAAAATTTGATCTTGCATTAAGAAATATTATTTACTTATAAATAAGTTGTACTTATGTCAAATAAAAAAACAAAAAATAGTATTTGTAGGTGATGTTTAGGCCTTCTTCTGAATGTTTACTGTTATCAAATATATAAACTTTGTGAGTTGTTGTCCTTAAAAAATACTTTGTCGGAACTTGAAGTTGAATTTAAAGTCATGTAACCCTTGTTCCTCTGAACCTAGTTTTGACAAACAACTTGAATTATAATTTAAAAATTCGCACTTTTTAATTTATTTGTTATAAATATTAAACTAACCAACTAACTAAAAGTTTTGTTCGTCAACGACTAATATCCAGTGCTGTGATTTCATTTATTATTTTTCTGTTCAAAATCCTGTAAAATGAAAAAAGTTAATTTTTTTTTATATATCTTATTTAATAATACTTATTCCTTAAGTTAAATGAGTTTATAACACATATACAGGTGTAATTTAATCGTAAAACGATGTGTTATCTACAAAACCATTTCTTTTAATTTTACAATCTACTTAAACGCTTTATTTAAACAGTTCATGAAATCTAGTTCTTAATGGTTTAAAACAAATAGTAGTTTCTTTAAATGTCTTAATGTAATTATAACAAAAACTCAAAAAAAAAAAAACAAGTAACAACACTTAGAAACTTTAATTTTATCAAACTGCGTTCTTTTAAAAATTATAAAATAGTAATTTGAAATCATTATCTTATAAGAAAGACATTTTGTCCAAAAATTTTATTTCACATCTAGTAAAAAGATTTAAAACAAATACTCGGCATTTATTGTAATTTAAATCTTTGAAATTTGAAACGATCACGACGCATATTGTTTAGTTTTCATAATGATAATAATATTAGGATTAAAAAATCGATGTAAGTAAATATAATGATAAAGAATTAGAAACTAAGATAAAAATATTTATGGTAGTCGACAGAATGTTTTAATAATTCAAAAATATTCAAACTTGTGCTTTTGTAAGCATACTACTGCTTTGAAATGAAGTTTGAAAACAAAATTATTTTATTGTTGATTTGAAACAAAGTCAGATTTTTAAATTACATGAAGAAGTTAAACAGTATATTTCAGTTAAATAATATATCTACAGTTTAATTAAGTTTTATGTTGAAAATTATTTTCCGGATACATGTCTACTCATACAAATTTTTGAAGTAACATTACTTTATGACTAGTTGGTCAAGATTAAGTATTTTCATCAAACTAACTGCAATTTTTGCTTGTGTCATTATTATTTAAACTGAATTATCTAAGATTAGTTTACTTTATAGAAACTTTTACTTACTTGATATCTTTTAATCGTTCTTATGTTGATATTTGTTGCATCTGTGCATTGATTTTTTTTATACAAACCTTTCCATGAAAAATTATTTCAAATTTATCTATAAATAAACAAGATTAGGTGACTTAAACTTTGAAACTTTTGTTTTTTTAAATGAAGTTATTCTTTTGTAATCATGAAACTTAAAATTATTGAAATTGCTCGTGTAAATCAGTTTTGTAAATGAGCAGGAAAATTTTAACTATCTTATAAAAAAATTGTAATCCTTAGTAGATTAGGCTACAACAAAAGTTAACGATTGCTATAAAAAGGTAAAAACATAAATATTTAAAAGTTAAAGTATGTAACTTAAAGTTTGTAAACTTTATACAAAGTAACTTAATTTTTATGTTATAGAAGTATACTTATTAAATTTATTACATCTAAAAAAACAACTATCTTAACACTTAGTATAAAGAACACTATATAAATTTTTTAAACACATTGAAAACATTAATATCAGCTTTAAGAAGTTAGTTTCAATTTTACTCACGTATTTAATCTTTATTAATCTTTAAAACTAAAACATAAGTCTTTTAAATCTAAAAAAAGTAAATTAGAACAATACTGTTTTTGTTTTTTGTTAATAACTATTACTATGACTTTATTTTTTAATGTGAGTTAAACAATTGTTTTATAAGCTCTAAATTTATTTGTAAAACAGTTGTCTATAGGCAACCTAAAATTTTTAAAACAATTTAGAAGTCAGATAAATTAAGTAGTATTAACTGTATTAGCTTAGTTAAATTTTTTTTTTTTTAGTTTTATGTTAATAAATAAGACAAAAAATTCGACTAACATTGTTTAAATTTCGAATCTTGGACAATTGATTTTTATGTCGATTTATATTTGTAATAAATTAAGTAAAAGGTGTAAGTTATAAAAAAAAACAGTGTTTAATACTATTCAAATATAATTTCTTATTTTTGGATCATAAAAGGTTTTAGTCTCTAATTTTGTGAAAATTTTATATAAATACCTATTGTACACAAAAATTTGAAAAACTTTTTAATGGTCATTTATAATCATCAATTACGTTGACCTAACTATTTTATTGGCAAAGAAACGTTTTTATTCTAGTAAAATATTTTGCCCAGAGAAACAAAATCCTTTTGAAAGTAAGGTTAAATTTTACTATAAACTCAATATTTTTAAAGTGAAAATATAGAATATAAGTTTTAATTTAAATAGGATTAAAAACTTTTATATCAAAGAATTTAAACGATTTTAATTATAAATAAAACAAAAAGTTTTAAAGAAACAGTTAAACTCGAAAATAAAACTTAGTTAAAAAACTTTTGTCGAGTTGAATTTAAAGTTGTGTTAAAAAGGGCTTTTTACAAGTTGTATTTTTTTTCGAAAAATTTAAATTTAAACTTCTATAGCTTATAATTTTCACATTGGTTAGTATTAATATGAAACTACTTTAAAACAAATTTTAGTTAATTACTTTGCATCGACTTGGTATTAAAAATAAGGTTATCTCAACAATACAAAACATTTTTTTTATTGTTGTTTAAAACTTTGTGAATATTAAAATTAAGCATAAATATGAAAATAACTAAACGTTTTTAAATTTTTCTATGGTTTACTTAAGACATTCATTAGGCTTAATTAAAACAACTTGACTGTTTCCTTTAAAATTTTATGTAAAACTTCTTAAACTTAGAAAATTTTCATAATAAATATATAATAGATTAAACATGAAACAATAAAAAAAAACCTTTAAAAAATTGAACATATAATTAAGAATAAACGACCTTGTGTTTGACTTTGCACAAATATTTACGAAGTTTAGTTTAAGAATCAGATAATTTTAAGATAAGACATCAGAAATGTTTTCAATGCATTTAAAAACATTTAAATTTTTGTTGTACGTTTTTAATTTTGTTTTAAAATACATTAACAAATGTCAAGTCATTGTAACATTTAATTGCAGTATAGAAAAAAGTGCATATCATAAGTTAGTGTATAATTTATGTTATTTAAGTATTGTTTTAAAATCAAAAGAACTGGTTGTAATAGACGATAAACTAGATAATAAAACTATCATATTAAACCTAAAATATAAATAGAATCCTTTTTATTTACTTATTGTAAAAATTTGCTTACTTGTAAATGGTGTATTTTCATTGTACGGCCTGTTTCTCGAAATTTTCTTACTACATCCTGGTTTTTAATAAATTGTTAGAAAATTCATATCACATTTAAATAAAAGTATAAATTAACGTTATGTTTTTGTGCTTGTTTTAACTAACATACGTAAGTAATGAAGTAAAGCTTTGTTTAAACTACGTTTTAAAACTTTTTTGTCTTGTTTTAATCATATGATTTTAGAAAAAAAGTATAATTATTTGTTTAAAAAAGTTATAAATGTGGAAAATTTTAATACTAACTAAAATATTCTAATTAAAGACTAGTTTCTTTAGCAGTGCAAAAACTTTTAATTTAACTACTAAAGACTACTAAGCTAATGTTAACTTAAATTTTTATATATTTAGTAATATATTTTTAAATCGAAAAACAAATTTTAGTTTTAGTGTTTTACAATTTTCTGCTAATTATTATATGTTTTATTTGAATAACTTAAGTTTATTTAAACAATTTAATCTAATCCGCTTAATTATGTTCGAACAATAAAATTTTGATACAAAGTTAATAACAACAACTTTAATGTTATTCTAAGTAAATAAGTTATTTAAGTATACTTATAATAAAACAGTTTATTAGTTGAAGTTACTAAAGTATAACTAGAGCAGCTTAACATTTGCTTCAGTTTATGTGTTTTGAAAGTAGTTTTGTTTTGCAGTTAGACAAGGAGTTTATTTTTGTTTCAGACAAAAATTTTTTTTTTTGAATAACTGTTGCTTTTTAAAACCATTGGACTGTTTTGTTACAAGTTTTATATTTTACAAAGATATTTCTGTTAAATAAGTGTTTGTTTTAATTAGTAATGTTATATTTTTTATGTTTAAAACTTTTATTCCTATTATTTTAAATAGTATATTTACTAAACAGTTTTTTTGTTTTTACACTGCTTATAATAACTGTAAATATATTAATGCCAATTTTTCTACAGTTATTTAGAAAATACTTATTGCACGAAAATGCCAAATTGGGAAATTGACTTCGAAATATTCAGCAATGCCTTTTTAAAAGTCATTGAAAGTTATGTTTATTTTCTCTACAATATAAATAACAATTTAGGCAGAGATAAAGAAACAAAACTAAGAAAGTTTGAGTCGGTGAAACAAGAATTTCTTCAATACCTAAGTTCGCACTCAGAGTTCATCAATGTTGAATGGATTTCTTTCAAACTAGACGGCCAAGTCAAAAAGATCAACATTGAAAGTTGTGAAGACGAACTTGTTCTGGAAGCATTCGCTGAAAAAACAAACGCCTTAATTTGTGAGGTGAGCAAAGACAAGGTGTGGACTGATAACATGGACGTTGAGATGGGCTTTAAAATTTCCACTGAAAAAATTGTCCTCACCGCCAAAAGACTCATGGGTGTTAAAAAGCTGAGCAACGAAGATTGGATAAAGTTTTTCGATGGCGGCTACAACCTGTTTAACAGAGGAAATGTAACGCATCCCAGTTACGAACAAAAAGCTGCTGATGTTTGGAACAGACTGCTTCAGTTCTATTACAAAAATGTGACTCCCAAGAGGATAGATGCGATGGTATACAACGGAAGAAGGGATGACTTGCGAAGAGTGTGCGACATCTGCATGGATGTGGATCTGAGTGACGTGCGTGTAGAAATATGCAGAATGGATTGTGGTAAGTACTATTAAAATGTGTTTATTTGGTTTAAAATGGGTACAATTTTTTTTTTTAATATTTTCGAATAAAATATGTTTACATACTAACAGAGTAAGGTGAATAAAGGGTTTTAAAAAATTATTAAATACTAATCAGTATTATTAAAGTATGAATATTTGCTTTTAAATGTGCATTAATTTGATTTCTTTAATCATTACGAATAAATTATTTAAAAAATTCTAACACAGTAAGGTGAATAAAATGTTTTTAAAGAAATGCATTGCTTAGTAAGTATAAATTTACGTAAACTTTATTTTTTTAAAGGTAAGTTTATGTGCAAAAGATGTGCTCTGGAGCTTTTCAAGATCCCAGAAGGCGAATATCGCGGTGGAAAGTTTGAATGCCCGTTTTGTCGCGGGGATTGCACGTAATTACACTTGAGTTAATTTGTAGTTTGTGACGTCGCAAACAAAAATTGTGATTTTCTTTTTGATTTAAACAGTATTTTAACTTGGCTTTTCTTTCGACTTTTGCAAACAAAAAGTTTAAAATTGCTGATAAGTACTTCTTTGTTCAGTAAATGTGTTGTGCTCAAACAAAGATGCACTGCTTAGTGTGTAACTGTATATTTGTTTACTCTTAGTATCGTACTACTTTCAATAAATTTCAAAAATAAAAAATGAATTTTTCTCTTTATATAACACTTAACTTATAAAAAATAGGCATAACATATAAAAAACCTTAAACTTTAAGATAGTTGGAAGAAAAGTGTGATAGGTTGAGTAAATAAATACAAAATTTGAAGCTATCTATTTATAACAGCTTTCAGTTGTCTACTGCAGTTACAATACCAAGAATTATGATTTTTCTTTAATATATACAAAGATAAAATGTACTCAAAAATTGTTTAACTATGTAATTAAAGATGTAAAACCAAACAAATTTTCACTATGATCTAATACATTAAAATATGAACATGCTATTGTTATCTGAAGTTATAACTACCAAGGTAACCTTCAAGTTCAACTTAGTAAAGGTTTTTAATCGAAATTTAATTTTAGATGCAACTATTAAAATATTTTTTAGTACTTAACTAAATTAATAATATTCAAAATAATACCCTTTATATAACAAAATAAAGCATTTACAATTTTTTGTTTAAATGTTCTTTATGATTGTTGTGTTTTATCAATAAAAACATACATAACAGCACAGGTAGGCTATTTATGACTTGCGAAAAATTTTTAGCATGGTAAAGCTCTGTGAGAACCAAAAATAAAAGAGCATCTTGTTTATAAAAAACATTTCATAATTGTTAACTAAATATTCTTATCTTGAACGTGAGTACAAGGTCGTTCTTATTAAGATTTCATTAACTCATACGAAAATTAATTTTACAAAACTTATTTTCCTTAACGTAGTTTTTTTTTTATTTACGCAGACCAATCAATACACTTTAAACAAATATAGTTCGTTATGTTTTTTCTGGTAAATCTTGCTCATCAATTAAATAAGAACTGTTTAGCCCAACAGTACTGAGTTATTAATATTAAACTATTATCAAAAAGATTTCACATAAAAAGCTTTTACTTTTGTAAGTTTAGTTAGGTTTTATGTTTAAGTTATTTGTAATTTAAACTGGTATTTCGAAACAATGCGTAGATATGTTGGCATTTAAAAAAGTCTTATAGTGTAATACGATTATATGTAAGATATTAGTTCTTAATGTTAAAAATTAACAAATGAAACATAACGTCTCTATATTGTTTCCTTAATTCCTATGTTTATTCGTTATATAAGCTAGTTAAAAGTTAAGCTTAATTAAATTTTTCGTATAGATACCATTTATAGTAAATACTCTGATAGTAATTCCACTATGATAACTTAAATCTAAGATTAAAGTCTTTAGGTAAACAAGTAAACTGATACTAGTTTACAGACATGGCTACATGATAATTCAAGTTAAGACTATTCGAATTCTGACAATACAATTTCTTAAAAAATGTTTATGATACCATATATAAAAAATTTAAAAGTAATAAATTTATTGGTTTTAGATCTAATTGATAAAATTATGATAGTAAAAAATAAACGGGAACAAAATTGTAGAGAGAGTTACCAAAAATTTCTACACTTTTAAAATAATTTTAACCACGTCTCATAAAATATTTAAATTCTTTGAAAAAGAAAAAAAAATTTTTAGTAATGATTAGACTTACATACGTACTTTTTATTTTTTATTTTATGTTTTAGTTTATGATTTATGGCCCTCTAACTTTTCTTGAGGAGTTCGAATTGTCTTGCATTAAACTTTACATACACGATAAACTTCGTATACGTTAATTTAGTTACATAAGTTAGAAAACTGTATGTTATATAGAGCTTAATACATAAGAACTTAATTATCAAAACTTATATACATACATTTAATTCTATTGTTACTTGAAAAACTCTAAAGATACTTTTAGGAGAAACAGCTAAAGTAACATTCGTTAAAAAAATATTTTGTGTTTACTATTAAAAATTAAAAACTATACAATAACAGTAACTATAGATTCATCTATTATGCAAACGATGTTACATAACTTAAGTGAAAATGACAATTTAAAATAATTGAGTTTTTTCAAGTAAAACCAAACAAACCTTTTGATCAAAGTCAGCCTTCATCATGAAAAATTCATGTTAAAGTAGATGCTCTTCCTTAAAAAAATTGAATACATTTTATAAGTTTATAAAACTGTAAATAATTTAATTAAAAAAGTTAAATTTAAGTTTACAAACGAATTCAAAGCTATAGCAATTTAATTATAAATTAAGACTTTTATGATAACTGTAAGTTTTTAGTACACAGGTAACGAGCATCGTACAAAAAGGCACAAGTCTGTTTATACAGAATTACCACTTTGAACATAAAAATAAAGTGTAAATAAATAACTATGAAAGATAACAGTAGTAAAACTAATATTCAAAACTATGATTTTGTTTTAAACCCTATTTTATGCCAATTTATCCCGAATTATTAAGCTTAGTCTTTAAAAATAAAGTTAACAAAATTGGTCCTCAAAATAATTAAAACCTGTTCAAAATAAACTGCAAAAAACTTCAGTGTTTCCCGAATTATTATTTAGTTACTAACTGTGTTACATTGTACTAAGATGAATCAAACTATATAAAGTGTAAAAGTGTAAACAAATTTTCGTTTTTATTTTTTGATATAAATTATTTAAACTTTTAAAAGTAGGACATGTTTTGCTAAAATTAAAGTTGCAGCCAGCGAGTAGTTAAACTTTCCCTCTCTACAAACAGCTGCCGACGACTGCATTAAATTAATAAAAGCTTAAAAACATTTTCTTTAAGGTCACATGAGTACAAAGTTATTCAAATACTAAATATAAACATACCAGTTTTTAATTATGCAGCATAAAAATGATAATACATAAAAAAATATCCAAAAACAGCAATTAGTTTTTGGGTAGGGGTCGGCAAACTGCAAAATAATTTCATATAACTTTAGTTTCAATTTTCTTTTTGAATTTCAGTGTTATCTGTAGAAAATAGTTATTGCCTAACTTTTTTGTTTAGAAAGTTGGTGAATATTGTGTTTATTGTAATTTTTAGCACATTGAAAACGTTTCTTTTTCGTCCTGACGACCCCTATTCCAGGGAAATCCCCATTGTCTTGAACAGTATTTAATTTTAATGTTTCTTGACAGTTAAAAGTAAAATTGTAATAGTTCAAGCTGATCATTAATATTTGTTTTGTTTGTTTACGCTTATCATAAAGTTAACGTTAAAAATTAAACTAATGTCATACTAATATTCAAATTAATGTTAAAGTTAAGTTAAGTTTAAATACGAGGGTTACTTTGGCTAGAATAGCCAATAGTACAGAGTAATTAATATAAAACCATAACCAATATCTTTATACATAATAAACATTTATTTTTATAAATTCTATTCGATTTTTTACTAAAGCTGTTTATACATTTATATTGGTATTCTAAATGTTGCCTAGATACGCTGAAAGTTGTAAAAATCTTATAGTGTATTACGAGTATATGTAAGATCTTAGTTCTTAATGTTAAACATTGTTAAATGATACAAAAATTCTCACTATAGTTTTCTTGATACCTATTTTTATTTAATATTTTAGCTAGTAATTAGTTTAAACTTTTTAAAACTACTTGTATAGATTGCTTTAGAAATAAAATTACGATTATAATTTTACTGTAATAACTTACTTTTACTATCAAATTTTTGTATAAATATTTAACATAAGTCAGATATTGATAACTTAACAGACAATTCAAATGCTTAAAAAAGTTTATGAGATCATTTCTCAAAATGTAATGAATATTTGAAAGAAATAAAAGAGTGGTAAAGATCTATTAAATAAAATTATGATAACTAAACATAAACTAAAAAAATAATTTGTAAAAGAAATTCTTTTAAATTACTAAAAAATGTTATACTTTTAAATTAATTTTAACGATATCTTAAAAAATTGTCAGATGTTTCAAAAATAAAAAACGGTCCTAAGGTATCAATAAGACCTACATACGTATATTTTATTTTTTTTTCCTAAAATTGTTTACTTTCTGATTTTCGGCCATTAAATATTTTTTTTATAAAATTATGAATTGTTGGAGTTTCAATTGTCGGAATTTGAATTGTCTGAAACTGAATTGTCTTGCATCAAATTTTACATACCCATTTAAAATCTTTAAAGAACTTTGAAGATGCTTATTTAGTTACATAAGTTTTAAAACTATGAATCAGAGTGCTAAATATACTAGAGCCTAATAATAGAAATTTTATGACTTAGAGTACTCAATACACACGAGCTCAATTATAAAAACTTAATAACTTAAGTTTTTATAAATAACTTATAATTAACTTATAAACCCTTTGTTACTTAAAAGCTTTGAAGATTCTTTTAAGAAAAACAGTGTCAGCTAAGGTAACATTCGTTGAATAAAATTTTGGTGTTTACTTATTAAAAGCAAATATTTTACTATAAAGGTAACTATAAACTCATTTATTATACAAACGATGTTACGGAAGTTAAGTGAAAACATTAAAAAATAGTTTTTTTTTAGTCAAAACCAAACAAACCTTTTGATCAAAGACAGCCTTCACCAAATCCTTGTTGAAGTGGATGCTCCTCCTTGAAAAATTGAACGCATGTTATAAGTTTATAAAACTGTAAATAATTAAATTAAGAAAGTTTAATTTACGTTTACAAACAAACTTAAAATTAAAGTAATTTAATTATAAATTAAGGGTTCTAGTAAGTAAGTTTTATGTACGAAGTAACGAGTATCGTACAAATAAGGCACATGTCGGTTTATGCAAAATTAATACTTTGATTATAAAAAAAAGCATAAATAAAAAACTATGAAAGATAAGAGTAGTAAAAAAAAATATTCGAAATTAGAGTTTTAATTTAAACCCTATTTATGCCAATTTATTCCAAGTTTTTAAGCTTGGTTATAAAAAAAAAGTTTACAGAGTTGATCTTCAAAATAAGCAAAATCTGTTCAAAATAAACTGCAAAAACAATCAGTATATACGGAGTTGTTATTTAGTTACTAAATATGTTACATTAATAGGCATTTGAAAGCTTGTTTGTTGTAACACGGCTTTTGTAAAAACTCTATTTTAAAAGACTTGTTAAAAAAAGGATACTAATCGAAGTAAGAAATTGGGCTTGAAGTGTACGCATAGACTTGATCAGAAAAAATTACATTAATATTAGAATAGGTATTACTATTTAAATCAATAACTTTACATATATATACATAAATACTTGTGATTGACTACTGACAAAGTGCTTCTAAACAACTTAAACATTAAAGAGCATTTTAAAAATTATATCTACCAAACACGACATTCTTAAGAATACTTTTTTACCGACCATTAAAAACAGACAAACTAATCAGTCATAATATGAACAATGCTTAACTCAAATGCAAAAATTATAAAATTGTAAACAAGTACGAACTTTCTGTGTCACAAATCAATGTTTCTGTTGATTGCTCCGTATTTGAATTCTGCCTTATTCAGTTGTTATTTCCGTCTGTTTCCGTTTAGTTAATATTAAAGTTTTTATAAGTTATGGTAAGCAAAATACTTATTGAAAAAAAATTTTCAACTGTGTTTGTTTTGTTAAGCACAATTGGACTTTAAATTGGTGTTTGTATACACATAGAAAAAATATAGTGATAGTGCTAGAAAATTAAAATTTATTAATAAAGTTTTGTTCTATTTAAAATTTTTAGAATTTCCATGTTATATTTTATAAATTATAATTAGCATGGCAAACTATTTAAACTCGAATTTAGGTATTTCTTACTATGTAAGTTGAATAAAATTGAAGAAAAGTTTCATTCGTAAAATAAAGCAAGAAAACTAATATAACAAAATTAGCATGCTAATACAGGTAAGTGTTTTAGCATTCATTGAAGACGTCGGCAGCCTTTTGTAACTCGCGGGCAATTTTTCCAGAAAAATTGTTCTCAGGCTGCACTATTTACAAAAAAGTTTTCGAGGGCTCAGATTATTTAAAAACATTCATAGTAATTAGTGGAAAAACTCTTTTCTAGACCAAAATATCACAAATTAAGCAGTAATATAGCACTAGTTAGGAGTAACTAACAAATTAAAACCTATTTGTAAGTTTTTATACCAAAACATTTTTTTATGCTTAATTTTTTTTGTAGTTTTGCTAAAAAGTACGTTTCGGCCCGCTTATTTTGGCTTTGAGGGCTGCAGTTTGCCAACCCTTGATCTATTATATTACAAGGTGCTTATAAGGTTTGACAAGGTACTACATAGATAAACATACTCAATTAAGAAAAAAAAACTTATTTGCATGGTTGTACGTTTTTCAGTGTTTTTTAAATATAATAAAATTTATTTTAAAGCAATCAATTTGTGCACTTTATTAAAAACTATACTGGTTTGCTAATAGCTATTTACAACTTTCTTAATAAAGATACTTGCTTTATTGAAAAATAACAACGTATAAGAATACTTAAAGATAAAACAGATATAAAATTTATATCATAGTGTTTAAACAATAAATGATTTCACTCAGAAACTAATAGAAAAACAGTTGTGCTCAAAAATCAGTTAATTTTAATAAGTTGTTTGATTTTTATTCACTTGTTGACAAACTTTAAAGCTTTTATTAACTATAGATTATATTTTCAATCATAACATTTTAAGACTGTTTTTGTAATATTGACCACAAGGTTGGCCGTAAGACTTTATTTAAAATTTTAAGGCTATGGTATACAAGTTTTACAAGCTGTTATAATGCAAGCTAGTTTTTAAATATGAATATTACAAAACATACGTTTGTATTTTATCAAAAAGTGGTGTTAAGTTGCTTAAAATGGGACAAAAAAAACATGTTAAATGAATTAAAATTTTAGTAATGAAGTAGCTTAAGTAACATAACTTATTAATTTTTATGAGTACTTCATTGTTTAAATGTTAATTTAACAAACTAGTTTTAACAATTTATTTTATAAATGTAAATTTAAATTAAATAAATATTAGAATAAGTAAAACAAAGACTTAAACATTATTTCATTTTAGAGTAAGATTATTTAAACAAAATTTATATTCTTTTGATGTAACTGTTTACTTTTACTTGTTTAGTGGTGCACATAGAAGTAATGCTACATAATTTTACTAATTACCAAAGTAAGTATAAATAAAATAATAAATCTTATACAGTAACCTCTCGCATCTTTAAGCACTCATGACGTTACGCACTCTCGTTTAGTTACGCATTTTAGGAATCTAAAAGAATCAAAGAAAATTTATTTTTATTTATTTTTTTAATTGCACAAATTATGTTTATTTTTTTAATTTGAAACATGTTTTTAAATGCTAACTCATCTCTCTATATTTTTAGACTTTGTAAACTTATGCTTCTTGACAAATTGATAAACATTTATTTATAACTCAGTATATAAGAAATTTTGTAAACAATAAGAGATTAAATAAAAATCTGAAAAAAATATGACTGTGTTAAATAATGAAAGTATAATGAAATAATGAGGGTTTAAAACACTAATAAATAATACAGCATTCTTGCCCTATATATGAATAAACATCTAAAAAAGAAATCTAATGAAATTTCCTAGCAAAAAGTAGCAGTGATACGTAATAAATATAGAACTTAAACAATATAGAGCTTAAAATCTGTTACAGCACCAAATGCATATTTTTGTAAAAGGCTATATAAACATATTTTAATATAGACACCACACCAAAGTTATCTACAAAATATTACTACAAATATTATTTTGTTTTAATTTTTTTCTCTATAGTTTTATATAGTTTAGAGGTGGTTGTCACTTTTGCACGAGCGTCACTCTTGCACGATGGGACATTTTTTAAGGAGGAGACACTTTTGCACGACGACTCTTTTGAGTACAAAAATGACCCTGCGTGCAAAAGAGTCGCCCTGCGAAAGTGTCTCCTCCTTAAAAAATGTCCCATCGTGCAAGAGTGACGCTCGTGCAAAAGTGACACCCAGTTTACTAGCTTTACGAAAACAATTTTGCACAAGGGGACAATTTTGCAATTTTGCACGATGGGACACTTTTGCACAAAGGGGACACTTTTGCACGACGACTATTTTGCATGGAGAATCATTTTTGTAAAAGTGACGCCGTACAAAAATTACCCTGAGTGCAAAATAGTCGTCGTGCAAAAGTGTCCCCTTGTGCATAAGTGTCCCCTCGTGCAAAATTGTTTTCGTAAAGCTAGTAAACTGTTAAAAAGTAGATGGTCAATAATTTTTGGATAGTTCTTAAAAAATTTTCAAGTAGTGCTTTAACTAAAACGTTTATTATAAGTTTATTTAGAATTGTAAGTGTAAAGAAAGTCAAAAAAATATTTGAATTTTCTTAAGTTTATAAACAATTGTGTGTATAGTAAGTGAATAAAAATAATAGATAGGTTTTCAAGTGTTAATTCAACAGTATTGAATAATTTATACTCTTAGAGAAGATACTCTTTTATAAGATACTTAAGTTTGTTTACTATATACTTAAGTGTTTTCTCTGAAATTTCAGTAAATTTAAATAAGTTTAAGTAAATTAATAACAAACTTGAAGATTTCTAATTCTCCAGGATTTTTTTAAGACTAAAATAACTCAGTAACATTGAACTTTAACTCTGACTAAATATTTAAAACGCATTAAAGTCTCAAAAAAAGTTTTAAATATTACTTTAAATTTAATTTCAACGTATTTAATATTAATTAATAAAATAAAGTAAGTTAGCAATTAAATGTTTTTAAACCAAAGTTTATAGAGATGTTACCAAAACTTGCTGTTTTTAATTTATTAAGGTAAAATTATTCGTCATAGTTTAAAAAGTTCATTTTAGTTTGAAACCTTGCATCTTAGCTGCTTATGTTATTAAGACTATCAAAACAAGTTTTAAAGTTTTTTACTATCACAATTATTTTATGGGAAGCTAAAGTATAAAATTTATGTGTACAAAAATGTTCAAACTTTAATTAACTAACCATATTATGTGCTGAATATTTCATTGCAGTTTAATAGAGAAAAACGACGGTTGAAGAACTCAACTCTAGGTTCTCCAGTAAGCTGCTAAAAATAGTTGGTTAAAATAATGCTTGAGTTATTAAAATCACTCAATAGTCATTATTATTAACATGTTTTGAAAATCTGCAAAAATAAAATTTCACCTAAAAAACTTATATTTTTAATTTTTTTATGAATTTCATAATAGCTTAAGAAAAAAAAAATGTTCTAATAAAAGATAGCATTAAAAAATTATAACAAACTATTCCTATTGGTGTGAATATGTATATAACATTTTCATTTAATTTAAAATTTTAATTATTAATTATTTCATTGAGATAAAGTATTGTAAGTTATATAAGATGTGCGAGTTACTAAACAACAACTACATTGTGTAACTTTAAAACTGTTAAACATAATAGCTACACGAAACAAAGCAATTTTTTTTTAACTTTAAACATATCCACAATAAATTTACTTAAGTCTGAATTAGAAAACGTTTAGGCTATCGCGCTAATATCTTTACGGTTGAATGACTCCCCTAATCTTGCTGATGCTATATTGTAATTAGAACCTAAATAATATTAGATAAAGGTATCTAGCTGATGCTGAACAAACAAACCTACACACCAGAGTCGGAGTTCAATTATTTAAAACACAGGGTTGCCACTCGTTTTTTCAAAAAATTTTTCCAGGTTTTTAAATTTCTTCTACGATTTTAAAAGCACACATTTTTGGGTCTATTTTTGATGTAAAGTTAAATTTAAGGTATGAAACTGTGTTCAATAGTATAAAAAGATTGAAAAGATACTGTAAAGCTACTTAAAATTATTTTTTAATAAGAAAATTTTGGTGATGACAAAATTTTTTATCTATATGATAACTTTTTTGAGTCAAACCGAAATTTTACTACTGAACATGATAAAATTCTTAGAAATTCCATGTTTTTCAAGGTTTTTTTCAAAATTTCTTAAATTCCATGTTTTTCGAAGTTTTTTTTGCCTAAATTCTCAAATTCCAGGTTTTCCAGGATCCCAGGTGAAGTGGCGACCCTGAAAACAGTACAATAAAAAACTGTTGGCCGGAGTTAAATTGTTTAAAACAGTGCAATACAAACTGTGCGTAAAAAAGCACTGAAACTTAAGTTATTTTGACATTGAAAATTTAAAACCAACTAAAGAAATAAATTTAACTCGAAAGGTATATTCTGGACAACTTAATATAACTTAAAATAATTATAATTTCCGAAACCGCTTAAATTTCATAAAAACTTGCTAAAATAAAAGAGTCAAAAAACTTGTTGTATTTAATAACCAAAGTAACAACACACCTTATAATTTGAAAAAAAAAGACATTTTTGTTAAACTATATTGTTTATTAAATATTAATACAAAGTTAAGAAAACAATATTATTTCAATTATTAAAAACAGTGGAAAAGTATATAAATAGAGCGCATAAAAACATTTAATTTTGAGTCAACTAACCATTTTGTGTTATACATTAGTAGTTGAAGCGATGATTCTTGGTCCTCTAGTAATCTGTTAAAATTATTAGTTCAGAAAAATGTTTGAGTTATTAAAATTAATCAACAGTCGTTATAAACATGATGTAACAAATTTAAAATATTAATTCTTCTCAAAGTCACTAGTGTTTGTTATACTTGTTAATATTTTATGATTGTTTTAGAAAAATGTCTGTATAAAGTTGTAATGTTAATGATATAAAAAATATACTAAACTGCCGACATTGCTATATTTATTTTCGTAAAACTTTTAAATTAATTAATGGTTTCTAAATAATTTATAAATATAAAGTGTTGATTAAATGATATAACTTATATGAGTCAACAATTAAAAGTAAAATGTGTAATTATAAAACTACTCAACGGTTATAATATAACAATATAATTAAAATATCTTTAAACTACGTAAAGTATTTGAAAAAGTTTCGATCACATGCTAAAACAAATAAAACAAGAATGATCCGGAAAACGAAAATTTCTCAAGGCAAAATCTTTACGGTTGAATGACTCCCCTTAACCTGCAAAAGTAAACAAACAAATCTTGACTGCACTCTGAACCTGTTACTTTGCGAACAACGAAAATACCGCAAACACTAGTTTCAAATAAACATACAGTTTAAGAAAGAATATCTGTTTCAGCTAACTGGAATCAATTCGAGACTATCTCGTATAATTTTGAAGCTTCCCTCGTTGGAAGCAAAAAATCAAATGTTAATTATTCGCATGAAAGCAGTCTACGTTGCAAAACAAATAAACGAACATAATTAAGAATGCTTTATAAAGTACTTTATTAGTGTTAGTTTTTTATCTTAGTCCTTGCATCGAAAACGAGTTATAAGTGGTATTCATGAATAAAATGATAAGAAGTTGTATATACGCTATGTATATATATATATATAGATTAAAACTAAATTAATACTATGTGACAACACCGTGCTAAATAAATTCAAAGTTTGTAAGTTATAACTTCTAAAGATTAATTTAATAGTTGTAAATAGTTAAGATTAGTCATTTAATTTTTATAACAATCAAAGAAAACATCAGCGAAAGTCTACAGAGCCTAGGTATTGACTTTCGTATGCCGTAAGACAAGCTCAAGTTATCACAAAATTTTAACCAATTTGATCATAACACCACTAGAATTCGATTAACAATTTAAAATCGTATTATTAAAGTTAATACAATTAGTAATTAAAAAAATATATAGCTTAATTTTAGCTTTTTTTTCTTAAAAGTTTAACTCTTTGTTATATAAAACACCAAAACGTTTTTTAACCAATTCATATGTTTAAATAAAGCTTTTTTTCGATGC
The DNA here is from genome assembly GCF_965202585.1 of Thalia democratica. NCBI lineage: Eukaryota > Metazoa > Chordata > Thaliacea > Salpida > Salpidae > Thalia > Thalia democratica. Next base: position 106,327,338 of record NC_139165.1, read on the forward strand.
AAAGATTAAAATAGAGTTATTAAAATTAATAAAGTATCTTATAAAGTCTTTTTGAGTACGTTCTTTTCTATCACTTTGACATTGTTTGCATATTAAAAGTAATAAACGGTTGATTTTTTGCTTTTAAATGGAAAGCTTATGAAATTGCGAGATAGTTTCGCATTGATTTCAAAATCGACAATTGAGTTAAATTTGAACCTCATTAATTTTAAAAAACAGAAAGGTTTATACAGTTATTTTTTATTAAGTTCATAATACCACTTAAAGCCTGTATTCGATGCATGAGCTGGTGTGAAAATATCCAAATTAAAAGAATATTTTTTTAATGTTGAGTTTCAACGTGCTTGTTTTAACGCAGGCAGTTGAGATTTGAAAGATTGATTTGTTTGCTTTCAACGAGGAAAGCTTGAAATATTTAAACAGAATTGGTTATAAAACCGCCGTGTTCAAGTTCAATTTCTTCCATCAGCTGTACAACTGTTTGTAGTTAGCGTTTGTGGGTTTTGCGCTGTTCGCAAAGTAACTGGCTCACAGTGCACGTTTATTTGTTAAGTATGATTATGGGAGTCTTTCAACCGTGAAGAATTCGGCGTAATAAATTTAATGTTTGAATGTAGTTAAATTGGTTTTCAAAATGTTACAAAACAATCAATTAGGTTTTAAGATATCACTGAGTGAGAATGATTTAATTGTGTTTACAAATTATTAACTAAACTTTTATTAGGTAAACAATAAAACTAATTTCAGTTTATAAGTTGATTGCATATATATAAAAAAAATTGCGCTTCATATTTTTCAGTCACTTTTTTAAGTTAAGTTTTTACTAACTAAAAAAACATATACACAAATTTTGTGTTTACGTTTTGTATATTAGTTAAAAAATAAATTAGACTTGATATCTAAAGTTCTATTTTTTATATAGCACGTAGTGTACACAGTAGTGATTATCTATTAACACAAATAAAAATTATTTTCCAGAATTCTTAAAAAATTGTTACTAGTTAAACTAAAAGAATTAGTCAATAAAAAACATTGTTTTCTACAATATTTATCTTACTTTAAATTTTGCAGTTCAATTTTTTATTTTTTATTCAAACATAGTTCCGATATTATCTAATCTTATCATCGAGCTGATTTTTAAAGGTTTTATTACTCGCTAAAATTACTAACGTATTTATTTATATTAAAATTAGATTTAATTAAAACATATATTTTCAATCATTTTAATATTCTTTTTTTATATGTAACATATACTGCTTAAATATGTTTTTACTTTATATATAAAAACATAATAGTAAGAAAAAGAAAATTTTTATATTCATTTTGTTGTATAAAAATAGTTGAAAATAATTAACTTAAAAACTCTTTAAACTATGTGATTTCTGATTTAATTTGTTTGTAAATGTTTTTCCCTCTGTAGGTCAAATTTCATCTTATATTTATGATTGATAAAAAACTATTTTACAAATCATTAACTTGTTTAAAGTAAGATAAAATTTGAATTAACATTGATAATTCATTTCATCTGATGGAACAACTACAGTTTGAATAATATTCCTAGTATAATTATGTTAATGTATGACGATTTAAACTTAGGGCATAACTAGATGTTTTATGATTTTTTTCAACTCGTGTGCTATGAAAAAATTCTTTATTTTGCTTTTTATATAAAACTATTAAGTAAACTGTTTTGAACAAGTATGAACTTATACTAGTTTGATTTAATGTTTAAGTTTTAAGATGTTGTAATTGTTAGTACACTTAAATTATTTTTGTCATAAAGAAATAACAAGTCTTTTCCTTCTCCGGAAAAAATTAATGAGCTTGTGTTTACTACATTGTGTAGCTTTAAATAAGAAGGATATCTATAAATGTTTAAAAGCTAATTTTAAATAATTAAAGTATAATAAATGTTATATTTATACATAACACAAAAAGTATTTTTTATGAAAAAATCTTTGTGATGTAATAATGAGCTTCAAAAGCATTAATAAAAACAAACAAGGCATTTTGAAAGCTTGTTGTTGTAACATAACTTTTGTAAAAATTCTGTTCTTAAAATAGTTGCTAAGAAATACTGCAAATCGAAATAAGAAATTGGGCTTCGAGTGAACGCATAGACTTGATAAAGAAAAAATAGATTAATATTAAAATAGGTATTACTAACTAAATTAATAACTTTACATATATACATAGATACTAGTGACTGACTACTGACAAAGTGATTCTAAGCAACTTAAAAACTAAAGAGCATTTTTTAAACCAAAAACGACATTCTTAAGAATACTTTTTTACGGACCATTGAAAATAGACAAGTTAATCAGTCACTTTATTAACAATGCTTACATCAAATGCAAAAATTATAAAATTGTAACCAAGTACTAACTTTCTGTGTCACAAATCAATGTTTCTGTTGGTAGCACCGTATTTCAATTCTGTCTTAGTCAGCCGTTATTTCCGTCTGTCATCTATTACCATTGATGGCCTACAATCATAAGAAATTATTAAGTTTTTATTTAAGTTTTATAAGTAATGGTAAACTAAATAGCTATTTATAATTTATTTCCTAAATCTGTTTCTTTTGTTAAGCATAATTTGTTTTTAAATATGTGTTTGGAAACACATAGAACAACTACTGTGCTACAAAACTAAAAATATTTTTTATATAATCATTTGTTTTACTTAAAATTTTAAGAATTTCGTTGTTATATGTTATAACTTATAATTAGCATGGCAAACAATTTAAATTCGATTTGAGGGTTTTTTTTATGTAAGTTGCATATCAATGTAGTTCAATTGTATTCACAAAATCAAGCAAGAAAACTAATATAACAAACATAGTTAGCTTGCTAATACAGGTAAATAATTTAGCATTTATTACAGGGTCGGCAGCCTTTTGTAACTATCGGACCAATTTTTTCAGAAAATTACTCGCGGGCCGCATTATATACAAAAAATATTTATAAATAAAAAAAAGTTTTCGAGGGCTGCGATTATTCAAAATAATCATAGTAATTAGCAGAAAAGCATTATTCTAAACCAGGGTTTCCCAAACTCATTTTCTAAATCGCCCCCTTTTCAGAAATTCGAAAAATAATCGCCCACCACGATTTCACAAAGTAATTTTTCTCTTGAGTAGAAACTTTTGAGCCGAAAAATTTGTGTTCGAAATGTAATTTAGTCTGGTACTTCTTATGCACGCACTTTGAGCTGTGTTCAAAGTAGTTTACAGGGCTTGGGAAAATAAGTTACATTTGTTTTCTTATAAGCCCAGTTAAATGTATTAAAATACTTAATTATTAAAAAGCCTTGTGTAATTTGTAATTAATCTTGTTTAGATATGAACTGTTTTGAAACTAATGAAACTTTTAGGGTAGTGGTGGACAACTTTTGTAGTCAGCAATTCATATTTACTAAAAAATCTTTTCTAGTTTCAACTCGTTTAAAAAATGTAATTGCGGGCTGCATAATTAAAAAAATAACATATAAGAAAATTAAAAAACTCGAGCAAAATTGTAATAAAATGACATAGTATTATTGTGATCTAGGAAATTCTATTGTGAACTGAAAACCAAATTGAAAGTGTATTTCAAAATATTTAGTATCAAAAAACTCAATTTTGTTTCTTTTGCACAATTAGTTTCCAAGTTACTTAGCATGTCAATATTTGACTGGATCTTAACCGTACGTTACCCATCTGAAATCTTAATTTAAACCTGACATTATAATAATCTCTCATATAACGAATTTCGGACATTTAGAAGTTAATACTAAGTAACTTGTTTAAGCCGCACAAGGTACTAAAATTATTTTATAAATAGGCATATTCTAAAATTACTATACCAGAGATAAAGAATTTATAAAAAAATGAACAGTTTATGTTACACATAATAAAATAAATAACAAAACATAATGTCTGATCTAGTTTGAGGAAGTTTGACCGACTGGTTAATTATCTCACATGAAAAGTGGTTTCATCAACAGCTTCAGTTAATGAAGTGAAGTTATTAATTTCAATGCTAAGATATATTATAAGCAAGTTACTTGTAAAGTTAAAAACTTAATTTTAAACTTTTTAAACTACATGTTTTGTAATAGAATACTATTAAATAGTATTTGACTTTGAATAACCTTTAGGAAACTAAACCTTAATTTTAACATTTTCTTTTTTTTAAATAAATTCAAAAAAAAAATCAAAAGTTTTTCAGTTAATTCTGTGAACAGAAAGCAATCGATTAAAAAATTCTTTTAATTAGCTTAAAATTTTGTCTCGTAACTGCAGCAGTCTTTTTAATGGCTTATTTAATACTGCTTTAAATTTATTTTTTCTCTAGTCATTAGCCTATGATAATTTACCAGAAGAAAATAGTGAAAAAATAAAAGCTAGTGTTGAACTATTAAAATAAACAACAAATTCTAATTGCTAATATATTAAAAATTAAGATAAAACAAAAAATATTTGTTTTAATAATTTAAAATTCCTTAATGTATGGGTTTTTTAACAATAATAAATCAAGTTGGAAAAGAAAATTGTGTTTAAAAATGTTTTAAATGAAAAATTTGAAGAAGTTTCAAAAAGAGACCTCAAATATATACTCTTTTAAAATCAAAAAAAACTTAAAATAAAAACTTTAATGGTTATCAAGATTTTTTTATTTTTACAGATTAAACAAGTAATAACAAAAATATTTCAAATAAAATTCTTTCAAACAAACACTTTAATCACTATGATATAAAAACTTTTAATGTAATGCAAAACGACAAACATAAACTACAAAATTAACCAGATCAAAATAAAACTAATATCAGATTTAAAACATAAATGATTTAATAAATACAGTAGACTTCCGCTTGAGTTGGCACATTTAACGAAATCAAAAAGTGCAAACTCAAAAGTTATTACCTTTTTTTTTACAAAATGATAAATTTAAATATATTATATGCAATAACGCTATGCATAAACATGAAATTAACTAAAACATAAAACAAACATTCATTAAAAAATAGATCTATATAAGATATTAAATATTATGTATTTTTAGTTCTATTAATACTTAGTTAGTAATAGACTTTAATTAAGTTAAACTTTAGAAAATATAAATTTGCACTTTTTTTTTTTGGGTAAAAAGTGCGAACTCAAGAAGAAGTCTACCGTAATTAATATTTATTAGGCATTATGCAAACCTGTTGTAGAATAGATAACTTAAAAAAAAATTATTATAAAAAGAGTGCTTAAATACAATACAAAACAGGTTAAATAAAAAGTATTTTAAAAGATTAAATAAAACAAAAGAAATTACATAAAATAATGTCTGCTATTGAAGTCTAATATAATGTGAAGGATGAGGACCTCATCATGAGGTTCATGACTGCTTGCAAGTTTTACTTATCTGATTGTTAATCAGTAATAAAAAGCCCCCTTTACAAATATCTAGATTAGATCTTTTGCTAAAGATGTTGATAACTGATCTGAAAGCTTTCTCAACAACATAGCTAAAAGGAAAAACTATAAACAACAATCTATATTCCTCTCAAATGATTGGATACTTTTGCCTTAGTTTTTGTTGAGTCCAAAAGCTTTTATTTCGTTCTTTGGAAAAATTCAATTTTAGTTCAAGGTCAGTCACTTTTCAAAATATAATTGGAAATATCATGAGGTAATATAACTATCACCTCATGATATTTTCAATTGTTTTTTGAAAAGTCACTAAGTTAGAATAAGAAATAAAGTTATACAGGGTTGCCAATTTACCTAGAAACTTAATAATATATAACATAGATTTTTATGAACGGTTTATGATCCCAAATACCATATATGTCAGGTTATAAAATGGTGAGAGGGATTCCGATCGTCTATGATCTATGTAATTGTTAAATAAGAAAATATATAAATGAAAAATTGTAATTTACTTTAAAGTAGGAGTCATAAGCACTTGAATTTTGTCTCTATATTTTACATAAATAAAATAAACTTTTTTTGTTTAAGTTTTACCTCAGGGTCAAATATTTAATAGCAAGCTAAAATTAGTAAAATAGCAATTTAAAAATTTAATGATAGCCAAAAATTTCAAAATCGCCCCCTTTTCGCCCCCTTACTAGCTATCGCCCACCCTTTCGCCCCCTTACTAATTATCGCCCCCCAACTTACTAAAATCGCCCCCAGGGGGGCGATATCGCCCACTTTGGGAAACCCTGTTCTAAACCAAAATATTACAAAATAAGTAGTAAAATAGCAATAGTTAGGAGTAACTATTAAATTAAGAGCCTATGTGTAAGTTTTTATTGCAAAATCTTTTATTTTATGATTAAAAACAATTGTATTTTTAGCTAAAAAGTACGTCGTGGCCCGCGGATTTTGGCTTTGAGGGCTGCAGTTTGCCGATCCCTGATCTATTACATTACAAGGTACTTATAAGGTTTGACAAGGTACTAGTAGGTAAACATACTCAATTAAAAAAACTTGTTTGCATGCTTATATTTTTTTAAAACATAAAATTATTAGTATTAAAGTTTTCAATTTGTGAATTTTTTCAAAGCTTTATTCTATTGCTTTGAAAAAATTGTAATTCTAATTGCTAATAGCTATTTATAACTTTCTCTATAAAGATACCTTGCTTTATTGAAAAGTAAAAACGTATAAGAATACTTACAGATAAAACAGGTACAAAAAATAAATTAAAATGTTTTATTAATAAATGATTTTACTCAGAAATGAATAGAAAAACAGTTGTGCCCAAAAATCAGTTCAAATACGGAACTTGTTGTTTGAATGTATTTTCACTTGTTGAAAACTTTAAAATTATCAAAATTTTGACATTTCAAGACTGTTGTTGTTTCATTGACAACAAGGATGGTCATACAACTCTATTTAAAAACTATAAGACCATAGTGTATGAGTTTAATAAGCTGTAAGATAGTTATTAAACAACATATTTACAAAACGTTTGTTCAAAACTCATTAGAAACTGGTGTTAAGTGTTTTAAAGTGTGATAACATAAAAATAAAAACTATGTCTAATGAATAGAATTTTTAGCTTTAAAATAGCTTATGTAATAAAGCTTATTAAATTTAAATGGTATTTTGCTGTGTAAATAAAAATTAAAATAACAAATCGTAATGAATTGTTTTATACATGTTAGTATAAATGATAAATAAGTGATAGAAGTAAGTAAAACAAAGTTTTTGAGGTAACTTCATTTTGGTAGAAGTGTACATTTGGCTATTAATTAAATGTTTACTTTTACTTACTTAGTGATGTACATAAAAGTAACTTGTTGTATAAGTTTATTAATTACCAAAGTAATAAAATAAAATAAACCTTACATTATTATTTTTAGTACTATTAGTACCAACTCTACAAAATTAATGTTTAAATGATTAAATATTTAAACCTTTTGAAAGTTATAGAAAGCACTTGTCAATATTTTTAATTAAAGTATTCTTCATAAAATAATATATGTCTATTTTTTACTATCTTGCTTTTTTACAATCTATTATCAGACAACTTAATAAACAATAGAATAAAATAATTTTTATTTGTACATACATATGTTATGCTTACTTGACAACAAATTATAAAATATAACCTAATGATGTGGTTAAATATTGTTTTGTATTAATACTGTCAAAACTATATCTACAAGTGCTTAAGTCAGCCAAAATTTAACTTTAAGTTTAAGTAACAAAAAAATTAATCAAATAACCATAAGTAAATTTCAAAATCCTGAAACTTACTTGCTGATATGGTTTCTGTCTCTTTTCTAGGCATTATCAGATGTAAAATCCTTCTTCACTGATGACTATCCCTATGACAATTTGTAGTTTGTAAAGTTCATTAAAAAAAAAATCCAGATTCTAATACTTTTTTCAAAACTTTAGATTAGTTTTAATTAATCCTTGAACGAAATATTATTTGAAAAACCAGATGACTTTGCATATTTAAGATAAGATTAAAAAGTAATATGACTTAAAACAATATAGTTTTGTAATAAAAACATTTGATAAAATTGAAAGTAAATACCTTTATTTAAAATGTTTTCAACAATACTACATTTATAAAAATATCAGCACAAAATAAACTTGTAATTAAATATTTGTAACATATATAACAAAAAACAATTTTAAGATAAAAGTTTAAAATACATTTTTATTAAATCGTTTTATCTTATTTAGTTTGCATAATAAAATCATGAATGAATAAATATACTATTTAGTATTTAAAATGTTTGTAATTATAAAATTATATTCTCACCATGAAATGTAACAATATTTAAAATCAGTTCAGTTTTCAACGGTAGTTTTTAGAATCATATTTTGTTTGATGCGGTCTTGTATGGTATCTGAGATAAAATTAAGGGAAGCATAACTTCTGAATAAGTTTGAGTTTAGAAATATAGATGGATTTAATATAAAAGAAACTGTATAAAATAAGGATATTTAAACTTTTTTATCCTTTTTATATCAATTTATTTTTAAAGCTTTTTCTTTTCCTTCGATAGTATAAGATACAAAATTGCACAGCTTTATAAGAATAGTATCAAATAAAAATTATCTCCTACTTTTCTGTCTAAGAGTGACTTGATACAATTTTTTCATAATAATATATTTATATAGAATTTTTTTAATTTTATTACGAATCATCTAGCAAAATTTGTATAATAGTTAAATATTAGATAAACAACTAAAGTTATATATTTTTTTGAGGTAACATATAACCAAGTAATTTTACAATTAAAATATTGTAAAAAAATTACAAATATTACTACTTAAGCTAATAGTAGTAGTTTTATAATTTTTCAGTTAGAATAGTTTACTCATTTGTAAACCATATAAATATTTAATCTTAAACTAAATACTTTATGCATTAAATAATTTTTCGTTAAGTTTTATATCAAGTAAATTTTACACCTTCAATTGTTGTGTCTGTGCAATTTTTTCTATATTTATCTAAATAAGAAAATAATACAACTATAAAATTTAAGTACCTTAAAAAAATTTTCAATCACCCATAAATATTTTACTTTAAACAATTTTTTTAATTTAAAAAAATTATTGTATGAACTAAACATAAAACATTTACTTGTTGTGGTTAGTACAATATTGTTATTAAAAATGAGTAAAGGCAAACAACTTAAACAATCAAATAAAAGTTGTGACAGCTCATTTTTCCTATAACATTTTTCCTAAAAAAGTTCTATTATTAAAAACAATTAATTACTCAATAACTTTGAATTATCTTTAAAGAAATAGTTTTCAAATTTATTTTTTTTCTGTTTAAAAGGATTTTAGATTACTTAATAAAGCTATTCTCATTTAATATACTTAAACTAACTGGTTTTTAAACCATATTTCGACGAGGTTTTTTTAGGTTCATGTAGTATATAAGCTTTAGTTGATACGGACCAATAACACATCAGTATTCATTAGTAACAAAACTAATAAGACTTTATTTCAAATTTTAGAATAATAGAAAAAAAAAATTATGTTGTTAAAATATATGTTAATGTTTTTATGTTGGCGAATTTACATGCCACCCTTTGAATAATTATGAGCATTTTATTTTTATTTATTTAAATTTTTAATTGTCGAAACGACATAAGTTTTTAACTTTTATTTTTACAGTAATCGATCTTTCATGTGTTGTAATGAATATTTCAATACAACTTTGCGATGCTGACAATTCAAAAGCAAGATTTTATTACTTTTTCTCTTCTCTTAAACTGATAAAAAAACTCAAAATAATTTTTTATTTTCAATCTATTGTTGTTGGTTAACAGATTCTTACAATTAATTTTGAATTTGCCTGCAGTAAATTTTATCAGATATGTTTGTTTCTAGTTTAAATGAAATAATGTTTTTAAATATAAATCGTATAAAGTCGAGTAAAATACGTATGAAAATATTAGTAAAATGTCGTTTCGAATAACAAACAATAATCATTAACAGCTCATGTTGACTATAAAACTTAATATACATACATTTTTTTATGCGACTTTGCTACTTTTTTCATTTATTATATCGTAAAAAATAAAAAACATGAGTTTTTTATTTTTCAACAGTTTACTCAAGTCTTACTTAAGAATAAGTTTAAAAAATTAACATGAACGAAAATTAAGATTGTTTAATTTTTCATGTAACTACTAGCAATTATAAGCTAGAAATAACAGAACAGTTAAACTAAAACTAAATAGCTAAACAAAAACGAGAATTGAGAAAACGTTACCCAGAAACAATATATTTAAAAAATGAGTTAAATTAACCTTAATGAATTGTCTGAGTTTGGCTAGTTTCTTTTTCGTCTAGATGCATCGTCTAAAGACTTATAACAAAACTTAAAGATTCCTGCAAAAAATTGTTTTATACTAAAGTAATGTTAAAACAGAAATGTTAGGGAACATTTTGTTAACAAATGTACCAGAATTTAGCTTTTTAGTTAGTAAACAATATTTTAAAAACAAAGGAAACATTAAAAAACAAGTACTAAATTAGTAAAACATATTAGAAATTGTATATGTTTATTGCCTTAATAGTAAGCTTAGATTTTGGTCGATTATCAAACAACAATGAGTTATCATGATGCACTGGATTTTTAATACAGTTTCAATACAAACCACCAGTACAAAATATAAAACCATATTACATAAAAGCTTATAAAAAAGTTCACTTAAAACAATCCAAAATATATAGATTAATTGAAGTAAAATTTTTAAGAGAATAATTCTGCTTTAAAAGTTTTAGTTTTTTTAAACAATTGCTTTAACATCTAAAAACTGTCACCTAGATTAGGGGTGGGCAACGTAAATAATTGACGGGCCGGATCCAAAAAAAATTAGTCCTCAGCGGGCCGTAGCATTTTGAGTAAGTGATCTACCGGATTCAGTTGGATGCTTTTTTAGTTCCGGATCTTTATTCAAAAATGTTATCAAGATCCAGCTAAATACTAATTTTAGACAAGGTTTTATATCCGAAAAGAACTAATTTCAAAAGACTTGGATCCGGCTGGATGCTATTTGATCTGGTGTTTTAAAATTTTGAATCAATTTATTAATTAACAAGGTTGTCAAGTATAAAATTTTGAGTTAATTTCTGTTAAGTATTCATATTTTTATATTTATTATAACTCTGGACCGAAATAATACTAGTTATTTTTATAAAAACAATAATTTACTTACTATAAGTTACTTGAGACTAAGGTTTCAGACTAAAACATTAAAAAACTTTAACTTTTCAAAATTGTCTATTTTTGGTTAACCTTGGCTCGAGGCTACATTAATTATATTATTCAAAAGTTAACTAACATTGCAATACTAAACTACTAGATTTTAATTTAAAAAACCTATAAAGATTCATTCAAAATTTTGTTAGATTGTAAATTGTTTGTAAATTACAAACATACACAAATAAATTTCCTAAACGAATCATACTTAAAGATAATGAGATATTGTTTAGAAATATTGACATCAGTTGGTCATCATTAAACTTAACCATTTAATTAATCAAAAATTCCTTAATTAAAATATCAATAGCAGAAAAGAGTGCAAACTGTAGTCTCAACTTGGAATATTCTATTAAAATGTAAAGTTAAGCAGTTTTACTTAAAGTAGGTGTCAATGTTTTATAAAACTACTTTTCTTAGCATTTATACAACAACTCACTACACATCTGGGAAAGATATAAATTTTTTACATGTCATTTTTTATAAAAATCATTATGATAGGTAAGATCATCAAAGTTAGTTCAGCAAACAATTTTTTTGGATAATTTAAGAAAGAATTAATTCAACTGACTTTAAACAGAATAAGGTACTATAACAAAAGAGTGTTTTTATAACTACAAAATTTAAAAGCCATTTAAAAAAAAATTTTTCAGGTTAAATTCTTATAGTTTATTTTGTGATTTCCTTATTTCTTATTTAAAAAAAAGTTTTGGACAAATTTTGTAACATTTACATTGGCTTGTAGGATTTCATATAAATTTTAAAATGCCTAGCGGGCCGGATCATCCACTCGCGGGCCGGATAAACTTTGTCCGCGGGCCGGATTCCATTTAAATTAAAAAAAGGTTTGGGGACCGGTCATTTTGACTCCGGGGCGGATCTGACCCGCGGGTCGTACGTTGCCCACCCCTAACCTAGATAGTAAAATGCAACTTTTAGTTTAGTAGCTAGAATAACTAGATATGTTATGTACATATATTTAAATATATATTTGTAACCTAAAAAAAGATAAATAACTTTACAAAGAAGTTAAAACTTTATTTAAACTATATAAGTTATAGTTTAGTAACAAAAAAATATTTTTAATGGTAGTGAATTTTAACGTATTAAGTTTATTATTTAATCTATGTGTTCAAATGTAATTACAAATTAAATAATTAATATTGTTTAAGAAAATATAAAAACTAACCAACTTTAATTTCCAAAATATTTTGGAATGGAAAACGGAATAGTTTTTGTACCTGAAATATTGTACACTTTTGTTATACTAGGTTGTTATTAGGAATATATTACTTTTTATTTATTATTTATTTATTTTCTTATGTCTTTAAAATTTGCATAAAAAAGTCTTAAGTTAAAAACTTTTTGTTTGCTTTGGTACTTTTTGAAATGTTAGATATTTTTATTTATAATGAAAATCAATACTATTAAGTTTATAATTTTTTTTACTTAAACATAAAAAATACTTTCAAAAGTTTACTTAGTGTTATCAATAATTGAAAAATGTTTCTTTTAAAAAAATAAAAAAATACAAAATTGTTACAATCTTTAAAACGTAGAAATGAAATATGAAAAAAATGACTAGAAAAGCGTTAAGTTAACTAAAAACTTATTACGACACTTGTTAGACGGATTTACATCCGTCTTTAAATATTCGGTGGTTTTTACCGCAATCTACAATTCTTGTAGCTTTAACGCAGAATCGATTTTGTTATCAACGAAGCGTCAAAAGAATCGAAAAGATAATATCGTTTGTTACGTCACAAAGCTTTGTAAATGCACTGGCAAAAGTGAAGAGAGAAAATAACAATAAAATTGAAGAGTGAATAGGGTCGATTGCAATTTTGGTGAAATTTTTGTTAGTTTGTAATATTTTTCGATTTAGTTAAAGTAAACAATCTGTTAAGTGCATTTATAATATCTTGTATCAAAATTTACACCGATCTCACCCAAAAATTTAAATTCAAACCGTTAACCCCAAACCTAATCTACTTGAAACATATAAAAAATATGGGAAAGTGTGATGAATGTTGAATATAAAGTTTCTCAGTTATATATTTTTTGTCAAGGCTGGTAACTTAATGCAATATATAAAATACCTAAAATAATTATTCGATACTTTTGGTACAAATTAAAATTATTTCAAGCCGAAAAATTACAGTAAGTTATTGTATTTTGATTTTGAACATAAACTGTAAAGTTAATTATTGAGAAGTTAAAACTGCAGTTTTAACCTTTTTTTTTTGAAAGCACTTTTATGGATAGTATAGTATTTTAAAAACGTTAAATTTGTAGGGAATTAATTTAACTTTTTTTAACCTATTACGGCTTAGCTTAAGTCAACAAGAAAAGATTAACTCATTTGTTAAGCAACTCAATTATTCAATAATTCCTATTTCATATTAGGTTTTCAAAGTTTAGTTTTGTATTATTACACCAGAATTCCTATATTGATAGATTAGTCGATTTAGAACATTTAAAATTGTTTCTTAGTTCTATATGAAAATAAATAAAGCTAAATGCGAAAGCTAATAAAAAAGTCATCACAACCATCTACTTACATTACAAAAAGTCATTAAATAAAAAAAAGTTATTCATTACTTTAAAAAAACGTTTACAATTATTTGTGTCTTTTTGTTCCAGTTAATTACAGCTCAAAATAATTAATTTAATGTCTTTTTTTTACTTAACAAGTAAGTGTGTCGACAACTTATTTTCTTTAAAAATTATAATAAGTAAATATTTAATCTGAATATTTAACCTGTTATCATTGATTAATGACAAGTATTACTTACGCTTTAGTTTATCAAACATAATAACTTCATTAACTATTTAAAGTTATAAGCTATGTACCGCTTAATTTTAGTTATTTATGAAAGCTAGAAAGTATACTGTAATTAATAACTAAAATAAACCACTAAAATTGTAACAAAATATATGAATACAGTTTTTAAATTATACAAAATTTTGTATGTCACCTAAACATAAAAACTTAAATCTCGGGCATCACTTTATTTGTTATTTTACGTTCAATATTTATTATATAATAGTCAAAATTAAAAAAAAAATCTTTGTTTTCATTTCAAAAAAATTAAACACTTGAACTAAATTTAAATGTTTCTTGCAGAACATATAATTTATTTTTGACCTTTTGAATGGTTATATCTAACAAAAAGCTTGTTAAGAAAATTGGTAGACAAATTTACATCTATCTCTAAATATTCGGAGGATTCTACAAAGAAATGAAATTCATGTAGCTTCAGCACAGAATTGATTTGATTATCAATGGTGCAGAAAGAATCTAATAAAAGATTTGTTTTATGACGTAACAAAGCTTCGCAAAAGCACTTGCAAAATTGAAAAGAAAGGAAAGGTATAGTTGGTATGGATAGAAGTTTGTCGGCTGCTATATTGATATTTTTGTTTGTTGTTTTTTGCTAGTGAGGTGTAGTGATAGAACAGTAGTTCATTAGTAGCATCTATTATAACATCAAAATTATAAGTTTTTCCTAAAATCCTTAAGCCGTTATCTAACAAAACATATAACAATTAAAGAAAAGAAAATTAAAAAATCTGAACAAACTCTTTAGATAAAAAGTTCTTTAGTTAGTACATTATATGTCTAATGGTGACTTAAAGCAATATATAAAATACCTAGTATCTAAAATACTTAATACACATTTTTGAAAGAAATTACAGCTATTGAAAACCTAAAAGTTACTTTAAAAATGTTTAAAGCGCTTATTTTCTGAATGCACCTTTATTGATAAGATAATTAATTAAAAAGGTAAAATCTATATGATTATAATCATTTTAATCTATAAAAAAGCTTAAGTTAATAAGAAGAGACTAACTTAATTGTTAAGCAACTCAACTATATAACTTTAAGCTAATTATTTTAAGTTATTGAAAATTAGTAATGTATTTTTACACCAGAAGTCCTTTATTGGTACGTTAGTGTTTAAAAAAATTAGACTTATTTCTTAACTCTAAATGATAATAAATAAATGCAAAAACCTAAAAAGAAAGTCATTACCCCCATCTACTTACATTACAAAAAAAAAAAAAAACTTTATAAACATCGAATTATCTTTTAATTAAAAAAACATACCTTTATTTGCTGTGTTTTTTTTTTCAATTTTATTACAGCTTAAAAAGAATAATTTAAAGTCTTTTTTTTTACTAAACAAGTAAATGCGTAGACAATTTATTTTCTTTAAAAATTATAAAAAGTGCTTATTTAATATTAATATTCAACCTGTTATCATAGAATAACGACAAGTACTACTTACGCTTTAATTTATCAAACATAGTAACTTCATTAACTATTTAAAGTTATAAGCTATGTACCGCTTAATTTTAGTTATTTTTGAAAACTAGAAAGTATACTGTAATTTATAACTAAAATAAACCAATAAAAATTATAATAAAAATTGTAACAAAATATATGAATACAGCTTTAAATTATACAAAAATGATACAAAATTTTGTATGTCACCTAAACATAAAAACTTAAACTCGTTGTTTTTTTTTGTTGTGACATCTTCAATATTTATTAACCTAAAGTAAAAAAAAATAGCGAAAAAACATTTCTAGTTTTTTTTTCGAAATTTTTAACTCGCTTTAAGTATTGTTGTAACTTTATATTTGCATAAACTCAAGTTTGTATCTTGTGAAAATATAATGTAATATACAAGAATAAAACTAAAAATTCTTTATCAAAATAGCTTTTTGAAAAAACTTGGTAAGTTATTATAAATAAAATTTTTCGAAAATATAAACTATTTTAAACTTTTGATTATACGTCATCAACAGTTATTTATATTTTTCTTAAATTTTTTGTCCCACTGTAACAATTGTATAACAGAACTATCATATGCGTTTTTACTATTATCTGTTTCGTACATTTATAACTAATATATTAGTTAATTCTAACATTCTCTTAAATATATTTTTAGTGTCAATAATTGTTAGTCTACTTAAAATAAGTTTTCAAAACTATCCGGATATTCAGAATAAATAATGATAAAAGTATGATAGAATTTCAAAAAGAAATTTTGGTCATCTAAAGCTAAGTATTTATAACGTATAGGAAATAAATGCAATAAAAAAATGTAATAGTTTTCAAAAATATTTCTATCAGTTCGTAAATTCTTAAACTAATGTCTTAAAATTTTGTTTTAAAATTTTAGATTTGTAACAGGCATAAGTTGTTAAAAGTTACTTAAAATTTAATTTTTTTTTTAACTATTGCTTGATTATTAGATTAACTAGAATAATAATAAATATTTTTTTATGTTTTTCAAAATGCTTCGGTTACATTTTTTTTCTTTCCAGACTATTTTTTGATACTTTGCTTTATTGTTTTTATATTGTCCTGTTCTGGGCATGACCTTAAGCTGTATCCAAATGGTGTACGACAACTGATTTATTTTGTAAGACTATGACCAAAATTTAAACGTTATTTTGTCGTTCAGTAAACAAGTTTAAACTAAAATTAAACTTAATCTTAAAAACTTTATTAAAGATTTATTAATGGTTAGAAATAAGTCTTTTTTGCATTTCAAATGCATATTTAAATGTCAAATAGTATTTCAAACAATATAAAATATAATGTTGTAAAATAAATTTAATCATAAATAAGTAAAGTTTGTCAAAAAGCTTACTAAGACAATGGTTAAACTCATTTTTATATGCCTTAAAATATTCGTTGTTTCTACAGGAAATTCAACTTCATGTATACTTCAACACAGTGAAGCAGAATAATGATTTCGGGAATTATTTTGTGTGACGTCATAATGCTTTGCAACTGCACTGGCAAATTTATATGAAGAGAAAGGAAAATCGAATGTAAACGAGTGGTGTATATTTGAAATGTTATGGAATAACGGCTGAAAAATTGTTAACATCTAAATCCTTATCGCTAACCTATTTCAATAATTTTTAAAACCTTACCCTTAACCCACTTAACCTAAAGTAAAGTATTAAAAAAAGTGTATTAATCTACACTTGAAACAAAAAGAAACCAAATTTTAACTAATAAAACGCCTAGATTTTAAATTTGACAAAAACAAACGATTTAAACTAATGTATTTTTTTTTGTTTAGTAAGTGTTTTGGCAGGTTTTTCATTTGCCAAGGATGATGACTTAATCTACTAGTAATTTAGATGACAAAAAATATTATTCAAAACACAGTTTACATACAGTTTAGGTATTACTTAATTTTAGTTAAAACCAAAGTAATAGTTTTAGGTATGAAAATTTTACATGGGAGTAAAAATTAAAAGGAGTTTGTGAAAATTTTGAAGGGTGGTTTTTGCGTTTAGTTTTTGAAATCACCTTTATGTCTAAACACTTTTAACTAAAAAAGATAGAGTTGATATATATATAGTTATTTTAATCTTTGAAAACCTACCTCAATTTTGGTAAAGTCAATATAAAGAGGGCTACTCTATTGTTAAGCAACTAGATTATTTAACATAAACTTAATTACTTTCATTTTTTAAAGGTTATAATATAGTTTTTACATTAAGCTTCAGTACTTATACGTTAGTCGTTGTTTTAGGGTTTGACTTATCTTAATCTTTTCTATATGAAATTAAACAAAGTTATACTCAAATTCACAATTGTTTGCTAATTTTTATTTATTTAAGTGCAGCTCAAAATTAATAATTTTTTTAAACAAGTTAGAGCGTCAACAACTTATTTTCTTGAAAATAGTTATAAAAATTGATAACTAATCTTAACATTTAATCTGTTAGCATTAGTTTACTACAAGTAATTATTATGCTTTAGTTTATTTAACATAACAGTTTCATTAGATACTCAAAGTTCTAAGATCAGACTCGCTAGTTTTAAAGGGTGGCCACTAAAATTCAAAAAAAATATAGGGAAATACAAAAATAAAGCAAACTAATAGGGAGATTAACAAACAAAACAAATAATTTTAAATACTACTAACATATTTTTAAGGCACAAAAAGTAAAATATGACTTAAACCGTTTATAATCACAGTCTTAATAAGAAATTTACGAAAATTTAAGGGCTTTTTAGTTCTAATTTTAGTTAAATAAGAAAACTTTAGAAAAATTGTATTTAATATGAAAAATAAAAGAGAATTCTGTTAGGTGGCGCCATAGAGTCACATTTTCAGACTGAAAAAAATTTGATTTTAAATTATTAATAATTTTTTTACTGATCTTTCACCACGCGGTGTCGCTGTTTTGGCTTTTATATTTAATAAAAACTTCAAAATATAACATGCAAAATAAATTACAAAAAATTTTAGCAATTTTCACATATTTTTCAATTTTTTAGGGGTTTACAGGGATTTTTTCAGAATATTGCAGATATTTAGAGATTTATAGGGAATCAACGGGATTTATAAGGAAGTGGGAACGCTGTAAATATTAACTATATATTTTAATTTATTACTAAATATAACAATAATAAGAATTCATACAATACATAATAGGAAACAAATTAATAAAACAATTTTGAGCTTTACACGAATGCATATAACCTATTTAAAACATATTTTCACTTTCGTTAATAAAAAAATTCTAAACACATAACACTATGGAAATTGCAAACATGTTCACAAACAAAAAGGGTCTTTAGAAAAATAATATCATGTTTGTATATTAAATTATTAAAACCAAAAATACGGTTGTTACTGCCCGACAAAAAAAGTTAACAAGAAATAGTAAAAAAAAGAAAAAAAGTCTTAAGTTATTCAAAAAATAGTAATTATCGGGCCTTGAAAATTTGTACACGAGTTATAAAGAATTATAGATCGGGTGACTATTTTATTATGATGTTTTCAATACTTGAAGTATAATTTAAAAGTTTAGAGCGGGAGTTGGCAAACTGTAGCTCCCGGGCAAAAACGTCTAACCCGTATAATTTATAACAAATATGCAGCTTACATTAGATATCTTAAGGTTTTAAACTAAAAAAGGTCTTAGATAACATATACATCAAATTTGTAGCTTACACTAGATACTTTGAGTACAGTAAAACCTGAAACTAAAAATACAGCAGTCTGGAAATATTTTATGTTTTAAAGTTTTACTAAGACTACCTAATGCCTACCGACCCTTGGTTTAAATAAAATGAGAAATGCCTTTTTTTGTTAAGTTCACATTTAAGTTTTGTTAGAATCTTTACTTTCATTTTAAGTATTATTGTGTACATATTTCCAAAAAATCAACCTTATATCTTGTATAATTTTGATGTAACACAAACGTATAACGTCATGATAAATGAAACTTAAAAACTTCATCTAAAATATTTTTTTTGTAAAAACTTGGTAAATCTTCTAATAAAAAATAGCAATCTTATCAAAAAAATCATTAGAGCATTGATCATTGATTATTAAGTCATCGGCAGTTTCTTAATTATACTTTAGTTTTCTGGGTAATTTTTTGGTTTCTTTTTTTCGGGAAGTAACAAGCGTATTTTTAGTCCAATAATTTAAAGTAAAAAACATGTCTGTGAAATGGTTTTGATAAAGGTTCCCAAAATTTCTTAAAATTTACTTGGATAATTTTGTTTTTAGATTGTTCGGAATATCTATAGGTTTATGTATTTTTTATACAAAAAAAATCAAGATAAATAAAATTGTCAGACTTAAAATAACTTGAGAAAATTATGTTTTAAATGCAAATTGTACTTTATCTTTTAATTAAAAACGAAATAAGTAAAACATATTAAATCATAGTACTTGTTTACGTATGAAAAATGAGACGTTACTAGAGACATGTTAAATAAGTTTTAATTTTGTTGTAAGATAACATCATTAAAACAACTTTTTTATTCATTAGATAGTATCCTTAAAAGCGATAGTAATATGATGTACATAAAAAAGTTAATCTATATTTTTCAATTTGTTTTTAATTTGTTGAAAATAACTTCTTTTACTTAACAGAGTTATAGTTGTATTTAGTGGAGATAAAAACTGTGATTAATTATTTTTCAAACGACTAAATGTAAATCCCTTCTATAATTATACTCTTGTGGTGTAAAAACATAATGCACTCATATACAATTAAAAAGAAAAAATATACAGTTATTAAGAAAAATATATATAGTTATTAAACATTTTTAAAAATATTAGGTCAGACTAATCCAATTTAAACTGAATATAATTTACGTTGTCTATGAGTTGTTTGATGACCATATATTAAAAATAGCTTTGTGTAAACTTTTTTTTATTTTTTTTAAGTAAAATAAATTTCCGTCAGTAGGCTAATATGCGTTGTGAGACAAGTTGATACACAATAATAAAAAATGATTACTTATTATAGTACAAATAATCACAATACTTTAATCAGAATATTTATATACCTTTAGCTTACTTTACTTAATGTTTGTTACTTTATTATGAAAAAACTGACTACTTGAAAAGAAATCAATTTTACAGTTTTTATTGTACACAAAAAAAGAATAGACTAAAATTTATATTGAAAACAGAAATTTATTTATTTTTCTGTAAGTCAGTAACTAATGTAAACTATTTTTATTTTCATTTTATTGGTTATGTGTTTTTAAAAATTATGATCAGTAGAATACACAGTAGTAATTTGTTGTGTATAGTTTATAAACTAAAAAAATGATTACAGTTAAATTTAATTTAGCCTTGAATTATTTTTATTAGTATGTAAAATACATACAAAATCTACTGGTACGCACAAAAGTTATTATAAATTAATAGGTACACCTTTCAAAGCTTTGGAAAGCACTAGATACTAGTCAATGTATTGCTTCTGAAAAACATTTTTTAAAGCTCATATACATTAAAATTTGATTATTATTTTTTACCGTTATGCCTCTTTTTACGATCTGATATTGTTTAAAAATAAGTTCTATAAACTAGCCTGATAAAGCGATTAAAGCTATTTTTTTCTGTAATAACTAGCAAGTTTACGGACAAGCCATACAAAAGTTATTTTTTTTAAAACTTAGCCTATAAATTAGATATATGATAAAACAACAAATAACCATGGGAAAGTTGTCCATTGCTGAAATAAGTTAGCTGTTGGTCCTATGTATCGTCTTCAGGCATTGATTTTCGTTTTCATTGATTTGTCCATGCAATTCAATCCATGTCAGCTGAAATTTGTAAAATGGTGTTTTATGAAAATGTTTTTAATGTAGATTTGTGTTCAATAATAGTTATAAAAAGTTAAAAAAAGTGAAATAAAAACAGTTTAAAATGTAATCTTATGAGACAGGTCAGTTTTGTATGAAGAACTTTCGCACGGAAGCTCAATTTTTACGAGTAAAAGTTTAACACAAAGAATAAATTATGCACGGTCAATTTTTCAAGTCACAGCTACAATCGTCAACCGCCACTCACCTAGCTGGCAGATGGAACCGCTTACAGACAAAGGGTTACAGGTAACAGTGAAAATGAAATAAGCAACTTGCTAAAAAACTTTTAAATTTTGTAGTAATTGCGGAGAAGTGTTCAACTAATAAGAATGTAAGACAAAGCCAAATAACTAAATTTGTGAAAATAAGGTAAAACAAATAAAGAGGTCAATTTAAAAAAGGATCAAATATAAAGTTTCAGCTTCAGTTGTTAAATGGTTTGCATGTAAATACTTAAGGAAAAATGTACTAATAAAAGTTTTTACGTAGCCCCACCACTAGCGGCCGTGCACCGATTTTATTTTTTGCAGCTTGGTGTACACAGAATTTGATTAGTTTGACGACCACTGCATTATAGTACGAATTCGCAATGTTTTTGACACAACGGATTAATTTCTGAGAAAAAGCTGATTAGTTTGAATTGAACTTATCATACTCTATAAAAGTTTAAAACTAATAGTTTTCCTTGTATACCGTACAATAATTTCAAGTCTCAAATAATTTAAAAACGTCTTAGTATAAAACATATGTAAGACAGCATTAGAATTTTTTATACTAATTAGGTGACAAATATAAACATATAATAAGACAGTTAGAACAGGGGTAGCCAAACTACCGCGATTAAAATAAAAGTTTGGTCTGCTGTAACAAAAAATGCAGTAAACATTTTAATCTATTTTGATAAAATTTTGATTAGACAACTCTTTAGTTTTCATAATTGTTATTCTTTTTTTTTTAATTGTAGTATAAATGTGAACAAACTTTGTAGTTTTAAGAAAATAACTACTTTTCATAAACGTAAAAAATAAATATATTTTTATTGTAAAATGTTTTACTGTTTTGTCTAAACACGATAAGAAGTATAATGAAAAAAAAATTGAAGTGACTTAAAACCGCTTTTATAAATTTTCTTCTTTTAAAAATAATTATGTATGAGTTGTTGAGGTACTAATAATAATAACCAATTATAACAAAAACAAAAAAGTGATTGCTCATTAAATTGCGCCCTTTATGTATAATTTAAACTAAAACTCTGACTAAATCTACTAAAATATGACTAAACTATAAAAATATACAATTATATCAGATATCATTATATACTATTGTTTAACTAAACTAAAATGCTGACTCTAATGATTTACATTTCAAAAAAGTTAAAACTAATAATTTTTTTTATATAGCGGTGAGTAAATAAATTTTGAGCCTCAAAGAATGTAAAAATGGCTAGTTATAAGACATACATGTTATATAATAACTAATAAAACATTCAATTTTTTATTACTTAACAATAACAAAAAGTTGTTGTAACATTTTCAAACCTCTTTAGATTAATTCACGAATAGATTGAGTTTTTTTATAAATCTACCAAACGGTAAACTATTTAAGAACTACTTTCAACTGTTTAAGTTAACAGAAGAAGATATGCGAAAAATGCGAAGTGACTTAATTCTGCACTTCTAGCTTTGCCTCATCTTAAACATCGTTCTTATGAAATGTTGAGTTTGTACATACGTTTATTAATTGATTAAAAAAAAAAGATATGCCACTTAAGTTGCGCCCTTTTTGCGTAACTAAAACTAAAACTCTGACCAAAACTACGATCTGCAGTAAAAATAGTGATAATCAAACGACTTCTGTGTTAGCATTTAACACCAAACATAATTTTTGATAAAGCTTTCTGACATTGCTTACGAAACCTTTAAAATTAAAAAGTATTCAATACATCTGTATAATTTGGTTAACTTAACAATCTTTGAATAGTTGAAATGTTATAATACACTAAATATATAATAAATAAATACATGGTTGCCACTGATCAAGCTGAGAAAATTTTCCTGACTTTTCCTGACTTTTTCCTGACTTTTTACAAAAATTTTCCTGACTTTTCTAAATCAAACTCTTAAATTAAACTTATTCTAAAATACATAATCTAACACTTGAAACTATATAAAACTTTCAATCTTATTTTAATACAGGTTAAAAACAACAATTTTTTTGCTGAATTCTATCATCAAACTTCCAGTACACCACTTAAACCATCTGTGTATGATTGATGTTTGTAATAAACAGCTCTATCAGCAAAATACTTGTATTATTACCTTATAAACAGAGCTTGTCTGAAAAAAGACACAATTTTTTAGCTTTGCCTAGCATAAATGTATCTAAATAAACGAAACGACATATAAGGAACTTTTACAGTTAAAACCTTAAATCAATAAGGAACTTTTACAACTCAAACAATAACGAACTTTTACAGTTAAAACATAAAAACAATAAAGAACTTAATAAAATACTGTTTTTTTATATGTATGTACTAAACTTATTTTCTCCTTTTTTATTAGCACTTCAACCTCTTCATCAAATGATGATATGGTTTCCTTCATCTGAACTGCATTCCGCTTCATTTTCTTGGCAGTTAAAATCATTTGCCTCACTTTATTTAAATCGCTCTCATCTGCTACTCCTACACTTGTTGAAGAGAATCTTTTTCTCTAAATCAAGCCACAACTTATGGGCTTCATTTCTTTTTTTTTGGCACTCATTTATTTTTACATTCATTTATAAAATATTTACTCTTATCATTTAGTTTAAAATTTGTAACAAATAAGTTATACTCTTATTTACTTTAAAAACTTAAGTTACTCTACAAAAGTACAAATAATAAGTAAACTTAATCTTGGAATATACCTCTCTTATAAATTAACTTATTTTATAAATTTAAAGAACTTTAAAAAAGTTATAAAAAGGTAAAGTATTCACATTAACTAGTTACATAAAATACTAAACTAGCTGCTTAGTTGTAAAGAACTGAATTATTAACTTAAACAAAAAACACTTTGATTCTAAAATTATGCTAAATAAACTTTTGTGTATATATCACAGTTTCACTATGGATCAATCATATACAGAAAATTATACAGATCATCAATACTAAAAAGCTTACAAAATCTGCTTGTTCAAGTAGGGTACTTGTTCAATATGTTAATAGAATTTTTTTGCAGTTTTGTAAAGGATATTTTACTAATTTGTACCAGATGAAAGCATTGGAAATAAAATTAAATATTTTTATAAATTTCTAGGAAAATTTTGGTTTTTTTTTCTGATTTTTAAGGAATTTTAATTATTTTTTACCGTTTGAAGGTTTTGGAAAACAATAAATTTTGTAAATTTAAACTGACAAATTTCCTGACTTTTCCTGACTTTTTTTTAAAACCCCCCATTTTTTCCTGACTTTTGTCATTTTTTAAAATTTTTCCTGACTTTTCCTGATTTCCTGGCTTTTCCTGACCGAGTGGCAACCCTGTAAATATTTATAATTAACAGTGTTTTTAAATTTACTCAATTATTTATGTCTATAAAGTAATTTATGGCCACATAAATTACAAAACTAAAAACTATATATCGCACAGCATTTTTTACACCTTTAGTTAAAGTTTTAAGTTGATGGCAAAATATTAAATTGTATTTAAGTATTATTTAAATTATAAAAGCCTGAATAGTTTAAAAACAATAAGAATACCTTTAATAACTTTTATTGTCTTCTGATCGCGAGCTAAGATTAACAATATTCTTTGCAAAAAAGATGTATATAAGATGAGTTTAAGTTAAACTAACCATCTTAAAGTAAAAGTACTTTATATATTTTTTATAACACAAATTGGACTACATTATATAAGTTACTATTAATTATATTAAATGTATAATTATCATTAAAACAGCTTTGTAATATTTTCAGTTTACCTAAGCAGTTTTGTTGAACTTAATTACAGAAATTAAATTTGAGTACTTTATCCGAAAATGTGAATAAACTTGTAATAAAACATTAGATCGCATAGTTAAGCTCTAGTTCAGTAACTCATAATAAACTACAATACTTTTATTAGTAAAAAACTCTATTGTTCAACATCAAAAATATTTTAATGTGAATATTTTATCCAACATCGTTTGTTGTATTATTACGTCATACACGAGTAAATCCATTGATAATAATCATCCGTAGTAAAACAAAGTATTCAAAAAGCGTGATCTGTACTTAAATTAATTGATAAAAATAAATTTTGAATAAACATTTTGTAAGAATTCTTATAACTAGAAGCACTCCCAATTTTTGAACAGTTGAATAATATTACAACAAAAACTACTATAGTTTATTTTTATGGTAAATCTAAATGCAGCAAACAAAAAGTAAAACAATAGTGTTTTTGCAAAAAAGAATAACAAACATCAATGCTCTAATGCAAAACAATATTTGAGTTTTTTGATAAAATATTTGCACTCGAATAGAAGTGCTTGCGAGGTGTAATTTACTTTACGGAGTAATAAACATAAACATAAATTCTGGACAGATGATATACAATTGATTTAGCCGAACTGAAGTAGAATTAAATTAAATCAGTATTTAATCAGCTTTAAAGGTTATTTAAATTACTTATATTTAGCTTATTTTTTTGTTATCATAAACCCAATATAACGTAACAACACCTAAACAAAAATATACACACAAGCAAAACAAGTTGCGTCATAGCATTTACTAAATCTATTAGCAAATACACTAAATGCAACTAGAAAGTTAAGTAAAAATAAAATGTGATCAAATAAAAATCAAATTTAACTATTTAAACAACTTATCAAAACATGAAAAATTACCATAAAAACATTGCTTTTGGTTGAAAGCTGGTAGCCCCCTCCACCCTGTAAACCCTCGCCTAACAATCCGCTGCAAAAGTCTTTTATTTAATCAAAAGTTTCCAAACTTAATTGTGTGAAATTTTTTATGATTTATTTTCTAAGATATATTCATTAAGCTATAGTTTAAAAAAGCGCTTTTTACGCAACAAACGTTGTGTTCAAAGTTCATTTTATTTGAAAGTCTTTACGGTAAAAAACTAAGTAGTATGACTAAAAAACAAAAGTTACGAACTTTGAATTTTTACGATAAATAAATACCTTCGAGCATTTTGACAAGTATAACATGAATTTTTAGCTAAGAAAAATGAAAAGAATTATAGATAGTCTTAAAGTTTTTACTACATTTTTTTAAAGATACTAATATTTTTGGCGGATTTTACTGCCATTTAAAAGTTATTATAGACTCTTATGCTTATGATAGGATGTTTTATAGCTCGAGGCTTTTTATTATTTGCGACATAATAAATATAAACTAAAGTTGTATCCGAGAAAAATTTAATAAGTAATAGATATTACGAATACTATCACTATTCATCTTGGGAATATTAATTTTTTGGCGGATTGCACCACCATTCAAAAGTTCTAGCTAGAAACTCTTATGCTAATGATAGGTTGGTTTATAGCTCGAGGCTTTTTATTATTAACAACAAAAGTGAATTATCGTTTGCAAAATATTGCTTGTTACGTCACAAAGACGGTCAAATGCACACAAATTACACGAGAGAAGAGAAAGTAATTGTTTTTATTTTAAAAGTATACAAGCAAGTTGATGACTTCACAATGTTGGTCAATACTCTAAGGCTGCTTTTTCTACAAACAGTTTTTTACCAATACGCTTACGTCATTTATAACTAAAAATGTTAATGTTTGGGTTAAATTACGCGTTTGAGTAAAGGTTTGAAAATAGGCTATAATAAAATTAAAAGTAATTCAAGTAAATAAAGAAAATCACCGAAACTTGCGGTTTAGAATCTACACTTATATAGAGCAGTTCTATAAATACCGCCATTACTTTTAAGCTTTCTTACTTTCTAAAGAAGAATTGCATATGAAAACAGATATATGCAAGTGTTTGTAAAATCTCATTAGTTACCACAAATTTGTTTTAATGCCGTTTTTGTATACATTTTTGCCTTTTATTAGTATAAAGTTAGGGTTTTCAACAAGTTTAAATATTAAATTGATAGTAATCAAGAGTAATCAACTTAATGAGTTTTTTTTTTGGTTTTAAAATAATTGCATTTACAAATAAACAAGTTTAAGTTAAAAGTTTTCTTACGTTTTATATTTTATACTTTACTTATACTTATGTGTACTATTTTAAACCTGATCGGAAAAAAAAAATGTCACAAACTTAAAAGTATGTTTTTTATTATTATTATTCTAATGCTGAATTTATCAAGTTATACGGTTTTAGTTAGAAATAAACCTTTGGAACTTTTATTTACAGTTATAGACCAGGGTAGTCTGAAATAGGATATAACTAATAGGTAGCCCGAGTTTAACTATCATAACAATAATAACAAAATAAATGGGTAATTATTAAAAAGGTTATCATTTTAATAAGGTTAACATTTTAATAAGGAGAATATTATTTTATATGTATTTCCAACGATAGTGAAAAAAAAAAGAGTTCTGGAAACTCTTGTGTAGATAGGAGTTTATATTATTAAAACATACTAATACTTTTTATTGTAAACTTAAAATTGTATTAAAATATTAAATAGATAATATAATGGTATTTTAAATACGTTTTTAACTAAAAAATATAAATAATACAAATTACAACTTATTTACTTTATTGATTTAATGAATTCAAACCTTTGCAATATTCTTAGCCTGCAACTTGTTATGAGCTTCAACCGATTGTTTGCTACTTTCTTCTCTTCTATAGCTTCTTCTTCGGTTAACGCCATCGTTCGTTACTCTGTTTGAATAAAACTTTATTGACTAAAACATAGTATTAAAGTTTTTATATTTATTATTGTGTATGAATTGTCTGAAGTAAAAAAATATATTGAGTTGTGTTGAGTTAGGAAATTTTAATGAATTACTGTGTTTAGCAAGTATTAAAAATTATTTTACTTAGTTAGTTGAAACTAAAATTATTAAATATTTTGAATTTTTTAAGAATAATTTTGTATAAACTTATAAGTTTTTCAAAACAATGATTTATAAACCAAGTAACCATACATGACTATTAAAACCTGAATTAAACAAAAACCAACTTACGAGAAAGTTGCACAATTTGCCTTAATTCAACGTTATCCTGACTCATCTAAACCGCTTGCTGGCGCCATCGCCCCGTCTTAACAAGGCCCGGACCTTCTTCATTTATTGAGTCTTGATAAAAATTGTCTTGCGCTGCACCTAAGAAATTATTTATTAAACAATATAACAAAAATTACTTGCAAACAAAAACTAAAAACGATTTATAAAATTGAGAATGTGAGGTGTATGTCTAGCTTGTGAGTTAGAAAAAATAAATTAAATAACTTATATATATTAAGAATTGTATATCAAGTAGCAAGGTTTGGGTTTAGTATGTGTATTATATTCAGCTGCTAGCAAAATATTGTGTTATTACAAAACATTTTATGTAAAGCAAGGGTTCAAACAAAAAAGTTAAAATATTTTGATAAGGAAATCCATAAAATAGAAGAAATCTATAAGGAAATTATCAAAAAAACAATGAATTTTAAGCGTTACAAATATCTTTTAAGGTACGTAGAGTAAAATATGTTCTAAACTAGGGGTCGGTAGCCAATTGGTGCTTGCGGGACAAATTTAAAGTTTCAAAACTTTATATTTAGTCACATTTTAAAAATCTCCAGGTTTTAGTTTTAGTCACGCACAATAGAACATTGTCTTACTTTTATTCACTTTATTAATTTAAATGACTTTTAGCTATATACAGAAGGCTTTTTTAATTTAACATGTTTATTGAAATAAAATTTACTTTTACTTAAACAATTAAGTCTTAATTAACTATTTACTATTTTAAAAGCTGAACACACTTGCTAGTAGGAGGCAGCCCTATGACAAAATATTAGTGCTTTAACAGAAAAAAGCGTGATTTATTTTAAATTCAAAACAAAGCTTCAAACTAGTATGAGCTAGCCTGATTTTTACAAATTTTATACAAGTTTGAAAATGTCCAAGTGTAAAGCAGCACTAAAAATTATGTTTTTATTTAATACTAAATCTATTAAAAAGTTGCAAAAATCATTTAACACAACAATACAGAGAAAAAAAATCTTAAAAATTTTATTAGTTTTAACCATAGAAAAATTAGCTTTTTTTTTCTATTTTATCATCATCTTTTCTTACTGGTTTATTTGTGAAAACTCGTTTTTTTGTGTGGTAACCATGGCATATGTAAAATAAAAAAAAATTGTACTATATGTCACCCCTTTAAAAATGTAAAACAAAACCATGTCATTAATACTGTGTCATTATATATTCTTATTCTTAGTAAAACTAGTATCGTGTACTTTTATTACAAAGAAATGCATTGTTGAGTACGGCGTTGTTCTATGAAATTAAGTATAAATACAGAATAATATATTTAAACTGCTATTTAAGTTTATAAGGATCAGGACTTGCATTTTTAACAGAGAAAAGAAAGTTAGTCTTAATGAGTAAAATTAGTCTTAGTGAATCAGCCTGGGTTTACTAAAAAATGTTTTCAAGCTTAAATGCAGTTGCCTTCAATACCAGTGTGCGATTTTAAAACTTATATGTATACAACTATTATGAATACTTTTCTAGTTCATAGTACCTTCAAGACAAAAAAAAAAACTAAAACTGTAAATTGAAAAACACATACATTATATATTTTCTTTGCAGCTCTTTAAGCCAAAAACTTAGCCTGATGATCAAAACCTAGGCAGAGTTTTAAAACTAAAAAAAATTCAACTGATATTTTTTTTCAGAGTATCAAGAAGTTCCACCATAAAACTTTCTTTCGGTAGTCTTAAATTGGGCACAATGGTTTATGTGATAATTGCGAGATGTTAAAAAATCCAAATAAAAACTATAAGGTCGCATTTTTAGGGTCCCATATCTTGGTTGAAAAATTGAATTCCGCTAAGATGAAACTTACATAAAATCATTTAAAATTTTACAAAGGGTGTTTTTGTGGTATTTACCCTTAAAAAACGTCACTAAAAAATCAAAGATCATTGTGTTTATAAGCATATTAGTGTGCATAAGAATCGATTTAAAGTGCACAGAAAACCTATGTAAAAAATCAAAACGACTCAAAATCGTAAAACAAACATATTTGCTTTATTTATTTTTATTATGATGTTTTAAATATTTTTATTGTCAATATTTAAATATAAAACAAAGTAAATATATCCATTATAAAATCGTGGGTATAAACTACATGCTAAATAAAACATTTAAGGTCTAAAAAAATAAAGTATTAGTTCATTGTTGTGTATTTCTTTTAAACAAAATAGAAAAAAATCCGATTTAGTTATTTTTTTTAACAGTTATTATATAAATAACTTACTGAATCCAAGTACTTTTGAAACTTATTTTAATTCAACCAGTTGATGTTAAAAGAAGGAGTTTATTATCTAAACAGATAAAAATCACTGCAAGAAAGCTAATCTGTATTTTTTTACATTTTAGTCTTAAGCAGTAAATTTTGTATTAGGTTTTAAATGCTTTCTAGTGACTATAAAGAAAAATATATTCACTTGCCGAAAAAAATCGACTCTAAAATATTTTGTTAGGCAAGACACATTTACATGGTCGCGGGCTGCAGATTGTTCTTTTGCGAACAACACTCCATAAAAAAACGTGCTCGAGGGCTGCAGTTTACTGACCCCTGTGCTAAACCGTTTACAGTCTTATTAAGAAAATTACGAAAATTCGAGGGTTTTTGAGCCTTAATTTTAGATAAATAAGCAAACTTTAGATAAATCTTATTTAATTAAAAATAGGAAAAAAAAACGCTAGGTTGCGCCTAGAAATAACACTTTCGTAATGCGACTTCAAAAATTTTGATTAAATATTTAGTTTCTCTTACGTTTTTTCACCACGCAGTGTCGCTGTTTTAGTTTTAAAACTTTAATCGCCAAGCAAAATATCGTAATTTCTAGGGACTAATGTTTTTCAATTTTTTAGGGACTTATGAGGATTTTTTCAGAACTTTGCAAATTCATAAGGATTTATATGAAGTTGGAGCCCTGGTTTAGCTTGTGCACTTAGTATTTATTATTTTAATAAAAATATCAAAAAACAAACACTTAAGGCTTCATTGCAAAACGTCCAATAGCCGCAACCGATTAGACTCTAGAGCTCTAAGCTAAGTTTGAGTGGTACTAATTACTTTAACATTAATTAATGCGTTTTGTAGAATGGCTGGTTTTCTATGTATGTAACCTATTTAAATTTTAATAATTAGTTACTAAATACAACCTTCTGAACATTTTCCCCACATCCCCGTTATCTTCCTCACGAAAGACAATCGGAACATTCCTTATATCCTGATTTCTTTTCTCGTAAATTGATTCATTCCGTCATCACTACCATCTCGTCTGTGTGCAGACCTGTGTGAAGTTATATTTGGTTACAGTGTGATGTCATAATCCTTTTAATGGGTAAAGTGTATATTTTTTAATTGTGTTTTTTAGTTCAGCTCTAATAATGGAAGTATAATCTTTTAATAACTTATATAAATTTCAATTTTAAAAGAAAATTGGCATTAACTTTCTATTAGGAGTTACAAAATTTCATTATTAATGAGTAAATTTTACTAAAAAAACTTGAAATATAATTTAAATATACTACATTAGGAGGAATTAAATCTGACCATTTTAACATCATCAAGAGTTTGTTTAATTGCATCATAACCTGATATATTCGTATAACGCTGAATTTATTTTATTTTATACAAACCTAACGTTTTGCACGCTAGTACTAATTTATGAAGTTTAGAAAAAATAACATGCCTTGTTTACATGTCGGTAATCACAAAATTATATATATATATATATTAGTAGATTAAATGATATACTGTTTTAAATTAAATATTCAATTGAATTCACTTAAACTTAGCTGTAGATCTTTATTATAGTTTAATCATTTACATTTATATTACATAAATTTATACCTGACTGCAGGTTTTCACTTTAGAATTTAGGTACCTCAAATCCGTTTCCAAGTTGGGCGCGTTCAGTTGTAAGGCAAGTCTGTGACGAAATAACATTCATATGAATATAAATTTAATTAATAAATTGAATTATAATTGAATTATAAAACTAATTTTAAATTTATAAACTATAACTAATTAAAATATATTTATCATGTTACGTTCCAACTGTACACAATTTGACAACCATGGTTGCCACTGATCAAGCTGAGAAAAATTTCCTAACTTTTCCTGACTTTTTCCTGACATTTTACCAAAATTTTCTTGTCTTTTCTAAATCAAACTCTTAAATTAAACTTATTCTAAAGTACATAATCTAACCCTTCAAACTATATAAAGCTTTCAAACTAATTTTAATACAGGTTGAAAAAAAGTTTTTTGCTGAATTCTATCATCAAACTTCCAGTACATAACTTAAACCATTGTGTATGATTGATGTTTGTAATAAACAGCTCTACCAGCAAAATACTTGTATTATTACCTTATAAACGCAGCTTGTCTGAAAAAAGACACATTTTTTAGCTTTTCCTAGCATAAATGTATCTAGATAAACAAACAACATATAAGGAGCTTTTACAACTTAAACCTTGAATTAATAACAAACTTTCACAACTAAAATCTTAAACAGTAACAATTTTTTACAGTTGAAAAAATCTTAAAACAATAAAGAACAAATTTTTTTAGAATTTCCTAGCATAAATGTATCTAAATAAACGAAACGACATATAAGGAACTTTTACAATTAAAACCTTAAATCAATAAGGAGCTTTCACAACTCAAACCTTAAAACAATAACAAACAAACTTATACAGTTAAAACATTGAAACAATAAAGAACTTAATCAATACTGTTTTTTTAAATGTATGCCCTAAAATTTATTTTCTCCGTTTTTTTTATTAGCACTTCAACCTCTTCATCTAATGAATATATGGTTTCCTTCATCTGAACTGCATGCCGCTTCATTTTCTTGGCAGTTAAAATCATTTGCCTTATTTTATTCAAATTGCTCTCATCTGCTGCCCCTACACTTGTTGAACAGAATCTTTTCTCTAAATTAAGCCACAACTTGTGGGCTTCATTTACTTTGGCACTCATTTATTTTTACTTTTATTTATAAAATATTTCCTCTTATCATTTAGTATAAAATTTGTAACAAATAAATATACTCATATTTACTTTAAAAACTTAAGTTACTCTACAAATATAAAAATTTTAAGTAAATTTAATCTTGGCATACCTCTCTTATAACTTATTTTATAAATTTAAACAACTTTGAAAAATTATGAAGAGGTAAAGTATAGACATTAACTTGTTACATAAAGTA
Source organism: Thalia democratica (assembly GCF_965202585.1). Lineage (NCBI taxonomy): Eukaryota > Metazoa > Chordata > Thaliacea > Salpida > Salpidae > Thalia > Thalia democratica. The sequence continues at coordinate 106,361,108 of NC_139165.1, forward strand.
CTAAACTAACTTCTTAGTTATAAAGAACTCAACTATTTACTTAAAAAAACACTTTATTTCTAAAATTATGCTAGATAAACTTTTGTGTATATATCACAGTTTCACTATGGAAGTTTCCTTGCTACAGATCATCAATACTAAAAAGCTTAGAAAGTCTGCTTGTTCAAGTAGGGTACTTGTTCAATATGTCAATAGAAAATTTTTGCAGTTTTGTGAAGGATATTTTACTAATTTATACCAGATGAAGGCATTGGAAATAAAATTTAATATTTTTGTAAATTTCTAGGAAAATTTTGGATTTTTTTTCTGACCTTATAGGACTTTTAATTATTTCTTACCATTTAAAGGCTTTGGAAAACAAAAAAAAATTTGTAAATTTAAACTGACAAAACCTGACTTTTTTTTTAAATTATCATATTTCCTGACTTTTCCTGACTTTTTTTCAAAACCCCCCGTATTTTCCTGACTTTTGTCATTTTTTTAAATTTTTCCTAATTTCCTGATTTCCTGACCGAGTTGCAACCCTGGCACAACATAAACCATACTTTTATCTAAAGATAAAAAAAATACTGCACTATTTTTTAGTAACAGTAAGTTAAGACAAAACTTTTTTTAATCTTCACAACAAATCTAAACGATATGTGCTCAAAATACATTGTATTCTATGTAAATTAATATGATTTATTTTAAATTAATTTCAGTTTTTTAAAGCAAACCATTTTAGGCTAACTTAACTAGTCGAAAAAAATAATTCAAAGTGAATTTTTGTTTTATATCAAAAAAATTTAACAGCTGTGCGGTATGACCAATTGAATTTATATGAAAATTATTTAAAACATGTTTTGTAATTTATTTAAAATTAACCATTCTTGGCTTAATTGTTGTACTTGTGGATGAACCAGGCCACCTGCAATCTCCGTTCCTTGACAACCTCCTAGTTACCGGCAACCTGTTTTTATGATGGAAGTCATAATGGAATTATTATTGTTAAAAACTAAGAATGTTTTAAATTAAGTTATTAGAACATTTTAAAATTAATAAATGTAAATTTTGTTTTTAAAGACAATTAATAAACGCTTTACATATATCATTTTGTATAATTTAACTAGATTATATGTTGGTTCTGTTTCAATGTTTAATTTGTAATTAGTAGTTTTTTAAATGTGTGGTATAATTAAGAGTAGAAAGTGCTGGCAACTTACGCAGATCAGTTTGTTTTAAATCTACAATACAAAATGTTATTTTGAAAATCATATTTGTTTGCGAGCGTTTTTGCTAGTTAAAAGTATTACATCATTTATTTAAAAACAGTATATTTCAACTCTATATTTATGTAGTTTAATCTTTAATTAAAACGTTTTTCACTAATATTGGTAGTTTTTAAATGTGTGATATGATTAAGAGTAGAAAGTACTGGCAACTTACGCAGCTCAGTATTTTTTGAATGTAAAGTTAAAAACTTTATACAAAATGTTATCTTGAAAGTTAAATTTGTTTACGAACCATTTTGCTCCTTAAAAATATTAAACCATGTTTCTTAATACATTACATTTCAACTTTAAATTAATTTACTTAAATCTTTGGTTAAAACTTTTTCTATAAATATTTTTACATGACATCGTTAAACATTACAAAAGTCAATTTAAAACAGCAAAAAAAAGTTATATACAACTGATATTAAATTATAATATAATTTCAAAGATGAATTATATCACGTTTATGAAATAAACAACAATTTTAGATATTTTGAATGCTTATTTATAATGTTTATTAGTTGGTTACTAATTATAATGTTAACCATGTTATTATAAATTGAGTATTTAAAAACTTTTACTTTACATATTATTTAAGGCTATATACTACACCTAATATATATTCAATAAACAACACTATACTGAAATCAAACTAAATAAAACTGTTCAAATGTTTGCTACATTAATTTTTTTTATAACAAAAAACACCATACTTGTACCACATGGGTAATGAAATCAACATTTGATTTTATAAATGTTAAGCTTGTGAATAAATATGGAATTTTTGTAACAATAAACAATTTTCTGAACTCCCAAAACAATATTGTTTATTCAAAGAAGTTAATTTCATTCCGACGCGTATATATCGGCGTTTGTCTTTCAACTACGCGTTAGTTAATTAGAGCTCTTTCTGCAGCTTGCAGTCTTCAAGTTACGATGATCAATTGAAGTAGACGTTTAAACAAGTTAAAATCAATATCTAGTTTCGAGAATTAAAAACATCAAGGATCGAGCATTAAAACGCCTACATTGTTACTATTTCATACTACTTTACGATTGTTAATACTGTTTATAGATTTTATTTGTGTCGTGATTTAATAGTTTCTTTCTTCAGAACCAATAATTATTATTTTAAATAAAGTAACTGCATTGATTCAAAGTATGTTTTATTCATAACTTAAGAACAAGTTGTTTTAAGTAAGACCAATATTTGTAAGTATAGTACTCTAAGCTATTATTAAGTAATACACGTAGTTTAGTAAGTACTTGGTAACCACATATTTAAGACCATAAACATAACTAGAATTATAAGTACATCACTGTGGTTATAGTTTCAATAATATGAAACATTATCTCGATAAGAGGCCCGACGTGGTGTCTAGTGTAACCAATCTATGTATTAAGGGTAATTTAATGGGGATAGATATTTTTAGATAGGATAAATACATCTAAGATACTCAAAAGTCAACAAAAGTTTATTTACAAATATAAAACAGTCACACGACACACTAACTAAAACTACAGTTGAACACAAGTAACAAGAAGTATCTTAAACTAAAGAAAACGAAGTATTTCAGACTTAAACTTAAACATTTTATAATACAACATTTCGAGCTTTACCAAACACCAATGATACTGCTACTGCGAGTAAATGCAAGTAAAATTCCGTTTTATAAGCACTGAAACAAATGTAACTCCTAGCAATAAAAAATGTTTTTGTTTTTTCAATACTGGAAGCACGTCACGAAATCTGCGTAAAACAGTTTACAACATCCGCTTTATAATAAGAAAATGAAATGTTAATATCATTACATTATTTCTTTTTTAATTTTCAATTTAGTGTTTAAAGCCTGGTTTTAAATAACTTTAATCCTTAAAATCCTACTTAACTTTAAACTTTTTTTAAGTGTTAAAAGCGCGGGTGAAAAAAAAGTAAAAAAAAAAGAAACTGAATAACTTATTATATCAAAATTACATAATTTACAAAAACTAAGAAAAAACACAACATAAGGACTAAGTAACAATGATAGTCATTTAGTTGTCTTCGGCTTGTTGTCCTTAGGCTTGTTGTCATCGGGCTTCTTGTTTTCGGGCTTTTTGTCCTCAGGCTTGTTGTCCTCGGGTTTGTTGTCATCGGGCTTCTTCTCTGGTGGTTAATAGAGGCTATGAAGCATCAATTGGATCTTTGAGAACGTCTTGTTCTTTTAGGAAACATTTGACTTTCTGTCTTCTAGCTGGTTTGTAGAATCAGCAAAACACCACATCGATTGGCTTTGTAAATAATGACAGCAGGAATTTTTGATTGTGACGTCATAGAACAAACACAAAATATTTATTTTTTTTTGTCTATTGTCGTACTTATAAACAAAATTTTTTTTTAAAGTTTTATGCAGTAGTAAGGTGTTACGTGTTCTTAAAAGCTGTGGTTATCAAACGACAATTTGCTTCAAACAAAGTTAAAAAGATACAAACGCAACAATTTATTTAACAAGCGACGACTGCTAAATTTAAGGGGAGTTTATTTTTGATTTTTTCAAAAGAAAAATTTTAACACAATTTTATACTTGAACTTGAAACGAGTAATAAAATAAGGCAAATTACTTATCTTTTTACGATTAAGAAAGTTGAAACTTCATGCAAACATATTTTTAAACTTCAGCAACATTCTGATTTAAAACAAATACTATCTATTCTTTAGAACAATCAATCAGCAGATCAAAACAATAAACTAGTAGTAGTAAACAAATAGAAAAATCTGTTTTATCAGCTAAAACACAGACGTTATTGAGAACAACTATTCTGTTGTCGTAATTCTAAATTTTATCGCGGTTCTTACTTTACGTTTCTATGCTTAGAAAAATATTTATATTGTTCTATCTTGGCAACTTATAAAATGCAATTTTGCACTAACATACTGCTTCCCCTGACGACTTATGTAAATTGCAACACCTTCAAAAAAACATTTTGCACTTGAGTAAAAAGACTGTGCATTTTATGATCGAAATACTGCGCCCCCATTGCGGCTTATGTTAGTTGCAACATATATTATGCACTTAACTAAAAAGATCAAGCTTTTTAGAATCAAAATACTGCGCCCCAATGCAACTTATGTTAGTTGCAACATATATTATGCACTTAACTAAAAAGACTAAGCTTTTTAGGATCAAAATACTGCGCCCCAATGCGACTTATGTTAGTTGCAACATATATTATGCACTTAACTAAAAAGATAAAGCTTTTTAGGATCAAAATACTGCGCCCCCATGCGACTTATGTTAGTTGCAACATATATTGTGCAGTTAGAAGAAGAAATATTATGCTCGTTAGCAAATAAACTATGCATTTAAGCACTAAAAAAACATATACAAAAGTATAAAGAGAAATAACCGCAAAATCATAAAGTATTTTTAGCAAAAAATTCTTGACATCAAGCTTCTCTTTTGATAAAACTCAATAAACCACTACAACACACTTGTATTGTAATTGTAGACTTGCTGTTTCAAATTACAAAGTTTTTCACACAATTTTTCTTACTATTATCACAGTAAAATGACGCATAGTAAAGTATTATCGCAAAATATTCTGTCAAAGTCTTAAACTCTTTAAAGGCTTGTTTAGTAATAAACTAAAGTTTTTTTTTTTGCTGCGTTTTTCAATTGATAAGGCACTTAATTCATTATAGAAAAATAATAAAGTTTAGGCCACTCATGGTCTCCAATGTCTCGATAAGAGGACCCGACGTGGTGTCTAATGTAACCAATCTATGTATTAAGGGTAATTAAATGGGGATAGATATTATTAGATAGGATAAATACATCTAAGATACTTAAAAGTCAACAAAAGTTTACTTACAAATATAAAATAGTCACACGACACACTAACTAAAACTACAGTTGAACACAAGTAACAAGAAGTATCTTAAACTAAAGAAAACGAAGTATTTCAGACTTAAACTTAAACATTTTATAATACAACATTTCGAGCTTTACCAAACACCAATGATACTGCTACTGTAAGTAAATGCAAGTAAAATTCCGTTTTATAAGCACTGAAACAAATGTAACTCCTAACAATAAAAAATGTTTTTGTTTTTTCAATACTGGAAGCACGTCACGAAATCTGCGTAAAACAATTTACAACATCCGCTTTATAATAAGAAAATGAAATGTTAATATCATTACAACCTCAATATACGGCTGAAAAAAGTCATGTTGATGGTTAATGGACAATTTTTATTAAAAAGAAACTTTCATTTTAGTATAAGCTTATATGTAAAAAGTTTAAAAATTTGGAGCATAGCATACCAGCAAAAAAAAGTGCAGTAAGTTTTTTGAGAATACAGAAATGTAAACAAAAAATATTTTTACAAAATATTTTTTTCAAACTAAAACAAATTGACTCAAGAGTTTTAAACTTTGTTCGCTACAAAAAATGTTTTTTCTTCTTCAATGCACTACCGCTAGTACATATTTGTAACACAAACGGGAGTTTTTGCTCAAAACGCCTTAAGCATTTTAGTGCGAACACAAAGAAACACCTGGAGTAATGATTTTCGTCACACAAATAAAACATTAGTTGTCTATAATACTTTTAAAAGTGATTTTATAACTTTAATGTTTTATATTTTACTGAATATAAAGTTTTAAAATTCAAGAACAAATAAGGATAAACAATTGACTTTATGTTCTTAAAAACAAACCTTAACATCTTCTTCTTTTCTGGCTGACAATTTTCGAGTGGCTGACAAGTTGTAAAATTTTCGAGTGGCTGACAACCTCAGTACATGCGGTTGAGTTCCTGCTGTTTGGGCGAACCTAATGTTATTTAAGCTGTACTTTATTTTGAACAAAATAGTTGTTAACATTTTCATATCAACAAACTTTTAGATGACTTAATACAATTTTCCTGCAATTATACTTAAACTTAACATTTAATATTTTAAAATATTTAAGAAATGTTTAAAGTTTACTAAAAGAATAAAATTAAAAGAAAAATACTTGTTGACAACAGGCGTTGCTAGTTCAGCATTCCGTCAAATTTCTCTGCATCTTCGTGGTCGTTTGTAACGCACTGTTGTTGAAAAATGCTCCATAAACGCTCGTAAAAGATGTTCGACTCTGTTTTTTTTGTTAAATTGTTAACTCATCTTTATATTTTATAATTTTGATATTTACTTAAATATACCAATCTTTTGTTACAATTTTGAATTAAATCTTTTAAATAAAATTATTTCAACATAATATTAGAAAACTTAAATTTAAAAAACAAACTGTAACGACCAACATCAAATCGTTGTTGCTCCAGTTTTTCTAATTTAACTTTAAAAATTAAAAGTACAACAAAGTTCTCAAAAAATATTAAAACTTATTTTTTACCTTTGTTTAAGAAGGCCGTCACCAATGCCCACCTCTTGTAAGTTTCTGCCCGTTAGTTCTGTTGCTGACGTCATTAGAAACTTTAACTTCTAATTCAGGAGATTTTATCGTTTTCAGATTATTTTCTTCAGTTACAGGGACCTTTTTAGAGCAAGTTGTTCATCCACTTCAAACTCGGTCATTTCATGGCGTTCGTCAGAACTTTCTTCTTTGCTGCCACCGGTGTTTGTGGTGTAATGTTGGAGATTTTTCCTGGTCGCTACCAACACTACTACAAACACGGTTTTCCTGACAAGTGGTACACCTCACACTTGCATTTCCATCAAATAGATATTTGCTACAAAAAAAAATTAGTTACTATCAAATTTTTGTTACTTTGTTATTGATAAAATGTTTTGAACTAAGAATATATCTTAAGTTTTTTTAAATTCTTTTGAAAACTAGTTTTGACTCACATTTTTTTTATACAAATATTTTAAGGTTTAAACAACTACAATATTACAACATTATAAGATTTGATATAATATTTACATCTTATTTAAAAATTCCTTTTTCCAAATTTTGATTAAAAAAAATACTTAAATGACATAATAGTTGTAAAAATCATTTAAAACTATAAAGTTTGCAGATATATACAAGTGAATATTTAGACGCAAAGGACGTATTAAACATGTAAAATAAAATTACAATATAAAAACAAACAAAGTTATAACTAACATAAATGGAGATTTTCACTAATGAGTAGTTAGTAGTTTCTTTGGGGATTCTGATGATCTTCTTTCTTCAGATTTTTTCCTTTCATGCGCTTATTTCATTTGTGCAGTACAGCCAAGAAATCTTTTGAATAAAAAAGTAACTATTTTTCAACACTCAGATTTTTTTTTACAATTTGAAATCAAACTGAATTTTTAGAGAAAAGATTAATAAGTCGTCCATTTAAAATTTGATCGAATCGGACATTTTAATTTTAATTTTAAATTATTAATTTGATGTTTGATCAAACTTTCTTTAGAATGAAATTGTCGCTAACGGAGTATTCTACTTATACAATGTTAAGGGCCTGGTTTATAACGCAACGTGCGCTTTAACTTGTATAAGAGATGTCCCCAATATAACGAGTAATCTATAGTTGATAAAAAGAATAATATGACTTACTTACTATTTACTAAAGATTTAATAAATAAATTACATATATTAATGTTGAACGTAATTCAATAATTAATTAATTAAACGGAGTTTGTGATAATGATTATATTTACAATGAAATTGCGAAACGATTAGATGATAAAATAGTGCACAACATAAAACTAATTTAACGACTTAAGACTAATGTATATGAATCAAAGAAGCTGAAAACTAAGTGTTCGTTTAAACTAAACTCATAAAGTGTTCTAAAGCCGCCATGACTTAAAGTTGCTGCTACGCAGCCAAAACTAAAAGCCAATTTTATGCGCGATTTTTCAATTTATACTCGCTTGAGAGAAAAGAAGAAAATGAATACGAGACAATTACCGCGAGAGCGGCACAAAATAATTTAAAAAGTCATTAAATAAAACTTTATCACGATATGTGTTTTTCATCAAAAGTTTTTTAAAATTTAATAAAAACTTAATATTTCACCAATGTTCAAGCAGACCGTCATCGATGCACTTTCGGTTGCAAACTTTTATGAATCCCCTTCACTCTGTTCAAAAGACTGGTGTTGAAACGTCATTGAGAAATTTTCCTTCTGCTTTAAGGCATTTTACTTGGACAAGTTACAACTCATCATCGCCGGATCATCATTTTATCATTTTCTTTATTCACTGCTGTCACTCTTATTTGATTGTCACTAGTGGTGGTTGTTCAGTTTCTTTGGAAAATTGTGGGGATTTACCCTTGTTAGAAAACGTGAAGTACTGCCAACTTCCCCGGTTCATTTTCATAACTATGAGAAAAAATATTTAGCAGTATCAAGTTTTTGCATCTTTCTGTTAATTTCAAAAAATTTTTCTATACACAAACAGAATAGATTCACACTAAAACAATTACAGATGCTCGATTATGAATATTTGGGAATATTAGAGTTTCTTTAAATATTTAATTTAATATTAAATTGTTTTTAATTTTAAATATCTTGTTGATAATTTACCAAACTTCCTTTGCGATAAGTTATTAATAACATAAAAGAAACATAAAATAAAACTTGATCACAACAAAAAAGTTTTCACAATTTTCGATAAAAAAAATAGTATTATCTGAGAATATTTTAATCTTTTATATTCAATAAATACTCAGGTTTAAAAATTCCAAGTAGTAAACACAGCGTAAAATATTTCAAGTAGAAATGGTCAAACCTTATTAAATCTTTTTAAGTCATAAAACTTTAACTGATGAGGTAGATGCAGTTTAAATGATATCAAAAGTTATTATGTTTGTACTGAATCTTTTATTTAAAAAATAGACTACTTTTTCAGTCAGCGAGTCAGATTTACAAAAATTTCTAACTCTAAGGCCATGTATCAAAATAATTAAAGGTTTAAGTTCTTTTAATCATGTAGTCACTTAATAAGCACTAATAGTTTTCTACTTAGTAAGTATGTAATTATGTTAATTAAAAAATAAATAAAACAAATCTAACCTCTGAAATGTTTTTTGAACCCTACAATCTTTCCCTAGTCTGGTTTAAATTAAAATATCTGGATAAGATTCCTTTGTACGTGGCTACCATTGCAGTTCTAAAAAGGTAAAGTTAAAGTTTGCATTGATTTTACTAAGTATTACTAGTCATAATAGGTTTGTTAAAGTGATTTACTTATATTTCCAATTTATAAACAAAATTTTTCAATCACAATTAAAAGGTTTTATTTATATCCTATATTCTAAATAACATAAACTAGCAAAGCTAATATACATTTCCCAAAGTAAACAAGTAGGTGCTCTACAAACAATAGAGTTAACTAAAAAAAATATTTTGATAGTTATAACAATAAAATAAAAATTAATAAAAAAAAGAATTATTAAAGTTATAACTCAGCCTTATATACTTTTTTTTTTTAATGTTTTCAGTGTCATTTGGTTAAAATGTTTGTATACTAATTTAGACAGCTATAACGAAATGCAATAAACTAAAAAAAGGAAATGTATAGTAATACTTTCCATATCTTTCTGGACATTTACTTGTACAGACTTATTAGGAAAATTTAATTAAACTAACAAAACTAACTTGTTTGTAACATTGAAGCAATAACTGTTCAAGTTTTTATTATTATGTGTTTGAGTAAGGGTGGTTAAATGATTTGTTTTTTTGTAATTATTATTTTGAAAATTTGTTTAGTCATTTTTATCAAACTATTTATTTGTCATTTGTCTTTTTTTAATATTAGAGTTATTATTAAATTAATTAAGTTATAAATGGTACAAGTAAACCAATTTCTAGTACATTCTGATTGCTAAAAAAGTATAAACAGAAAATTTTATTTTATGATAAAAATAGTAGGGTTTTAATGCAGTTTACTGGGAATGTAACAAACGTTTTTGTTAAAACGTTAACAAATTGTTACAAAATACCAATTAATAATACTTATACTATAAGTTTTCAAACTATTATATATAAAATAAAAGATCAATATTTTAATATAACAATTATAATTATCGATCTTTTATTAAAAAACAATTATATTAGTTGTAGAATATAAGATTAATTTAGTTACTCATTATGACTTTGTAACGTTAGTTGTTGAAAATATAAAAATGCTTAAGCATTTCTTTTTTTCTGAATCAAAGTATTTTAAAACCACTATTTTGTTCTTACCATATTTTTATATTATCAATGATTTGATCCAGATACTTCAAATTAACAAGTATATGTTTCTTTAGTTGATAAAGTACGTTTTCGTTTTCTTACAACTTGTTGATACTCCTGGTAATACAATTTATATGCATTTACTTTTAAAGTATTTCACAGAGTTACATGTTATACAATTTGCATACCTTTATTTTTTAAGTTTTTTACAAAATTGTTATAAATAGTTTTGAATAAGTTTTCTAAGTTGATATTAGTATACATAAAATAAATATAGTAATACCTGAGCTGTAATGTCTATAAGAAAATTAGATGCATGTTTATGTACTAAGTTTTAAAAATTGCTGATACTTCTGATAATACAATTTGTATTTATTTACTTTTAAAGTTTTTTAGTGTTATAACTTACAATAAATAGTTTTGAATTGATTTTTAAAGTTGATTTTAGTATACAAAAATTAATAAAGTAACAACTGAGCTGTAATGTCTTTAACAAAAAAAATTTGAAAGTTTTATAAATTGAGCCATATTTTTAAAGATATTTTACAATAGATAAGAGTTAAAATTTAACAATTAAACTTTTAAAAATTTTCGTGTTAAAACTAAAACTACAGTTTATCTCTAATGAAAAGAGATATTACAAATAAAGTTAGAAGTCTGTTTAAAATTACTAACTATCCATGATTAAATATCCTTACTATTTGAGAATTAGTCATTAATTGTACATTAATTTTTTGTAAGTTAATCAAAATAAAAAAGCTACTTAAATGACATGATAATTAATTTCACAAATGATATGCAGTAAAAGTACATAAAAAAGTGTCCGTAGAAGCATTTGAGTTTTGTAAGTTGTAAATGAAATGCTTACTAAATACGTTTTCTAAACAAAATAGGGTAGCAGAACTATTTTTAGTAATAACAGGATTTATGTAAAAAAATGTGTAAAGGCAATTTATTTGAAAACTTGTAAATAAGTAGTAAATAAAGAATGAAGTAGAAGTTAATTTATAGTTAAACATTTATGTCTTGTTTATACTTTTGTTTTCTACTGTAGAATTATTCATTTAATAAGAAGTCTTATTAAAATTTTGTTACTGCAATATCTTTTCTTTTTCAAAAACCTGTTTCTATGACTATAAATCTAAACCTTAAATCACAAATAACTTGTTACACAAAGTTGTTACACATATTTCTAAAAATTTTATAAAAAGTTTAAATTTCAAGCTCTAAAACTTCAATAGTTTATAAAATGGTTTTAAAATTCAGTTAAGCAGCACTGAATAATCGAAAAATTGCTTTTTATTTTGTTTTAAAATAAATGTTATAAAGATTTATAAACAAACATAGCACTTAACGTTGCTTAAGTTTTAAATATAAAAAAAAAAACATAATCTGTATAACCCTATAATTTTTAAAGCCATATTTTAATAAATGACACATAACTACTTTCTATAGTAAAAACAGCAGTTAAAGAAATACAGCATAGAATCAACACTTTTCTAAAACAAAAAGAGATTGATGTATAAAAAAAGTAGATAGCTTATGGGTAGATTTATTAAATAAAAACTTTAAATTGAATTATTATATTATCAAAACTTAAATAATGCGTTTTATTAACTTAGATGTTTACTAAAAAAAGTAATAGGATTTAAAGTTTTTTTCTTAAACAATGTCACCTAAAATTTAAAATTTTTACCTTTTTCTGTAAACCACTAAAAATGATTAAAAAAAACAACTAAAAAAACTTAAATTTTTATATAATAAAGGCGTATATTTTTTCAATTCTTGTAACAGAACAACTAAATTTACTTAGTTAAGACGTTTTATTTAAAAAATTAGTCAAGAGATTGTAGTCTATTGTAGCAGTATGGTTTTGGAATTTTTCAACCTGTTGTAATGTGAAGGTGTTTCCCCTAGTATTTGCTGAGTCAGCATTTTTTTTCATATAATCTTATTCCTATACCCACCTTACCTAATCATATTAAAAATCAATCAAAAAATACATTATATTAACTTAAAATTTAAACATCATAAAAAAAATATTTTTCATTTTGCTGACTCAGAAAATATTTGGAAAAAAACCTCCACATACCAACAAAACTTGATTTAATAACATAGTATTGAACAAATGAAATAACGTAATACAGCAGTACATTAGAAAAATTTATTCTACGACCCATATTATTTTTACGCAAAATTTTAAATTAACTTAACCATTGACCCTACCAAACCTAACTTGAAAATTTGAAAAATAAGTTAAATGTTTTATAAATACAAACAGAAATAAAAGTTAGCTTATCAAAAGCGCCTTGATTTCGCTGCTTACACAAAGTAAAACTTGTATAAACAAAAGTAGAAGCAAATGAAAACTAAAAGATGAATTGAAAAAAATGATATAAAACACTTCAAATTTATAAAAGAACGCGTTATAACTAAAGTAGTATAAACACTCACAAATTCATAAATAATTTGTTTTAGATATAGTATACTATAATATATTACAAGAAAATTACTTGATTAAGTTTTTAATGTAAAAACGTGAGAAAAAAAAATGCACAGTTGAATATCTATAATTATAAATTTTTGTTTATTTAAAGTATAGAGCCAGAAATTTCTTTTAAAGCTTTATATATTTTTAATTTATTTATACCGTTATCTTTAACCTATCTAGCTTAAACATATTAAAAATATGTCAAAACTAAAATTTTAAAAACTAAAAAAAAATACCTATTTTTCTTAATTTTAAAGACTCAGCAAATACTAAGGGAAACACCGTTACATTACAACAAGTCTCATAAAGTATATATTAAATCGTTGTAAAAAAAATTAAATAAAATTTAGAAAGAAAAATTAGAAAGCAAACAGTTATAATCAAAATGAAACGATGTTTTACCACGTTTATACAATGAAAACAAAAAAACTGACCTTGGTGTTAGGTATTTTTGTGTAGTAAAAATTTCTACTTGGTGATTGGTTGAGAAATTTCATCACCTTAAAAAATATGGTTATTTATTGTTAAGAACATTTTTATGCGGATATATAAAAATTACTAGATGTTAAGATTGTGTAAAGAACAAATACAGTGAAATTAAACCGTTTTTTCTTATGTTCATATTGAAAAAATTGCAACAATACTAACTAAAAATAAATTTATATTTTCGTACTAATGTTGTTTTAAACTATTATTTTTTAAAGTCCGACCTTTAAGGGCGGTTTTGGCTATCAGGGAATAATAACGAAGAGAGAAAAGTTTAATTTTAGTTTATTTATATTTAATTAAAATTTAAAGTTCAAAACTAATAGCACACGTGTTTCATAAACATAAATGCTGGGCTATTAAGATTTTGAAATGAAAAACATTAGTAAACAAGTTAAACAAACAAATACAAAAACAACTATGGCGTAATTCAAATAAAGAAATAGTATCATGAACTGTTAGTTTGGAACTCTACAGCTTATTATAAATTGTTAAAGCCCTTAATATGGGCTCAGTGAAAATTGACCAAGTTAGTTTATTTCTGTCATTTATATACACATAACCAAATTATAAAGCTGAGATTTATTTAAAAAAGTTCAACTTAAGTATTATGAAAAAGAGTTTGGAAATACTCTTATAAATAAAACTAAAACCTAAGTTTAACAGTATATACTTTTAAAACGATTATTTAAAGGGCTTACTTAAACAATAAGTACTAAAAGTTTTAGCACTACATAAAAATACATTAAACTTTTGTATTTACAAGCAATCAGTTTTATGTTTTATATTGTATGTTAATAAAATTGTAGAGGTAAAATTTTAAAAGGATATAAATAGGTTTTATTCATGTTAATTTTTTTTTTAAATATGTTTATAACAAACCAAGAGTTTTCTATAAAAAACTTTATAAAAAAAACAAAATCAAAAATGTTAGTAATTAAACAAAGTTAAACAACACAGTTTGTTTGTGGACCAAGTTTATTAACTTACAGAAGCTACTTTGGTTTTAGAAAGCTATATAGTTATTATTAGCCTGTGATATCAAAGTATTTTATGTAATGAAATAAAATAACTCTAAAATATTGTATACTGTAATTAGATAAATTACCCTATAGTTATAGCTGAAAAGTGTCTTGCTTAATTATTTTTTTTTAAGAAAGTAGTTATAAAAAAATACTAATATTACTGTCAGTTCTAATTTTAATTATAATTTTTTTTCAATGATAGTTTTTTCTATCAACTAGAATACTTTATAAAACTGTAATTTAAAACAACAGTTTGGTAGTTTTTCAAAAGCTTACTTTTTAAAACGTAGTTTAAAATAAGTAAAATAACTTTAATAAAAGTTCACACTTTGTTTTCTGGTGTTAAGTTTTAAACTAGAAAAACACCTCACAATTTACATATAAATTACAACACATACTTTAACTTTTACCTTTACCTTTTAACATTATATAAGAGTTATATATATATTAAAGTTTTGTTTTGGTAAACGTCTTTACGATGAAAATTTATATTCAAAGCTATTATAACAACTATATATAAAGCAAAAAAAGCATGTACGTATTAAAATAATATGTGAAATTAACTTACCCAGATTAATACAAATAATAAACTATTTTCAATTTTAAACTACTTAATGTAAACTTGAAACTTAACTTAACAATAAAACACTATTTACCTTAAAAATAAAATTTATGCAGAAAAGTGTTTTTGTAAAAAACTACAGCTAAAAAATCACATGAGTGCATTTAAATGAGATAGTTGTTTCAACAGTTAGTCTGAACTTGAAACTAAAACCTGTTTGTAATAAAATGTATTTATTTTTAGTATAAAAAGATTATTAGAATTTTTAAACTATAAATCTTAAATTTTATCAAAAGGGGCTTATTAAGAGGATAAGTATACAGAAACTAAAGAAGTTTTAATCTTAACATTTAGAGCTATAATTAACTTCACTTATAATATTTTTAGACTGGAGCAAAAAATGTCCATATAGATCAAGTTTTTCCAATCTTGGAGGTCATAGTTTAAAAATGAAATTCTGGAGTTGATGGTGAGGAGCAAAAAAAAGGTTTTATTGATAACTTTTGAGCTGCTTATACTAGATGTTAAAAGAAAATTTCAGAACTTAAGGGGGTAAAAATCTGTAAAAGGGAGGCCATAAATTAAAACTTACACTAGATATTCTAAAGTGGTTGGTGAAAAGCAAAAATCATAGAGCAGTTAAAAGAATTTAAGTAGTTTTTTGTAGTTTTTTGAAAATTATTTTTGAAGGGCTCATAGCTATTTTAATTACTTTAAATGGGGCTTTGTAAAAAAAAAGTTTTGGTAACACTGAAAAACATTAATGATTAGTACTGTATAAAGCAGAAGTTGGTAAGGATTTGGTAGTTTTTGGCTGATCTGTGAGAACAAAAA
Source organism: Thalia democratica (assembly GCF_965202585.1). Lineage (NCBI taxonomy): Eukaryota > Metazoa > Chordata > Thaliacea > Salpida > Salpidae > Thalia > Thalia democratica. The sequence continues at coordinate 106,376,918 of NC_139165.1, forward strand.
TCATCACTTACGTTTTAACTGCTAGAACCCTTAATATTTAGTCTAAATATAAATCTTTCCATAAACCATACTTAATATCGCTTTTAATAAGCTCTTCATATTAAATTTCGGAAAGTCTAGTGCAATTTTCAAAAGTTAAGACCTAAAAGGGTTAAACTTAACTCCTTGAGAGATAAACTCCATTTAAAAAAGAACTATGGTCGCGGGCCGCAATTCACCAACCCCAAATAAAAGTTTTTGATCTATAAATTACATAAAGGTATATTTGGTTACAAAAAGTTATGTTATTTAAAGTTTTTGTACACAAATTGTTTTAAATTTTTAATCTATTAAGCAACTTCAGTACTTTTTAAAAAAAAAATTTCTGTAATCTTTAAACTAGCTAAAATTGTTTTGTCTTAGTTTACCTGGTAGCAAAGCCAAAAGAATGTTTTTTTTTTTGCAAAGGACTGCTCTTGAAGTTCTGTTCGGATCCTTAAATATTTGACCCTTTGATCCTTCCCTTAGTATTGTGGGATATCATCAAGTTTTACTATTAATTAAGTTTAAGTTTTTTAAATACAATATATCTATAAATCACATACGTATTACGTTTATTTTCTTATCATATATAAACTACAATTCTAACAAATTTAATAAAAACAAATTATTTATAAGTTATCCATGTCAATGATCCAAGTATAATTAACTTTATAACCAATAAAAGTATGACACAAACAAAAATATATACCATAGGTTTGTAGCATCATTTGTAATGACCTGAAAGGTTTTTATTTATAAATAATTGTAAAGATACGTTTTGGAATGGGTTTGCAGAATATTGATCTTTTTGATTATTTAAAGGGATTTTACTGAAATCAAACTTATTTCTATAAGCAGTTTTTTGTACGTATATGGCGACCACTTGGTTTTGGTTGTGCAAGAGAAGTCTTCAGAGAGTCTTCAGCTATTAAGACACAAACTGACGCCATCAGACCACAAAGTTTATTGAAATTATTGAAACCATTAACTTTTATTTTTTAATAAGGAGGGCACAAAATTAGAACCGATTAGCGAAGTACATCAAGTTCTTCAGACATTTTAGCTGCATATTGGAAATATAAATCAACTTTAATTTATCATGAAGAAATTTTAAAGAGAAATTATTTTTGATAGGCATTATTTATACAGATTACTATTACTTAATTGTAATAAATAAAATTATAGTTACATGTACTTTATCAATGATAGATATGATCGATTATTCTAACTTTGATGGTCCAAAAAAGGATTTTTTTTACAAAGCCTTAGATACTTAGTCAATGTAAACTTGTTAGAACTATTGACATTTTACCTTGATGATTATTTTTAACTAAGTATGATATATTAGTGGCAAAAAAAACTATGCTCCTCGATGATTTAAGTGGTGGTAAAACTGAAATAACTTCTAATAAATGAGCAATTGTAAGGTTCTTGGTTAATAAACTAAATTAATTTACTTATTCAAAGAATAATGATACTTTGACTTATTGTTTAAGTTTTATTTTAAAAATGTGTTACTTGTATTTACTTCTTTTATTGTATGTATTTGAACTTTACTATAATTTAAAAACAAAAATTAATCATTTTAAAGATATTCTTAAAATATCTCAATGAAAAGTTCTCATTTTACAAAACGTTTCTACTTTTTACACTGTCACTTATAAACATAAAATAAATCATACATCAAAAAATATTAACATAGGTATATTATAGTTTTTTATTAATATTGCTTAGCAAATATAATTGCATGCTTGAATAGCCATGGGCAAATTTTTGTTGACCATCGAAAATGTACTTTTGAATACTTTTAAAATCATCTGGTCATTCAAAGCTCATTCATACAATATATGTACTTAAAGTTTATAAAACAAAAAACAAACGTTAAAAAAAAAGAATTTTAAATCAAACAAATAAACGTTTTTCATTACGGTAATGCAACAAATTAAAATAGTATGATTTTTACGTATAAAAGTTGATTAATAACTATAAAAACGAAATTGATGGTAAAGACAAAACAAAAAGTAACAACTTGAGATAATAAATTCAAGTATGATTAAATAATACTTTAAATTCTAAAATTTTGTTTGAAGAAAATAACAACTAATAAAAAATTATTATGTATTTTGTTTAATCCAGTCAAATATAAACATCAAAGTAGAACATACTACAATTAGTTTATTGAACGAAAAAGACAGTTTTCAAAATAAATTGGTCCAAGGAAAAAAAAAAAAAACACGGTTATCGAGTCATGCACTAATTGCATACTATATAATGTCTTGTCCGGGACAAAACTTGGTAAATTAATTTTTAGTTAATTTTTAATAGTTAATTTTTGTAAATTTTATCTTATTTTTTTAATTAGATGGTTTCGTTTAATGTTTCACGAACATTTCGAAATTAAACAAATTGTTTTATAGTAAAAAAGGAATTATAACTTAAATTAAGGTGTTGAAAGTGTCGCGGACCAGATGTTAGACTATATGGAGTTTTATGGTGTTTTGTATATCATGTCCTTCGACCAAACATTTTGAACTCTTTTTTGATTCGTATTATAAACAATATGAATGCAGTTTATTTGTTTAAAAAAATAATAAAAATAACGTAATAAGTACTTAAGCTTTAATCGTCCTTTCATATCAATTGAAATAAGTATTGATTTAAAAAATAACTTTGTATTTTAAGTTTAGTTTCTTCAAAATCAAAACTTCATATTTTTACACAAGAATAATTTAAACTTGGTAAATTTGAATATAAAATTGTTGTTACACAAAAATGTCATTTAATAAAAAGTAGTTGCTTATAAGTTAAGTGAGTTTGTTAAAAAAACAAATAAAACTAATTAAGTGAAATAGATTTTTCGATTAGTGAGTATGTGCTTAAAAAAAACTGTTATTGTTTTCAAAAGTGTTTTTACTATATTTGAATTTGATAGTTATAAAAGCATGAAATACTTTGTGATAAAAACAAGTGAGCTATGGTTTGGCCCAGAAATTATTGCAAAGGAGTATGATACTGATGTATTTTTATCAAAAAATAGTAGAAAAAACTTATTCGGAAATATGTTAAGAAATACAATAAAAAGTGCGTCATAAGCAAGTTTTGTAAGTTTTTAGAATAAAAACTGTACAGTTTACAGCTGGTATTTTTGTTTTTTAACTTGTTTGTAGTTTTATAGTTGACAGCCTTCTATATGAAGCTGGCCAGTACAATAACATGTTTTGCAGACCGAAAAAAAATACCGTAATCCGTAGTTTCGAAACATTTGGTTAGGTGTTGAAATACTGCAGGAAATATCTGTTCAAAAAACTTTTTTTAGTAATTACATCCATTGAAAAAACAACTATCGCTCAAACACTTTAACAAAAGCTTATAAATAAGCTCTTTTTTTTTGATAAACTACTGCTTACTTTGTTTTTATTTTCTACACATTTGCTGATACTTATATCTTTGTTATAGTAAAAGTTATAGAAGTCTTAACAGTTATGTTTTTAGTAAGTTTTGTAAATTCTATAAAAAGCTGCTGACCCCTGTATTAGACTTTTAAGTTAGTATACTAAAAATCTGTAGTGAACGAATTTTTAAATTAGAACTACTTTTCACTAATAATCAAGCGACAATTATTTATATTATTATATTCGCTTTATGTCGGTCACATTACGTTTCTTTTTTGAGCTATTAAACTTTTCTCGGGCATTATTTACTAACATACTCTCAGCAACCATAAACTTTAGTTTTTTTTTTTTCTGAGTTGTTATACTTTTGCTTATTTAAATTTAGTTTAAGTTTGAAGAATGTTTATAATAGCTACTCTGCTTCTAATTTATAATATTAAGTAAAGTCTAACTATACAAAAAATGTTTTTGATTTTATCTTTTTAACAAAAAGATTAATATTTGATTTTTATGTAGATGTAAACTACGTTGTTGTAAAGTATTTAACATTAATTTTGAATAAAAAAATTGCGAAATTAATTTAGAACTACTTTTCACTAAATCAAGCGAATTCTTTTTATATTGCGTTTTATTTCGGTCACATTACGTTTCTTTTTTAAGCTGTAAAAATTTTCTTGGGTATTATATACCAACAGACTCTTAACCTTAAGTTGTTTTTTCTGAGTTTTTATACTTATGCTTATTCAAATTTAGTTTAAGCTTGAAGAACGTTCATAATAATTACTCTGCTTTTGATTTGTATTATTGAATAAAGCGAAAATATTTTTGGTTTTAATTATTTAACAAAAAGATTAATACATGATTTTTGTGTAGACTAAATTGTTGTAGAGTATTTAACATTAATTTTTAAATGAAAAATTTGCGTTTGTCTTTTGTTTATCAGATCTATAAAATTTGAAATCTTAATAACAGACTATAAAAACGTAGTTAAATATATAAACTGTGGTAATTTAAACGTTTTATTTTAAAGACCAACAAACAAAATAAAAAATATATAAAAATATATAATTGCATGTAGGTAAAGTAAAAAATTCTTTTGAAAAGAAATTATTAAAATAGTTAAGACTTCCAACTTAAAATAAGAGATAATTTACTAGGAATAAACCTTAAACTAAAATATTTAGCGCTTTTGTTAATCTAAAGTTTGTTTATACTTTGCGTTTATAAGTTTAGTAAATTACCGTTAAAAATGTTACACTTTTTTAAAAACAAATTAAGTATAAAAAAGTAAAAACTTGAGTGGCAGAATTTAAAGTCTTTTGTATATAATATAATACTTTTTATATTTTTAGATACATTACACTCAATTTATTACAACAAACTCAATTGTGGCGATGTGGCTTTGGCAATCGTAGTTTAGTTGTAAATCATAATTTACAGCCGTTTTGTTAGTTCATGGAATCTTTCATTAATTACTATTTTAACTTAAAACTTTAATTGATATAAATTTTGTATAGAAAGCTAGTATTGTAACACACAAGTCAGTAAACAACACCTGAACATCTAATAAGTAAAAGAGCCTACTATTTTCATGTTACATTTATTTTATTTTTTTACAACATTTAAAACTTAAAAAATAATAATAAGTTATTTAATGGTTTTCTTTTGCATTTTTGAGTTCAATAGTTTAAAATAGATTTCGAAAATCAATTTTACTTGAAAATAATTTTTTTCGAGACTCAGTTAGGTTACAAAAGCTTATATAAATCTTAGAGACATCAACTAGATGAGAAGAGAGGTCTTTTTTAAACTACTTTTTATATTTAATTTAGTGCAAAATGTTTAATTTTCATCTTAAAACTTAATAGTAGTCATTGGTATATGACAAGGAAGAAAAGTTAGATGTCAGTATTTAAAAAATTCAAGAAATGTTGAGTACTCAAAAAGATCAAGAATAAAAAATTATTAATAAAAAACATTCAAAACTCGTTATTAAAATTTACACCATAGTTTGCTTTTAAACAAAAAAAAAATAAAATTTCAAAGAAGTTACTAAATATAAAAAGTTTTTAAGTAGAATTTTTTTTTCATAAACTGTAAGATAACTAATTGTCACTTGAGTAACCAAAAGAAGCTAACGGAATAGGTAAACTTGGACCTTTTGACCAAACATCGTTTTCAATGTCATAAACCTCCACGGAATCACTCATTTGATTTCCGTTCAAATAACCCCCGAGGACGAAAATTTTGTTACTAAGTACACTGCATCCAAAGTACGAGCGTGCCAGGTTCATTTCAGCCACACAAGTGAATTGATTCGTCACGCTCGAGTAAACTTCAACTGAACGTGTTTCTATATTCATATCAAATGTACCACCGATGACAAAAAACTTTTTGTCGTGAACCACAGCTCTGTGACGAGCTCGTTTTTGAAGAAGCCTTGCGTCAGCTGTTGTCCATTTGTTCTCACCTAAATCGTACATCTCCACCGTGTCCAGTACTTTCATGTTCGAAGCACCGCCAATTGCCCACACTTTATCTTGGAAATATGTCAACGCAAACGCGAGTCTACTTGTGTTCATGCTGCACACTTCGCTCCATTCGCCACTCTCTGCGCTGTAAACTTCACACTTCGCGAAACTTTCCATTTTTCTACGACTTCCTCCGGCCAGAAAAATGCACCCAGCAAATGAGCACATTCCAAAATTGTTTCTTTCGTTCTGCATTGGTGGAACTGTTAACTTCTGACCAACTGTTATGACCTCATTATCGGATGATATGTTGTTATTTCTTATGCCCCCGAATAAATAAATGTTACCTCCAATAGTAGTAGATTGATGACTGAACCTTGAAGAACTTAGTTTTGAGTGTAAATTATAAGTATTTGTTTTGATATCAAGTATGTAAACAGCATTACTAAATATGTAAGGTTCTGATCCGCTCTGTGATTTTGTTGTCAATCCACCAGTTATTAGTATAGTGTTTTTATCATTAATACTTCTTTGTATTTTATGCACATCATCATTGTTTTTTATGATTAATTTATCTGTTTGTTTTAAATTATGTTTTATCATGTAGTTCAATGTCGATCTCAAATTATGAAAAAATATTTAATTGTTCTTAATTTATTTCCTTTCCTTGTTACAACCTTTTTTTTAATTAATGCCTTAAAGTAGTTATATATTTTTATAAAACATATACAAAATTTAGAACAATAACAAAGATGTGATACTTAAACTTCTAGAATCGTTCTTAAAGTATGTCAATTAATCTTTATGATTTTTTTGTCTTTATCTTAACTCGATATAAAAATTGTTATACTTCAAAATAAATTGATTTTTTTGATTTTTTACTCATTATATTCTTCATCAGCAAACACGTTGAGTATAAATGAAATAAAATAAATTTAACTTTTTAATCAACTTATTTGCTATAGAAGAATTTGAAAGTACTTCAAACAATATAATGAGTATAAATTGAAAATGTTATTAACTTTTTATGAAGTACAGTAGTTTTTAAATATGGTAATAATATTTATAAAAAGGTTCAAAAAATAAAACTAAACTAGTTACTGTAAACAAACCATTATTTTTGTTTTTCCTGTAGAGCTGGTCATTGTCTTCTTTTGTTAACTTTTTCTTTTTTTTATCTTCAAAGTTGTCAACTTCAACAATTTTCTTTAAGTTTTTTATACTATTTAGTTTTGCTAAGATATTTTTATTATTTATCTGCAAGACTTTATAATTTTCTTTTAAACATTCAGTATCTTTTTGAGCGTTCCTCAGGGAAGCTTTAAATGTTGTTAGGTTAACCTGAATTTTTTTGTTTTGTTCTTTTATGAAATTACTCTCCTTCTCAAACTTGATTATCCTTTCTACTATTAACTTAAAAGTTTTATTATCGCAATCGTTCATGTCATTGAGCTTTTTATTTACTTCTTGTAAAATGCTCTTTTTTAAATATTTATCCAGTAAACTTATCTTAAGTTTGTCATCAAAACTTTGCAGTTTGTTGGTTTTTTCATCAGAGTCCTTTTCGTTACTGTTATTGAAGTCTGTAAAAATCGTTTTGAAAAAAAGAAGAGATCTATTAAAAATCAAAAATTATATTACATACAAAAAATTGATTTAATTACAAAAACAAAAATTATTACCAATAAAAAACAGCTATTAGACTAATGTTATTAGAAATCAATAGCTAGGTGTAATACACTAAAATCTTGCTTTTTAAAGACTAAAAATAAGTATTTTTAATATACATTTTTGAATCTAAGAAACCTTTATTTTCCAAATTTTCTTTACATCTGGAACAGTCATCATTAAAAGAATAATAAATTTCATCTTTAGAACAACTATTATTGCATGAATCATGAAAGTTTTCGCAAGAAAGATTATCATTACGATAATGTTTATCAATTTGATTTTCATACTTGACATTTAACATTTCGGGTACGTTTTCATTGCCATTGTCAAACTTTTTTATTTCAGCTAACAAGGTATTGTTCTGTGATGCGATTAGTTCGCTTTTTATTTTCAAGTCTTTGATATCTTTCTGGAAGCATTGTAGAAACACTTTAACACTTTTAAGATTGTTTTGATACCTTGTATTAGTTTCTTTCAGACTTGTGTTTTCTTTGTCTAGTTTCTTAATAATTTCTAAAAATATTACTCTTTTTTCTCTTTCGTTGTCTAAAATTTCTTCGATAAATTCTTTTGTATCATTTGAACAGCAACTATAATTAAGTTCTTGATAGACATTTGGGAATATGGTCTTTACAATGTTTATGTTTTCAGTATTACATGTTGGACAACTTTTGTTAATCTGCGTTGCACTTTCTAAACAAGATTTATGGTAAATGTGACCACATTGCGTAACAGAAACATCAGTGTTTACTGAACACAAATTCTCTAAACATATACTGCATTCAAATTCCATTTTTGTATGAATTTTTAGTATATTTTCTTAAAAAAAGTTCATTTGTTAAAAACTGAAAATTTACAAATTTAAAAAAATCTAAAGCACAAGAGGTTAGAATATATATTTATAAATAATCTATTAACTAAAAATACCTTCTTATATTGGCCCCACAGATTTCAACATTACTTTAATTGCACTAGCAAAAATCAAAAATAATGTTAAACCATAAATATAACAAATCTTGTCGTATTAGATCACAGTTTCCTTATCATTTTTTTAAAATGCTTCTTTACCAAAATTACAAAAGCTATTGCCCCTTCTAACAAGATTTCTTAAAAACTACCATTAAACACGCCTAAGACATTTTTTTATGCTCTTCGTTATCAACTCCAAATATCAAGTGTAAGTTTGTAAGTTTCAAGTTATGAAATTGTGGCTCCCCTTTTGACAGCATTTTGTTTCACCAAGTTTTCTAAATTCCTTCCATTAAATCTAGTATAAGCTTAAATATTACCATTTCAAAAACGCCCAAGACAGCTTTTTATTGCTGTTAATCATCAACTTCAGAATGCCTAGTTTAATTCTCAATTTATGACCTCATAGATCCCCTAGTGGCCCCTTTGCAGCTCAAGGCCTCTAAATTCTGTTATGGCTTGAAAGGGGGGGGGGGGTAACTAGGCCAAGTTTGGGAAGCCCTGTAATAAATTCTTACAAACTGGTAATGATTCTAAAAACTGAATAGTGTTAAAAATAACTTAATGTTGTAAGGTTATTGTTTAGTGTACAACCACACTAAAATCCATTGCTAAGTTTAGAATTAACTTATAAATAAATGATATTTAAAGATATTCTATGCTACTTATTAAAGCTAGGCATGACTTTTGGTGGTAATGTTTTATATTACAGAACAAATCAAACACTAAAAAATAAAGGATATAATAGTTTTGAAATTACTTTAAATGTTGTCAAAACTTTTACATAAAAATTAAATCTAACGGGAATATACTATTAAGTATAACAATATTTATTTAAATGAAGAATTCTCTGCTTGGAATTAAAACCAAAACATCAATTATAAGTAACAAACAATATTTAAAAAATAACTTCACAATAAAGAATATAATCGCAAATAGGTTCAGTTATGAAATTAATCTTGAAGGTCTTGACTAGAATATCAATGCAATCACACTGTGGCTGGTTTTTATTTTATAGTTTTATCTTAAAAACATAAACTTGCTCCAGATCAACTTGCTTTCTGGTTGACTGGTTTTATGGTATATGATGTTAAACTAAACGGTACAGCAGTGGAACGGGCATTCCATTACACTTCCTCTTTTTGCCATTTTCAAGCAGAATCTCACTCTAACCTTCCTCTTCCTTTTTGCTAGATGAGAATATTATTTCACCTTTCTTCCTTCTATTTGATAGGAGAATGGAGAAAAAAGGAATTTTTATTGACAATGAATGCAACTACCCTTAGGTCTTTGAAGTTACAGCAAAAAAAAAACATAAAACATACAAATTGTTAAATTAGTTTTAAAACTAATTTGTTAGAAAACAGAAAAGTAGACAGTAATAGAATAAAAAAAAGTTTAAATATTTTGTTAAAGTTCTTATGTTTTGTAAAACTAATAGTATAAAAAATTTTTAAAAGCTTTTTCATAATATTCAAATAACAAAAATTTTCAAAAACTAGGCAAAACAAAACATCAACATTGTAATGGAAACAACTTTATCAATTATAAATATAAATCAATTGACATGCATATGCACACCCATATAGTATAAATCCTAAAAAAAATAAATTTGTTATTGGTGTTTGCTGTCTTAGTTTCAAACAAATATTATCTATTTCTAAAAAACTAATAAAATTCAAGAATCTTACATAATTCTAACATGATTTACTGTGAATTAAAATTGGTCTCCATTTTTTGTGACTTATGTATTTTGAATATTCATGTGATTTATTTGGACTTATAATTTGTCAGTTCTGTTGTGATTTTATGGACTAAATGTTTTAGTTCTATACTGACTTCGTTGATTTAAAATTTGTCAGTTTTATTTTATTTTCTGGTTTTTAATTTATTAGTTCTGTTTTGACTTTGTGGACATGGAATTATTCATTTCTATTGTAATTTTGTTAACTTAATATTTTCAGTTCTGATTTAACTTTGTGGACTTAAAATTTTTCATTTCTATAATGACATTGCAGACTTACATTTTGTCAGTTTTCTTTTGACTTTATGGACATAAAATTAATAGTTCTATTTAGACTTTGTAGGCTTAATACATGTCAGTTCTTTAGGGAAAATGTGAACTTATATTTTGTCAGTTCTAATTTACTTTATGGAATTATATTTCGTCAATTCTATTTTGACTCTCATGACTTAAAGTTTGTCAGTACATTTTGACTTCGTGGACTTAAAATTTGTTAGATCTATAGAAATTTTGTGACTTTTACTGGGACATTACCCATTGCTGTTTACATTCCCCTTATGGTATTTTCATTAATATGACCACTTATTGCCTGGCGATTTTTTCAACTCCTTATGTTTTTTTGGTTATTGTTAAATCTTAGGGCTCTTAAAAGGGTAAACAATAAATATGAGTATTGCCTCTTAAAAATAAAATGCAAGCTTTATTCTAAAGTCTCTATAAATTTACTTTTTAACTAAACTAACTATTAAATGAAAATGTCAAAAATATAAGAGCATGTGAGATAAAAAAAAAACACTACCTTAGATATAAAAGATTGTATATATAAGTAAAAAGTTTTTTGTGTTAAATACATTTACTTAGTCTTACTCAAGTGTTTAATAAAATACTGGAGATTTATTACATTTGTTTGGTTAAAAAGGTTATGTATATATACAAGTAAGATTTGTTCGGGTAAAATACTGTGTTGGTCTTAGTTATTTATTTTCTAAAAAGTTAGTGATTTTTTACCTTGATGACGCTATGTAAGATTATAGTGTAGTGTATAACCACATTAAAAACCATAACCAAATTTAAATTTAAGTTAGAACTAAATGATATTTAAAGATATTCTATACTAATTAAAAAGACTAGGCTTGATTTTTGATGGTTATATTCTATGTTAAAGAATATAACAAACAATAAAATATAAAGGATATCATACTTAAGAAAATACTCTAAATGTGGTAAAAAATTTTACACAAGAGAATCTAAGATATATAATATAATAATGTAGAATTAGAAATAAATTATCTGCTCAGAATAAAAACTAAAAAATCAATTATAAGTAACAAACAATAATTTAAAAAAACACTCATATTGAATAATATAATAGAAGTATGTTCAGTTACAGAATTAATCTGAAAGGTCTTGACTAGAATATCACAGCAATCACACTTTGGCTGATTTTATAGCTATATCTTAAACAAGAAATTGTTGACTGATTTTATAATATTTGATGTTCAACTAATATATTACAGTTAAACTGTTATTCTAATATTATTTCTCTTTCTGCCATTTTAAAAGAGAATCTCACTCTAACTTTACTCTTCCTTTTTCTAGAAGAGATTACATTTTGTTCTAACCATTCTTTTTGCTAGGAAAATGGAGAAAAAACGCAATTTTTATTGACAAACATTGCAACTTCCCTTAGTTCTTAAAAGTTACAGCAAGACAAAATAAAAACTATAACATATAAAAATGTTGAATTAGTCTAAAAACAGGGTTTCCATATGTTTTTGGAAAATTTTTTCCCGAAATTCAAAAATTCTTCCAGAATTTTAAAGTTTCACGTTTCGGGTCTAATTTTAGTTTTAAAGTTTAATTTAATGTTAAAAAATATCTTAAAGCTTTTTCAAATGTGATAATTACAATAAATATTTTTAATGATGACAAAAATTATTATCTATAACGTACATTTTATGTGTCAAATAAAAAATTTACTACTTTACATGTAAAAATTGCTAAATATTTCAGGATTTTTAGCCTAAATTGTCATACTCTACGTTTTTCCAGGATTCTATGTTTTTTGGCAAAGCTTTTAAAACTAATTAAAAAAACTTTTTAGCAGACAAAAAAAAGAAAAAAATTCAAAAGATGGTATTAAAGATCTCAGATTTAAAAAAACTAATAGCGTTCAACTTCTTAAAAAGTATTTTCAGAGTATTAATTTGAAAAAGTTCAAGTTGCTAAAAAAAAACATTATATTGGAAACAACTTTTTTAACTAAAAGTATCACTCAAATGTCATGCCTATGCAAACCCATGAAACAAGTTCATAAATATTTTCAGCATGTTACTGGTCTTTGCTTCTTGTTTACTAAAAAAATGTCTTTTTTTAATGGTAATAAGATTCAAGAGTCTAATATATATTTATCATGGCTTCTTATGATTTAAAATTGGTCAACATTTTTTTGACTTATTTGTACTCATAAATTGTCAATAATCCTGAAAACTATTTGGTTATATATTTAGTTAGTTCTATTGTGACTTTGTGGACTAAATTTTGTCAGTTCTATAGTTACTTTTATGGACTTATAATTTTTCAAATCTATTTTTAATTTGTGGATTTAATTTCTCAGTTCTGTTGTGTTTTTGTGGATTTAAATTTTTTTAGTTCTGTTGTGCCTTTGTGCAATTTTTTCAATTGTATATTGACTTTTTTGACTTAAAATATATAAGTTTTACTTTGACTCAGTGGACTTTAAGTTTGTCAATTCTATAATGAAATTGTAGACTTATATTTTTCAGTTCTATTTTGACTTCGTGAACTTAAAATTTATTAGTTCTATAGTAACTATAACCTTCACTGGGAATACACCCTTAGTTATTCATAGTTTAATCTCTTTGTGAAATTTTATCAATATGACCCCTTATTTCCAGATGATATCTTTAACCCCCTATGTATTTGTGGTTATGGTAAAACCTCAAGGGTGTTTAAATAATAAATGTGAGTATTGCTTCTTTAAATAAATGAATGCATTAATGCAAACTCTATCTAAGTCTACTGTTAAATTAAATCCACTAATAGTTAAAAATGTCAAACATATAAGATAATGTGAGATAAAAAAGTGATAAAAATAGTCTTAAATTTAAAAGGTTATACATATAAACAAGTAAGATTTGTTTGGGTAAAATACTGTTTTGATCCTAATTAGTTATTTTCTAAAAAGCTAGTGACTTTTTACATTGAGGAAACAATGTAAGTCAATTGTGCAGTGTATAATCACACTGAAAACCATGACTAAATTTAAACTTTTCTTAGAAGTAAATGATGTTTAAATATGCTCTATACTGCTTATAAAGACTAAGCATGATATTTGTTGGTTATATTCTATATTAAAGAATACTTCAAACACTAAAAAATAAAGGATTCAGAAAACACTCTTTGTGTGGTGAAAACTTTTACATAAGAGTTGAATGTAACAAAAATCAGATAAAAAATTATCTACTTTAAAATTAAATTAAATAAATTAATAATAAGTAACAGATTTTATATAAAAAACTTTATAATAAACAATATAAAAACAAATAAGTTCTGTTCTTGAACTTCATCTGAAAGGTCTTGACTAGAATATCATTGAAATAAGACTGTGACTGGCTAATATAGCTATATCTAAAAAATGTAAACTTGTTTCAGAACAACTTTTTTTCTGGTTGACTGGTTTTATAATATTTGATCTTCAACTAAATGAAACAGCAGTGAAACTGATATTCCATTACAATGTTTTAGTTTGGACGGTCTTAATCAGTTAAGTTACTTTAATTAGGAGTGTTTAATTAAACATATTCATAACTAAATTTAAAAAAGGATTTCCAAAACTCATTTTAATAATTGCCCACTTTATATAAATTCACACCACAATTGCCCGCTTATTAGCTATTGTATTTTTTAGTTAATTTTAATCATGTACTTTTTTGTCTCCTACCTTAGTTTCCAAATGTAGCTAAAACCATTAAAGTATGTTTTAACATCGCCCATTCACAACAGTTGTGAGTTTTTATTATTAACATATTAGAGATAAACAGTAGTGATTCACCAGATCCATAAAGCTATAATCCGGCCGGTTTCGGATGTTTTTTTAATAGGTTCTTAATTTTATTTAAAAATACCGAACGGATCCAGATACCAAAAACTTTAAGTTACTTGTAGTATAAAAAAAAGCTTACCATTAATATTAAAATAATATATTATTACTTAGTTCGAAAAAAAGTTTAACAGCATTTTTCACGTGTTAAAAACTAAACCAATTAGTTGTTGAGGTATTTTTAAAATAAATTGAAAATAAAAAGAATTGAATAAATTCAAGCTTAATACATGAGATTTTGCATGAAAGGTCACTTTTGAGCGGAAGGTCAATTTTGCACTAGTGATATTTTGCAAAGGAGTTAAAAATGGTTAACAAAAAAGAAATTAATAAAATAAATTGTCTACCAAGAGAAAGTGTTGAGTGTAACAGTCATAATAAAATATAAAGCAAATAAAAAAAAAATTTAACCCGCGCAGAGTTCTTTTTGTTCCAAAGTGTTACTTCTTGCATTTTTGACACCTACCCACTTTTTAAGTAAACTTTAATTTTGATATTTGCATGTTGTTAAAAAGTCAAAATTAAAGTTTACTTAAAAAGTAGGTAGGTGTCAAAAATGCAAGAAGTAACACTTTGGAACAAAAAGAATTTTGATTTTTGCATCTTGTTGAAAAATCAGTATAGGTTTGGTAACATCTTAAAGTGTAGAATCAAACACAAAATTAAGTTAAAAGATATAACGTTTAGCTTAAAAACAAAACCAAATATATAATCTTTACTTTCGCGAATGTTTATTTTTTTTACTAAGTGAAACTAAAAACTACATGAACTATTTATAAGATACAAATAAAATCTAAATAAACCGAATAATAAAAACCAAGAAAATTTTCTCTGTAAACTCATTAAGTTTAAATTAAGAACACGTTTTTTAGTTTTATTTTCATTTTTGTAATAATAAAATATATTTTTAAGCAATAAAAGAATTGTAACAAAATAGTTTTATAACAAACTTAACTCCTTTAAGCTCCTAGTTTTCGAACCAAATTCCATTTATTTTGTGCCATTTTTTTTTTAATTTGATTCTTTTTTTTTAAAACATTAGATTTTAAACTTAAGTGAATTTACAAAGACTTATATGAATATGTAATTGTTAGACTGCTATGTTTTTTAAAGCTAACTGTTTTAAGGTAATATTTTGAATCAACAAAATGGAATTTGAAATGCGACATTATTTTCTTAATAACACGTAATCGTCTACGTTTTTGATTAAAATTTTGAAACAATGTTTTAAAATAGTTTTGATTTTTTTCATTAACTTTTCATTTTTAACTAGTCTTAAGTTACAAAATGTACTCTTAATTATCAAGACAACAAATTAAAATTCAACCAGTTTTTGTTAAAATACTCTATATATTTTGTTGTAGGAAACAATTTTAAAGTATTCAAAAACAGGTCTTTAATAAAACCATAAATTTTGTATTAATAAAATTAACATGTAAAGTTTTTCGAACTGTACTCAATGCTTTGTCAAAAACTGAATCGAAAGTGAAACTGTTAAAATCTAATTTAAGTTAAACTGTTATTTTTAACATCGTAAAATTTGTCATAATTAATTTAAATTTATATTTTCTCATTTAACTTTTGACAAAAAACTGAGTACAAGTTCAAAAGCTTTGAGTAATAATATCAAAAACAAAAAGTTTAGTCATTTTAAACTCTAATTCATTTTATGTTATATTGTGTGTCTTTATTTGTCTTTATTATTGTGTGTCTTTATTTTGTATCTAATATTGTGTACTTTATAGGAAAATATTAACACTTAAATTAACAGTTTTTTAACAAATATTCCATAAGCACACTAAATATAACTTTGAAAAAGTACATTTGTGACTAGAATACGTTAAAATTACAAATTAGTGCTAGTTTTTTGCATTTTCACTAAAATAATAGTACTTTATTTCATACCTAAAGCTGCGAATCGTTTAAGTTTTTGAAAAATAAAAATAATACTCATAAATCTCAACTAATAATATTCTTATTAACAGCTTAACACTAAATATTCTTTAAAATAAAAGCAAATAAAAAAAAAACTTTTTTTGAGACTAAAACTAATTTAATCTATTACTTACTAAAATTGTCTAGTATACTTTAAAGAAAGGTGTAGTTTTTTAACTTTTAAAAAAATAACTTCTTTTTTACTATAATTGTGACTCTCATAACAAATTAACTGTATTTTAGCTTATATGTTATTAAGTTACTTAACTTCTTTCACTAATCTCAGTACATCTAACGGAAGATAAATTATAGAAATTATGTTTCAATATTAACTGATAAAAGCAGTGAAAGTAAACTAACGTTATGCTTATTGATACTTCATTTGTAAATATGTTCTACAATTTACTTTTAAATATAGTCTCATGAACAATTTTAATTACTTAGTGTAATTTATAGTCAGTGATATACTTTAAAAACTGTCATATTATATTTTAAATGTAAGGTTAAAGAGTTTAGCAAGAATAATATACTAAAAAGAAGTCAATGAAACGTTTGCGGATCATCAAAGTTTTTAAAAACTTGTTTAAAATCTGAAAGAATATTCGAAGTAGATATTTTCAGTAATGACTTCAGATTGGTATCAGTAAGATTTGAACGCAGCTATCTTTGTTTATATACATAGTTGAGATTGTTTGTTCGCAAGTATATGTAGACCTAAACAGAACAAGCAACTTCATTGTCATCTTTTTTAAATTAAGAAACTTTGACTTGTTAAGTAGGGCGTAAAATCTGTCAAATTTTCAAGGTTAAATTATTTTTTAGTGTACTGTTACATTGAAGTTTAGCAGTTCTAACTGTATATTACTAAATGCATTTTCGGTGTCAAACGTCAACTATGATGACACAATATGGAATTCTTCTATTAGTTGTTGAAAGTCTGCAAAACGACGACCAAAAAATCAAGTGCAACTATTGTCATCAATTGGTCATCACTAAACTTAACCATATAAATAATCAAAAAGTCATAAATAAAAAAATCAATAACAGAAAAGAGTGGAATTTGTACTCTCAAATTAAAACATTTTATTAAAATTTAATGTTGAGCAGTTTGACTTAAAATAATTGTCAGAGCTTAAAAAGACTTTTTTTTTACTTTTCTTATCAAGTATAAAAACAACTCACTACACATCTGGGAAAGACAGCAATTTTTAACACGTCCATTTTCTACGAAAGTCATTATGGTAGGTAAGATCATTAAAGTTAGTTCAGCAAACAATTGTTTTTGGATGATTTGAGAAAGGGTTACTTCAACTGACTCGAAACAGAAAAAGATACTTTAACAAAAGAATGTTTTTATCACCACAAAAATAAAAAGCCAATTTTACAAACGTTTTCAGGGTCAAAGTCTGACATTTTTGTTTTATTAGAATAATTCTAAAAAGGTTTTTTGCAAATTTTGTAATTTTTACATTGTTGGCCGGATTTCATATAAATTTTGAAAATGCTTAGCGGGCCGGACCATCTACTCGCGGGCCGGATCAAATTTTTCCGTTGGCCGGATTCCATTTAAATTTTAAAAAAGGTTTAGGGGCCAGTCATTTTCATTTCGCGGGCCGTACGTTGCCTACCCCTAGTTTAAAAGTTGTCTCTACAACAATAATCTTTGCAGCTTATAATAATCAACTTTTAATAGAAATATAAATTCGATGTAAGTTATCATAAAAAAGCATTTTGTAGATGTATGACTAGCCTTTTACATGCAGTAAATATGGTATTTATTAAGCCGCTGTCAATACGTCAAAAAAAAATCTACATTTTATAACTTTTACACCTTTTATGTTTTAAATATAAATTACACATAATTTAAGTTTACTTTGTAAGTTTACCATGCTATACAAACTTTATTTTATAAGAATTAACGAAATAATTAAAAAAAAAAAAGAATAAACCTAGTAATATTTTATTTCTATCTATAATAAATGTTAGTTTTCAGTTATTTTTTAGTTTTTGAAACTGTTTATGAAATAAATGATTTTAACTAAATTAAAATCACTAATATATTGAAATATATTATAACTTAGTTTTATGGGTTTAAAATATTTTTTATAACTTTTTAAGATGACTTTATCGAGTAGTAAAAAACATAAAAATATCAAACAGCCACAGTATTAGAAAATATTTTTATTAAATTTTTACAACAATTAAAAAATAGCTAATCTAATTAAAACCAAGCAATATAAAAAAAAAATATTTTCAGATTCTTCAAAAAAAGCAAAAAAAAAAAAAACATAATGACGCAAAAGCGACAAAAAACTAACATTTTTTTATTTAGAAATATAGGATGACTGAAACTACTAAGCTTACTTTAAAGTTACTTTAAAGCACTAACACTTTTAGTTAGTAAACCTAAAGTTAACATTCAAACAATAATAATAAAATTATCAGAATGATAGTATTATTTTCTTAACAGTTTGATTTGTTTTCTTACATTATTTTAATAGTCTTTAAACTGTTAAAACACCGAAGTCTAAATCATATTAAATCGATTTTTTTTTTAAATTGAACTTATACTTGGATATAAATAGTAAAGAAAATTATGAATAGTTTTTGGACAAATTAGAATTTTACGTTGTTTAAGTAGTGTGTCACTTAACCAACTTTAAAAGTCTCTAAAATTATGACTTAAAACTTAATGAAACAGTTGGTATTCAGTAATTTTTTTATTTAATCAAGTTGTTTTCTTCAAAAACTATAAAATGAAATAGTTACTGCTTATAACATTGGTTAAAATTTATTCAAACTAAGAAAAAATAATATAAAACGAGCGCTTAAAGTATATTGGGCAGAGTAAGCCACTAGTGCAGCATCATCAGCAAAGAAAACATCACGTGACAAATTGTAAAATTACTAAATACTTATAACTTTTCTACATTTCTTTTTAATTTCAGCTAGTATTTTTAAGTTGAGAGATTGTTAAAGACTTATTAATTTGAAAAAAAAAACATTTAAATTGAGTTAGTTGATTTAGATTGTAAAACTATTAAAAATCAGGCTTAAACTAAATATTTAACTTATTGCAAACGTAACATTAAGTGCGTAATGATTCAGTTTTGCACAAAGTTCAACTTTGTACGAGTGAAAGTCTTACACGGTTTGTGGTTTGTAAATTAGCGCTGCAATTTGCCGCTCACAAACCCGCAAAAAGAACAAATGCCAACCAAGGGTAAAGGTTAGGGGTATGGTGATAGTAAAAAAAGGAAAAAGGAAGAAATAAACGAAGTGAACGTAAAAGAAATAAAAAAAGTTTATACCCGTACAAAAGTGACATTGCAAAAATGACCCACGCAAAAGCATCCTTTCGTGCAGTTCTGACTCCATTTAGTTAAATATTAAGTAAACTCTAATGACTTCTTTAATGATATTTTGCTGTTGTATATGACAATATTTATTTTTATATGTTTAGTGTAATGTTTTTGTTTGAAATGTATTTCTTAAGCTGGTACTAAGCAGGTTGTAAATACTCTACTAGATGTTCTTGTAAATAAGTGCACGACTACTCAAATTTGGAAAATTTAAATTCCGACTACTCAAATTCTTAAAAAAAATTGAAAGGGTCTCAACTAAAAAAGTAATATATATTTGTCAAGTATAAAAAATACATATGTAGATCTTATTGATACCTAAAAGCCATTTTTTCTTTTTGAAAAATATTGAACATTTTTTGAGATATGGTTTAAATAAAGTAAAATACATAGTTATTTTCAGTAGCTTTGAAATATTTCAAAAATATTAAATATTTCGTAAAAAAAAAACAAAAAAGGCTTGTAAAAAGTAATAAGATCTACATTTTTTTTCAAGTATATATTACTTTTTGAGATATATTCGTTTAAATATTTTATAATTTGATGTTTCGGAATTTGAGTTGTCCGAATTTGATTTGTCATGAAACCCTTTTAAATATATATCGAGTTTTGTAACTGATCATGTGTATATTATAGTTTGCTAAACGACAAAATTAAATCGCTCAAAATACTTGACCCTAGGACTTGGTGTACGAAGAACCTTTCGGTTATCGAGTCGCACACCATGGATACCTTTTAAAGTCTTGTCTACGACTAGCTTTAGAATTAAAAAAACTGAGTCTTAATGTTGTAAGTTAGGACATATCTGACTATATTCCTGTTGTACATCAGATTTCGTGTGAAAAAATGAAAATGTATTTTTTTTCAAAAAATAGTTGAAGATTTTAGTAAGTTTAATGTTGGAATCTACGAGTATTAAAAAAGGTAAAAATGTAAATGAGTGCTGAAATGAGTTTAAGAATGTTTTGTGATCTTCAAATTAAAATTTTAAATAAAAAAGATCAAAAACTTTGCATTACAGAAAGGGTTATTTTTTCTATTAAACAAAAAAATCTGGTGTTTTACTATGCAATCTTACATAAAGCAATAAAAAAAGATCAACTACTTCTAAAAAATGCAGAAATTTCTAGAATAGAGTTATTGAATGCAATAGAAATATAATTTAAACAGGTTGCAAACAAAAATAAAACAGTCAATTAAGTTGTTGTTGAAAATAATTGATAATGTTGTTACTACTAAGCCTATCTTTCATCATTAAATCAATGGTGTGCATTATGTGCATAGTAAAAACTTTCATGAACAAAAAGAAATTGGAAATATCATGAAAAAAAAATTTGTATCTTTTGCTGATGATTAAATACAAAAAAGAACACATGTTGTTTGTGATTATGATGGGTAATTTTTGAATACTCTGACAAATGTTTTCTTTTGAAGAATATATTAACAAGTGAAATTGGAAATATATAAAAATAATGAACCCTAAAAAGAGTGCGCGTCCCTAGTATTTGTTTGTGAAGCTTAGTGCATAAAAAAAAATTCCGTGTATTTCTTAATTGTATAATTAATGTATTTAGTATTGTGTGTTTTCTGACTCTCTTAAATATGCTGAGGTGGTGAAAATATATATGATAAAAAGTTTTGTAAACAACTAAAGGTGTATTTCTATGTTGTTCTCCTTTTTTAAAACTTTTGTGTCATTAGTGTGTGAAAGATTGAGAAGTTACTTTCTGTCAACTGATTTACTGCATTGCAAACAATTTGCGCCTAGAAAAAATAGTACGATTGAGTTGGCAGTAAATCAGATTGTTAGGAGATCTATTGAGGCTGGTGAAAAACGTTGGTAAATTGTTATGTGTTTTTGGGTTAAAATGTTTAATACGGCTAATCAGAAAAATTTTGGAATCAAAACTCAAATGTTGTAATATAAAAAGCTAAGTTTTGAGTACAATTGAACGCTATTTAACAGATTAGAGTCAGAATACTGTTATAAATAATATTGTTTCTGAGTGTGAAATTATGAACGTTTGGATACCTCAGGGTTCGTGTTTTGGGCTGTTATTGTTTTTAGTGTATATAAAAGACCATTTTTTAGCTACAAATGTTAAATTGAGATTGTTTGCAGATTATGCTTGCCTGAGCTATCAGCATTGTAGTTCTGCTCAATGTGAAACTGTTGAAGTTGAGGAAAATTAATGAATGGCTGTGTAAAATAGAAATATTAACTGTTCAAGGACAAAGTTTTTAATGTTGAATAAAACTGGAAAAAGAAAGAATAAAGTGTTATGGCGAATGGTTTTGTGATTACCAGAGTGAAAATATTAAATAGCTAGGTGTGGTATTGGATGAATAGTTGAATTAGAAGGCACTTAAGTTGCTTTAAATCTAAGTTTTTAAAAAGTTGCTTTATAATGTAAAGATTATAATAGTACTTGGATATGTGTTTTTTGAAATAGGTATGATACATTTTGTCTTATTAAAATATTGTTCATCTACTTGGGATGCTGCTGCTAGTTGTCTTAAGAAGTCAATTGTTAGTATGCAAAATAGTTTAAGATATGTTTGTCACATGCCAGCACTGATTCAAACAAACACCTTGCTTGTGTGTAGTTAACATCAAATTTTTATAAGTTCGTAATTCAATGCTGAATACCTTCAAAGGATTTAAAGTTGACCACAATTGTTTTAGTCCAGTAAGTATGGTTTATATACAAAATAACAGACATTCAAAAAAACTAATTTTGTATTTAGTACACCTAAAAAAGAGCTTTTCTTAGACTCCTTTAGGTATTTGGGTCCTAATTTGTGATCTTGTCTTCCAGATACTCTTAAAAATTAAAAAGTGGATCAATTTCAATACAGTTACAAACAACCTTTGTAAAGCAAGTATACAGAGTAAGTTTAGTCTGCTTTGATTGTGTAATTTGATTGTGTAATGCTTTTATTCATATATTGCTTAATTGTGTTTAGTTGGTATTTGTTATGTATATTTATGGATATTTTTGTGTGTGTTTATTAAATCTATAGTAAGCTAGTTTTGGTCTGTATGAAAAACAACTTGTATGGGTATAGATGATTGTTAATTTGCTGATTTCCAGTTTGCTGTATTTTATTTGTTATTTTTATGTATATTTTTTTATTAGTAATTTTTTATTTTTTATTTGTAATTTCTTTTTAGAGAGAAACAATTAAACTGTTTCATCGGTTAAATTTCACTGTAATTGTTTTTCTTTAAAATAATAAATTACTAATTTTCAATCTCCCCTACGATTAGATTACTCTGCAAAACGTTGTTTCAACCTCAATAGTTATTTAAATTATTACATAACTTGGTTTTTTTTTACTTGCTTTAAACTATATTTTGTTCTACCAAAACGAATTTCAGAAATTTCAACTATTTAATACTTATGAAAGAATTTTGTATATTTTTGAGTAACATTACAGTAAAATAGTTGACTAATAGGTATTAAGATAGTTATAAAACGTAAATGTATGCATTATAACCCTAGTTTAATGTATTTTTCAAAAACTGATTGTAAGTTTACTCTGGTGACAGTTTGATTGTTGGTATGATTTTTTTGTTGTAGCGCCAGTGTACTCGCTTTGTGATTTGAGCACAATGATTTGACACTTTGTGGTTTTTAGTGTTGAGACTTTAGTCTTGTGAAAGTTCTCCAAGGGCATGTCACCAAGGGCTTTTTTCATTCGTTTAAAAGAAAATGTTTAGTTTTTTGATATTTTTAACTTGAACATAAATGGGGCAGGTAAAATTACACATGATGAAACACAATCGCTTTTCTCCTTAAAACCGTTATCGTTTCTAGGAGTAAAGTTTGAGACTGATTTTTTTTACCATTGAAAATGGTAAATTGGTAAATGGTAAACTTTGCTTTTCTTATTTTAACAGCTTGTTTAAATTCATAAAAATACTCAATAAGCAAACTTGAACTTAAGACGATCTTAAATTTGTGGAAATTACGACAAGTTTTAAAAAATATATATGTTGTTAATTAATACCATAAAACACTTTTAAAAATCAATAACAATTTCTATAAGTTTTTTTAAACATTTATAAGCTAAAAACAATTATAACTAGATGTGTAATAAAACAGTTCTCAATATATCAAAAATATAAAAAAAAATCAATTAAACAGTTAGAAACAACAGTATCATAACTAAAGTTTAGTGTTTTATTTACATTTTATATAACTAAGTTCTATAAAATAAAAGTAAAACTTTAACCACTAGCTACGTTATTATTACAGTTAAGTTATTAATTTATTTTTATTTTCTACCATAAAACATAAGTTTACTTTAACACTAACTTTAAACTTGATTAGAAGTTAGAAGTTGATTAGAAGATTAGAAAAAAAATATTGATTAGAAGTAAAAATATTTATATAAAAATTAAGTTTAAGCGTTTAAATCATTGATTAAAGTCAACTTCATTTTAAAGTATTTAAAGTCATATAAACGTAAAATTTGTTGATTTTAGTTTGTTATGTGGCAATAAATTTGCCACTAGTGTAAAGTTAGCTTGATAACGTTTTTCAAGAACTTTAAAAGAATGTCCAAACTTTAGACCCAATTATTTTCCCTATCTTAATAGCTAGATAATTTTTTTTTATATTTTAGAAGCCGGTTCTTTGTCGTTAATATACAAAAATATTCATTGGATTGGGGCTTGCCTTTTAGTGTGGGGCTCCTTAGAAAAAATGAGTTTTTTATCATATTTTTACTTAGCTCTAATTTGAAAAAATATTTAAAACTCATTTTTTCTAAGGGGCCCCACACTCAAAGTCAAGCCCTAATCCAATGAATTTTGTTTTTGTATATTAAAGACAAAGAAACGCTCTCTAAAATAAAAAAAGTTTTTATCTAGCTATTAAGATAAGGAAAATAGTTGGGTCTAAAGTTTGGACATTCTTTTAAAGTTCTTGAAAAACGTTATCAAGCTAACTTCACACTCGTCAATTTGTCAGCGTAGTGGAAAACAAAAGTTTTCCTGTCTTTTTACTTAATATGCGTCTTTTGAATGAATGTCTTAACAAACATAAAAATAAAAGTAAACTAAGCTATCTAAAATTTGATAGTTTTTTAAAACTCAAACCCAATAATTTTTAAAGTAATTCGTTGACAATCAAACTATTAAAATAACTAATAATAAACTAAGATTTTGAATTATAAGTGAGTTATTACTAATGATTGAGTTTAATAAAAGTAAAAAACTTAATATTGCTTAATAAACACATGTAAAAAATACATATTCACAAATGAAAAACTCAGGACACGGTAATACTAGTAACGTTTAAAAAACAAGTGAACTAGTTATTTAAGTTATAAAAATACAGTCAAATTTTTTTACAGTCAAGTCCATGTTAACCAAATACGAACCTGAATTTTAATAGCTTGTAAACTGTTAAAAATGAACGGTTTTGAAAAAAAATCCAAATCAAACTATTACAACCAGACATATTGTATTATAAAAGCTATTTCAAAATCAAATCTAATGTCATTTATTAATACATGTTAAAATGAATTTCCTAATAAACAAGAAAACAAGTTTTTTATTTTTCAACAGTATTGAATAAATAATTGGTTTAAATTAAAAATTGATGTTCAAACTAAAACTATTAGTTTAGTCTTAATTCGTAATACTTTCCTTATTTTAAATAGTTTTATTTAGACTGATAGTACTATTACAATTTTTTAAAGTGTAATATGATCAATTGTTAAATTAAGTATAATATATAAATTTGGTTAAAATAAATGTTGATAAAAAACTGTCTAAAACGATTTTCTTAACTTCATTTTTTTTATTTTTTTTTTAGTAGGTTTTAATGCATGTATTAAAATACAAGTTACTAATTTCATTAAAAGATAAAATTAAAATTTGGGGCAAATGTATTTCAGAAATTTGTACAAATTCAAAACTCATTTTTGTTATGTCAAAAGTCTTGATAACAACGATAATTGTTACTTATTTAATTATTTCAACGACAGTCTTTGTCGCATTTCTATTTTTGTCGCAACTAGGCAATTGAACAATCAATCTTAATTGAAATACACTGCTTACGTCATTAAAACAACGACAAACGCTCAAATACTTGATTGGGATATAATTATTAGTATTTTAAGCTGTACACATCTCCATGTGCCTTTAAATGAGAGACAATTTTAAAGCTTTTAATAAACAGCTCATATAATATATATATTTTTTCTAATCTAACCTCGGTAGTTTTTCTGAATTGCATTTTTTTAATTTTTTATACTATACTACATCATCATTCAATAACAGTTGATGTATAGATGAATAGAATTAAAGCATTAATTAAACTTTAATTGAAAATTTCTTTATTTCTGTCACTAAACATTTTCATTTTAAAGCTTTGTAAAACATCTCACAATAATTTATTTTTATATAACTTTTTATCGAAGTTTAGTTGTAAAAAAAAAACAAATTTTTTATAAATTAAGGTGTAGAATAGATAATTTAGTTTAACTAATTATGTTTGCATATTTAAAAATTATATGAACACTGTTGATGTTATTAATTTGGATAAGTTTTTTAAAACGCAACCGTAATCGAGTATTTCAACAAGATAAAATTAAAGTTTAAACTAATAAAGGTTTTAACAACTGACAATTGACCCATAAACATTTTAATTTTTTAGCTTTTATTTACAGCCATACTTTAAATAAAAGTCATAAACTGTGTTTTATTGGGGTTAAAAAAATATCTAAAGTAAATACTAACACTTATTCCTATTTTAAAAAACCTGTGTAAAATGAAATGAATTTTTACTTGTTTAAAAGTTGTCTCTACGACAACTTCCTTTGCAGCCTGTAGCACTTAATTTTTAATAAAAGTATTACTTTGATGTAACTTATTATAAAAAGCATTTTCTATATGACTAGCCTACAACATACAGCGAATATTGTATTAAATAAGCCGCTATCAACACTTTTATTATCAAATAACTTTCATCAAATTATTATAAATTTTATAATCTTTAAACCTATCATGTTCAAAATATGAATTAGTTTTAATTTATAAAACTTTGATGCTGTAAAAACTTTTTTTTAACTTAATTCAATAGTTAAATAAATTAGAATAGTCCAATAATATTTTATTTTTATTTTTAATAAATGTTAACTTTCAGTTATTTTTTAGTTTTTAAAACTATCTATGCAATAAATGACTTTAAGCAAAATAATATCAATGTAATATTAAGCAAAAATTAACTTAGTTTTATTGTTTTTAAATCTGTTTTATAACTGATGAGTAGTAAAAAAAAATATCAAAAAGCCAAAGTTTTCTAAAATTTTATGATTAACTTTTAGCAACAATGAAAAAAATTCTAATCTATCAAAAAACAAGCAATGTAATAAAAGTATCTTCTTTTCAATCTACAAAAAAACGAAAAAAAAAATGAAGAAAAAGTGACAAAAATTAATATTTTTTTGTTTATGAAATACTTGACTATTGAAGTTACTAAGGATGATTTAAAGTTACTTTAAAGCACTAACACTGTTAGTTAGCAAAACTTGAATTAACATTCAACCAATAGTAATAAAACTTTTAGAATGTTTACATCATTTTTTTAACAGTTGGTTTTGTGCTATATACTCTATTCTTATAATTTTTAAACCGTTTAAAATGCTTATTCTAAATCATATTAAATTAAATTACAAAATGATTTTCATCAATTAAACTTATACTTGGATATTAGCAAGGAAAAATGAAGTAGTTTTTGGAAAAATTAGAATTTTATGTTGTACGTACTATGTTGTTTAAGTAGTGTGTCACTTGATTAACTCTTAAAATGTCACTTAAAACTAAGACTAAAACGGGTGCACGACTATTCAAATTCGGACAATTCAAATTCCGACAATTCAAATTCTTGATAAAAAATTGAAACGGCTAAAAATAAAAAAGTAATGTATATTTGTCTAAAATAAAAAATGTATATTTAAATCATGTTAATATATACAGGCCAATTTTTTATTTTTGCAAAAAGTTAAATATCTTTTGAGATATGGCTTTATTAAAGTAAAAAGTATAGTTATTTTTAGTAGTTTTAAAACACCTTGAAAAAAAATTTAGATTCAAATAAAAGATTAAAGTCGCTTGTAGATATTAATAAGATCTACATTACGTTTTTAATTTTTTTCAAATTTATATTACTTTTTGAAATATAGTCTTTTAAATATTTTTTAAAGAATTTAAATTGTCGGAATTTGAGTTGTCCGAATTTGAATTGTCATGTAACCGACTAAAACTTAATGAAACATTTGGTATTCAAAAATTTTTATGTTTTATTAAATTTTGTTCATCAAAAAATACAAAGTAAATAGTTACTGCACATAACGTTGGTTTAAATTTATTTAAATTAAGAAAAACTAATACAAAAAAGCGCTCACAGCATTAGAATAAGTTACAAAAACCTTTTTTATTGTCTACGTATATATATTAAAGTTTAATAAAGTATATCTTTTGTCTTGCAGTTTTTATACATATCAAAACATATACAAAAGATATTGATATACACTATATATAAAAAATTTTAAAAAATCAACGATTACTTCTATAGCGAAACAGTTTCGTTAAATAATCTAAGAAAAAAAAAATTAATATTTTACATACTTTCTTTGTTTTAATCTAACAAACTAAATTTTATTTATTATTTACTTTTTTATGCAAAATATACAGGTTAACAAAACATTTAAGGTTAAATACAAATTCGAGCAAAATAATCTGATAGAAGCGCTTACGTCATAGAAACAACAAACGCTCTCTTACGTTTTTGATACATAAACTTTTGTATTGTTGAGTTGGCATCAATCGCTTAACGAACTCAACTTTTAAATTTATAAGTTGTTACCTAAACAACTAAAAATACTCAACCTTTATTTTGTTCTTATGGCTTAGGTTTAGAATTTTTGATTTATTGATATTACTAAATTTTTTCACGTTTGGTTATGAACGTTTTTTTTTAATTTTTACTTTTATTTTCTTATTCAATAAGCGTTCATTTTGTTATGCTATATGTATAGTTTAAAATAATTTTATATAATAAAAAACCATGTAAAAAATATTTAATATCCTTTAGTTTTATTAAGGTTGTAAGAAAATTAAAATTTATAACCCAAAAAAATTTAAGACTAATATTTCTTAAACCATCGTACAGAAACGTAACAGTATAAAAAATATTCATAGTTGCTGATGGTTTTAGTAATTATCAGTTTCAATTATCTAAACATTTGTATACATATACAACTAACTGTAGAAATTCTTTAGTTGAAAATAAGTATATGTTTAGTTTATATCAGTTTGAATTAAATGCATTCCACTATTTCTAAATATAGATGTATTTTCATGCAAGTTTTCAACAGGTTTTTGATAAACACCAGCTCTTTAGTTATTTATGCTGTTTTAATATCTTTAGTATTGAAATTACTTTTAATTACTGATTTTACATTAACTATCGATTAGTTTTTTTGACTATATTTTATATTTTTGATTTCTTTTTGTTAAGTTCCAATAACTTAAAAATTAAGAATTATTTTGTATATTTATCTTATTCTTACAATTTTTATTTATAATATCGTGCAAAATGTGACCCTATGTTTAAAAGTTTCTTCGTTCAAGAGTAGAAATGTCTTCATGTTGAAATGTCTTCGTGCAAAAATGTCCTTTTGTACAAAATTGTCCTTTTGTTTTTATTAGACCCCTTGTACAAAAATGTCTTCGTGAATATTTGACCCGTCCCCTCTATTCTATACATTATATTAAAAAATACACAGTATAACACTTAAACAAAAATAAGGTATGGTTGATTTCGTAATTGTTATTATAGTTTTTTTTTCTGTATTT
Organism: Thalia democratica; assembly: GCF_965202585.1. NCBI lineage: Eukaryota > Metazoa > Chordata > Thaliacea > Salpida > Salpidae > Thalia > Thalia democratica. The sequence continues at coordinate 106,406,480 of NC_139165.1, forward strand.
TCATTTGATATCATCGTAAAACTAATTGTAAATATTCACACTCAATTTTTAAGAACTTCCATGGAAATAATTATAAAATGAACAAAATGTTTTTTCTGTATAAAACACTTACACATAATATTTTATTATTTTTATTTATTAAATTTAAAAAATGTTTACTTAACTAAAAATAAAAGTAAAAAATATTAACACTCATAGATATTAGCTGTTAATAGTAAATTGTTATACAAAAACAAAAATAGCAGTAATTTAAAAGTTGATTCCACGCTTAATAATGTATTTTTAAAGTTTTATTCAGCTTCCAAAAGAATTTAGACTATTGTTTTTGTTAAAAATAATTTCCTTTTTATACTTTACTAAAACTATATTATAGTTTTCTTTTTGTACATAAGCATTTTTCTTACTGTTTTCGATTTATTTTGAGTGTCATTAAACAAAGTTAAATATTAAGTTTCATTCTAAACTTTTTTTTATTTCTACATATTGAGAAACAATAATTGCTTTATTGACGTATGCAGCTTATTCTAACAAACAATAGGTTATCAGTCAAAGTTAAGATATAGGTTCATTTGCTTGCGAATAGCTCATTGTATATTTTATTTTTTTCTACTGCAATTTTTAAGTCACCAAAGCTGTGACTGTAAGTTTTTACCATTATCAATTTATCAAAACAAAGTTATTCACTTAAAAGACAGGTGTAAAAACAATATTGTAATTTTGATATTATTACTTGTTGGTGATGTAACTAATAATATTACGTGATTTATTTGATAAAAACTTAATTAGTACCCAACTAATATAAAAAACAATCATTTAAAGAGTTTTGAAAATTATTTAAGTTTAAATATCTTTTTGTCACGGTTTACATTTAAAACTTCTTCAAAAGCAGTATAACTGATTAATAGAACTTGTTATTAAAACATATAATGAAATTTAATTTCCTCTATGCAGACAAACTTTTCTAAAGACAAATTTTCTAGTTTTTTTTTGTGCTTCTATGGTAGAATTTTTATGGACAGTTTTCTTAATATATGTACATATACATTTTAACACACCTTTAAAAGTAGTTGACTGTTAAAATTGTACAAACTTTAAAGGTACATATTGCAATATTTTTATGTGTATTATTGCTTATTGAACGAAGAAAAAAAGCGCTCATAAATTTTGGTTCAAGGATCTGATGTACAAAGGAACCATTCGGTTATCGAGTCGTACACCACATGCTTATAAAGTTTCTTACGAGCTATTACACACAGTTTTTTTTATCATCTAAATATTTAAACTTTTGGTAATAAAACAATCAATTAAACAGAATGAAAAATGAAAAAAAAAACTGAACGAAAATTAACTAAATTTGTATTTTGAATCTTGTTTAGTAACATATAAACTAAAAAATATATATAACTTTGAATTAACTTTTAAATAGATATAAACAACACTAATAGCAAACGTGTGAATACTTGAAATATATCTTATAACTTTTTTAAAGAAAGTTAAATGTAATACGCTGAAATATTTTTACAAAAAAAAAATTATAAGTGTTTTTTTGTGCAAAAAGAAAATTTTTATTTTATTTAATAATTTAACCTGAACAGTAAAAAGAATTTTACATTTAAATAGTTAAATTAACTATTGTAAAATTTTTTGAGAACGTTAAAGAAGTGATTTTTACAACAGCTGAACTTAACTTTTACAAGTGTAAATTGGAATAAATGTACTATAAAATTAATGCTTTTAATAAGAAACTAAAAAAATAAAATAGTAATTTTAATAATAATGATATTAACAACAACAAATTTCCTATTATTGATTTTTTTTTCTTTTTTGAATACTTGTCCAATTCTTAGACTTTAACGATAGAAAGCAAATATCCTTAAAACACTACGTATTAAAATAACCACAAAAAGCTGTTTATTCGAAACGAGTTAAAAAGGTAGTTGTTAAGTGTTTGTATTTCAACACTATGTAAATTAAACTTAATTAAAAGGTTAAGTGTGTATCTGAAATTTTCAAACAAACTTGTTGGATAATATTATAACGCTGTAAGAAAGAATTAACAGTATTATGACCTTAGTAAAAACTACAATATATTTTTATTGATACTAATAGTACTGTAAAATGTTAAATATATTTAGTTTTCGGAAATATTTAAATATTTTCGACTGAAAATAATCATTTCAAAGATACTTGCTATAAAAATACTTCAGTTAAAAATTTCAGTTAAAAACATGAAAAAAAATAATTAAAAGATTTTTGGTATCCGTTAAGGTAAAACAGCAATAATAGTCAAGCTATTGTAATGTACATTTTAAAATCTTTAAAGTATGATGTAACTATAAAGTATAAAGTAAAAGGAAAGTCTACAGTCTTTTTTTTATGCTGTAATACAAGCTAAAAAAAAGTAAAAGTTTTATCTGTATTAGACCCGAGCTTCTTTCTTGTGACTGATTAAACCCGCTTCTTAGTCAACTAAAAACTTGCTATCTTATGATTTTAGTAGCAAAATGAAACTATTTTAAATTTATACTGATAATAAAGAGTGATAATTTAAAAATAAAAATAAAGATTTTTTAAGTATTTGTTTTATTCATATAATTTATTATTTTTCTTATAAAACATCACTAAAAAACATCAAGTCAAAGAAAGTTTTTCTTATTATTTTGAACTAAATACAATATTAATCTTAGATAATTTACTACAACTGTTTATCAAAGTTGAAGATTTTTGGCTACTGTAACATTTTTTGACAGATTTAGTTTTTACTTAGTAAAAAATATATTGCAAGAAACTGAAAAATTAAAACATTTTTTTAAAAATAATATTATTATAAATTCTTAAAAAATGAGAACAGTTAATAAACATGCTAAATATAACACACAAAACAAAACTTATTTAAAAAAACACTGAGACGAAATTTTGTTTATTAAACTATTTAAAGAGTTTCTGATTTAATAAATAAAATATAAAAATTTAAAAGAGTTTTGTTTGTGTTATAACTTGTTTTACTGTGTTTTCAACAGTTTTAAATATGCCTTAGACTTAATTAAATTTGCGTTGTTCGTGTTAATAATTGCTTTAATCTATTTTCAAACTTGCAAACAATTTTTGCGATTTTTTGCAGACTACGTCAATGAGATACTTCAGCTATTTTTCTATAATGTAAGGGTAAAAATATTACTTGATGTTTTTAAAAAGAATAAAACTTTAATGCCCAAAAATATTTAAGCTTTATTATATTTATAATATTTAGCTTTATTAAACAAGTTAAGCTAAGCTTGTTTTACAAGTTTATATTTAATTTCATGTAAGAATAATTAAGCAAATTGTTTTGAAGGTTAATAAATACTCTACTATAGTTTATGTATATCACGATTATTTAATGCATTAAAAAAAAAAAGCATCACAACTTTTGCGTGTGAATAAATTAGATAATTGATGTTATTAACTTTTTTTAGTTTGATTTAAAAAATGTTTATACGATGTTAATTGCAACATATACTTTTAAATGTGAAATTATAATTTCAATTACATTAATTTATTACATTTTCTTAATTTTTTTCTTGGTAAAATAATTAGGTTTCTACAGTTATGATATTAAAAAAGATAACTTAAGTTATAATTCTAAAATAATCAATATCTAATAAAACTATTGGTCAAGAACTTTAAATTTTATATTATAATAAAGAACAAGACTAAAAATTTGCGACAATTAAAAGTGGTCTAAACTTTGTTAACAAACTATAAAATTGTTATACTAAACCTGAAATGTGTATGGTAGTTCAAAAAGAATAAACTAAAAAACTATAACTGAGCCATGTAAAATCTTTGTTTTATACTCACTTTTAAAAGCTTTTCAAACTGATACTTTTTTAACTTTTATTTAAAGAGTTTTAAATAGTTAATGAAACCATGATTTGTTTCATTCAAAAAATAATTTTTACATATTTTGTAGATAAATTTTGTTATTTTTTGTTGTTAAAGTTAGTGAGGTATTTACATTTGAATTAAAACGCAACATATTTGAAAAAGTTATTTTAAAATTGTTTTAAAGGATTATTTGAAATTTTTGTTATCTCTTTGCTTCCTTCGTAGTATTTTCTTATGTTTTTAACTTTATGCTTAAAAAAGTTTTGTTAATTTGAAATACATTGTCAAAATATCTTGATCATATTAAAAGAAAACGATGATAATTTTTGTAAAAAAAGTACTTAACTTGTAGGACTTTTATTAATCAATTTCGTTTATAAATCAATTTCATTAAATCTGTCAGCTCTATTTTCTTTCAAACAAAATTTTCTTAGATGCTTTGAACTTTTGAACATAAATTAAAATTAACTTCATATAAGTTTTGTATAAGCTTGTATTGAACTACTTTAATAATATTTATAAAACTAATTACATGTTCTACATCAAAAATTTTTTAGTTGCAGTATTATTAGCTTAAAGAACACAGTCATTAGAATTTATAAATTTAAAACTTCAAAAACAAAAAAGCTAATATATGTCTATTTTAAATAAAATACTACTTAATGTAAATTCAGATATAATATTCGTACAAACTTTCATTAGCCAAAACATGGTAATATAATTTAGTAGAATACTGTTTGAATCATCTAATATACTAAATACTTTTATTTTTATATGTCAAACACAGATTTATAGATTAAATACTGTATTATGGGCGAATTAAAGAGATTAGTGTTTACTTTTCTCAATTTGCACGTTTTAAAACAACTAAAAAAAAATGTAAAACAATGTAGTGTAAAAAGTTTGTTAGTAATCAAAAGGAATTATACTGATAGTTAGAAAACAACTCATCTTCGATATGTTTATTATGTTTTTTGCGCTTTAAACGTATCATCAGAAAACAATAAAGTTAACATCAATATTTTAACAACCACAAAAGTACACATTATGACGTGTCAAATAAATTTGAATAATTTTAGATAGCCAATCTTAAAAAAAATATTCTGTACAAGATAACTTTTGCTTTGATTTTTTATGTTTGTTCTTATTTTTAGCTTTGTTTTGTTGCTATTTTTATTATTATATACTAATTCTTGTTCTTTTAAAATACGCATTTTGGTTTTAAGGCAGAGTTGCGGTCTTTTTTTTTTTATCTAACAACGATTTAAAAAAAAAATTGTTTTATTTTATTTCTCAGCTACATAAAATGCACGATTTGTTATTTTCGGTTTTGTTTTAGTTTTTCTTATTTCAAATTATAGTCTTTGTTTGCGTCTTTTAGTTCCCATATGTAGTTTTATAACTCAGTGCTAAGTTTTTTTAATTTATTATTGAAGGTGGGAATTTAAAATGGGAAATAAGCTGCAGAACTAAAACAAAACCGAAAAACAACAAAATATGCAATTTATGTAGCAAAGAAAATACAAGTTTGAACAAAAATCATAGTTAAACAAAAAAAAGTAAGACTGCAATTCTGCCTTCACAACTATACTATGTATTTTTAGAACAAAAATATTAAAATGATGATAAAACTAGCAACAAAACAAAGCTAAAAGTAAAATCATAAATAAACTTCGACAGAAGTTGTTTTTAAGATTAGCTACCAAAAGTTATTCAAACTTCTTTGACACCTTATAATGCATATTTTTATAATTTTTTAAAAAATTTGCTGTAACTTTATTAATGTTCTGATGACACGTTTAAAGCGTATAAACTATTGTAAAACTATTGAAAATTAATTGTATTTTTGTTTTACCAGTATTAGTCTCTGCTTTCGCTTCGAGAACTTTGAATTTTGTCGATTAGAAACAAGTCCAAACTCATTGAATTATATACATTATTAAAAAATATCAAAAAACTTAAATTTAAGATGTTTTACAAAAATTAAAGTAGATAGAAAAATTATAAACATACTCAATTAACTAACTTTAGAATTAAAATGAGTTAAGTGTAATACTATATAGGTTTACACAGGTTAACCAGCGATTAAATAATTAATAGTCGACATAGTTAAATCATACGTTTCACACTGTATGTACAAAAATATAATAATTAATCGACAAATTGTAAAATATAAAGCTTGTTTATAAAGTGTTAAAAATTTATTTATGTAATGGTTTTTAAATAATCGGTATATAGCTAAGTTTTTACCAGTTTTGACTTTTTTATATTAATAGACTCAGTACAAACATTTTTACTATTAAAATTCATGGTTATTATTGTTTACCTTTTTTCTTACTTTTGAAAATATTCTTTAGAACTGCTCGTTATTTCCCTAACTAAGATTTTTTTTTTAAATTAAAAGACAAAAAGGAAAAAAAAAGTGATGCGCTTTAATATTTTATATATATGCAAGTACCAGCTAGTATACAAGGTATTGTGTTTTAATATTCTAAATCGTCCGATTGCTCTTATTTTACGAAACAGAACAGGGATCGGGCCACATGTGGCCAATGAAGGCTACAAAATCCGGCCCGGAAGCATTAAAATTTTGTCCAAAAAAGAAAATATTTAAAATTCAAGCTAGTTAAACTGAGTTTTGAAGTAAAAAGAAAAAAACAATTGAAATTTACGTAAAAATTCGAAACGTTTGCTAGATATTTATACATATACAATAAAATCTCAAATTTTTAAAATTACTTTTAAATATAAACGAACAGGGTTAAAACTCAGTAGTAGTAACTTGAAAACTAAGTTCATTCTTTTGAAACTATAAAAGCAACTAATACGCATTTAAAACTTATGTAGATAAAAAAAAATCATACATTATCGACTTAGGCATAAAGATTAGTCACATTCTATTTTGTTTAATTGACATAATTAAGAAAGCGATTAAGTTAATTAAAACTGTTTATACTTAATATTAACAAAACTTGAAAAAACTATGATATCTAAGTATACTTCAAAAATAAAGAATGGGTTGTAATTATTGATGAAACTTCCAAACCTATTTAAAAAAAAAACTTTAATTACTTTTTAAGATGAAGTCTTTAAAAAATTTTTGGAAGAATTTGATTCGTCAAAATTTGAATTATCCAAATTTGCATTGTCATGAAACCATGAAGTTTATATATAAGACTAACTTATCTGTTTACGTTTAGAAATCGAAATTGAAAGAAAAAACTTTACTGCGTAGTGCGTACGTATTTATTAAAAAAAAAAGAGAAAACAGCAACTTTATACAACATACATACTTGTACATTAAGTCATTAAAATAAGGATAAACTTATTGAGTAAAAGCTCTTATAAGTACTTAAATCTAACATTATCATAAAAACCTTGAAGTGCGTATAACTTTTAAACACTGAAAAAAAAAAAAGAAATTTATGTAGCAGTGTATTGTTTATTGAACGATACAAAAAGCGTTCAAAAAGTTTGTTCTAAGGACCTGGTGTACAAAGGAATCTTTCGGTTATCAAGTCGTACACCACTTAAGTAATGAGTAATACACCACTAAAGTAAAGTATATAAGTTTAGTTTAAATTCATGATCGGAAAGTAAAGGGTCTATAGCGTTTCTATTAATAGATTATCAGAGCAGTTTATCAATTCACCCAAAAAGTACTTAGTGTTTTTTATCGCTCCCAGAAGAAACCGTAACGGCTTTCCCATTACTTTTTAAAAGTCTTCGTAATGTTGGTAGTTAAGGTAATTGGTATTTTTTTATTTTATCATCTTAAGTTCAAAAGTGTTAGATTAATCATTTGAATAAATAATGAATTAATATGTTACACATAATCAATGTGTGGAGTCAATAATCTTGAGTGCGGTATGGTCAAGAACTTGCTTTTGTTGAAAGTAAATTAATTGGAACCATAGATAGTATGTAAATTTATTACTAATTTTGAATTAACAAATTTTTGTTTTATAGTTAAAACAAACTTGTTTATTGTATATAACAGTTTAAATTAATAGAACTTTATTTATATTGCACAACGACACTAGTTAAAAATACTGATAAATAGTTATTGAAATCACTTATTTATTTCATGAAACTAAACGTAAAGTTTTTTAACAAAAAACTGTTTTTCTTCAAGTAAAGTTTCTGGTTATTATATAATAGGTTTAGTTATTTATACATTTAAGTTTATGAAAAGTTGTTAGTATTGTACTGTGTAGTTTTTGAAAAAAAAAAAACATAAAAAGTTAAAATTCTTATACTCGCTTGGTAGATATAAAAAAAGTAAACACCCCAACAAGTAATAAACTACCCAATTAAATTTTTGCTTTCTTACTATTACATGTTACTAATAGACAAAGCAACACTTATTGTGCCGGTATTCCTAGTTGGGAAAGCTCAATGTAAACAGTTTATCACTAAAGACTACTAAGTTTAGATTACTACTAGAATACCAAACTTGACACGTTTTTAGCTGATAATGAACCTTAGACCAGTGGTCTTTAAAGTGTGCACCAGTGCACATTAGGGTGGACGAAACTTTTTTGGCGCACGAAATTTGTTTTGGGGTGCATGAATCGTAACTTGAATAAATATCCTAAATTTAAAACTTGCACATATTCTGGAGTTGATGATGAAGAGCAAAAATAAAAAAGAAAGGTCTTAAGTGTTTTTGATGGTAGGTTTGAAACTTGTAATAGATATTATGGAAAAATAATAGGAAACTCTGGGGGCTACAAGCCGTAAAAGGGGAGCCACAAGGCTATAATTTGAAACTTACAAAAAAAACGTCTTAGGTAGTTTGTTGAGAAATCTTGTTGGAGGATGAAAATAGTTTGGGAAACTCTGCTTTAGATATTACGGAAAATTTGAAACTAATACTAGATATGCGGACATCTGGTACACAGAATTTAGTTTTGAATTTTAGGATGCACAGATTTTGATTAGCTTGAATACCTCGTGCATTAGGCAATCAAAGTTATTCTAGCACTAAAATTATTAAATTTGTTACACACTTGTTTTACCTTGTAACATATACTGTTTTGTACTATGTTTTCTTTGTTAATAGTTTTTTGTATTTTTAAATCAAAATAAAAGTTTTTTTGAAGCTTGGTAATTTTTTAGTTTGATTATAACGATTTTTATTTATTAATACATTGCAGATATATAATATCACTTAAACATCATTTATTTTTAGACCTAGGCAAAGTAAAATGACAGTTTAATTAATAACTTATTGAATTGGTTTATTTAGAGTTGTTTGCTTTGAAAGCTGAAAAAAAATATAAACATTTTGTTGTTAACCTAAAAGTATGAGCCAGATAACTTTTATATTCGAAAAAAAAATAATGAGTGTACTTATGATGTACAACTACTAATTAAAATTGTTAAAAATTGCACATTCAAAAGAAGAGCGACATACAAAAAGTACACAAAACTTTCTAGAAAAAAAAAACATTTAAAAAGTTGTTTAGTCAAACAACCTAAAAAATATAAACAAAAAAAAAGAACAGAGTTGAATTTTAGTACAGGAAACTAAAAAGAAAAATACTAACTTAACGAAACCAATTATAATAATTAAAAATGTTAAAATTTTTGATATAATTAATAAAAAAAAAAGATTTCTTTATTGCTCCAGTTTCTTGATTTTAATACATCTAAGTTGTATCTGAAAATAAAATTAATTATTTTTAGAACAAAAAAAGTTGACATTTTGTTAGCATATAAAACTACTTTTAATAATGAGTAAAAAAGTATACCCACTTACAAATATTTTTTTAAATTTTTTTAACAATTTCTAAAACGTTCAAATATTATCTATAAATTTTTGTTCAAAATATTTAAGGTAAAAAGTGTTTACATTGAAATACAACTGTATACTTTAACAAATATAAAATTATTTAAGTTTGTCACAAAAAAGTTATGTTAAAAAATAGAATCAATATCAAAATAAATTATACTTTTAAACTATGCAATTTTGTAAAGGATATTAAAAAAATTGTATAAATTTTATTTGAAGAAAAAATTGAAATGTTACGTGAAGCTTGCAGGGATCTTTTGTTAGTGTGAGCTATTGAACGAATAAATCATTATGACGTCATACTATAATGATAACTTGTCTGACTCCATAAATTTAGAAAAAATTAATCGTTTTAGAGTTTAATTGATAAAGTAACATAAAATAGAGTATTTTAAACTCTTGATAACCAAAGTTATTACTTAATGTCTTAAACTTAATACCTTCCTTTTATTAAACTAAATTATCACTCAACAGGGTTTAGTTTGTGTTGTATTTAAAAGTTTAAAGTACTTTGTTTTATTGCATTCCAACTTTAATTCTATCAAATAACTAAATAGTAATTTTCGATGAAGCTGATTGGGAATGCGTCTAACATGCAAAAAGACAATTTTACAAAGACATATTAGACTCCTACCAAGCCGATTAGTTATTTAGTTTAAGAAAACAATAATGCTATAATTGTGCTTTATTTTTCTTTTTTATAAATGTTAACCAAAACTCTTTAAAGCATATTGATGATTATTATAAAGTTGTTTACAACCTTTATGTATACTGTGCATTTATACATATTTTTAAGATAAAATTTTCTTTAACAGAAAAATAAAAAACAATTATAAATTAAAAAAAGTATCAAAAATACAAAGTTTAAAATTTTAGGAGCGGGTCAAAATAGCACGGTGGGTCACTTTTGCACAGCCTCACTTTGCACAAGGGGTAATTTTTGCATGAAGCGTCACTTTCGCATGATGTCACTTTACCACAGAGCGTCACTTTAGTTTGACGTCAATTTACCACAATGCGTAACTTTTGCATGGTAAGTCACTTTAGCACGGCATTTTATTACCACAGTGCGTCACTTAAGCACGGAGATCACTTTAGCACATTGGTTCACTTTAGTACGACATAAATTGAGCACAGTAAGTCACTTTAGTATGGCGTAAATTAGGCGCAATAAGTCACGTTAGCACGGAGGTCAATTTTGCACGTTGTCATATTATCAAACTAGTTTTTTTTTTTGGCATGAAGCGTCACTTTAGCAAAGTAGGTCACTTTAGTACGACGTTATAAAAGCACAGTAAGTCACTTTAGTACGGGGCTCAATTTTGCAAGGTGTCACATTTTCACACTGGGTTTTTTGAGCATGGAGCGTCAATTAAGCACAGTAAGTCATTTTAGTACGGCGTCAATAAAGCACAGTAAGTCACTTTAGTATGGCGTAAATTAAGCACAGAAAGTCATTTTAGTACGGGGCTCAATTTCGCACGGTGTCACATTTTCACACTGGGTTTTTTTAGCATGGAGCATCACTTTAGCACAATGGGTAAGTTTAGTACGTCGTCACTTAAGTACAGTAGGTCACTTTAGTACGTCGTCACTTAAGCACAGTAAGTCACTTTAGAACGGGGGTCAACTTTGCACGGCGTCACATTATTAAACTATGTTTTTTTAATATAGAGCGTCACTTTAGCACAGTAGGTCACTTTAGTACAACGTAACTTAAGTACAGAAGGTCACATTAGTTCGGCGTTAATTAAGCACGGTAAGTCACTTTAGTACAGGAGTCACTTTTACACGGCGTCAATTATCATGGTTGGTCTTTTTAGCATAGAGCATCACTTTAGCACAGTGATTCACTTTAGTACGTCGTAATGGAGCGTCACTTTAGCACAGCAGTTCACTCAAGTACGTCGTCAATTAACCACATTAAGTTTATTTAGTTCGGCGTCAATTAAGCACAGTAAGTCACTTTAGTTCGGGGTCAATTTTGCACGGCGTCACATTATCACACTGGGTTTTTTTTATCATGCAGCGTCACTTTAGCACAGTAGGTCACTCAAGTACGTCGTAAATTAAGCACATTAATTTTATTTAATATGGCGCCAATTAAGCACAGTAAGTCGTTTTAGTACAGGAGTCACTTTTGCACGGCGTCACATTATTACGGTTGGTCTTTCTAGCATGGAGCTTCACTTTAGCACAGTAGGTTTATTTAGTACGACGTAAGTCAAGCACAGTAGGTTATTTTAGTACGGCGTCAATAAAGCACAGTGAGTCACTTTAGTACGGGAGTCAATTTTGCACAGCATCACATTATCACGATGGATCTTTCGAGCATGGAGCGTTACTTTAGCACAGTAGGTTTATTTAGTACGACGTAATATAAGCACAGTAAGTCACTTTAGTACAGGATTCACTTTTGCACGGCGTCACATTATTACGGTTGGTGTTTTTAGCATGGAGCGACACTTTAGCACAGTAGGTCACTTTAGGACGACATAACTTAAGCACAGTAAGTTACTTTAGTACGGCGTCTATTAAGTACAGTAAGTTACTTCAGAACAGGGGTCAGTTTCGCACGACGTCACATTATCAAACTAAGTTTTTTTAGCATGGATCGTCACTTTAGCTTAGTAGGTCACTCAAGTACGACGTAAATTAAGCACAGTAAGTCACTTTAGTACAGGGTCATTTTTGAACGGCATCACATTATCATGGTTGGTCTTTTTAGCATGGAGCGTTACTTTAGCACAGTAGGTCATTTAGTAAGATGGAAATTAAGTACAGTAGGTCACTTTAGTACGGCGTCAATAAACCACAGTAAGTCATTTTAGCACGAAGATCAAATTTGCACGGCGTCACATTATTATGGTTGGTCTTTTTAGCATGGAGCATCACTCTAGCAAAGTAGGTCACGTTAGTACGACGTAAATTAAGAACAGTAGATCATTTTAGTACGACGTCAAAAAAGCACAGTAAGTTACTTTAGAACGAAGATCAGTTTTACACGGCGTCACATTATCACAATGGATTTCTTTAGCATGAAGCGTCAGTTTAGCACAGTAGGTCACTCAAGTACGTCGTAAATTAAATACATTAGGTCACTTTAGTACGGCGTCAATAAAGCACAGCAAGTTACTTTAGTTTAGTGGTCAATTAAGTGAAATAAGTCACTTTAGTTCGGAAGTCAATTTTGCACGGCGTCACATTATCACGGTTGGTATTTTTATCATGGAGCGTCACTTTAGCAAAGTAGGTCACGTTAGTACGACGTAACTTAAATACAGTAGGTCATTTTTGTACGACGTCAAAAAAGCACAGTAAGTCACTTTAGTTGGGGGGTCATTTTTGAACGTTACCACATTATCACGGTTGGAATTTTTAGCATGGAGCGTTACTTTAGCACAGTAGGTCATTTTAGTAAGACGTAAATTAAGTACAGTTAGTCACTTTAGTTCGTCGTCAATTAAGCACAGTAAGTCATTTTAGTTCGGGGGTCAATTTTGCACGGCGTCACATTATCACGGTGGATTTCTTTAGCATGAAGTGTCATTTTAGCACAGTAGGTCATTCAAGTACGTCGTAAATTAAGCAGATTCAATTTATTTAGTATGACGTCAGTAAAGCATAGTAAGTCACTTTAGTACGCGGTCAATTTTGCACAGTGTCACATTATCACATTGTGTTTTTTACCATGGAGCGTCGCTTTAGCACAGTAGGTCACTTTAGTACGTCGTCACTTAAGCACAGTAAGTTACTTTAATACGGCGTCTATTAAGTACAGTAAGTCACTTTAGTACAAGGGTCAGTTTTGCACGGCGTTACATTATTACGGTTGTTCTTTCTAGCATGGAGCGTCACTTTAGCACAGTAGGTCACTATAGTATAACGTAACTTAAGCACAGTAGGTCACTTAGGTACGACGTAACTTAAGCACAGTAAGTCGCTTTAGTACGGGGTCAATTTTGCACGGCTTCATATTATAAAATTAAGTTTTTTTGGTATTGAGCTTCACTTTAGTACAGTAGGTCACTTTAGTACGACGTAACTTTAGCACAGTAGATCACTTTAGAACAACGTAACTTAAGCACAGTAAGTTACTTTAGCACGGAGGTCACTTTTGCACGGCGTCACATTATTACGGTTGTTCTTTCTAGCATGGAGCGTCATTTTAGCACAGTAGGTTTATTTAGTACAACGTAACTTTAGCACAGTAGATTATTTTAGTACGACGTAACTTAAGCACAGTAAGTAATTTTAGTACGGAGGTCACTTTTGCACGGCGTCACATTATTACGGTTGTTCTTTCTAGCATGGAGCGTCACTTTAGCACAGTAGATTTATTTAGTACGACGTAACTTTAGCACAGTAGATCATTTTAGTACGACGTAACTTAAGCACAGTAAGTAATTTTAGTATGGAGGTTTATTTTGCACGGCGTCACATTATCGCGGTGTATCTTTTTCGCATGGAGCGTTACTTTAGCAAAGTAGGTCACTTTAGTACGACGTAAATTAAGTACAGAAGGTCACTTTAGTACGTCGTAACTTAAGCACAGTAATTCACTTTAGAACGGGGGTCAATTTTGCACGGCGTCACATATATAAACTATGTTTTTTTGGCATAGAGCGTAACTTAAGCACAGTGAGTCACTTTAGTTCGGCGTCACCTAAGCACAGTAAGCCTCTTTAGTACGGCGTCTATTAAGTACAGTAAGTCACTTAAGTACCAGGGTCAGCTTTGCACGGCGTCACATTATCACAATGGATTTCTTTAGCATGGAGCGTCACTTTAGCACAGTAGGTTACTCAAGTACGTCGTAAATTAAGCAGATTAAATTTATTTTGTAGAACGTCAATTAAGCACATTAAGTCACTTTATTACAGGGCTCATTTTCGCACGGCGTCACACTATCACAGTCAACTTCTTTAGCATGGAGCGTCACTTTAGCACAGTAGATCACTCAAGTATGTCGTAAATTAAGCACAATCATGGTTGCCACTGATCAAGCTGAGAAAAATTTCCTGATTTTTCCCAACTTTTTACCAAAATTTTCCGGACTTTTCTAAATCAGTTTTACTTATATAAATAGTTTTATGAGTTTAATAAAACACTACCCAAACTATTATTATTAAATCCTTAAATTTAAAATCAATTAAAAAAGAATATACTTAAGGTACTGTAAAAAAAGACATAAAAAAGTATACTTTATATTTGTTGTATAAAATATTTCCTCTTATCATTAGTATAAAATTTGTTTAAAGTAAATAAACTTCTATTTACTTTAAAAACTTAAGTTTCTCTACAAAAAATATAAACACTAAGTAAACATATACCTGTTTTATAACTTAATTTATAAACCAAACAACTTTGAAAAAATTTTAAAGAAGTAAAGTATACACATTAACTTGTTACATAAAATACTAGACTAACTGCTTAGTTATAAAGAACTCTATTATATACACAAAAAAACTCTTTGATTCTAAAACTTTACTAGATAAACTTTTGTGTATATATCACAGTTTTACTATGGAAGTGTCCTTGCTACAGATAATCAATACTAAAAAGCTTACAAAATCTGCTTGTTCAAGTAGGGTGCTTGTTCAATATAATGATAGAAAATTTTTCAGTTTTATAAAAGATATTTTACTAATTTATACCAGGTTAAGGCATTGGAAATAAAATAAAATATTTTTGTAAATTTCTAGGAAAATTTTGGAGTTTTTTTGTTTGACTTTAAAGGACTTTTAGTTATTTTTTACCATTTGAAGGCTTTGGAAAACAATTTAAATTTAAACTGACAAAATCTGACTTTTTTGTAATCTTATCAAACTTCCTGAATTTTCCTGAGTGTTTTTCAAAACCCCCCATTTTTTTATGACTTTTTTAATTTTTTTAAATTTTTCTTGACTTTTCCTGAATTCCTGATTTTTCCTGACCGAGTGGCAACCCTGCAAATTAAGTTTATTTAGTATGGCGTAAATTAAGCACAGTAAGTCACTTTAGTACCGAGGTCACTTTTGCACGGCGTCACGTTATTACGGTTGTTCTTTCTAACATGGAGCGTCACTTTAGCACAGTAGGTTTATTTAGAACAACGTAACTTAAGCACAGTAAGTCACTTTAGTACGGAGGTCACTTTTGCACGGCGTCACATTATTACGGTTGTTCTTTCTAGCATGGAGCGTCACTTTAGCACAGTAGATTTATTTAGTACGACGTAACTTTAGCACAGTAGATCATTTTAGTACGACGTCAATTAAGCACAGTAAGTCACTTTAGTACAGGAGTCACTTTTGCACGGCGTCACATTATTACGGTTGGTCTTTTTAGCATGGAGCGTCACTTTAGCAAAGTAGGTCACTTTAGTACGGCGTCACTTTAGCACAGTAAGACACTTTAGTATTGGGGTCAATTTTGCACGGCGTCACATTATCACAGTGGATCTTTTCAGCTTGGAGCGTCACTTAAGCACAGTAGGTCACTTAAGTACGACGTAAATGTGGTACAGAAGGTCACTTTAGTAAGGCGTCAATTAAGCAAAGTAAGTCACTTTAGTACGGGAGTCAATTTTGCACGGCGTCACATTATCACAGTGACTTTCTTTAGCATGGATCGTCACGTTAGCACAGTAATTAAAGTTTTAAAAAAATATAACTAATCATGAATTTAAACATATAAAAAAATAATAAACTAAATTTTTTAATTATTTTACTAGCTTATCAGAAAATTTTATAACACATTGATGTTAACTAAAAAAAATAAGATCCGTCTATATAAGTATGATATCCGAATGCAAATAAACTGCCCTGCAAAAGATTCACTCAGTGCTAAATTGTAAGTTCGTTCTAAATTGACACTATGTGCTTCAATGTCACTCCGTACTAAAGTGTAATTTTGTGATAAATTGTCACTATGTGGTAAAATGTCTACGCGTGCTAAAGTGTCCCTACTTGCAAAATTTCATCTTTTATAAATACAGTCAATACTAGTAATTTACTAGTACTAAATCTATATCATTTGTTTACTTACATCTAAGAAAAATTGAAATCCTTAGTCACATTTTCAGTGACTTTCAAACTGAAAAACAAAGATCTAACTCAAAAACAGAAAAATTAAATTATTTATATTGTTAGATGTCAGTATTAACTTGTGAGTTTTAAACATTCCGAATTCATTGTGCTTTTCATTCAACTACATCTTCTGTTTTAGTTTTAAAAAATTATCTATATCCAAGCTAATGAACTTAATCTTTATAAAATCTACGTGAAAAATTTCATACTCTATTATTTTTAGTACGAAAACTTATAAGAAATTTTAGTCAGTACTAGTAACTTACAAATAGTAAATTTATATTACTGGTTTACCTAAATCTAAAACAATTTAAACTCGTTAGTAACATTTTCAGTTACTTACAAACTAAGACGAAACTAAGCTAACGGCATGACAACAAAAATTCAATAACTTATATTGTTAGATGTCAGTATTAATTTGTGAGTTTTAAACATTCCGAATTCATTGTGCTTTTCATTCAACTACATCTTCTGTTTTAGTTTAAAAAACTATCTATGTTCAAGCTAATGAACTTAATCTTTGTAAAATCTACGTCAAAAATTCAATAATTTATTATTTTTAGTACTAAACTTATAAAAAATTTTAGTAAATGCTAATAAGTTAACAACAGTAAATTTATATTACTGGTTTACTTACATCTAAGAACATTTAAAATCTTTAGTCACATTTTAGTGACTTACAAACTGAGACGAAACCAGGCTAACCATCAAAAATTCAAAAACTTATATTGTCAGATGTCACTATTAGTTTGTGATTTTTTAACTATTTGAATTCATTCTTACATAATTTGCTACTTGTTAAAATACTTGAAACGTTTTTATATTGAAAAGTTTAAATAAATTCAACCCGTAAACTAAATCTTTATAAATCATAGGATAGTTATTTGATATTTTATTAATTTTTGAAGAAATTAAGAAAACTGAAAACTACTAAAAAATATAGCTTAATTTAAAAAACACTTTCTATAGGAGATCATCCTTCGCAAAATTGCTTAAAATTGATTGTTAACATACTTTGTATGTTTATTTTTAAGTAATTTTGGATATATAAAAAAAAGTAGCATTTTTAAATTAACTGTAATATAAATTTATGATTCAAAATTATAAGTCCCAATGTAGTGACTTACAAACTAGAAAACCTTATTAAATTCACTGTACTAAACAGATTCACAAATTTATAGTTTTAGTTGTTATTATCAGTTTCTTGCTTGTATTTCCTTAACTCATTTTAAATATGCTATTTAGTGTGTGTAAGTTCTAGTTATATTAGTATAAAAGTTAAATTTTACCTTTTTTTTTTTTTTTGGCAAATCTTAAAACACAAAAAATCTTAAAATCTTCATAAAATCTAAGCACAAGCCATACAATTAATACAATAAGATTTTTAAATACCTGAGAAAAATTGACGTCATGCGAACAAAATTCTTAGTAGAAGTCATTATTAAATTTATTTTCATAATTGAATTTTATGATCGTCATTAAAAATGACTCTCTGTGCAAACGGGATGCTGTACAAAAGTGACATGAAAACTTAATTGGTGGGAATTGATACGGGTTTAAATATGTTTGGGTAGAAATTGGTTTGATTGTAGTTGATTTACCTGGGTAATTGTGTTAGAATAGGTTCGGTTGAAAATTGTTCGGATTCGAACTGAGCATGTCACAAATTTTAAGGTAAGTAAATAAGTAGGTTTTTTTACGTTAAGTTTCTAAAATAAGTTACTTGTTGTTTATTAAGAGATATTACGAGTAAAACATTTGTTTCGTTAAATATTCTGACTTAATGGTAAATTTGATCTAAAATAATGATTATTTACTTTTAATTTATCTAGTTTAGTAACTTAGCATTATATCTAATGATGTAAAATCAAAAACGTATTGAGCAGATGGTAAAATAAGACATAATGTATAAGATTAATAATTATTTAAAACTAGGATTCTTATAATGTACTGCATCAATATTAAATTTTTTATACTATTATTTTGTTGAAATATTGTGAAATGATTGAATTACGTTTGTTATTTAAACTTATGTTTCCTTTAACAAAAAACTTAATTTATTGCTTAAAATTAAATAACTTTTTAATCTACTTCTATTGAAACGAAAATAAATTATAAAAATCTTACTGTAGAAAATAAGGTTTAAACTTAAAAGGTATCGAAGTCTAAGCAAATATTATATACTTAGTGCATTTATAGTGTTTCATAACAGAAAATGGTTTAATAATTATATAAATATCACAAAATAAACTTAAAAGTTTAAACTGATAGTTTTAAATTTGGAATAATAAATCTTTATCAACATTTTTTTAAATGTAGCACAAAGCTTCTTTTGACTGAAAGTTAGAATTAATTTAATATTAGATAATAACAAACATTAAGTATATATAAACTTGAAATTAAAAAAAAAAAAGTAGTTTGACTTAATAATATATGGTTTTTTGTATAATAATTCATGTTATCTTTCCTATTAACAACCCAGTTGAAGTGTGTTGATTCGTTGACACACAGAAACATATGTTGGTAGAATAAAGGAAGATTACTGTATAATTTGTTTTTATTAATATGGTTTTTTATTGATCTTTTGAAAAAGTTTTTTTTTTTACTTTAAATAAATTGATTAAGTTTAGCCAATAATATTAGTTGTGTACGTTAACATGCTCTTACTGTAATTAGAATTATTTAAGTTACACAAAAGCTTTTGGTTTCTTGAATGACATAATGTAAATAAGGAGTAGCAACTGATATTTATTTCTTTATCTTTATAAAGTTTGACTTAAAATATAAGTTGTTAATAACGGTTACTTTATAAGTCAATAAACTTTCGATTAATTTTATAAAATATTTTATTCAAAAAGCATATAATGAATGGTAATTTCTTAAACAATGATTATACGTTTGTTATGGATAAACAAAATAGAAACTTTTTAAAAATTTATTAAGTCTATAACTGTCAAAGATGTAATGGTTAAAATTTGTTACAAAAAATATACCGATGAAACCTAGTTTTATAAATTACTTCGACATTACAAATCTAAAGGATTAATATTTATTACGTTTTAACATTGAAAAGTTTATTCATTTGAGTTTTTTAAATGATTCAACGACAAAAACTTAGTCACAAGTACAGTGACTTACAAACAAGGCAGCTTACTGAAGAAAAAAATTGACAAAATGTATAAATATTTATTGCTTATATTTTTATGATAGTTTGTTAGAATTAGTTTGGCGACATTAATTTTTACTATAACAGTTGAAGTTTTGTTTAAATTTATGAAAACATGAAAAATGTTAAATGTAAAACATGTAGTAATCTACAAATATCAGTTAAATAAAAACTGCATAAAAATGTATCAGAAAAGTAAAATTTATTTATTACACTACTAAGAATATGTCTGAAAAACAAACTTATTGAATGTTTTCATACCATGCTTAATTTATTTAATGATCGTGAATTAATAAAAAAACAGTTCGAATATAATTATAATTAAATTTATCAAATACTTTTGAATTTTAGATTTAGCATAAAAAAACTAATGGTTAAAGAACTTATCATTAACATTATTTAAATATTTTTTAGTAAGACTTTAAAAAGAGGTTTAACGTATCAAGGTTTAATTTTATTTTATTTTGTCTCAGAATACTTATAAATATAATATTTACAGTTGTAACTTAAAAACTAAAATCTCTCATCGTTTTTACTATACTTTTGCAAGCTAAATGATTTGTATTTATATATATTATATATGTTTGTGATTTAAGCTCCACTAACAACATTTTGCAGGACGCTCTAAGCTTTAGTATGTAAAGTTTCGTAAGTATACTGACTTGTTAAAATTAATATCTATATACATAGACTAAACTTTGATAACTATCAAGAGGTTTCTAACATGGGTTCTATAAACCAACATCATTTATCCTAGTGACATATGGGTTTTTGGTATTTATTAAACTTAAAAAAAATGCTAATGAAAATTATTAAGTAAATATGAAAGCGTTAGAAATAAAAAAATAATCATGAAGTTAACATATCCTTACTTTTTCTTTGTGCAATTAAAACTCATGGATATAAGGCTACTTTTTTTTTTGTGCTTATTTCTAAAATCTTGTTTTGTTGTCAGTTCTTATAACTAAATGAATCGAAATAGTTTGCATAACAAATCAAAACCCAATAACTGTTTTAAAATAAAAAGTAACAAAATTTATTATACTTTATAATAATTATAAATTTATTATAGTTTATTTTGTATATAAAATTATAATAATTTATTATTTATAAACAATAAAGCATGTTTTATATATTTTAGTTAATAGTTAAAAATTTAAATGTACCACATTTTTGATAAAAGGGTTTTAAATGATTGAAACTTTTTTGTAAAAATTATTTGTGTAATGACTTAGTTAAATTTTATGCGTACACTTTTAGCTTTAAACTTGTATTGATTTGTTTTTATTTTTATTGTTTTAGTTTTCCTCCGAAACTTAAAACATAAAATACTTTTATTATAGAATAGTTTAATATCATATAAATTAAAGTAATTGAAAAGTTTTTATTGTTATATGTAAATAATATGTTATACTTCAGATTTCCTGATTTTTTAGAAAATTTCAAACTCCTCACTTAATTATTTATAGATCTAAAACTTTTTAACTAAAAGATATTTTAAACCAAAGTTATGAATATTGTTAAATAATCTAAACTTTAAAAACTCATTATTAGCACGAAAAAGTAAAGAAAGCGCTAAAAAATTCATGTACTGCCTATATACCTAGTGAAAAACAACTTGTTTGTAATATTTTAAAATTATAAGTTTTACTTATACTATTCACTATTGCAGTGACTAACAAAATAGAGGTATTTAGTGTGAAAGACCTCCTGAAAGAAATATTGTATTGAACTTATTTGTGAGTGTTTATTGCAGGTATTGCTTTAATATATAGTTAATGTTTATATTGTATGTTAATTGCTATAAATTAACTAAGTTAGATTTAAATCTCTGATTGTTTATTATGCCTTTTATAGTTATTTCTCATTAAAGGTTTTTTTTACCAATAACTAATTATTTTAAGTCTTTTGAAATTGATATTTAAATGACAGTTCTTTAACTGTTTTATAATTTACTGCACTAAAACTTTGTTTATTATTAAGTTACACTTTTACTAAGAGACCTAAAAAAGTTTTAAAGTATTTTGTATTATTGAAATACAGTGCTTGTTACTCTTTGTAATTTTTTGTATAATAAATATATATCTCCAATGTTTCTCGTTTAATTATATAAACTAGTCTAAAAGACCTCTAAGTATTTATAGATAGTTATAGTTTTAAGTTAGCAAAAAAGTATTTTGCATTTAATACGTTTAACTCAAATAATATAAATGAAAAGCTGCCTGCAGAGGGTCCTAAACTATTTTTTTTTTAAATTCAATACGTCTGCAGGAGAAGTATGAACAAAAAGGTCAGGTTAACAATCTGCCAACAGACAGTCAACCAGACCAAACTGAGACTTTAGATTATGGCCCACCAACATCCATAGCTCTAAGCTTAAATATAAAAATATAAACATAACTTTTGTTTCGAGTATTTAAATAACAAAGTGGTCGTTGAACTAAGAGAATTAATCTTAGTTTTAAAAAAGTCTAAAAAAACTAAGTTTTTTAAAATAATTGAAAATTATGAAATAACAATACTGCTAAACTTAAATAAATATTTTAAACATTTATCACAGTGTTATTAATAGGATTTGCGCTATATGGCATCAATATAATGTATTCAGTAAATGTTTAATAAATTATCTTGTACTAAGAAGTACAAAATGTTTAAATGGACAAGATATTAAAAGGTATTCGTTGTATGCAGCTTGATAACCGAAAAGTTTTTTTTGTACACCATGTCTTAGGTTATTCTAAACAATTTTTTGACGTTTAATAATATGTAAGTAATTAAATGTTATTGTAGAAAGTAAAATGAAACTATATCAGTAACTCCAAAATTCAAATTAACTCAAATATTAGCTATAAAAATGTAGTTATATACACTAGCATGACCAGCTAAACTAGCATATAAATTAATACAAACAACACATACAGAAAATAACTTTAAATATTAAAATTAGCTAAAACTAAATGTTCTTGAAAATGATTTTGTTGTTTATAGTATAAGAAAAACACAAAAACTAATTATACAATTGATTTTTTTGTAACAAGAACTTAGTTAAGAATAATTGAGTAATATTTTGTCATGATAAAAGTGTCCCCTCGTGCAAAAGGGATACTCACATATGTGTTTATATATAAGTAGCTCTTTATTAATTTTAAGTATTATAAAAAATTATTATATTAATATATCCTTATTACAAATTTTATAACAATTTTTTATAAGTAAGTTCTATTTATTTTTTTGAATTTTATTTTGATTTTAAAAGTTTTCAGTAGTTAACAAAATACTTTAAGTTTAAACTTTAATGACTACTATAGTTTTACATCTTATGACGTTAATTTTTTAAAGTTTAAGTAAAGTATTATTATGATTATTATATTTCGGTGTTACTCACAAACTTATACTAACATAAACCAATACAAATTAATGAACCACTTTAATTAAATTAATTCATTTAATGTGCAAAACTTTTAAGTCACTTCAGTTGTGATTAATATTTTCTCCTTGATTTTTATTAAAGCAAGCCTTAACTTATTTTTTTTATCTTTATTCAATCATAAACTAAATTTGCAGTTTTTCTATCAGAATTCTGTCTGTAATGAAAAAAAAAAACAGTTCTTTTTACTTAGATTTGAAATAAGGTTTATGCTATATTAACTTAACTTGTTTTTTTAAGATATTTTTTTTATCTTAAATATAGAATAAATAACGTTTGTCTTAACTAAATTTGACTTACAATTTAAGTTACCTTATAAACCTTATTAAATATTGAACATTTAATTTTTTTTTTATTGAATTTTTTCAAAATAAAAGTTGTTAACTTTGTCTGCATAACTTTGATTAAATTTTTATTTTTCTTAATTTTGTTTCAAGTTATCATTAACTCTTCTTTTTTGTTCTACTTTATTGTTATAACTGAAATTAAAAACAAGAAAGGTTTAAAATATTTATTAACAAATTTTTTAAAAATATATCGATTTTTTTTACTTTGAAAGTATAGTACAGTACAATAATTTAGTATTAAAGCCATATAACTTTTAATTTAGTATATATTACATAATTTTTATTTCAGTTATTATAATTTTGGTACCAATTTTCCTGATTGAATTTCTTGTTTAAACTTTTAAATTTCAAAAACAGTATTTTGTTTAATTGAATTAAAAAAAAATACACATAACATATGTTATTAATATTAAACTACGTATATTACTAAAGTTTTTAAAATGAATAATAAGTGTCAGTTTTAAGTTTTGTTTTTATAGGTTATCTTAAAACAACATACAAATGAAAATTTATGATTATAACAACTAAAACAGTGGTTGTCAAACAACTTATAGTTAGTTTTTTGATAAACTATTTGTTATAATTAATTAATAAAGTTTAAAAGCAGAATATGCATAAAGTAGTGTTTTGTTTTTTAATTAAACAATTTATAAGGTTTATTACCGTATGAGCTTTTTGTTTTAAAAAAGTATTTTAGCGAAAAATTTAAATACTAAAAATAAATAATACTTAAAATAAACTTTTAAAATTTTTAAAGCTTTTCTCTACTTAACAGTAAATACTTATTAAATAAAGTATAAATTAAAATAAATTTAATTCAGATTTGCCCTTTAAATGTCATTGTATTTTTAATTTTTTTAGAAAGATCATCTTTTTTTTAGTAATTAGTGTACTTCAAGAAGTTATGAACCTATAAACTATTTTTTATTTATTTACATATTCCACTTTGTAAATTTTAACTTTTTCCATTTTAAAAACCACTTAAATAAACAAAGTTTTTTCTACAGAAACATTACATAAAAAACTTTTTGTTAAGAATCTGCGTAAAGTAACAGTATTTTTTCGTTTAAATTGTTTGTAAAGTCATTAACAATTTTTAGTTGATTCTCTAACTAACAAATATGACGAAACCGATGTTTAAAGTGAATAAATTTTATTATGAACTTCAGGCGTCAATATTAGTTTGTGACTTAACATTTTGTAAGTAATTTTTAACAAACTATGCTCCTCATCTAAGTTTCGAATTACCTTTAGCTAAAATACGAGTTCCTCTTCTTAATTCGAGTTACTGTATTAAAACCTCGAGCAAATACAATTCGTAAACATTATTTTCAATAGGACATCTGTTGTTAAACTATGACTTATTATTTTTGACATGTAGTAAATTCTACTAATTTTAACATTGATTAGACATTTCAAACTGAGAGATTTTATTCAACACAGTGTTTCATGCAAACGCAATGATCACGACTTGATAACTATATCAAATAAAAGAGACGAAGTCATATACACTTCTATTAAAGGCTAACAATCAGCACTGATTCTAATTAATTGTTATACTCTACTATTTTAATCTATATAATAACCTTTTTTCGTGTGTCGTATAACACATAAAAAGTTTGTTATTTTTATAAGCTCACTAAGTTATTATATCAAATTTTAAATAATTTATCTATTAACCTTTACTAATTTTAGTTACTTACAAACTAAATTTTTAAATATTTTAATTAAATTAACTCTTGTGTTTTTTTAAATGGTTAATTGCACAAGTTTTTAGTTTTCGTGTTTTATTACAGCTTATTAGACTTGACTTTATGTACTATAGATTTAAAACCTCAAGTTTTGGTGTAACGCTTATAGAATAGTTTGAAAACTTTAAAAAAAAATTTTGTTGGCAGTAATGAAAAAATTTAGTTTATTTCTCCAATGACAACAAAAAGTCCTGTTTAGGAAATGCATTAAGGTTATAAAGTCGCATAAATCAAATTATGACTTTAATCAATCTGTTAACATGAGAGCACTGATAGAAAAACCTTTGCTCATCTGAGAATTTTTATTAGAGTTTTTTTTTAACTTTGACATTCTAGTAGGATTTCTTGGTTTAGTTCCAACGTAAAGCACAACAACCGGTGAAATTTTACAAGCAAATGTGCAATGGACCAATACAAAGTTTTTGGAAGTACATTCCTTCTTTTATTTTTAGTATAAAGTTTGATAAAAGTTAAAAAAATGTCTTAAAAAATATCAATATTAAAAAATACTACTAAGTTACTTTAATATATTCTTTAATAAAAAAATATTTATTTGGTAAATTTTGATTTTTTAAAAAAATTTTGGAAATTTCATTACTTTACATGTAAAAATTGTTTGAAATTCAGGTTTATCAAAAATTCTCAAATACAAATTTTTTTCCAGATTTTTTAAGCATAAATTTTCAAACTCAAAGCTTTCACGGGATTCAAGTTTTTTGGCTGCACTGATTGTTCACACTTTAATTTACACAATATTATAAATAATATTTTGAGTTATATCAGCTGCAAGACTTACAACTTAAGATATATTATAACTCAAACTAACACTGTGGATTGAGCTAAACATACATTATAAGTTTAATTTGCCACTTATTCAAGCGAAAAAGCCAGTCTGAGTCATTAAAACATTCCTTTTATTTTTGTATACAAAAATCAATTCTAGCCAAAAACTTAAAAAATGACTTATTTGGTCTGAGATTTGAAGTCTTCAAATAATGATAGTCTGAGTGTGTGGTAATGTTTAGTTGTTTATATGCTTGAATTTGAACTGTTTTGAACAATGTGAAAACTTAATAAATTTACCATCTTTAAATCTAGTTTATATAAAAATAGGTAACTCCAAAAAACAGCAATTGTGTGTATTGGTATGCAAAGCATTAAAATTAACTTAGTTTTACAAAAACAATATTTGAAATATAAAAATGTATACCTAACAAAAACTGTATTGCTTTGTGTCATATAAATTGTTTTAAATATGTCTGTACAAATTTAGGTATTACATGTAGAAAGAACAAGGTTAGAAAGTTATGCAGAAACTAAACTTCAACTAACTAAAGTATTAAATAAAAAGTGGTTTAAAATATGAGCATCTTTTTAAGTTGGTGTGCGTAGAAATTAATTTAAAGTGCAAAGAAAACTTCTAAAAACTTAAAATGTGTCAAAACAAAAATCAAAGAAACCTTGTTTCTTATTACTATGTTATTTTAAATAGATTTACACCAAAATATAACATTTACTAATAAAAAATCATAAAAGAAACTTAGATATACAAATTATTGGAAAAAAAATCTAAGCTTTAAAGAAATGATACTTTAGTTACTGTGCAATACTTTTGCACAAATGGAAAACATTTGTATTTAGTTATTTAATAAATAGGTATCATATAACTAACTTATTAAATCCAAGGACTCTTTACACTCTTTTTTCAGATAATTACTTGCTGTTATAAAAAAGAAGTTATTATGAAACTGAGAAAAATATCCTGTCAGAATGAAAATCTGTCTTATTCACATTTTCAGAAATTTCTTCTAGTTATTTTAAAATGTTATAGAGAGATTTAAAACCAAACTAATCAAATTAAATCGAATTACTGAAAAAAATTTAACTTGAAAAATATTTTTGCTCTGCGGACCACACTTACATGCTTGCGGGCCACAAAATTTTCTTTCGCGGGCCGCATTACATTCAAAAAAATAATGTGCTCGCGGGCCGCAGTTTTAACCTTCGCGGGCCGCAGTTTGCCGACCCCTGGTATAGATCATAAAATTTCCTTACATTTTACGTTTTTCGAGAGACAATTAAGCTATAAAAAATTTAAATAAACCAATAAACTTTCAGAAACGATATACAGTTCTATTATAAAGTAAAATTTATATAAAGTTTATTTTTACTCTTATATAGTTTAGGAATTTTTAGAGCACTTCGAATCTTAGAACTTTGTCTCCAGTTACATATAAAAATATTAGTCATAGTTGTTGTGACTTAAAAACTAAAACACTTTACGTTAATCATCATGATTATATAAGCTTAATAATTTGTATTGATTAATGTTATTTATGTTTGTGAGTTTAAGCTCAATTAACAAAACTTTGCAGGAAGATTTAAACTTTAGTATGTAAAGTTTGGTAACTTATGTAGGATTTTTAGTGAACCAATTGTATTTAAAGTTAAGTTGTTGAAAACTACAGATATCTGTGTGATGATAAAGTCATACTGACTTGATAAAATTAATATCTAAATAACATATAGTACAATAATTATCAAGAAGTTTCTTATTAGATCTAGATCAAAGATGGATCAAAACCATTTCTCATTGTTACTTATGAGTTTTTTATTAGTTTATTATTTTTTACTTAAGATTATATAACTAGGTATTATATAAACATACTGAATACTATTTAAAAATATATTTAAATTAGAGTAAGCTAGTAACTGTTTAGTTTATTTTAAAATAATAAAAATCACTTTGACTAAAACTATGTCTTTTTATTTGTCTAACTTACACACTACTAAACATAAAAGTAGTTCATTTAATTGAATGAAGTTTTACCAAAAAAATGTGTGCTTAAATATGTCTTGTAGAGTTATTTCATTATAGTGATTCGTAACAGTTTCAAAGAATGAATTAATCAATTAAGTTAAAAAGCCAATGAAAACGGTTTACTAAATATAAAAGAGTTTAAACGGTAAAAAAATATATTAAGTCATAAATTTTAAACATAAACCTATTTTTACTTTGTGACAATTGAAGTTTGTCAAAATGAAACTATTTTTTTTATTTAGCTGGTTAGTTGTAAATTCTTGTTTTTTTGTTAGTTCTTATGACTATTTCGATATAGTTTGCATAACAAATTAAAAGGCGATAACTGTAGTTAAAAAAAAGGTTTTAACAAAGTTTATTATGGATTAAATATTATAATTTTTCGAAAATCAATAAATATACAAATATAGAATAATATTTCGTTTGTATTTATTAATTTAATATAAAATCATGGTTTATATTGATTGCGATCTTACGATATATTTATTTTATTGTAAAAATTTTTAAAGTCAACATATTTAATATTAAGTATGTTATTACAAAAATATTAAGTATACAATTAGTGTATATAATATATAACAACTATATAAAAAAGAAATACAAAATTTTAAAAAATTGTTAAAATAATATAAATCCTTTTTTCTTAAATAGCTACAATGCAGTAACTTACAAAATGGTAACAAATATATCATCCATATACTCAAAATTTTCATAAATTAAAAGTTTTGGTTGAAGGTATCAATTTCTTGCTTATAACATGGCTATGCATTTAATATATATCTCTTATGTACCAAATTGTAATTTTAAACATTTTTGATGTCAACAAATATTATTGCAGCAAATTTTTTATACTTAACATAAAACCTTAAAATTGCAAATTAATGTGTCAGTTATATTTCTCTTCCTAAGTAAGTATTTCATTAATGTACTAATGTTATTATTATCTTACTAATGAATTATCTTTTTAACTGCATAAGACTTTAACTGTATCCAAGGTGTGTGACTCTATAAACGAAATGTTTTTCCATTTAAAAAGACATTCGACCAACCTTTTTAGCACTTAAATTATCATTCTATAAATGGTAATTATAAAAACTTGTATTGTTTTTATTTTCAAAAACAAAAAACAAAGTACTAAATAAAAAAAAAAAACACGTAATTAGATGAATTGCGCAAATTTATAGATTAAGACTTTACTTTGTGCAAAAGTTACAAATTTTAAGTTATGTATAATAAAATGAGTTAATATTTCTTTAGCAGTATAAAAATAAATAAGCTTATCTGTTAAAAAATGTGTATGGTTTCTATTAAAATCTAAAATATCTGGAAACAGATTAAAACAATTAATAAAAGCAAGCTGATTTGTATCTAGTTAAAATAGATATTGAAGTTAAAAATCAGGTCTTTTTTTTTGTCAATGAATAATTTTAGAGTATTAAAGTTGAGAGTAAATACCGGCTTTTGAATATTTTTAGTTTAAAAACTACTTCCAACATTTTTGTTGCATATACACTTAAAAACAAAGCAAAAAAAGTAATTTATACTATATAAAGCTTAATGAACAGTAAAAAGTTCTTAAAAGTTGAAGTTCAAGTATAAATCTTTCGGTTATCGAGTCGTAAACCACGTTTTTATCAAATTTTACAATATTAAACTACTTTAGTCATAATTTCAAAAACTTAAAAAATAAATAATAAAGTTTAACCTATGTCTTGTTAAAAGTTGCTACATACAACTTTTGCATTATAATTTATCGTTAGGCCGTTTTTTAAAAATCGAAGTTAATTTTTAGATTACTTCTTTATATTAAAAAAAATATTATAAAATTTAAAGTTAAATGTTACCTTTTACTTAAATATTTAAAAAATTAAAATTAAAGCTGTAAGTGTAGTTTAAAGATATTACAAATGTAACCAAGTTTTAATTTAAAATCATAATAACAATAAAAATCAATAGAGGTTCAAATTCTAAAAATATATAATAATACTAAAACAAGTCAATCCAAAAAAAAAACTTTTAATTACAAACAAAAAAATAGTTCTTCAGTTTGTTGTATAAAACATTCAATGTAAAGCAACATATACCTTTTTAAATACATTTTGTCACCTTTTTGTATGACTTTACTTATATAAATACTTTTTTTAAACTTGTAAACAGCATAGTTTATTTTCCTTTAATGAATTGGATTTTTATTTTATTTTTTCTCATATTATAATTATTAATACTTTAACAGACTATTTTTCTACACAAAACACATACCTGTTAAACTTGTTTTTTTTGTATGGTGTTTATAAAAAGATAGCAACATAAAGAATATAAAATTATAATGTTTGAATTAGTTTTAACATAATACTGCAACAAAACATTACAAAATATTTACAACAAAACTACCGTTTAAAATAGTTTTAAAATAATACTTTGCATATATATAAAATGATATAAAAATGTTTTATTAAAGCTTTCTAACCATTAGTAGTTGTTTTTATATAAAAATATTTAAACATTTGTTATATTGGACAGTTTCACAAAATTTTTATTATTCAGTTATTCGAAAAGGAATAGAAAGATATATAAAATACTTATCTAAATTAAAATATATTCCAAACAAGGTTGTTTTTCAATTTATACCGTAGTTATAACTCTTATTTTTTATTTTATTTTTAAGGACAAAACTCATGTTATTTTTTTCTATAATAAAAGATTATTGTAGCAAAAATTAAATAAACTTCTAAACAAAATTATATTTACAATTTTGTAATTTAAATTAAAAAACTTTTAAACACAGGTAGTTTAAACTAGTTAAAACTTAAATTAACTTAATAAGTTTTAAAATTTTGCAAATCCACTTCTAATTAAGACTTGTGTTTTTTATTTAAACATTTATGTAAATTAAATGTTTTCATACTATGACAATTTATAGTCACAATTACTGTGACTTTTAAATTTTAAGCGTTGTCAACTTGCTACTTCAAACACGTTAAACTAAGAATTTTGGCTAAAATATATTTTGCAACAGAAATATAACTCTCAATTTAAATTATTGTTACGTCACAATTACATTCAAAGCACAACAGACAATCGAGGTTTGTTTCCCATTGTTTTGGCAGAAATATACTTTGCACCATGTTCTTTCACATATTTGCTAAATAAAGTATTATTTTTATAATAAGTTGTTCATAGACTTAAATAACAAAACCTCACATTAAAGTTATATAGTAAATTACCTTTAACATATAACTAATTTTACGAGAAAAAAGGTTAATAAATAAAATAAAAAATAAAAACAAAGCTACCGACCGAGGGTAAGGGTCAGAGGTAACAGTGATAGTAAAAGAAATGAAAAAAATACCAAATAAAATACAATAAACTATAAAAAAATAAATTAAGTTGATACAAATAGTGAAAAGCCTTATTGAAGGTAAGGGCTGGGGAGGGGTGACAAAACAGGAAATTAAAAAACGTTATGAAATGTTATAAAAAATCCATAACATATAAATAAAAGTTTACCGACTAATGGCAAGAGTTAGAGGTGATAGTGCCAGCAAAAAACAAAAAAAAGTTAGAAAAAAAATAAATTTTGAACTTGTGCAAAAGTGTCCTATTGTGCTAAGTAGACGCTCGTGCACAAGAGTCGCCCTGAAAAATTGTCTCGTGCAAATTGTTTCTTGTGCAAAAGTGTCATCTCGTGTAAAAGGGTCCCCTCGTGCCAAGGTGACGCACATCCATAATATTATACAGACATGGATTTTAATTGTCTTAAATTAATGTAAAAATAAATAATATAAATACTACAGACCTTATAAAGAATTTTGTAAGATAACTCTTTTTAAATACATAGTTTATTTACACTTTTTTTCTTTAATTTTATTTATAAAAAAAAGAAAAATAATTGGTAAAACCATAATATAAATACAATGATTCAATTAATTTCTATTGTTTTTTTCAAATATTTGTTGTGACTTTTACTTATCTGACTTTTTTAATTTTCATTTATAAAATTAAAAAAAAACCTTTTTAACTTCTAAACTTGAAACTTCTTCAAGCTTTTAAATGTAAAGTTTTTAAAATAGGTATTATAATAATTTAAACTATAAATACTTATTACTTTACTGTGAAAGATCTAAGAAAAATTAAAAGATTCATATAAGTATGAACAAAAGTTTTGGTTGTAGTAGTTTCAAGCAATAAGTTTTACAAATACTAGTAATTTACTAAAAGTCAATTACTAGTTTACTTACATCTAAGAACATTTAAACTTATTAGTCAAAATTTCAGTTACTTACAACCTGACACGACAAAGAGCTAACGTGAAAAGTTTATTTAGATATTACCCTTAAACTAATTTTTTATAGTTTGTTGGCTAGTATTTTGATAACTTTTTTTTCTTAAAGATGTGAAAATTGTAAAAGTACTAATCAATTATACCTTAATTACTTACTTCTTTATAGTAGATCATGCTCCGTTAACCTCTTTAAAACTGTTTGTAAATATACTTAGTATTATTATTTAAATAATTTTTGATGATTTAAAAAAAAAGCTTTTTTAAATTAGTATTGATTAAAAATTGCTTTTTACAATTATTCTTCATAATGTAGTGACTTACAAACTGGAATACCATACCAGAAAGCATTTCTCTAAACAGATTCATAAATTTATTATTTTAATTGTTAGTATCAGTTTGTCGGCTGAATTGCTGATTACTCTAAAATCTACTCTTTAGTATGTAAGTTATGTAATTTATATGATAGTTCAAAATTTTTTCCATCTACAATAGAATAACAAAATGTTTTAAAATGTATATACAATTATTAAAGTAAATTATTAAATACCATATATATTATTAAAAATATAAAAAACTGGCGTCATCCAGACAAAACGCTTTGTGTTATTGATAAAATGTATATAACTTTTAATAAAACCTATGCAAAACTGACTATGATTAAAAGTGGCATATAAAACTAGTTTGGTGGTATTAGTTTGGGAAGGAGTTTTTATAGTTATCGTTTTTGGTTGGAATTTATCAAGTGTTATTTGACTCTTGTATTTGTGAGTAAAAAAAAATTTTTATTCTTCTAAAAATATAAGTTATTTCGTAAAAAAAAATTACACCGTGAGTAATTTTCAGACTCTCAGTCTCCGTATTTATGACTTTACTTATATTTATCTTTATAGTTTTACAATTAAAACTGTTTTATTACTTTATTCTGTCGAATCTTTTAAAGCACTCAGTAAATCTGACAATTTTATTAAAAAACTAGTTTTTCTAAATTAGGACTAAAAATTTTTATCAGAACAGTTACGAAATCTTAAGAACTAAACTTTTTTTTGTATGAAATTCTAGCGGTGTTTTTTTTAAATATAGCGTATATAAGGGATTGACGAGTTGAAAGAATCTACAACATTTATACGATTAAAAATATCAAGTAGTTAGTTTAACCTAATAGAATGATGATGAATTATTAAAGATTTAACTAATTAAGATTCTGATTTTTTTTTGTTTAAATAGGAGTCTCAATACAAAACTTTGTAGGCTAAAAAATTATATTTATCTAAACAAGTAAAAAGTTGTTTCACACCGAATTCAGGTAAAACACAAACTGACACTTTAGTCTACAATATAAATAACTGAATAGTTTTAAAAATCAATCCAGGTTGTATACTTTTTAGTTTTTAAGATACTACTATTGTGACTAATGTTTTATCTTTATACTGATACCTTTCGTGACATTGGTGATTGTTTCATTAACTTTATAAAAAAATATTGTGTGACAAACAAAACGAGAAAACATGTTTTAAGTAAAAAAAATCTAATTTTAAACACTGAAAAATAAACTTAGCTTTATTTAGTCATTTAAAATGACTTGAATATACGCTAAAACTTTAAAAGAATTTTAAATTATATATACCAGTACTAATTCATGTTAAAAAGTTGTATGTACTTCCAAAATCATCTTTTTATCAAGTCACTAAATCTATGACTTACAGTTTTTTATGTTTTATGTTGTTCAGGGATAAAGTAAAAAGTAAAATCCGTTCAACATTTTTTGCCTAGTTATTACTAGGAGTGAGTTTTATATGCTTTCACAGTGCAATTACTAACTGTTGTTTTAAGAAGTACAAATAAGTTTTTTAACACTCAATGTTACGATAATTTTTTTATATACTCTTTAACCTTTTATTTTATACATTTACTGACCTTTTGAGCTTAACTCACTACAGCAATAACCTTATAGAAACTTTTAATTAGACGAAATTTTTCTTAATAAAAAGTATTTAT
Source organism: Thalia democratica (assembly GCF_965202585.1). NCBI lineage: Eukaryota > Metazoa > Chordata > Thaliacea > Salpida > Salpidae > Thalia > Thalia democratica. The sequence continues at coordinate 106,441,003 of NC_139165.1, forward strand.
AAATTTAAAATCTATTAGTTTTTAGTTTAACCTATATTATGTTAGCTATTAATAAAATTTTGAAAAATTGTTATACTGTAGTAACTAGAATTACATTATATTTTAATTTATTCTATTGAAAATAATAGTGTTGTTGTTCATCAAAAACAGTCATATTGTGTAATATAAACACTAAATTATTAAAGCGTATATACGTAGAGTTTTTTATTTTAGTTTATGTTTTGGCCATAATCAATAGTGACCTAAAAAGTTAATTAAAAGAGTTATGATGTATTTTAACCTTAATTTCTATTATATTTGGAATCTTATCAGATACTGTTTGTGACCATTAGCATTTTTTAATGAAAATGATTAAAAAAATCGTGCAAATCTAAATAAAATGAACTCACTAAATAAAATTAAAATTTAGAAATAAAGGTTTGAATAAATGTTAAAGTTTCTTTTAGTAACTATAGTTGAAATACTAATGTTCTTCTAAATACTTTACTACTTATACTACTAACACATTTTTTAGGTTATATTTCTAACATAAACAATTAATTTTTTTGAGTGTTTAAAACGATAGTTATGAACAGTTAACAGTTAAACAATGAATATTACAGAATATTTAGCATTTAAAAGACTAAAAATACCAATCATGTAAATCAGCTTTCATCAGCCAAGTGTTCACGAACAAGTTTTCGCTTAACGAGTCATACACAACGGATACCTTTTACCGTCATTTTCATATTAAATTAAATACTATATAGAAAAAAAAAGAACAACATTTTTAGTAATAATATTTATTTTAAACAAAAAAAATGATTTGTAATTAGACATATATGACTGTTTTATAATAAAATTTTCAAATATACTACAATGTGAGTGGTACATAAAAAGAACGTCTGAAATTATAACACTTTGAAAATAATTTTCTTTTGAAACCACCTATAATAACAATAAATATAACTTGAACTCGGTAAATAATGTAAACTTTTTATAAGTATTTAATTTATTAGAACTTTTGATTTTACATTTATATGCTTATGAAAGTATTTTGCTCTTTTTCTCTATTTTTTATAAAATTTTATACATTTTTCTAGTTTTTAAATCATATTAATATATTGATTTTATGTTTTAAAAGTTTTCAGTGTTTTCAAGTGAGCTTTAGTAAAACAAAACAATAAATATTTTAGTAAAAGCTGCCTGCATTTTATTCAAAACAAGTAAATTTGTTTTGATTTAATTACTACTATAGTGACTTACAAACTATTACCCCGTAAGTTATAATCCTATTAACAAAATTAGTTAATTTTTATAATGTTATTTTTGTTTACAGTTTGTGAATTTAAAACACATGATGTAATAAATATAAAATTAAATCAAGTTTTGTTTATGTTGTATACTTTTCTTAAGTTTATTCACCTTACTTATAACAAGCTTACATTAAACAACTTACTACAAATGTAAATAGACCTTTTAACTATGTATTGAACTGAATATTCTAAACAGTTCAAATATATTTTTGTTTTTAATCTTTACTTTTTATAAAAAACTTAAATTTTTAACAATTTTTTTAAAATCTTTAATAACCACAAAAACAAACAGTTAAACTTAAACTAGAGTAAGGCGTATACTAAAAAAATAACATTGAACTTAAAGTAGATTTGTAGTTCAAATTGCTTTATATCGGTATTAGCTTGTGTTTCTAGGCAACTTTAAACTTGTCATAGCAAAGCAGCTAATCAAATATTTCTAATTAACAGCTTTTGAAAATAAAAACTAAACATAAAACTTTAAAAAAGGAAAGCAAAACATCAAATGTTTTAGTACTAGCTGCCTGCCTTTAATATTAAACAAGTAAACTTGTTTCAATATAGCCACTGTTATCGTTAATTTCTAACTGCTGCACTTAATTTTAGTACCTCGTAACGAAATTAACTATTTTAAATACTATTATTGTTGCTTACAATTTGTGACCTTAAAATATATGACGTAATAAACATAAAACTAGATCAAGTTAAAAATTGTAAAGTTTTGTTTGTGATGTACATTTTCTAAATCTTAAAAAAAACGTATATTGTTATACTAAGTTGTCAACACTCAAATTTTTTGTTTAAATTTGTTATAAAATGCATTCTTATAACAAGCTTATATTAAACAGTTTACTAAAAATATACATAGACCTTTAAACTATGTATGAAAAAAAATCACGAACAGTATTATTTAAGTTGTACTTTTAATTAAAGTAAAATTTAAAATTTTCTAACAAAACTGATTTTAGCTCTCCTATGACTAAAAAACAAATAAAGCATTTAGTCAAATTTGAACTTAAGTGTTGCGTATACTAAAATAAAAATAAGTATTGAAATTAAAGTAGATTTTAACTCATATTGCTTTAGGTAGGTTTTTATTTGTGATTCTAGACTACTTAATACTTGTTGTTTTATAGCAGTTTGTACTACGTTGATGTACAACTATTGGTTAAGTTAGATATACATTACATAAGTAGTTCACTTTAAAAATTTTGTAAGCAACATTTTTAGATCTTGTGTTCACAAATAAATAGCAAAATTATGGATTTTAAACACTTTAAAAACTATCAAAAACTACGTGAGTAAATTTTTTGCGAACAAATGTTAAACATATTAGAAACATCAGTTACAGTTTTAGTGACTTACAAACTAACAAGTTACTTTTGGATATCGAAATGAAATGCTGCTGTATTTTTAAATGTTAGATGAAAGTATCAGTTTGAAACAGTAAAACTCTCATGACTAGAAAAAACTTATCTATCTAGTTTGCAATTTTGAAGCTAAGCTATCTTATAAGTTTTTTTTATTTTTAATTTTTTTTTAAAATGTCAATGTGTAATTATTTTTTCATGTTGCTTTTTTTTTTAAAGTTTATAGTTATTCAGTCACATATTGAATTGAAATAGATATTAATAATGTTGTAGTAATAAAAATTACTAGGTCAAAAATAAACATAAAAATAAAACAAAGTATTTTTCATTTTTGCGTAGCTTGATAAATTTAACCAATTAGTGAATTATGCTAAACCTTTACAATATCCTTTTTAACTTAGATTAAGTAATTTTATTTCTACGATTTGTACATGTAAACTTTACTGAATTTTTGTCACTATTTTTGAATATAATAAATAAAAAGTCTAGAACATCAGTTTAAATCAGGGGTCGGCAGGCAGTTGGTGGTCGCGGGCCAAATTTCAAGTTTCCAAAGTCTTCGCGGGCCGCAGTTTTAGTTTTAGTGACATTTCAATAATCTTATGGTTTTAGTTTTAGTCACACTAGAGAAAACTTTTACTTTTATTCACCTTATTATTTAAAATGACTTTTAGCTATACATAGAATGCCTATTTAAATTAATATTGATTATGATTCACATTGACTAATATACTTTAATAAATATGAACTAATATTGTTAATAAAGTATGTACTTTCATAAGCACTTAATAAGTTAAAATTAATACTTTTTTAATTTTACTTACAACCTAACTCTCTATAAAAACCTAACTTGAAAGACAATTTATTGGTTACTTTTATACATTTGTTATATCATCAACACTTTTTCATATTTCTAAGAATATTTACTTCGAAAAAAGTTTTTGCGAATTAAATAATTTACACTCATTAAGAAATTTAGTAATTAGTTAACATAATAAAATTAATACCTGTTTGTATTCCAGAAAGCTAAAACAAATGATTTAACATAATTTATTCTCAAATACTTTAATAATTAAATATTTTATTAGTAATTAGACTTTTACATGGTTTCCACTTAAAAAGCAAAAATGTCTGAGATGCATCAAACCAGCTTAAATTTATTAAAATTTTAAAAAGCTAATAAATAGTTGTTAATCAAGCTTAAATACCTAGTTAAAATATCATCATTATCAAAAAGTACGTACACAAAATGTAAAAACAAGAAAAAATGCAAGTAGTAAACTACACATCAGTCATAAAAACTATTCTGAGAATTGGAAGATTTCTTTAAAGTGTTTGAAATAAAAGCTTCACACACACCGGAGTTTTAAGCTTTTAAAATAGCCTGTTTGTGTAGCAACCCAGTTAATATAAAGTTCACTACATAAAGAAATAACAAAGGTTATTAACAGTAAATAAATTACATGCCAAAAATATATAAGTCAGCTGGAATGGACAATTAAGTTTCTTAAACAAGTTTAACAAAAGTATAAAATTTTATTGAGTCATTAGCAAAGTAGAAATTTTTTTTCTAGTAACCATGATAGCAATTCTTTATTTGCAATAAGAATATTGCATTTAAAAATATTAATTGTAAAATATAAGACGAGGTACAAGAATAAAAAAAGCGTTAGTTACGAATTATTGCGAGAAACGATAAAAAGATCACCAAAGTCATTTTCGACTAAGCACATTATTATCTTCAGTAACTACAGAATAATCAGAAAAATAGTTAAGGCAAGTAATAAAGTAGCAAAATTTATTACCTAAAATGAGATATCGTTTATAATTGCAAAATTTTATAAATAATTGATGTTGGCGGTAATGAAAAACTTTTGTTTATTTCTTTAATGACAACATGAAGTCGTGTTTAGGAAATGCATTAAGGTTATAAAGTCGCATAAATCCAATTAGGACTTTAATCAAACTGTTAACATGAGAGCACTGATAGAAAAACTATTGCTCATCTGAGAATTTCTATTACAGATGTTTTTACTAACTTTGACATTTTAGTTCCAACGCGAAGCACAACAATCGGTGAAATTTTTCAAGTAAAGGTGCAATGTACCAATTCAGAGTTTTTGGAAGTACAATTCCTTTTTTTTTTTTTTTTGGTATAAAGTTTAATTAAAGTTTAAAAAAATGTCTTATAACATTTATCAATATTAATCAATACTGTTAAGCTACTATAATATATTTTTTAATAAAAAACATTTATTTGGTAATTTTTTTTGAGTCAAATCGAAATAACTTTTAATGTTAAAATTGTTTGAAATTCAAGGTTTTTTCAAAAATTCTCAAATTCAAGTTTTTTTCTAGAATTTTTAACCGTAAATTCACAAATTCAAAGCTTTTCCGGGATTCAACTTTTTTGGCAACACTGATTGTTCATTCTTTAATGTACACAATAATATAAATAATATTTTGAATTATATCAGCTGCAAGACTTAAAATTTAACATATATTAAAACTCAAACTAACACTGTGGATTGAGCAAAACATACATCATAAGTTTAATTTGCCACTCTTTCAAGCAAAAAAGCCAGCCTGAGTCAACAAAAACATTCCAGATATTTTTGTATACAAAAAGCAATTCTAGCAAAAAACTTAAAAAATGGCTTAGTTGGCCTTAGATTTGAAGTCTTCAAATAGTGATGTGTGTCAATGTTTAGTTGTTCATTTGCTTGAATTTGAACTATTTTGATTAACAATGTACAAACTTAATAAACTTACCATCCCTAAATATAGTTTATATTAAATAGGTAGCTCCAAAAAACAGCAATTATGTGTATTGATATGCAAATGTAAAAAAAAAAACTTAATTTGACAAAAACAATGTTTGAAAAATAAAAGTGTATACCTAACAAAAACTATATTAATTTATGTCATATATGTTGTTTTAAATGTGTCTGTACAAATTTAGATATTACATGTAGAAAAAACAATGTTAGAAAATTATGCATAAACTAAACTTAAACTAACTAAAGTATTAAATAAAAAGTGGTTTAAAATATGAGCATCTTTTTAAGTTGGTGTGAATAGAAATTAATTTAAAGGGCAAGGAAAACTTCTAAAAAATTAAAATATGTCAAAACAAAAATCAAAGAAACATTATCTCTTATTACTATGTTATTTTAAATGCTTTTACACTAAAATATATCATTTACAAACAAAAAATATATAAAAGAAAACTAGGTATAAAAAATAGTCAAAAAGAATATCTAAGCTATAAACAAATGACTTTTAAGTTAATTACTGTGCATTACTTTTGTACAAAATGGAAAACATTTACATTTAGTTTATTTAATAAATAGGTATAACGTAACTAACTTAGTAAGTTTAAACACTCTTTACACTTTTTTTTTTCAGAAAACTATTTGCTGTTGTAAAAAAGAAGTTATTATGCAACTGAGAACAATATCCTGTTAGAATGCTAATCTGTCTTTTAAAAATTTTTAAACTAAAGCAATAATTTCTTCATATTATTTCAAAATTTTATACAGAGACTTTAAACCAAACTGATCAAGTTCAATCGAGTTACCGAAAAAAATTAACTTGAAATATATTTTTGCTCAGCGGGCCACATTTACATGCTCGCGGGCCACAAAATTTTCTTTCGCGGGCCACATTCCATTCAAAAAAATAACGTTCTCGCGGGCCGCAGATTTGCCCCTCGCGGGCCGCAATTGGCCCGCGGGCCGCAGTTTGCCGACCCCTGGTTTAAATAGTAATATATAACTGAAATAATTGAGCATAATAGACATAACAGCGAAGTAGAATTACAATATCTTTTTTTAATAGTTTGAATTAATTCTCAAATTCTGTTGTTCTGCTTTTTAATAGAGATATAACCAAAATATTAAAATGTTAAAATGAAATTTTTTTAAACTTTGATCAAAAACTTACGCTAAAATTTAATTGTTAAAGGAAAAAATACACCATGATCACAGTTTTTTTATTTTGTTTTTTAAATCTCGAAAGTATATAAGATAATTGCAGCAGGAAGTGTTAGAATAAGTTATTTTAAAGAAATTATACTAAATTCAAACTGTAAACGATATAAAAATTATTTTTTTACAAGAAAAAAAGAATCTTAATTTTTGTTCTTGTACAAATAGTGAACACAAGATAGTACTATATATGAGAAATTCATCAAAAAATTGTTTATTCAAAATTTTAGGTTAACTAGAAGAACTTAGAATAAAAACAAGGAATTTTTTGCCACTTTACAGTAACTTTAAATATAAAAGTTTGCGTATATATATCTTCCGGATATGTACAGTATTTGTACTTAGATAAAAAACTAAGTTTTTTGACTTATAAACATTTATGACGTCACTAAAAGAAACAAGCTAAAGAAACAGTTATTACTAAATTATTAAAATATTTAATTAGTTAGGTGTAAATGTAATTAGTAAGTAAATTGTTCTAAATAATCTTTAAATAACAAAAGTAAATTACTTTAGAATAAAAATTAGTAAATAGATACAAAATCTTAAACTTCTAAAAAAAATTTCTAGTTTTTACTAAGAAGGTCTTTACAACATTACAAACCGTTTAAACTAGTTTTACTTAAGAAAACAAAATTTTTATTTTCCTATCTAACTAACCAGAAAACAATATAAACAGATTCATCGAGGTTATAAAAAACATTTATTAATTGTTATTCTAATGAGATCGTTAAATAGTTTTGAGATTATAATATATTTTAATATACTTAGTCTTCATTAAAATACTTTTAAGTACTTACTATTTTGTATTAGAACACTACTTTGAATTAAAAGAATTAGACAAAAATCTAAATATTTTTTTATTTTCTTGGTAAATATGTTTGTAGTTTAATAACTTAAAAAAAACTTATAAGTTGAATAATTTTTTGAGATTATTTAAATTACTTAATAGCTTACTTGAAGCTAAAATATTTTAGTCACAGTTATAGTGACTTATAAACTACAAAACTTGATGAAAATTACCTTATCTACAGCCATTCTAACATTTATGTTGTATGACATCAGTATTAGTTTTCGGGAAAGAATTAACCTAAATAATTATGAGAAAGTTAAAAACATGATTGTATGTTAACGTTTTTGTAATCAGAGCTTATAAAACTTCGTTATTTAGCTATTTTTAAAAATTTAAATTTAACAAATAACATCTACAATTATGTATTAATTGTTAAGAAATGAATAGATATATAAAACGTGACTCTAATTTGAAAGTTATTCAAAATTCAAATCAATTTTTTTTACTTAAAACTAATCTAAATGAACATATTTAATTTAAAAAATTTTACATTTTTTGTATGTTATAAACTAACTCATATTGTTAAATGAAACTTAACTAATAAATATGAGCTTCTGTTTTGTTATATATTTCCATAATATTTACTGATCAATGGTTATAACCAATTTTATAACCTTACACTATGTAAAACACTTTTTTTAATTAAAGAATTGCTAGTAATCAACTTTTTATATTAAAAAGCTTAATTCTGGCTATTTTACTGAATACTAATTTCAGTAGAATGTATAATTTCAATTTGAAAAAAATTATTGAAGTGTTTTTCTTAAAGTTACAGTTATAATTTAACCTAAAAATCTCGAAACGATTAACTCTACAGATTGTTTAAAAGTTATGTTAATCTTAATTTCTTTAAAAAAAATATTTTACTTTTTAATATTTATTTTATATGTTTAAATACCTCTTATTTTTTTATAATAATATAATTAGTTTATAAGTGTTAAAGTTTTGAATTATTAGTATGAAATTGATAAATTTCTTAAAAGCGAAAATTTAGCTTAGTTTGGCATCTGATTTAAATGTCTTTAACTTAGCTAAACTGAGTCAAAGTATATGACATTTTTGTCTTTATTATTAGTTTACAGTTTCAATCAATTTAATTAGCAGTCTACAAATTCTAATTAACTAAAGATAGTTAGTAAACCAATGTTTCAAAATATAAATATCTTTGTAATAAATGTATTTTATAATTTCATGCATTATTGTACTTTCTATTGTTTTCTTTTGATTTATAAATACAACATGTAGTGGTAATCAACTTTGCAAGATACTTATACATAACTTTACGTTTCAAAACATATCTTATATACAAAAAGTAATTTTTAAATAACTACTATGCATACTTTTTTGTAAACATTAGGAATTACGGTACACTTATAATTCCCACTCTTGATCATTTCCTACTTGCACAATTCCTACCCGCACACAGTTCGAACCTAAAATTACTTTTTACTTATTTTTTGTCCATTTGTTTTTTATTTATTGTTTATTTATTTATATTTTTCTATCACTGTTACTACTAACCCTTATCCTTGTTCGGTAAAAGGTTCTTATATTTGATCAGGTGGGTATTGATCGCGAGTTGGAACTGAGCGGTTCCCGGTAAAACAAACTTTTTGTTAGATTACACTTTATTAGCTTACTAAATGTACAAAATAAGCAAAAAACTTACTTTACTTAATTATCTGGAATTTAAAATTCTAACTTATTTTATAAAATAAGAAAAACAAAAAAAAGTCAGCGAAAGTCTGCAAAGCTTCCTTATGCCGTAAAATATTTTTTATAAGAAAAAATAGTGCTAAATGCCAATTTTTTTTTTAATTTTTAGCTAAAGCTTTAGAACTTTTTATTAATTATTTTTAATGGTCGTCACAAACAAGCTCAAGTTTAACAAAAGGGTTTATTATACAAATTCCATTTGCATAATAAAAGTTAAATAAAGTTACAAAACCCATTTGTAACTCGTGGGCAGCACTGTTTAAAATATATACATTCAAGGGCCGCAGTTATTTCAAAGTTATCTGTATAAAATAGAGTTTTAAAACAAATATATGATTAAATGGCCATAATAAAACACTAGTAAGGAGTATTTATTAAATTAAGAGCCTAGCTCTAAGTTTTTGATACAAAACAATTTTTTTCTGGTTTTAAAAAAGTATGTGTTAGCTCAAAATTAGCACGCAGGCCACAGATACTTGGTTTAAGTCCCGCATTTTGCCCGCGGGCTGCAGTTTGCCGACACTTGTTTTAGTGTAATTTAATAAATCACTTAGATCCTATCATTTTAATATTAAGAAATTTCAGTTCACAGAGTTTGTAAGCATTGTGTTTAGATCACAGCGCATAAGTTTTTAGTCTAACATCGGTAAAAATACTGGAGAAATTTAAACGTTTAATTTTTTTAAAACTTCTGTAACTTAGTAAGCATAAATCATAATATGTTTCACTAATACACCAATAGAATTTTAAAATTAGTAAGTTTAATATAAATTTAGTCTAAAGTTCCTCAACAATTTTTCTTTAAAATTCAGCAAAGCAAAAATAAATAAATAACTACATTAACAAGCCTATCGTTATTAAAGTATCACTAATTTAATGAATAAAAAATTCTACATATATATTGAAATATATTTAGTCTTAAATAAAGGAAAATAACTGTGGTCAATAAATTGGTGAGGAGAAAAACTTTTCGACCTCAAACCATTGTTTCGTAAACATCTTTTGATAAGTTTTAAAAATAACAGTAATAAAAAAAAACTTTAAGATCAATAAAAATATTAGATTTGTTTATATCTGAATTTATATTAATAAACGATGTTGATTTAAAAATTGGGATGAACTTTTTTTCAAACCCAATTGCGCTAACATTAACTATTGTGTTCGATAGGCATCACACTGTCTTCTCCGTAATATTTCGATTTAACGATCATTTATGTTCACAATTTTCTATTGCCCTTACTACAACAGCTATCACGAAAATAAAATAAACAAAACACAATAAGAAAACAATATTAAAACATCTGAACTTATACCTGAACATTTATTTATAAACGATATTGATTTAAAAAATGGGATGAACTTTTTTTTAAACCGAGTTCTGCCGATATTAACTATGAAAACCATAATGTTCCTACGTAATAATTCAACTTAAAGATCATTTACGTTCACAATTTTCATGTTGCCCTTACTACAACAGCCGTCACGAAAATTCAACAAACAAAAAGCGATATAAAAACAATAACAAAACAAAACTGAGACGTGGTTAAATTGCTACAAATTACACATTTCTTTTCTTTTTTTATATATAATAGTAACGTGAGTATATAAGCATAAAATATAAAGTGGAGCATAACTTATTTCTTCAAAAACTTTAGATTTTTGTACATGATTATATAAGTATATAGTAAAACCATTATATTATGTTTTGTTATGTTCTATTATGTTTTTTTTTTTAAATTTCGATTGTTTTTGAGAAATATTTTTATGTTATGACTTATTTATTATAAGTATGAAAAAAAAAATTTACTTCATTTAATATGTTTCTAACGTTATTTTATGAAAATAAAGTTAATAAAATGTATTAAACCAAATTGTTCTGAAATTTGCTGTTAAAATAATAAATAGTAATATAACTTAATAGTGCAATTGTTAAGTAATTAAAATAATTTTATTTTAACTGCCGTCATTTTAAAATACTATATATTTATAAAAGGATGTTATTAAAGCTATTTAAGTTTTTTAGAAGTCTATTGAATGAAGAGCACAAAGTTAAAACTTTTTCAGGAAACGCACAAATTATAAATGACATTTTAAACATTTAATTACTTACTTTTTCTACCTTTATTTCAAATTGTTCTTTGGTTAGTTTATAAGTCACTGAAATCGTGATTAATAGTTTTTATGTTTTCAGGCTAGAAAATATAAAAGAAAATAGCAAAATGTTATCTTAACAAATTTTGTTTACTTATAATAAGTTGCGTTTTATTTATTTTAAAAATCCTTGTTAAAAAACCTTTTTTTTTTGTTTTTGTCTTTTTGTCAATAAAATACAACTGTAAATATGTTATAGGTAATCTTTTATTAAATTTTGTTTATGTAATCAATAACATATCAATTCATAAAATAATATAATCAATATTTTTTACTTGCTCATTGTAGATTGTTTCATTAAACTAATATAGGTTGAATAAAAAAATTTACAAAATATTCTTTAATAATGTGCTTAAAACTATTTTTTTATTAAATTTATAGTAAATTTAGACAAAAGAGTTATAAAAGTAATAAAGCTACTTTTATCTTTAATTACAACTGCAGTAAGGCTCTTCTTTGTAAGTTTTTTCATCTTTAATATATTACATAAAATTTCTTTATCTTGTCCGTGAATTAACTTTTATTATTGCTTATACAACTAAACGACAGCTCATCCTTGTTTTTCTTTATTAACATGTTTAGACAGTTGTTGTTTTTTAAATGATTGTTTATTGATAAAAATAAAAATTTGCTACATTTATCTTTTTTACTTATTCGCAAAATGGTGGATTTTATTTTTGTTGTACACAAATTTTATAAGTCTGCTAAATGTAAGTATATTTATTTATTTATTTAAGTTTCAAAGTTAAAATATTATTAAGTAGCTATTTAAAATTTGATATAAACTAACCTGCTAATACTGTGATTATCCTAAATTGATAGTTTTAAATTATAACATTTATTTGGTATATTGTTTTAGTGATTTCTTTCAATTTTTTTTTCAGCTCATGTCTTCTTGAAAGTTTATGTAAAAATTTCATACAGATTTTATTCAACTGATGATCACATTGATTTGGTTTAAGCGAGTTAAGCCTAGTTTTTTTAGTAAAACTTGAAATTTTTAACTGTACTTTAAAAATAGATTATTTTATTGATTACAATGTCTTTTATCGTAAACTTAGTATGAAAATAAGACTACTAACTTTAATTAAATCATCATACTTCATATAAGGCTATTATTCGTTTTACAACAGCTTTATTGTATCAAAATACCAAACAGATTTTTTTTAAATGGTGTAAATGTAAGCAGTTTCAAGGTTATTACATTAACTTGAAAAGTTTCACTTGGTAATATTATTTACAATTTTCAGCGACTTATAAGTTATCTACGTTTTATAATTAATTATATTAGGTTCCACTGTTAGGCTGTGACTATAAATTACCTTTATAAATTTATTAGTTTAATATACTATTGTAGTTACCATTTTACAACATTATAACATAACAAACTAAGAGTCATAATTCATGACTTACAAACTGAAAAAGTGACAAATATACTTTATTTTTAACGCTTTTGCGTATTATATTGTTACATGTTAGTACCAGTTTGTGGCTTTAAATACTATTAACAAAATTTAATGAAAATATTAAATTTCAGTTTCTAACTAAACTAGTGTGCATTTTCAAACTAAAAGAATCAACAATTTATTTAGTGTTTTGACGTCGTTTTAGTTCAATCAATTAATTAATACTTATTAAATTAGTATGAAAATTTTCACAATTATATTCACTATTCGAATTTTTGTTTAGAATTAAATCTTAGTAATAACTAAAGCTTTATTTTTTTCTAAGCATAAAGTACAAGCATAGTTGTTTTTCATTAAGAAAATATTGAAAAAAATATTATAAAAATTTAAAAGCTTAAATAGTCATGCATGAAATTTAAAATATGAAATTCTAAGTGTGTACTTAAGTTTAAGTCTGTTTCAAGATCAAAAAACAAACGGAAGTATACTTTATAAGAATACGAATCTGTAGTACCTACTTAATTCAAATTTTTTGAGTCTATAAAGTATTACAGTAGACTACCGCTTAAGTACGCAAATTGAACCCGACCAAAAAGTGCGTACTTAGCACAGGTAGTGCGTACTTTTTACGACATAGTATAATATGAAATTTAGTTCTTTGTTTTCTTTTTTACAACTAGCCATTAAATAATTAAGCCAAATAAACAAGTCTTTTTATTTTAAATAACATTTAATTTACAAAGTAACCATTTATTATAAATTTTCATTAGCTAAAACGTGTTCAATTTTTTTTTTAATCGTTTCAGGACTGTTTTTGTAAGAAAATTTATATCAGTAGAAACATTTATAGTATAAGTGCACAATGATAAGATACTCATTAATTTTTACTTTGACTTTAATTTTTGTTGTTGTTGTTTCTTTTCATATCTTAATTTTGACTTTATAAAGTTTGTAACTAGTTTTTGTTGTTAACTAGTTTTATATTATGTCACATTAAAATTAGCCTTTCTTTTGCAGGCATTCTGAAAGTTTTTGAATAAAAAAAAAAATTAAAAATTTTAGAAAATTTTAGAAAAATGGATGGAAAGCGTCAGAAAATGACTATATGGAACAAGTCTAAGTGTTGGACACTTATGCAAAATCTTATTTCGCCTTTTGTCCAAATATTGATAATTTAAGGAAATTAATGTTTTTCACTTGATATTATATTTTTCCTTAAAAAAAAACAACAAATAAATATAGTAAAACTAATTTCCAAAAAATTTTTTTCACAAACAAAATAAGTGCTAGTTAAAATGATTTTTGTCTTTGATTTCTTGATTGAACTTGAAATAGCTTGTTTATGGGTGTGGCTAAGGGAAAATGAGAGAATCAAATGAGAGATCAAGTGATCTACAGTCTTAAGTCCAGGAAAATGAGAGATCGCGTGATTTACGGAAATTCTAGAAAAAGAATCGGAAAACTATAAATACGCCCAATCAGAGCGTGAAGCGGGCATTCCACCTCGAAACAAGCACGAAGCGACATGCTGCTCCACAAAAGAAATAACAGCCGCCGCCATCTTTGGTAGAAGATATTACCGCAAATCTTCAAGCAAGAAGATTTCAACAACCACCTAATCGAAGTAGCCCACGCATTCTGTAGCATCGAGAATTTAAGTACTGCAAGTACTCTTTCATCAAATAACTCTATGCTGGATTCCACGTTTGAGTCACAGCGTTCAAGAAAACAAACTTGAACATTCATCTTATCAAGTAAACCCACACAGACTGTTGCGTCAACCTTAGCTACATTTCTACGAACAAGTTGTTATCTTACTTCACATTAATTCTATCGTAATATTTATACATATTTATATTGTTCGTATCTACTCACTATTGTACTTGTATTGTAATATCTATACATATTTATATCATCGTGCCTATTTAATATCGTACTTTATCGCCACGCTCCGATTACGGAAAGGAAACGAAAGAAGACCAAGCAACGTTCATTAAGATTCTGTACACGAGACGGACCAACGTCGAGTGCCAGAAACTGAGCGACCGGAGATTAGTGACACGTCAAGGAGGGAATCCAGAGCACGCTTCCCTTTTAATTATTAACTTTTAGTGTTTAGACTTTTTGTGAGCTGTCATTGCGTTTTTTTGTACATACGAAAACAACATTACTTAGTTTTATTATACTTGGTTATATAAATTATATAACTATGTCCTTAAAACCCCTAAAAAAGGCATTAGTCTTGAAAGTACCACGCACCCGTTCGCGCACCGAAATGAGTTGTTCCGAGACTACTGCTAACCTGGAATCTGATGAGATTGTCGAGCCTGAGACCGAGGCAATTTCAAAGGAAATCAGTGAGGCTCCTAGTCTGAGTAACAATATAATGATTAAGGTAAAGTTGCACTATTAAAGCCAACATATGTCTCCCATGATAATATGAGGGAACTTCTTAGGATTTTCAATGCTGAAATGAGAATGAATTCTCACAAAAATCTGTCAAAGGAATTATTCAGGTTATTTGTTTATAAGTTGAAAAAGTTTAAAAAATATATATTAAAAATTTAGACATTTTTTTATCTTTCTGGATAAGTGCGTACTGAAGTCGGGGTGCGGACCAAAAAAAAGTGCGTACTTAAGCGGTAGTTTACTGTACTTGCACTTATTATTTTCAATTGATATTTGTGAAAACAAAATAAAGCTAAAAGTGAGTTACGCAAAGTCTTCATGGTTTCTAAGCTTTAGTAGCATTAAATTTTTTTTATAAAAATCATTATGAGTTTAGTACCATTGTAAAGCTTTTAGTGAAAACTAGTAAAATAAATCTGTGTAATCAAGCAATTTAGTACAAAAAACCTTCGTAAGCAATCAAAGTACCATTTTTTCGATGTACAGTTAATTGTATATTTATATTATTGTTTAATAGTTTTCTGTATTAAGTTTTGTTTAACATATATTGAAGATTTAAAGAGTTTTTATTTAATTTATAATTTTTATACTGTAGCCACTATAGCAGTAACTTATAAACTTATAACCTAAAAACAGACAATTAAATAAATCTTATCATTAATATGATTTAAAACTTATCAGTTTCCATTTGTGGTTTTACTAGTTTTAGTCACTATAATACTCTAGAACTCTTTTGGTGTAGCTTTTCTTTTAGATAAAAACACTTACTTTAAAAAAAATAAAGTAAAAACTTTAAATGCCTAAATTTAACATATTTATAAATATGTTAAATTTAGGCATTTAAAGTTTTTACTTTATTTTATTTTATTTCATGCGTAAAATTTTTGAATTAAATTTATTCATAAATGTTAAACTTATAGAATATTACTATATATATATATTTATTAGTATTCTATAAGTTTAAAATTTTTGAATAAAATTAAATCAACCATTTTACGCATGAAATACCGAAGTAACTATGCAATATGAAATACGATACTTTTCAGGTACGAAAATTTCATTGTAATAAAAAAATCGCAACTTAGGTAAAATTTTGACTACAACTTCAACAGTATACTTACTAGCTCACACTACTGTTAATATTGTTAACTAACATACTAATTAAGTACGAGCTATTGACTTTTTTTTGCTTATAAATTAACAAAGTTTTTTGATATTGTTAAGCTAAATAAATTGCTTCATATAAAAACACCTGTAATTTACTTACTTAAGGTAAAAGTCACTGAGTAAGTGACGGATGTGAATTCTGAGTTTATTAGTTTTCGGTAAAAAACTAAACTAATTTTTTTAAATAAGTTTATGTAATCAACAAAATTAAACAAATATATGACTAAACAGAAAAATATTATATATATTTTTCAAAAAATTCATTCTTATAAATTGCATTTTCACCTACTAAAAGTTTAAAGTTTGTTCATATTTTTTGAGATGATAAGAGTTACTAAAAAAGTAACTTAAGTTTTAATTAAACTTTAAACAAGAGTCAAATTTTATACATTTGTACATTTTCTAAATATTTTATAACTACATGAAGGCTTTTATTTTTTAAATTTAAGCTAGTTAATAAGTTAAAATATACATTCTAATGAGATTTGATAAACATAAAACCTTAATTTACACATACATTTTAACATTAAGAGGTAAAACAATTCTATCTTGCAAATTAGTACTGATATCTTACAAAACAAATTTTAGAATGATCGTGTATTAGATGTTCTTCATATAGTAAAGCAGTTTTGAAGTAACTGTTCTTGTTACTTATGTATAATAAGTATCAAATTATACATCAGCAACAAAACTAACCTCAAAAATAATTAAACATTTAAAGTTTTTAGATAAACTAGTTGTTTTTATTTAGTTTTATTTGGTTATCATAGATTTAATGGAATGTTTTAATGAAATGAAACTAATTAAACGTGGCTACTTTCTTAAAGCATTATCAAAAATTTATTTCATAATAAGAACTCTTTTTTATTGTCTTATTTTAAATTAGCTTTTATAAAAACATTATTACTCTAAAAAATTTTTTTTAGTGCTTAAGTGGATGGAATTAAAAAAAAGAAGTAAGTAAATAACCGATAAGCTAATTTCTTAACAAAAATTGTTTGAAACAGTTTTCAAACTTATAAAAATCTTTATAGTTACAACAAGTTTTATAAACTTCTTAATATAACGACTAAATATTTCACAAATGAAATTTGTTAGTTTTGAATTATTATATGATAACAGAATATTTTTTTCAACAAAACAGTGTAAATTTAATATTTTTGGCTAGATAATCTAATAAATAACTATAAGTTATTTATAGATTCACTTATTTACATTTACTTTTAATATACTGAACTTATTTATTTTTATAAAATATGAAGTTTAAAAAAAAACTAGCAGAATTCACGTTATATATTATATTATATAAACATTTTGTAATATCTTAAATAAAAATTTCTATAAAACTGTACTTCAAATACTATAACAGTATTAAATTTTACAATGTTTTTACAACATATTATCAAATTAAAAAATTTTTGAACTTTTTTTTTAAACATTGAAAGTATGAAAACTCTGTGTTGCTAGATTACAACAAACACTTTTATAATGTACTATAATCATAGTTTTAAATCAAATTAATTATTTAAAAAATAAATTTCTGTTTAATATAAGTATAAAATGTCTGTATTAATAGTAAAATATTTAATATTGTTTTGTAAATGTATTTTGAAATCGAAAAAACTTGTTTAATTTTTTTTTTAAAGTAAAAGTAGGATAATTCTGTATTAATAGAAGAAAAGTTAACACTTGAATACTGTTTTTAAAAATAATTAATAAGAGATTAAATTAAAACTTTGAAAGAAATATGACTGTGTTAAATAATGAAATATTGAGAGTTTAAAACAAAAATAGAGAGTACAGCACTCTTGCCCTATATATGAATAAACATCTAAAATAAATCTAATGAAACTTCCTAGCAAAAAGTAGCAGTGATACTTAATAAAAATAGAGCTTACTATTAAGACAAATCTCAATTTTTTTTTAGTAAACATATCACTAAATTTCATTTGACGTTTTTTTTAGTTTAAGTTCTTATTCTGTAACACTTGTATTGCACTGCAAGCGTTGAAATTTTTCGCACGTTGTCTTAAATTCTTCGTTATGCTCACCAGCACAAGTTACAGCTTTGGAAGAACACAACTGCGCGTTAAAACTGATGTTCTTGATTAACACTGGTTTGAAACCCTCCAATTCAAATTCTTCTTCTTGATCTAAAAAAATTTTCTTCATCATTTTAAAGATGATCCTTTGGAAGTTCCAGGCATGTTTGTGGAAACAAATTTACTGTTTGCCGCTTTAACTTCCGCTAAAATACTTTCTGAGTTTTCTTCAGCTCCCTCAGTCACTAGGTTTATCTTTAAACCAGCTTTAATAAAAAAAATTCTCACAGCTTTCATATCTTCTTCAGAAAATAAAACAGTATAGATTTAGTGAAAAAGTCTCAAGTCAGCTTTTAACTAGAAGAATTATCAAAAAACAGCCATTATAGTAAGTGTATTTGGTACCTTTCGTATCTTTACGCATTTTTTCTGTGGAAACAATGTGCGTGAATAAGCGAGAGGTTACTGTATAATTGAAAATCACAACTTGATATTTAAGATATTTACGATATATTAAAAGTAAATCAATAAATTTAATACCTACAGATCTTTTTATGTTATAAGTTAGTTGAAATTTGACTAAAAATTTTGAACATACTCAATCGCTTTAACAAACAAAGAGTTTTTTTTTAAATAGTAAAACATTTGTTATTAAGCCACCAAACTTTATAAAGCAGTAAATAAACAACTAATAACATAACACCATTCTGAGAAATTTTGTTTAAGTCTCATAACAAATAAGCATTAATTTTATAATTTTATTTTTTTCGGTGTATGATACTACACTTACATGACAGTTATAAGTTGTATGTTAAACATCATAATATTTTTCTTTAAGTTTTCTAATCTAAACATAGACTTTTAGATAAAAAAAAACTATGATTGTAAATACAATATTACTAAAAAAATTGTTTACTTTAAAGTAGATAAAATGTTAAATGTATGAATATTATTTTATGTTTTTATAATTGTACTGACTTACAAACTATTTTTTTTAATTATGAACTCTCAAAAAGTCATGTTAGTTATGCTGTAAGACTACAATGCCAATTTGTGTTCGATAATTACCTAGTTTCAGTCCTTTTCTTTTGTAAAAGTAGATATATACAACTTCTAGGCCTAAACATTGATATGTCTGAACAATTCTTAACAATAAAAGGCTTAAAGTTTAGTAAATTAGTGTTCAGTTATTTAGACTTTTTTAAGTTTTCTGCAGCCATGTGCGTAAATATATAGTGTATTGATTTATTAAAAAGTATATTGTATATAAAGAGAGGTATAGATTTTTACTCGATAGAAAATTTTACAACTCTAGTTTAAAGAAATTTAAAAGGCTTATAACTGATATAAAAGTTATTTTTTAAAGATTGCTTTTTATGTAAAAATAAAATTAAAGATAATATAGCATCGAAAATCTTATACATTTTTTTAATATGTTTTCATTTAAAAAATAAAATTGTACTAAAACAAACGTTTATTATATGTGGTCTTTAAATTTCTTTATATTTACTTGAGTTAATCTTTTTTTTTTAATAAAATCTTTTATTTTTTATTTAATTAATTATATCTGAGCTTCACTCACTTTAGTTATGACCTTATAGAAACCTTTAAGTCGGCAACTATTTTGTTATTAAACCAGATTTATAAGCTTTAAAATTTATTCTTTAGTTTTAAGCTCTACTTTTGAATTAATAGTAAATTTATAAAATAAGTTTTCTTCTAGAAATAATAGTTTCGTTAAATTTTTATTAGTTTTATTGAAAATAAATAAGGTATTATTCTAAAAAAATAGTCATATTTAAACTATAAACTTTTGCAGTATACATACTTAAAGTTTTTATATTTAATTTTATGGTTTAGTCATTATCAACCTACAAACTATTTCAAAAACTTAAGAACTGATGTCTTTTTTTTTTTTTTTGGATCTAATCAGAGACTTTTTGTGACCATGTGTACTTGTTGATGAAAAGGGTTATAAAGTTCTTGCAAGATAATAAAGTTAAAAAAAATCTTAGAAAGTCTACAGAAATAGTTTATATTGTCAAAAAAAAAAGAACTCAATGTTACTTGATTTTATTAAAATATAAGTAGTAACATGATTTATAAGTAATTAGGAATTGAAATTAATTTAACTTATGATCAAAGTTTATTTATAAATGTGACAACTTTTATATGCTCTTTGTTTTGTCATAACTATAAAATTTAAACTAAAACTATTATTTTTTTCAACAAAAACCTCTACTCATTTAATATAGTGTTTAATTTTTAATAATTACTTGTAAACTTTTTAACTTTTACATAAAGAAATGGGTAAAATACAAGTTTCAAAAGTAAGTAGTTATATTATAGTACCATTTAAGTACAATAATATGAAAACATGTATTAATATATGTATACAGGCTATATATTTCTATATAAATTAATATTTATAAAAGTATCAGACTTTATGTACAAGGGTTACTAGTTTGGAAATTTTCCATAATCTTGTACTTGGTAAACTTATGAAAATTAACAGCTCTATATTTCTTACAACTACTCTTTAAAACGTATAAAATCTAATATATGACGCAAGATATAAGTCTAATAAGTTTTTAGAAATATTAAAGTTTAAAAATATATGCAATTCTCAAACTAAAATGCGTAACACAGTTTCTAACATTTTAAATAAATTGCTCATATAATAATCACAAGCTGTAACTGACATCCATTTAAACAAATTTTAAAATAATTTCAGCTACATGCACTTATCAAAATTTAATAAGGAACTAAAGAAAAGTTATAACATATGTATATAACGTATTTAATAATTTTGAAAGAAACAAGACAAAAGTTTTATTATTCGTTTAAGCTTCTTTTTACAAGGTGAAAAAGTAATAAGCTGAAATATTTTTAAACTATGAAAAGGATAATGACGTTTTACTTGAAAAACAACAAACTAAATTGAATAACATCTGAATTAGATTGAATGTTACTTGAGTGTTAAACTTTACTTTGTGTTTGTTAGTCACTGTATGTACATGTGACTAAATATTCTTAAATTTCTTACAATTATGGTTTATTATTTTAGACAAAGTGTCGGTAGTCTTTAAATAATAAGAGCTTTAAAATTATTATTCTGCAGATAATATAGTTTAATGTATAAAAATATTAGATAAACCTTGAACTAAGTAATTTATTAATAAATAAAAATAAAAGACAACCAGTTAGTGTTAAGTCTAAACATATATTCTAATTGTAGTTTTTTACTACAAAGAAGGTTGTATAGAAATACTAAAAAAGTTATTTAAGAAAATCAATGATTATACCATACAAATTTTTTTCATTTTTGGTTTTTTTTTTTAATTGTTTTTAAAGAAAATGGCTAATTTTCCTATAAATCTAAACACCATGAACTCTTCGTATGTTATTGGAAGCCTTATTATGTCCTAATAGTTTATAAAAAACTACAAAGTGGGTAAAAGTTTTTTAAGCTTGTTGTTTTTTGAAGAAGCGTTATAAAACAGTTTAAATATTTTATAGTTAAAACAAATTAAGTTAAACATTAGGGTATATATTTTACTGAAAAAAAAAACGAAAAATTACTCAAAAGCTTTTTATTCAAGAACCTGGATACACAAAAAGACCTCTCAGTCATCGAGTTTTCACCACACTTTAATTAAAATTAAAATTGGACAAAAATTTAAAAGAAAGAAAAAAAAAACTCTATGAAAAATGTTACTATTGAACTTTATAACATAAGTTATTTTTCAAACAAAAAATTCCAAAAGTAATAAAATAATATTTTATAATAGTATCTAATATTATATCCACTTAAAATATATACTGAACTCGTATACGAGATTTTTATACGAGATATGAAACTTATGTAAAGTTTATAATTTTGAATTTTAGCAAATAATTTAAACTTTTATATGATTTTAAAATGAGCTTACTATATAAAAAGCTAAGAAGTAAAACTAAAACTTTTTGAAAAAGTACGTTTATGAATTTAGATTCTACTATAAATTTATTTTAACTTACTTAAAATCAGTAATAATAAAATAAAGCTATAACAGAAAAAAATTATAAATAAATAAAATAAAGCTACAATACTTAAAATGAATAGTAAAATTAAACTGTATCTAATTAAAACTAACTATATGTATTATTTTAACTTTTTTTTTATTATACTGTAAGACAGTTCCGTTACAAAAAAATTTGTTTTGTAACGAATTTAAATCACAGATCGTAGCCTAGAAAGTATAATTCTGAGGGCTGCAAAATAGTACGTTAACAATCCTTCCTTTCCGTTTCAACTACTTAAATAATCAACCAAACGCTTATTTTCTATAGTTACTTTAACTCGTGTTTAAGTATATTATTACATTTTTATTGAACTTAAATTAAGTTTCGATGATTATTCTAATATCTTCAACTCATTTTTTTTTAATTTTATCATTAAATAAAACTTTTGGTTTGCTACTTATATAACTATTAAGCTTAATTTTCTTTAAATAGTAAAGATGTAAATAGTAAAGTTAGTCACAGTTGTAGTGACTTACAAACTGAAGACTGTTGATTCAACAGTGTGTCAAACATTTTTAATCTTTAGTATTGTTTAATTTTAATGTCAGTTTGTGTTCTCTACTTAATTTAACTCATTGTAAATTTGTTTCAATAATTTGTTGCATTATTCTAGCATTATATCAACCTAGTAATTGTAAAAAAAAGCAATTGATATATGTTTTTATTTCTTTCAAATTTCTTTTTTAACTTTCAAAAGGCATCGCGGAACCCCTGAGAGGCGTTGCGGAAACCCTAAGGTTCCGTGGAACCCCATTTCAGAAGCACTGGACTAAGGGTAAAAGGGAGATAAACCTTTTATTTCACAATTTGATCTAATTTTATAGAATTTTATTACGCTAGAAGATGCTTTTTACAGATTTTTAATGTTCAAAATGTTTTTTCAGAAATATTTGGTCAAAGTCGCACGCAACAAAAAGTTCCTTGAGTGGTGCAAACACAATCGGCGAAAAAATACTATTTTAATAAAAATTTATCTTTTTAAATTAAAATTTTAAAGATAAGCAAAAGAATATTCAAGAGTCTATAAATTTTATTTTAATGTTTAGATCTTCACACAAAAACATAAAACAATTTATAGTATTTATAAATATGGTTCTTATGAGATAGTTATTGAGAAAAGTTTTTTTTCCGTTTTTGAGGTGTTCTTTCACAAGAAATAGATATATTATTGTTCTAATTTTAAAACAACGTACTTAATAAAAAAAAAATTTTTATTGAAAATAAAAGAAAAGATACATATAACCTCAACCTAAACTAACTTAAGACTATTTAAAATATACAATTTATTGACACACTTTAAGTAATTAACATTTTATATACATGTTTGACTAAAAAAGAATTAAAGTTTTGTTTTATAAAAAATGTATAAAGAAAGATCTCGCTGAATAGTTTAAATATAAATTTAGTTTAAAGCATTTCTGAAAAAACTTTTACTGTAAAGCTTTTAATCTGAGTAACTTCAAACTTCATTCAAAATTAAATTTAATTGCTTTTAGTTCAGGGGTCGGCAGCCATTTGTAACTCGTGGGCAGCACGGTTTGAAATATATACCTTCAAGGGCCGCAGTTGTTTCAAAGTTACTGAAATAATCTGTATAACATAGAGTTTTTAAACAAATATATGATTCAATGGGCAATAATAAAACACCAGTAAGAAATATTTATTGAATTAAGAGCCTAGTTTGAAGTTTTTGATACAAAACCTATTATTTATGGTTTTGAAAAAATATGTTTATAGCTTAAAATTAGCTCGCAGGCCGCAGATACCTGACCCTTGTTTTAGTGTAATTTAAAAAATCAATTAGATGCTTTCTTTTTAACATTCGGAAATTACAATTCACTGAGTTTGTAAGCATTGTATTTAAATCAGCGCATAATGTTTTAGTCTTACATCGATAAAAAAAGTTGCAGAAATTTAAACATTTAATAATTTTTAAGCTTCTGTAACTTAGTAAGCATAAATCATTAAATATTTCACTTAAATAAAAATAGTATTTTATCCGAGTATTTTTAATTTAAATTTTGTCGGAAGTTCCTAAACAAATTTTCTATAAAATTCAGAAAACAGAAAAAAAATAACTACATTAGCCAACTTATCGTTCTTAAAGTATCACGAACTTAATGGATTTAAAAATTATACATATATGTGGAAATATATTTAGTACTAAATAAAACTAAAACTAATTTTAAACACAACGAAGGTTCGACTTATTTCTTTAAATAAATAATTTGTTAATAATCATAAAACTTTTTATACACAGTTGCTACTTTTCAAAGCAAAATTGCCTCAGTTATATCCAACCTACTTAAGTTTATCAAAAATTAGATAAAGCAAAAAATCTAAAAACCTTAAATAAATATAACATTATTGTCACAATAAGTGAGTGAGTGTAATTTTTGCATCAGTGGACAACTTTGCAAAATGTGACACGTTTGAACGAGGGGACACTTTTGCAATAAGATACTTTTGTACAGTGACTCTATTGCACGAGGAGACACTTTTGCACGGCGGCTCTTTTGCACAAGGGTCACTTAGCACAAAGGGACACTTTTGCACGGCGTCACTTTTGCACGCAAGAACACTTTTGCACGAGTGGACAACTTTGCGTTGCGTCACTTTTGCACATGAGGACACTTTCGCACGAGGGAACACGTTTGCACGGCGACACTTTTGCACGAGGGTCACTTTAGCACGGCGTCACTTATGCACGCAGGATCACTTTTGCCCGAGAGAACACTTTTGCACGAGGAAACACTTTAGTACGAGGGGACAATTTTGCACGGCGACTCTACTGCACGAAAAGACTTTGCACGAAGGGATACTTTTTTAAGGCGTCAATTTTTTACGATGGATCACATTTGCACGAGTGGACAATTTTGCGTAGTGTCACGTTTTCACGGAGGGTCACTTTTGCAAGAGAGGACATTTTTACACGACGACTTTTATGCACGAGGGGACACTCTTGCACGACGTCACTTTTGCGCGACTAGTCACTTTTGCATGCTTCTGATTTTTATTTTCTTAAATCAAATTTAAAAAATATAATTATAAAGTTTTATTTTTATCAACTTAAATAAAACTCGCTTTTAAACGGCAACTAATGTAAATTAAAACTTTATTGTTTTAAATCAATTTTTAATGTAAAGTTTTTATTTGAAGTTTTACCTAGAACAATATAATAACGTACTACAATTCACTTTAATCATATTTATATTCTAAATTTAAAGAAACAAGACTTCTTCATTTTTTATTAATTTTAAATTTTAAAATTTTTGAAGACTTTAATTAAAATAAGCTGAATTTCGGTAATCTTTTAACAAAAAATATGAACTAATCTAGAGGGGCTTAAAAATATGAATCTTGAAACTATTTTTTTACTTTTACTCTTTTGATTTTAAAGTAAGCATTTTATAGTTGTAAAAAAATATTTTGAATTTTATTTTAAACAAATATTAACAAAAAAAAAATTGACTAAATTAATTTATGATGCTTTTAAGTATATCAGATTTTACTTGATGATTATTTTTCAGTTTTAATGATTTTTTTTTTAATCTACGTGAGAACAAAAGAGCAATAAAAAGAGTGCATTTTTCATGACTTAAACTAGGATCTTTCATTACTATAAATAATCATAAATAAATAAACTTTACATCTTTAAATTAAAGAAAATCTTAAAGACTTGGGTGTAGATTAAAAAAATATATTTAAGTATATATTAAATATATAGATAACTTTATAAAGCTATTGTAAGTTATCCACATTTTTAAATTTGGTGTAAGTTATATACAACTTTTTAAACCTTATGTAAGTTAACCACAACTTTATAAACCTAGTGTAAGTTATCTGCAATTTATAAACGTAGTGTGAGTTTACACAACTTTAAAAACCTAATGTAAGTTATCCACAACTTACTAAACCTAGTCTAAATTATCCACAACTCTATAAAATTAGTGAAAGTTTTCAACATCTTTGTAAACTTAGTGTAAGTTATCCACAACTTTATAAACCTAGTGTAAGTTATTAACAGCTTTTTAAATTTAGTGTAAGTTATCCACACCTTTATAAACTAAGTGTAATTTATCAACATCTTTATAATCCTAATTTAAATTATCTACAACTTTATAAACTTAGTGTAAGTTATACACATCTTTGTAAACCTAGAGTAAGTTATTTACAACTTTATATACGTAGTGTAAGTTATCCATAACTTTATAAACCTAATGTAAGTAATCCACAACTTTGTAAACCTAGTGTATGTTATCAACATTTTCATAAATTTAGTGTTAATTATCCCCATCTTTATAAACCTATTGTAAGTTATCCAGAACTTTAAAAAACCTAGTGTAAGTTATCCAAAACTTCATAAACCTAGTTTAAGTTATCCAAAACATTTTAAACCTAGTGTAAATTATCCAGAATTTTATAAAACTAGTGTAAATTATCCACTATTTTATTTAACTAGTGTAAGTTATCCAATATTTTATTTAACTAGTGTAAGTTATCCGAAACATTTAAAACCTAGTGTAAATTATTCACAACTTTATAAACCTAGTGTAAGTTATGCACAACTTTATAAACCTAGTGTTAATTATTCACAACGTTATAAACCAAGTGTAAATTATCCAGAACTTTAAAAAACTTAGTGTAAGTTATCCACAACTTTATAAACCTAGTGTAAGTTGTTAACAGCTTTTTAAATTTAGTGTAAGTTATCCACACCTTTATAAACTAAGTGTAATTTATCAACATCTTTATAATCCTAATTTAAATTATCTACAACTTTATAAACTTAGTGTAAGTTATACACATCTTTGTAAACCTAGAGTAAGTTATTTACAACTTTATATACGTAGTGTAAGTTATCCACATCTTTATAAACCTAATGTAAGTTATCCACATCTTATTCAACCTAGTGTAAGTCATTCAAAACGTCATAAACCTAGTGTAAGTTATTCAACGATTTATAAACCAAGTGTATTTATCAACAACTTTTTAAACATACTACAAGTTATGCACAACTTTATAAACCTAAAGTTAGTTATCAAAAACTTAATTAACCTAATGTAAATTGTCCACAAATTTATAAAGTTAGTGTAAGTTTTCCACATCTTTATAAACCTAGTATAAGTTATCCACAACTTCAAAAACCTAGTGTAAGTTACACATTGCTTTATTTACCTAGTGTATGCTACCCAAAACTTTATAAATCTAGTTTGAATTATCAACAATTTTTTAAACCTAGTGTAAGTTATCCGCAAAGTTATAAACCTAGTGTGAGTTATCCACACTTTTATAAACCTAGTCTAAGTTATCCGCAACTTTAAAAATGTAGTTTAAGTTATTCACAACTTCATAAACTTAGTGTAATTTATACACATCTTTATAAACCTATTTTAAGTTATCTAGAACTTTATAAACCTAGTATAAGTTATCCATTCCATTATTTACCTAGTTTAAGTTATCTACAATTTTTTAAACTTATTATAAGTTATCGACATCTTTTCAAACCTATTTTAAGTTATCCACAATTTTATAAACCTAGTTTAAGTTTTCCACAACTTTACAAACCTATTGTAATTTATCAACAACTTTATAACCTCGTTAAAGTTATTCAAAACTTTATATACCCAGTGTATGTTATCTACAACTTTAAAAACCTAGTATAAGTTGATCACATTTTTAAAAACCTAGTCTAAGTTAACCACAACTTTATAAACCTAGTCTAAGTTATCCGCATCTTTATAAACTTAATTTAAGTTATCCACAACTTTAACAACCTAGTGTAAATTATACACAACTTTTAAAATCTAGTGTAAGTAATCCACAATTTTATAAACCTTATTTAAGTTATCAACAACTTTATAACCCTACTGTAAGTTATCAACAATTTTGTAAAACCTATTGTAAGTTATCCACAACTTTATAAATCTAGTGTAAATTGTCAACAATTTTATAAACCTAGTTTAAGTTATCCATAACTTTATATACTTAGTGTAAGGTATCCACATCTTTATAAACCTAGTGTAAGTTATCCACAACTTCAAAAACCTAGTGTAATCATCCACAACTCTATAAACTTAGTCTAAGTTATCCACAACTTTATAAACCTAATCTAAATTATCCACAACTTTATACACCTAGTCGAAGCTATTCACAACTTCATAAACCTACTGTTATTCATACACAACTTTATAAATCTAGTGTAAGTTATCAGCAACTTTATAAACCTAATGTAAATTATCAACAACTTTATAAACCGAGTTTAAGTTATCAACAACTTAATAAACCTAGTGTAAGTTATCCACATCTTTATAAACTTAGTATAAGTTATCCATAACTTTTTAAACCTAGTGTTAGTTATCCAAAATTAAAAAAATCTAGTCTAAGTTATCTACAACTTAATAAACCGAGTGTAAGATATCCACAACTTTATTAACCTAGTCTGAATTATCCACATCTTTTTAAATCTCTTGTAAGTTATCAACACATTTATAAATATAATGTAAGTTATACAGAACTTTATAAACCTAATGTAAGTCAAACAAAATTTATAAACTTAGTTTAAGATATCCCTAATTTTATAAAACTAGTTTAAGTTATCCACAACTTTATAAACCTAGTGTAAGTTATAACAAATTTATAAACCTAATTTAAGTTATCCACAACTTTATAAACTAAGTGTAAGTTATACACAACTTTATAAACCTAGTGTAAGTTATCTTCAACTTTAAAAGTATAGTGTATGTTATCTATACCTTTATAAACCTAGTCTAAGTTATTTACAACTTTCTCAACCTATCGTAAGTTATCCACAACTTTCTAATCCTAGTGTTTGTTATCAAGAACTTTATAAACGTAATTTAAGTTAATCCCACCTTTTAAAACTAGTGTAACTTATCGACAACTTTATAAACCTAGTGTAAGTTATTAACAACTTTGTAAACCTAGTGTAAGTTATCAACATATTTATAACCTAATGTAAGTTAGCCAAAACTTTATAAACCTATGTTAATTTACGGACATCTTTATAAAACTAGTTTAAGTTATTTAAAATTTTTAAACCTAGTGTAAGTTATCAACAACTTTATAAACCTAGTGTAAGTTATCCACGAATTTATCAACCTAGTGTAAGTTAGCCAAAACTTTTTAGACCTAGTATAAGTTATCCAAAACTTTAAAAACCTAGTCTAAGTTATCCACAACTTTATAAACCCAGTATAATTATCCACATCTTTAAAAACATAGTGTAAGTAAGCCAAAACTTTTTAAACCTATTGTAAGTTATCCTCAATTTTAAAAATCAAGTGTTAGTTATCAACAACTTTATAAACCTAGTGTATGTTATTTACAACTTTAAAAAACCTAGTGTAAGTTATTCACACCTTTATAAACCTAGTCTTAGTTATCACCAACTTTATAAACCTAACCAAGCTATCCACAACTATATAAACCTAGTCTAAGGTATCCACAACTTTATAAAGCTAGTTTAAGTTATCCAGACCTTTATAAACCTAGTATAAGGTGTCCACAACCTTATAAACCTAGTGTAAGTAATCCAAACCTTTATTAACCTAGTGTAAATTATCCACATTTTTAAAAACCTAGTGTAAGTTATCCACACCTTTATAAACCTAGTCTAAGTTATCTACAACTTTATATATCTAATCTAAGTTATCCCTAACTTTCTAAACCTAGTCCCAGGTTTCCACTACTTTATAAAGCTAGTTTAACTTATCCAAAACTTTAAAAATTTATTGTAAGTTATCCACACCTTTATTAACCTAGTGTAAGTTATCCTCAATTTTAAAAATCAAGTGTAAGTTATCAACTACTTTATAAACCTAGTGTAAGTTATTTACAACTTTATTAACCTAGTGTAAGTTACGCACACTTTTATAAACCTAGTTTAAGTTATCCACAACTTTATAAACCTAACCAAGCTATCCACAACTATATAAACCTAGTCTAAGGTATCCACAACCTTATAAACCTAGTGCAAGTAATCCAAACCTTTATTAACCTAGTGTAAATTATCCACATTTTTAAAAGCCTAGTGTAAGTTATCCACACCTTTATAAACCTAATCTAAGTTATCCCTAACTTTCTAAACCTAGTCCCAGGTTTCCACTACTTTATAAAGCTAGTTTAACTTATCCACAACTTTAAAAATTTATTGTAAGTTATCCACACCTTTATTAACCTAGTGTAAGTTATCTACAAATTTTAAAACCTATTGTAAATTATCCTCAATTTTAAAAATCAAGTGTAAGTTATCAACTACTTTATAAACCTAGTGTAAGTTATTTACAACTTTATTAACCTATTGTAAGTTATTCACACTTTTATAAACCTAGTTTAAGTTATCCACAACTTTATAAACCTAACCAAGCTATCCACAACTATATAAACCTAGTCTAAGGTATCCACAACTTAATAAAGCTAGTTTAAGTTATCAACATCCTTATTCACCTAGTGTAAGTAATCCAAACCTTTATTAACCTAGTGTAAATTATCCACATTTTTAAAAGCCTAGTGTAAGTTATCCACACCTTTATAAACCTAATCTAAGTTATCCCTAACTTTATTAAACTAGTCCCAGGTATCCACAACTTTATAAAGCTAGTTTAAGTAATCCACACCTTTATTAACCTAGTGTAAGTTATCCACAAATTTTAAAACCTATTGTAAATTATCCACAATTTTATAAACCTAGTGTAAGTTATCGACTTCTTTATTAACCTAGTGTAAGTTATCCACAACTTTATAAACCTAGTCTAAGTTATTCACACCTTTATAAATCTAGTCTAAGCTATCCCCAACTATATAAACCTAGTCTAAGGTATCCACTACTTTATAAAGCTAGTTTAAGGTATCCACAACCTTATAAACCTAGTGTAAGTAATCCAAACCTTTTTTAACCTAGTATAAATTATCCACATTTATAAAAACCTAGTGTAAGTTATCCACACCTTTATAAACCTAGTCTAAGTTATCCACAACTTTATATACCTAATCTAAGTTATCCCGAACTTTATAAACCTAGTCCCAGAATACCACAACTTTATAAACTTACTATAAGTTATCCACCTCTTTATTGACCTAATGTAATTTATCCACAAATTTTAAAACCTGATGTAAATTATCCACCATATATAAACGTAGTGTAAGTTATCGACTCCTTTTTTAACCTAGTGTAAGTTATCCACAACTTTATAATCCTAGTGTAAGTTATCTACAACTTTATAAATATAGTGTAAGTTATCCATACCTTTATAAACCTAGTGTAAGTTATCCAAAACTTTATAAACCTAGTGTATGTTATCTACAACTTTATAAACGTTTGTTGCTACTAACACCTAATAACAAAATTATAATTCTTATTTTAAAAACAGAATATATTTTATTAGTTAAATTTTCAATGACTTACAAACTAAGTTTCATAACATACTACCAACAAACATTTACCATTTAACTTTTTGTATTAAAAATGTAAGTAGAAGTTTGTGACTTTATTGTGTATTATTTAATTTAAAACATAATTTATTTCAAAAACGAACTATGTAATAATTTTAGTTATTCGATTTGAAAGAAGATAATAAAACTTGAATATTTATACGTGCATCATACTTAATAATAACTTTAAGTAGCTTTTACTCACAACATTTTACTAACAGATATTATTGAAAGTTACTGAAGCACTTTGAATGTTTTCATTAACGTGATATGTGTTTTGTTTTGAATTTTTTTTTCAACTTGTTTTGAAGCTGATGAGTGTATAAGCACGTAACTTGAGTCCTTCAAGTTTTACATCTTGAAATAAGCATTTTTATTATTATAGCTCTAAAGGTGGGCTCAGTTCAATGTGAATGATTTAATTTATTAAGTTAAATAACTTAATTATTTATATCTGTATATATATATATATATATATAAAGGCTATTATTCAAACTTAAACACCTTCAACAGTTCCAACTTGAAGGGCTTTAAAATAACTAATTGGAAAAGTACGACTTTAAAAATACTGATACGAGTCCTCTTAGAAAACAATAATTTATGAAGTATTTTATAGTCATTTAACTGTTGTCTTTGTGAATTTTAATTGTTTGATTAGTTAGATGGAAGATCGATTTTTGTAATGAATTTTTGTAATGCACAATATTACGTCATACTGTTTTTGTTTTTTATGTAACTTTTGCATCTATGTTTAGCAAAGTGCTTTTTATTTTAAATTTAATAGGCTGATGATTACAGCTTTATGAAACATATGTACCAGTATTTTTAAAATCGTACTTTTTCGATGAATTATTTAAAAGTCAATAAATTAATCAATAAAATCAAAAAATTATATATATATATACTAATAAATGTCACTAAAAATCTGAATCTTTAACTTCTAGAATTCTTATACAAACATAATCTTTTAAAGTTATTTCAAAAAAATCTTTTAAAACAACTGTTTAAAGCTTTTGTAATTAATTTCTTAGCTACAATTTACGAAAGATGTTAAAAGATACACTTAATAAACAAACAACTTAGATAGCAAAAGTTTTGAATTTCTTTGTATACAGAAGTATCTCATTTGAACCATAAACTATAATTTTTTAGAAAAATTTAAATGGTTTTAGACAAAAATCTATATAGTTATAATTAAAAATAATAATTCTTATTTGTTTGTAGTCTCTAAAGAGGTATCAAGATATTTGAAATTAATTATATTCTTAATAACAGTCACAAAGCAGTGACTTACAAACTAAAGCTCAATGTCTATTTATGGTATTTCAAATTGATTTTATAATCTACGTTGGTAAACGTCACTTTCAAATTGTTGCATTCAATATCTTATTGATTAAGATAACTTATTTAAACAAGAATATTTACTGTAGTTTTAAAGCTTATAACATAAGTTATTTAAAATAAATCAACTTTAAAATAAATTAAGTAAACTTCAATATAATTTATTGATAGTTATATTTTTCACACTCACTCCCAAAAAGTTTTAATAAATAAAATTAAAATTGATAAACAATAATCAGAAAAGCTAAAAAGATTTTAACGATTTCGTTTAAACTAATTTAACAATCAACTAAAATATTTTTCAATAGCTACTTTAACTCGTGTCTTTAGTATGATATAACATTTTTATTACACTTAAAATTAAGTTATGATGCTTATCCTAATATCTTTAGTTAATTTGTTTTTACTACTTTAATTGATTTGTCACTTATATAACTATTAAGATTAATTTTCTTCAAATAGTAAAGATGTAAACATGTCATTAGTCACACTTACAGTGACTTACAAATTTAAGGCAAACAGTATATAAGTATTTCAATAACTTTTTATTTTTAAATATGTTTAATTTCAATGTCAGTTTGTGTGTTCTACTTAAATTTATTCATTGTAAAATATTTAATTCAATTTTTTTGTAAATAAAATTTAAGCTTATATTTCAATACCTAGTAATAGATTAAGACATATTATTTACAGAAGCGGTGACTTACAAGCTTAAGGTTTATTTAACTAACAAAATACTAACTATAGATGATATCTTTTTTTTATAGTAACAAATATTTTAAAAACGAATTCTAATTTCTTAACAAAATAAAACAAAATGTGCACAACTCTTTGTTTTGCGCAATTTTTTTAGAGTATCCTGTTTTTTAAATGTAAGTTTTAGTTTGTAATTTTTTATCACTTAAACTTATTTTGACAAAATATTCTAACTTTTAACTAAGAAAGATTTAACTCAGAACTGTTATTTTACTTGAAATTTATCAAACTCGAGCTTTAGAATATTGATAAAAGTTATTAGTTACTTCATAATCTAGTAGAAGTTAGTTTCATTAGTCACAATTTCAGTGACTTACAAACTGAGACACAAAGAGCTAACTGCATGATAAGAAAACTCCAATAAATTGTATTGTTCGATGTCATTTCAATTCATTCATACATATTTTGCTCCTTTTTCAACTACTTAAACTTTTTTTTTAAAGTATTTATAGATTCAAACCATAAACTAAATCTTTATAGATAAGTGGTTAGTGTTTTGAAAAATTCTTTGATTTTTTAATGAAATAAAGAAAGTTGAAAAAGTACTAAAAAATTACAACTTAATTTTAAAGAACTTTGTATATGAAAGCATGCTCCGAAAAACTTTGCAAAATAGTTTGTAAATAAACTTAGTAGTAATTTTTAAATAATTTTTGATATTTAAAAAACAAGTAATGTTTTTAAATTAATTTGTAGATTTCAAATAATTCAAATGATTCTTTAGAAGATTTAAGATTATTGTTTACAATTATTCGTCACAATGTAATAATTGACATACTAGAGTAGCTAATCAAACACATTTTTACTGATTTACTGAGCAGATTCTTAAATTCGTAGTTTTAGTTATTATTATTCTGCTGCTTGTACTTCCCTAACTTATTTTAAATATGCTACTTAGTGTTTAAGATATGTAAGTATACTCAAAAAATTATTATATTTTTTATTTTAATTTCTATTATATTTGGAATCTTATCAGATACCGTTTGTGACAATAAGTATTTATTAATAAAAATATTGAAAAAATTCTGCAAGTCTATATATAATGAACTCACTAAATAAATTTAAAATTGAAAAATAAAAGTTTAAAGTTTGTTTTGGTAAGCATGGTTGAAATAGTTAATGCTACTTTAAATAATTTACTTCTTATACTACTAACATGACACATTTTCTAGGTTATATTTCTAGGATGAACAATTCATTTTTTGAGTGTTTAAAACGATAATTTTGAACAATTAACCATTGAATATAAAATAATTTTTATTATTTAAAAGACTAAAAGTATTAATCATTAAAATCAGCTTTCATCAACCAAGCACCTGAAGAAGCTTTTGCTTATCCAGTCGTACACTACGGATACGTTTTTACGTCAATTTCATAAATAACTTAAATACTATAAAGAAAATGAATAAGTATTTAATTTATCAGAACTTTAGTTTAACATTTCTATGCTTGTTAAAATGTTCTATTCTTCCTCTCTATTTTTTATAAAATTTTTGACATTGTTTTACTTTTTTAATCATATTAACATACTGATTTTATGTTTTATCAGTTTTCAATGTTTTCAAGTGCGCTCTAGTAAAACAAAACAATAAATGTTTTAGTACTAGCTACCTGCATTTTATTCCAAATAAGTAAATTTGTTTTGATTTAGTCACTACTATAGTGACTTACAAACTAATACCCTTTAAGTTATAACTCCTATTAACAAAATTATTTTTATTTTAGAATTTAATTTTTGTTTACAATTTGTGACCTTAAAACACATGATGTAATAAATATAAATATAAATCAAGTTTTTTTTATGTTGTAGATTTTTCTAAAGCTTATATCACCGTTCATTATTATCATAAACTGTCAACAACTGAATATTCTAAACAGTTCAAATATATTTTTGTTTTAAATCTTTACTTCTTATTTAAAACTTTAATTTTTAACAAAAACTGTTTTTAATTCTCCTATAACTAGAAAAATTTTAACTAGAGTTACGCGTATCATAAAAAAAAACATTGAACTTGAAGTAGATTTGTAATTCAAATTTCTATTTTATTTGTTTTATTTTGTGATTTTAGACAACTTAATACTTCTCGTTTTAGAGCAGCTCGTACTACTTTGATGTATAATTATTGGTGAGGTTAGATATACATTACAAAAGTAGTTCACTGTAAAAATTTTGAAAGCAACTCTTTTAGATCTTATATTCAGAAATAAGTAGCAAAACTATGGTTTTAAAACGGCTTTAAAAATTATAAAAAACTACGTGAGTAAATTTTTTGCGGACAAATGTTAAACATATTAGAAGAATTAGTCACAGTTTTAGTGACTTACAAACTAACAATATACTTTTGGGTATTGTAATGAAATGCTGTTCTATTTTTAAATGTTAGATGTAAGTATCAGTTTGTAACCAATAAAACTTACATCACTAGAAAAAACTTTTCTATCTAGTTTGCAATTTTGAAGTAAGTTTATCTTAAGAGTTTTTTTTAACTTTAATATTTCTAAAATACCAATGTGTACTTATCATTTCATGTTGCTTTTATTTTAAAAAGTTTATAGTTATTCGGTTTCATCTTGAATAAAAATATATAGTAAGAATGTTGTAGTAATAAAAAATACAAGGAAAAAAAATAACATAAAAATAAAACAAAGTACTTTTCATTTTTGTGTAGCTTGATAAATTTTACCAATAGATGAATTATGCCTAAATTTAATAGTATCCTATTTAACTTAGACTTAGTTAATATTCTAGCGATTTTTGTACATGTAAACATAACTAAAATGTTATCGCTATTCTTGAATAAAATATGTAAAAAACTAAACCGGTAATTTAATTAGTTAAATATAATTAAAATAATTTAGCATAAAAAACATAACAGCTACGAAAAATTAGATTTATTTTTTAAATATTTGGATTAAATAAGAGACATTTAATTCTCAAAATGATTACGTTCTGCTTTTTGATAGATTGGTAGTCCAAATTTTATGGCTCAAATGGTAAAAAATAACTATTTTAATCTATGACAAAATTATACGCTAAAACCTATATTGTTACACGAAAAAATACATCACCATTAAAATTCATTCATTTTAACTTTTCAATCTCGAAAGCACACAATATAACTGCAGCAGGTGTTAATAAAATGTTAGATTAAATTATTTTCAAACAATCGTATTTAATTCAAAAACGTGCACAATATAAATATATAAATTATTTTCTTTAAATCTGATCTTAACTTTATATTTTGAGATAAATAAGGACGAGAAAGTTAGTATTATATAAAAAAACATTCATCAAAAAACTTTTATTTGAAACTTAAAGCTAGCTAGAATATTTTATTTTAATTGCAAGAAATTGTGGACTTTAATATATACAAGTTTTATGTAGGTATAACTTTCCCTAATCTGTATAGTATTTACACTTAAATAAAAATACTTAATTAAGTGACCTATATTATTAACGAAACTAAAATAGGTAATTGTAATGACTATATTGAAAACCAAACAAACTGTATATTTTAAGCAGTTTCATAAAAATAAAAATAGTTATACTGTCAAAATATTTTGTTTGATATCAAATGAAATACTTTTTCTAGTTTTTAGCTTAAAGTTAGACCATTTAATCTTAAAGAAAGTTATTGGACTATAATTTATTTTAGATAGCTTTTTTTTACAAATTACTAGAATTAGAGCAGGAGTAAAGCCAAAATAGGGAAAATTATTAAATAAAAAAACATTTAACGGGTAATTTTACAAAACAAAAAAATAAATTATTAGTTTTAACAAAACATTGTGTTTAAATTTAAATGTTTGTACAAAAAAAAGCTTGGTACAAACTGTTAGTATTTACAAATAATTTGAAACTTTAAATACTAAACGTAACAATGTTTTATTTCTAGCTTGAATAAAACTGCTTGCTAATTTAGTTTAACTGTTATACTACCTCCTTACTTATCATAAATATTACATTTTTTTCTATTTAAAAAAAAAGACTCAAGCTAACGTAGACAAACTAAAACTCAAAAATTTTGAAAACAACAGTCCATTTAATTAATTTATCTTTTTTAAAACTTCTCTTCTATCTGATTAGGTTTTGTAGATCTTTAGTAAACGGAACTAAATTAAAATAAGCTTCGGCATTAATCAACTTTATAGTAGTTTATTTCGTTATGTTATAGATTTTGATACACCTTCATAAAATTTAGTATCTTAGGGCGTTACAGATTTTTACGGAAGAAATATAAATATTTGACAGTTTTTGTCATCAAAATCATCTGAAATTAAAATACAAATAAATACAAGACTATTTTTATAATGTAGAAATCATTAGTTTTAGCTTTCTATTAACTGAAAAAGGGATACGTTGTTAAATTAGGTTTTAGTGACTTTAAAACATTAAAAGAAATTATATTGTGCAGTTAAGTTACTTATATTTTTTATTTAAATCACATTTTGATTTTGTACCGCTTTCAAATGTTTTCTTATATGATCTAAGTTATATGTATACGAACTGCATGTTAAATAATAAGCTATTAATATAATGCCTACCAAAACCATGAAAAATTATTTTTTTAAATTCTAAAAACTATTCTTTTTATAATTCTTTTTTAGAGAGTTATTGTTATTATTTTGTAATTCAAGAATTAAACTAATAGTTATTACGTCTAATGTGTTTAAAGGCACTTAATAGTTCAAGTCTTATTTATATTATAAAAAATAAAGTAGATAGTTTTAACTAAAGATTGAGTTTGTATAAACAAACTAGTAAAAAATTTAAGTTTGAAAAAGATTACAACTGATGCAGATTACTAATCAGTGAATATATTAGAAAATATTTTTCGTACTTTTTACACCTTAAGTGAAAACAGAATGTTATTTGTAATGAATCATATCTCAAGAATTTTTAAAGTAAAGCTAATGGTATTCAAAACATACTTTAAATATAATATGATTGTTTTAATTTTTAGTTAAAAAATATTGGTTACAATTTAGAAGTTTTTGTTTTTTATTTGTTGTTTACAATTTTTTGTGTTTTTTATTGAAAATATATATTATACACATAAAGAAAATTCAATTAAATTAAAATTACTACATTTAAAAGTTATTTCAAATTTTTTTATTATAAAGTAAGAACAAGAGCT
This sequence comes from Thalia democratica, assembly GCF_965202585.1. Classification (NCBI taxonomy): domain Eukaryota; kingdom Metazoa; phylum Chordata; class Thaliacea; order Salpida; family Salpidae; genus Thalia; species Thalia democratica. The sequence goes on from NC_139165.1 coordinate 106,480,154, forward strand.
TACCTTGGGCATCAGATCCCGAGCAACTTAAATAAAAAGAAAAAATATACTAAAAGTCTACAAAAAAAATCTTTGAAATACTTTTGTTACAGAAAAAAATTTAACCGCAAATGGAAACTAAAAATTTTCGAAATATATTACTCATAAATATCACATAATTATTTGTATATATTTGTTAGTAAGAAAGTCACATCTATAGTGACTACAGTATAATTTTTTTTAAATGTGTATAAAATTTTAAATGTTTAAAAAACGTTAACCAATACCTATTCAAAAACAACTTTTTAAAGACTTTGACTTTTATTTCAAAACAGAAGATTATATAGAAATTAAGATACAATCACAGTAACCCTAGTTTATTAGATAAACATAAACACATTACAATTAATGTTTTATCAACACAAATTCGACGTACTAAAAACTCTATTATGTCTCAATGGCTGGTTAACCACCTCAAATGGCTGTAAATTTTTATATTGTGTTTTTACAGAAAGTGGAAAATGCTTTAAAACATCTAAAGTTAGTATAATTTGTTAGATAAACATTAAATTTGATAAATTAATTTTCAAACAAAAGCTTAATATAAATCTCATCATAATTTAGTTTTTGTAAATTTTAACATATATCAAGAACTAATTTCCAAATTTTCTCTTTAATCGTTTTGTTACTTTAAAGGTCCAATAATTTGTGATAAAAATATTTTCGCAGAGTTTAGATATTTGATTATTCAAATTTATATAAAACTAAATTTGATATCTAAAAAAAAATTTTTTTAATATCTGAAGTGTTTTAGTTATTTTTTTTTTCTTATTAATTGAAACCTCATAAAAAAATTTTCAAAATTAACATCAGAGATTTTTATGACGATTGTTGATTTAAAAAACTCTAATAAAAATATATAAAATTACTGAGTTTCATTTTGAACATACTTTCAAACTGTTATTCTGCTTAAAAGTATAGTACGAACTAGCAAAATTTGTAGTTTAATTAAAACAAAACTAATACTGACAACTAAAGTTATATGAAAAAACAACTTGTATAAGTTTTAAATCTTAAAAAAGGTTTATTAAGTTTCTGCATAGAAATAAAAATAAATAAGAAAATTGGAATTAAAAAAAAAAACTATAAATAAAAACTTGAAACTTTGATAAAAATCGTCTGTAGAAATCATTTTGGAACTAAAGAATAGTTTTAACATATGTACTTAACGTATTTAATAATTTTAAAAGAAACATGACAAAAGTTCAATGATTCGTTTAAGCTTCTTTTTACAAGATGAAAAAGTAATTAGCTGAAAAATATTTAAACTATGAAAAGGATAATGACGTTTTATTTGAATAACAACAAACTAAATTGAATAACATCTCAAATAAATTGAATGTTATTTCAGTATAATTACATCAAGTCTACTTGGTATTTGTAAGTCACTGTACATGTGACTAAATATTCCTACGTTTCTTACAACTTTTTTTATTTTTTTTGACAAGTTGTCGGTAGTCTTTTATTAATAAAAATTTTAAAGTTACTATTCTGCAGCTATTTTAGTTTAATGTAGAAAAAATATAAAATATACCTTGGACTAACTACTTCTATAAAAAAATAAAAATAAAACACAACCAGTAAATGTTAAATCTAAACATATATACTAAATTACTACAAAGAAATTTGTATGAAACTACTTGAATTGTTATTTAAGACAATCAATTTATAAACCATACTATTTTTTTTCATTGTTAGCTTTTATAAATTGTTCTTTTAGAAAATGTCTAAGTTTCCATTAAATCTAATGAACATGAACTCCTCGTATTTTATTTTAAGCCATGTTATGTTCTAATAGTTTATAAAAAATTACAAAGCCACTACAAAGTGGCTGAAAATTGTATATGCTTGTTTTTTTTGAAAAAGCGTTATAAAATAATTAATTTATTTTATAGTTAAACAAATTTAGTTATATATTAGGGTATATACTTTATCTTACAATAAACAAAAAATCGCTCAATAGTTTTTGTTCAAGGACCTGGATACACAAAAAGATTTTACGGTCGTCGAGTTGTCACCAAACTTCAATTAAAATCATAATAGGCTAAAATAGAAAAAAAAAATAAAATAAAAAAATTACAGTAAATTTTAAACTCTAGGAAAATAATACTATTTAACTTTAAAACATTAATTGTTTTTTTAACTTAAATTTAGAAAAAAGATTATAAGAGTGTTTAATATTTTACTGAACTCGTTATACGAAATTTTTTTACAAGATATGAACTTTAATAGTTAAAAGGTAAAGGTTCAATCTGAAATGTTTTCAGTCACTGTTGATGCTAAAACAAAAAGTTCCTAAACTCAAGTTTTTTTTTTTCCACCAAAATTTCAGTTATTTAGTTTGCCCATACTAACCAACTAAAAATGACTTTATTGTTACTTTCCTATTAACAATAGCTTTATTTATTTTGAAGTACTTTATTCAGCTCATACTTAACATTATTACTATTTTTAGTAACGTTATTTCAAAAGGTTTTTTAAGGAAAATTTAAAAAGTCCGTTTTTTAAAAGATTTATACAACAAACATTCCTATTTCAAATATGCATGTATTAAGTAATTTAGGAAAGTTTATATTGTTAGCTTTCCTACTAGTAATTGCCTTTAGTTTCTAATTAAAAAAAAAATTAGCTTATCAATACCAATATTTTTAGTACTAGTCACTATGCAGTGACTTACAAAATGAAAAATTATACAAAAGTGTTGACTCTAAAATTATTCATTAATTTTAATCGTTTTATGTCAGTATCAGTTTGTAATAATGAGAAATAACAATAAATTGTATCAAAATACAGATATACTTTTCTACTTATGTTTAGAATTAATCACGCTTTATACTTAAAAATTTTAATTGAAGTGTTTTAAAACTATTTTAGATTTTAATCGCTTAATTTACTAAACTGAAAAGCATATTTATTTTTTAAATTTAACTTGAAAGTGTTTAGTCAACATATTGCAACGATCAATAGTTAATTCAACATCTGAAACAAAAACTTTTAAGATACAGATTATTTTTTAATATTTCTATAGACTATAGAGCATTAATAATAAAGCAATTTAATGTAAAGTATATGTATGATAATGACTTAGTTTAATCGAAAATTACAAAACGGTTTTAGAGTTTTAAATTGAAATAAATTCCGATTTCAGTACATGAAGTAAATAATTATAACTAATCCTAGTAATAGTTAAATAAAGTATAAAGGTATCTAGCTTTTTAAATTTTTAGTGATTTACAAAGTGTTAAACTACATCCATTACACGAAAACCACGATAACCAAATATATGCTATTAGACAGAACTGAGTTTTAAAAACTTTAATCTGTACGTAAGTACGTAAACAAAATACTATTTTAAACTTTAAAAAAAATATTTATTTATCTAAGACTTTAAAAATTAAGCTTTTAAATTTCTTTAAACAATTAACTTAATAAAAAATTAAGCACCAAAAAACTGAAATAGTTTTAAATATATTAATATAGCTTGGTTAAAATTTAACCAATTTTACGTAAAAATAATTAATCAAAACAAATATTTGGTTTCTATGTTGTTATACACTTGAAAAGCACAAAAGGTTGTCATATAACAGGGTCGGCTAATTGCGTTAAAAAAGCTTAAATATGCGGCCCGCGAGGTACTCTTTAGCTGAAAAGTGCTTTTTTTTTTGTAATGTCAGAGAAAGTGTTAGAATATTTTAAAAAAATTTTGAATAACTTCTTAAAAAAAAAAGATTTAAACGTTTTTTTGTTAGTCGTTATAGCAATGATGAATAAAATTACTTTTATTAACAAAAAAACGTGTTTTATAATTAAAACTGTATTTTAAAACTTAAAGTGTTTACTTAAAGGTATATTATTAAAACACTATTATTAAAAGACTACAGAAAAGGTAATAAAAATAGTTCTAGTTAGAAGATAAGTTTTACTTTAAGTTTTGTTTTACATCATGTACTTTTAATCCTAAATTGTAAAATATTAGACTACAATTTATAAATATTTGTGCGTGCAACTGTGAAAAATGAAAATAAAATTAAAAAAAAAAGAAAAATTTAACTAAGTACAAATTTAATTTAACGAGTACTAAAGATTATAGTAGATTAATGATTAATAGTAGAAACAAAACACGTTGTAAAATCTTACTTCTATAAAACTATATAGTACTTGTAGTTATTAAGTCTTTGTTCGATTAAGTAAAACTTAAAATAAAAAAACAAGTCATAATGTACACCAACTCTAATGAAGAACTAATTCAACATATTTAACCGTTGCTAACATTCAACCAAAATTATATAATTACGTCACAACATTACGCTTTTGTATATTAACATTAAAACAAGTCATTTATTTTACTCTTCAGACTAATTAAAGTATTCTTCATGTTTAGAAAAAGTAGTAATGCACTTTAGTTGAAAATTTTTTTGTTAATTTTTAATTTAATTTTAAATTCAAATTTTAAATTTTTATTTTTAAATAATTTTAAACAATAATAAATAATCTATTATAAATAAAATGTAGTAAAACAACGAACATTAATTACTGAACTAAAACTAATATTAATAATCGAAGTTTTGTTAAATAATATATTAGTTTAAACTTTTCAATTAGTATAATGTAATACTCTTATTTAAACAAAACTATTAAGATATAGTGAGTCCAATGACTCAAAGGGAGATCAAATTATTTAATCATATGTATTTGTAGACTTTAGGTTGTTACTCTTTATATAAATTTTATTAGTTAAGATTTAGTTATACTTAATATTTGAACATGCTTCATATTAATTATTGGATGTAATTAGTGAACCTTTAATTTTATATAAACAAAAAACAAATATAAAGAGACAGTTTGAGCTCTAAACTAAAAATTACAATTCTTTAAACAATATGACAGTATTTTTATATTGTTACAGACATTAATGATCTCTAACTTAGTAAGAAGCCAAGATTGTTATGTTATATAAGCTAAGAAGCCTAGATATATAATATTCCTTATCTATTACTTCTAAATTAAAATTATTTAGATTTTTAATTTTATTCTTAGCGTTTTAACTATTTATTAAAGAGTTAATAAAACTTGTTTATTCACTTTGTTGAATTTAGTCACATTTTCTGTAACTTAAAAAACTTCAGCATGGTTGCCTTGCTAATCATATTTATCTTTGCGAACGAATTTCCCTATAGTTTAAATTGCGACAAATATTAAAACATCAATTCAAAGCATTGTTACGTCACTATTGACTTCACAGCGCGAAATAATCGACGAGCGAAAGTTTCTTACAATATTTTCGCTGAAGCAAACTTTGAACATGTTTATGACGCATATTACTTTTATCAAAACCGTTTGAAAATACTTATGATTCTTGCTATAAAACAATTTAGACGAATAAGATACTTTTAATTTGTATAAATAATTGTTTAACAGAGTTTAAAGTTATTGTATTAGAAATTGATAACTATTGTGTGGTGCCTTGTTAAAAACTACTAATATGGTTTTTAAAAATTGCTATTTTTTTTTAATCAAATAGTGTTAATAATTTGTTAATTACTGAAATCAATACTAAGTCTGTTAATAGTTGCAAGTTATTGTAATAAAGCTCATCCTTAATTTTTATAGACATTATCTAAGTTTTTATTGTTATATAATTACCTTTTTTAGTTAAATTATTTTTAGTATAAAAGACTAATTTTTGTACGTTTAAGTTCTATATAAACAATTATTTTTTAACTATATTCAAAGTCTACGACTATAAAACGGGGAAAAATTAAATAAGAAAAGTTAAAGTTTTAAATAACATTTTTTTATGTCAAACCTATAACAAAGTTGCAGAATATCCTAATACTGTTTTGTATTAACTCTAACTAGGATGATAAATAATATTAAATGTAATAAGATAATGTAAGTTTCACTTTAGTAGTCTTCATTATTTTCAAAAACAAAATTTATCAAATTATTGTTTGACATTTTCACATTTATTAGAAGAGTTTGTAGAAGTATAAATTAGATCAAAATTAAGTTTTTTTTTGTATTTCTTTAATGGTAATTTCGTATACATTTTCTTGAGATAGGCTAACTTATTTACTTAGTTATAAAGTATACATAGTAAACTCTTTTGACTATTTTCAATACTTTTTTCTGTTTAATTCTAATCTTAGCAGAAATGTTATTAATCTTTAGAAGCTATAAAAAGTGGTCGATATAGTCGGAATTTTTTTTTTAAAGTTTAAATAAAAGTTAAGATCATAATAGTGTAGCAATTAACAGATGATTTTAAGTTTAAGTACTTGTCAAATATAGTTTTATTTATTTTAATTTAGTCTTTAATTTTCACAAAAGCTAGAAAACTTTACTTTGACTAGTTTATAAATTTACACAAGGGTAAACAAATTTATCTAAATATATCTAAAAGATTTAAATTTTTTAAGCAGTGTTTTTTTAATTATCGCTTATGTCAAGGTAGTCTTTAACATATTAAAACAATATAATTATCTCAACAAAAAGACTTTACCCTCTTTTAAGTTATATATTATAACTGTATATAGAAACAGTAGTAATCGCACTTTAGAGTGCTGTGACTTAACAAATCCTAAATAATTTTGAAGTGCTAATAAAATTATAATATTTTGTAGTAGATGATGTAACTATCGAATGTTTGTTTGGTAGTTATATAAATTGACATAAAACTCTGAGATTAAACATAAAACATATTATAAAAAAACATAACTATTTTTTAATTTAAAAAATGTTAAGTTAAAGAGATATTTAATGCAAGTTTAATATACACGTAATTGGATAATTATAACATAATCTGAAAATATTTTTTCTTTAAACTGAAAAAAAAGTTTTAATATTGGAAAATAACTGTTTTTTGATACATTTAAGAGAAGTTTGATGCTTAAATTCTATCGAATTAAAAAAACCTAAATATATGCTTCAATTACTGCTAATACCATAAAAATATAAAAGAAAGTAATTGAACTCGTTATAAAATACATTTCTTTTAACCACTACTTTAAAACAGCTTCTTGCCTTTAAACATAGAACACGCCAGATAGTTCCTACATTAAAAATATATTCACAACTAAATATTTATTAACATTTGCACAACAAATTAATCGTAAAATGTTATTTAACTTCTTATAAGATAACTAGCCACATATTTCCGAGACTTACAAAATAGTTGCAAAGGTTGAACAAACTTCAAATTTTTGTTTTTATGTTAGCAGGCTGTAGAGTTAGTTTATGATTTTCATAAAACATATCACAAACATTAATTTAATTTTAAATCAAAAGTAAAAAGACAAAACTAATGTTATCTTTATCAATTTATATTAATATATTACACCTAACTACTTGACAAATTATTCCTGGTTTAAACTAATCTTAAAATAATTTCTAATGATAGTAACTTAACAGTTTTTTATGTAATAATTAGAATAATAAAAGCTTTCATGCCCACTTTGTAATGCATAAAAAAAGCACTCGTAGGACGTTGATATAAAAATAAAATGATATTTGAACTTATATTTTTTAAATATTTTTCTAATTAAAATTTAATTTTAACAAAAAAAACTCACACCTTAAACCATTTAAACAAAATTCAACGAAAAAAAATCATTAAAATTTGTATACGTTATATTTATATACAAATATACTTCACAATAAAAGTAATTTTCACTAAAATTTAAAAGTTATATTACTATGAAACTGTTTACAACATGAATAAATATCTTGGTTATTCATCTAATATATCACAAAATTTAAGAAAATTTATCTGAGTAATAAGTATCTGAGCCGCAACTGCAGTAAATTAAAAACTGACCACGTAATATTAACAGTAGTTTACTGAACAACTAAACTAACACGATTTTTTTTTCTTTCTAGTTAATTTACTAGATTTTATGTATCACGCAACCTATAGTTTTGATCTTAGTTGAAAAGTTTACATGCAGTACAAAAAAAGTAAAAGTTAAATTATAAAACTAGGTATTGCAATTCATTGTTTTATAAATTTTAATTATTAGGTTGTTTTTTAAATAGATGATCATCTACAAGAAAGTCGTTTGAAATATAAAAAAACATCAGTCCTAATTGCAGTGGCTTAATAACAATATTAAAATAACTTTACTTTTAACAATTAAAAAATTTTAGTTACTAGATGTCAATATCAGTTTGTCAATAAAATACAGAACTTAACTTGACCTTTGTTAACTTTTGTTTGTTGATAAAAATAAACAGTTTAGATAAAGAGTAAACTATAAGTTTTTGTACAAAAGTTACAAACTTTGTGATAAACTAACTAAAAGTAACTAACTTAAGAAATTCAAATTGTTGTATTTAACTGAAAACTAAAAGTAATATTTAAAACAAAGTTTATTGGTCATCTTCTATCTTTTTAATTATGAAATCATTTAACTGTAAAACTTTTAATTACAATTCCATGTTAAGTCATAATTTATTCCATATTCAAAAAAAACTAACTTTGGTTAAAACAAAACAGTTGCTAAGCCAACATAAGTGACTTGAGTTCTTTTTTATTTAATTTAAAACACTTTTAATTGTATTTAGGTATCAAGTAAAAATGTTAGACAATTTTTTATAAATTTAGTTATTAATATACTCAAACTTATATTAAGTACTTAACTTCTATTTAGATATTTCAAGTACTGTAAAACTATAATCTGTGCTTTTAAATAACACTTTCAATAGATATAAGGAAATATTAAGAAAAATTAAGATTAAAAAAAAGCGTTTATTAAATGTAAAACAAGTAGTAAAACTTATTAAAAATTCAAACTACTTAACTTTATTTACTACGTTTTGTGTTAAGTAATACAAACAATATCAATTTAAACCAACTGTAAAATTTTAAAATCGATTACTAATTTATTGAAAACCTACACATACAATTTTTTTTACATAGTCTTGGCAAATAGTGAAAACTATTTTAACGTTTGTCATAGAAAAGTTTCTTAAGAAAACCATTTATTAAATTTTCAATAAAGAATCAATAATTTTCGATTTAATACCTCTGTGCTTTTTACATTATAAATCTTTTGACTTTTTTTTGAATTAGTTACTCTTGTTGACATATATATTTAATGTTTTATAAGTTTTCGCTCTAAGATGCGCTCAAGTAAAACAAAATATGAAATGTTCTAGTATTAGCTGCCTGTACTTAATGGTAAACAAACCGTTTTTAAATTAGTCACTATTGCAGTGACTTACAAACTGCTATACTTTTGCTAAGATCCTAATAAAAAAATTAGTTATTTTATATAATGTTATTGTTGTTTACTATTTGTGACCTTGAAGTATATGATGTAATGAATATAAAACTGAATCAAATACAAAAATGCTTATACAAGAATATGGATTATTGTAATAAGTTGTCAACACTCGAAATTTTTACTTTAATTTTGTTTCAAACATTGCATTCTAATAACAAAAGTACAATAAATAATTTACTAAGTATATATATACGTTTTAACTATATATAAAAAAACATCCTAAACAGTTTAAGTATATTTTTGTTTTGAAGCATTACTGTTGATTGAAGTAAAACTTTAACTTTCTTCAAGAAAAAATCGTTTTAGTTCACCTATTACTAAAAAGAAAATCTAGTTAAACTTTAAGTTAAGTGATGCATACACAAGGTATGCTTACGGGCCAGTCATTTTCACTCTGCGGGCTGGATCCGGCCCGAGGGCCGTACTTTGCCCACCCCTAACCTAAGATGTCGATTATGACACAGAGCTTATATTTATTCTTACAAAAATTTATTTTACAAACTAAGTTTCGGTCAAAGACCTCGTCCGTGCTTAAATAAATCTAAAAAAAGATATGTGACAGTCATGGAAAATAGAATTTAAACAATAAAATTAAAGTAAAACCAAATTATTGCTGATTTTTTTTTTACTTGAGAAACTAAACAAATCAAATTTTAATATTAAGACTGAGTTTTAGTAGAAGTTTAAATCTTTAGCTAAATATTAAAATGAATACAATAACAATAATAATAATAATCAAAGCTGTATGTAGCTTTCTTTTTTCTTCTAGTTAATTTACAGAGTAAACATTGCTTAAGCAAAAGTGTAAGTAATTAAGTGAGCTTAAAATTTAATTTAATTTAGTGTGGCTTATTTTAATTGTGACGTAATTATTGAAATTCGAACAATCTTGTGCTTTTAATCGCTATTAAAATTTAAAATTCCGCTCAAATGCTTTATATGAAAACTTATAGTTAAAATAAATTTTTAACTAAAATCAATAAAAGTTAAATTGTGATACTAAGTTTGAATTTTAGGCTAAGTTTAAATTCTAGTCAAATTTAAAATCAAAGAACAACAAAAATACTAATAGTAAAAAAAAAAATATTTCATGCAGCTTTCTATTTTCTTCTAGTTGATTTTAAAAGTAAACATTGCTTAAATAAAAATAAAGTTAATAGTAATAAGTGGGCTTAAGTTAAGATGCATTTTAATCAAGCTAAATTTTGTTGTGACTTGAAAATTGTAAATTTAAGTAATTTTGTGCTCGTAATAGTTACGAAAATTTGAAAATTTTGCTTAAATAATTTAGGAAAAAGAAAAGCTTTTAACATTAAGAAAATTAAAGTTACAAAAGTTAAAAGGCATGAACAAAACCTGTATTACGAGTAATTTAAGTTTTGAAGTGGAGTTTTCGGAAGTGCGAGCAGGAATAAAAGAGTTCGTACCGTTTGTTTAGATTATTTCTTCTGTCTGCTTTAGCAATCGCAATCTTTTCTAATATGCAAGTACTGCAAATGCTTTGTGGGTTTTTTGATTTTCTAATATCGTGGATAATTTCCTAATTTTTTTTATATTCAATGTTCTTATTTTTAAGCTTCCATATATACTTCGATATTTCTGTTCCGTTCTCTTTATTGTTCTTAAAGTCACTAATACGGTTGTACTTTATTTTTTGAAAGTGCCACCCGTTGAGAACAAATAGTTTTTTGTTTCGTTTTCCGATTTGATTGTCGCTTTATATACCACATTTTCAACTAAGCATCGCAATACTTAGACTTAAAATACTTAGACCAAAATACTTAGACTTAAAATGTTCCATTAGTTGCTAAGCAAGCTATCAGGGAGCCATGAGGGATACTTTGGAATTGATCATGAAGATCAAAAAAAAAGTTTTTATACTTTATTAAAGGGTAATTATTTTAAAAATCTTGTCGGAATATATTAAAACTTGTTAGATTTCATTAATGAGGTTTCATTAAAAAAATTTTTTGGAAACTCTTCTTTAGAAAAAGTATTTACTTGTTTGAAAATCACTAAATTTGTTACTATGTACTTTCATATTGTTTAGTAGGTTGTAGACATTTTAATTTTAATTTTGGGTAAGTTTAAACTTTTACTTGATCAAAAAGTTTCTACTTCATCAGATAACTCAACAAACGGTAAAATCCTAAAAGCAAAAAATAACTTTTAACTACTTATGTAATTTGTTTAAGTTACTTCTATTGAGAATATTTAAAAACTTAAAATTGACAGGGGCTTGACTGAGCTTATACATAGTAAGTAAATAAATATGATAGAGTTAAATAATAGTCACACTTAAAATGATTTACAAATTGTTTTTCATACATTTTTGATATGCGTTAAAAAGACTTATATTTGTATTTTGTATGTAAAAATTACGTTGTGGCATCAAAGACTTATTTATTTTTTCTTCTCATTTTTGTTCTTACTCAAAATAGTAAATAGTAGTAAATATTAAATGTTATTATCATACATATCTTTAAACAAAAAATCACCATTTATTCAAATTAAAGCATGTTGTTGCAGTTTATAATTTTTTTATTAATCATTCTGCTGTAAGTATTCATTTTAGATAATTTTGAACTAGTTTGCCTATAACTATATGGTTATTAAAATAATCAGTATCGGTTATATGTTTATTTGGGCGTCAACTTGAAGAGGTAAAAAACTTAATCAATTTACAGTACTATGTGCTAACTGCGTTCGGACACAATCAAAATCTGTGAAGATGTAAACTATAGAACGATATAAAACAGTTTGCATAAACTCATCAGGTACTTAAATATCGTCTATTTCGTTTTTATATATGTAAAAGTTTGTAAAATGTCTCTTTTAGAAGGCTTAAGCGTCATGACCCATTTTGCACATTTTGTTTGTGGAATTAAATTAAATTAACATAATATTCGTTATTCGTTTTATGGCTAAACCAAGATTTTATCTCATTTATAATTTTTAAAATGAAGCATATTTTTTTTTTATTCATTTTTGTATTTCCCAATACGGTTAGCAATAATAACATCCTAATATACTAGAAGCTAAATTTAACATGTTTTTGATGCATGATTTTAAACCTGTTAGTAGTAAAAGTTCATAAAACTTAATTCTTTTTTTAAGTTAATAATAATTTTCTTAAAATCTTTTGTTTGTTTTGATATTAACTTAGTAATTTAAGAAAAAATAACTTTAATAAAGTTTAAAAGTACATTTTTAAATTTACAGTGTTTATTTTAAAATAAAAACAAGATATTGTTGAAAAACTTTTTACTAATAGTATTATATGAATAACTAAAGAAATTTGTATGTAAACGAATAATTTTTCATTATAGTATTACAATTTAATATTAATAGTTCAATTTCCCTCAAATAACTTAAGAACCCAGAGTATATATCAATTACTATTTTGTGACTTACAAACTAACTGTCCGTTCGTGTTAAGAGTAAAAAAAAACATATTTCAATATATGTTGTTAGATATCATAATCAGTTTATGGTTTTTATAATACTAAACTCAACTTCCATAATCTTTTTAGTTTAAATTTCACAAGAACATTATTTTAAAGCATTAAAAGATAACTAAAAAAAAAATTAATAGATTAGTTTTATACTAAGAGTTTTTTTTATTAAGACTTAATTTTTTTTTATACCAACACCTAGTTTTACTAAAATTTAATTTTAGTTTGGTAGTTGTTTTAGTGACTTGCAAACTTTTATAAGAGAAACTTACTTACAATTATAGTCACATTAAAGTGGCTCAAAAAACTAACGACACGTAGGTACAGATTGTATCTAAGAATTAATGAGTAATTTACGTATTTAGATGTCAGTGTTAGTTCGTGACTTTTAAATCTACTTGTAACTTATTTTGAGTTGTATTTAGACTTTAAACCTTTCACTTTGATTAAAGCTTATAAGCTTTTAATCTATAAAGTTTAGTTAATTTATTGTAGAATTCTATCTGTTTTAAATTTTGTAGTTATGTAATTAAGGTTTAGAGAAGTGTTTACCAAAGCGTCGAGAAATTTTTATAACATTTTTGAAAGCAACTCAAAATTACAGAAATATGAAGAACTTGAGAAGCTGAAACACTTGGACCTAAAATGTGCCATCAGCTCCAAAATAATTAGACCGAAAATGTGACATTAGCTGCAATGGAAATAATTGGGAGTCATGAAGGATATTCTGGAATTGATGATGGAGTTGAAAAAAAGTTTTTTCTATTTAATTTAACGGTAATTATTTAAAAAATCTTGTTGGAATATGTCAAAACTTGTTTAATTTCATCGGTAAGGCTTTGTAAATGATTGTTTTGAAATTTTGTTTGTGACAAAGCATTTATTTGTTTTAAAATCACTAAACTTGTTACTATTTTCATATTTTTTGTAGGTTGTAGATCTTTATTTTGATTGTAAATAGATTAAAATTTTTACTTGATCAAAAAGTTTTTACTTTATCGAATAACTTAACATACGGTAAAATCCTTTTTAAAAATAATTTTGAACTACTTATGTAACTTGTTTTAGTTGCTTCTATTAAGAACATCTTAAATACTCAAAATTAACTAGGCCTTTTACTGAGCTTAAACATAATAAGTAAATAAAAATAATAGACTTTAATAATAGCCACACTTTAAGTGACTTACCTAATTGTTTTCATATATTGGTGAAAATGCGTTAAAAAAAACTTTTATTCGTATTTTGTATGTAATAGTTAAGTTGTTGCATCGAAGTATTTTTCATTTATTCATTTTATTTTTGTTCTTACTAAAAGTACTAAATAGTAGCAATTATTTAATGATATTATCATACATATATTGAAGCGAAAAATCAGCATTTATCCATTTTAAAGCATGTTATTGCAGCTTAACTTTTTTTTACTCATGTCACTGAAATTATTCGTTATAGATTACTTTGTGCTAGTTTGCTTATAACTAAATGAATAATCAGTATAAATTATATGTTTATTTGTTAGTAAAATTAGAGAAGTACAAAACATTATCAATTTACAGTACTATGTGCTAGCTGCGTTAGTACACAATTAAGATATGTGAGGCTTGAAACTATAGAACAGTATAAAACAGATTGCAGAAACTCTTTAGGTTCTTAAATATTATCTAATTCATTTTTATATACGTAAAAGTTTGTAAAAAATCTTTTCTAGAAGACTTAAGCGTCACGGTTAATTTTGCACATTTTGTTTATGAAATTAATAAAATATACACAATGTTCGTTAATTGTTTTACAACTAAACCAAGTTTTTATCTTATTTATACTCTTTAGAGATGAAGCATATTTTGTATTTTTTTATTAATTTTTGTATCTATAATTTCAGTTAGCAATAACAATATCCTAATATACTAGAAGCTGAATTAAACATATTTTTGATGTATGATTTTAAACCTGTTAGTAGTAAAAATATATAAAACTAAATCCTTTTTTTAAGTTAATACTAATTTCCTTGAAATCTTTTGTTTGATATTAATTTAGTAATTTAAGAAAAAAAGTTTTAATAAAGTTTGAAAATACATTATTAAATTTACAGTGTTTCTTTTGAAATAAAAACAAGCTATTGTTAAAAAACTTTTTTATTAATAGTATTGTATGAATAACTAATGAAATTTGTATGTAAACGAATAATTTTTCATTATAGTATTCTAAATTAAAATTACTAGTTCAGTTTCCCTCAAAAAACTTAAGAACCAAGAGTATACATTAGTCACTATTTTGTGACTTACAAACTAACTGTGTGTTCGATTTGTGAGTTAAAAAAAACATATTTTAACATATGTTGTCAGATATCATAATCAGCTTGTGGTTTTTAATATACTGAATTCAAGTTCCATAATTTTTTATTGTTCAAATTTCAAAGAACATTATTTTAAGACATTATTATATTAATGAAAAAAAAAAGTAGGTTAGTTTTATACTAAGAATTTTATTTTATTAAGACTTAATATTTTTTTTGATACCAATCCCTAGTTTTACTAAAATATAATTTTATTTTAGTCATTATTTCAGTGACTTGCAAACTACTATTAATGAAACATACTTACAACTATAGTCACATTAAAGTGGTTTACAAATTAACGACACGTATCTAGTTTTCGTATCTTAGAACTGCTCAGTAACTTACTTTCTTAGATGTCAGTATTAGTTTGTGGCTTTTAATAATAATATTAATTATTGAAATTTATACTAAGTAGTACTTAGACTTTAAACCTTGATCATTGATTAAAACTTACAAGTGTTTCAATTTATGATATATAGTTAATTTTTTGAAAAAGTATGCCTGTTTTAAATTGTGTAGTAATGTAATTAAGGTTTAGAAAAATATTAACCAAAGCGTCGAGAAAATTTATAACATATTCAAAGCAACTCAAAATTTTTTACAGAAATACAGGAGCCGTAATACAGGACCAAAAATGTGTCATTTGCTGCAAAGGAGATAACTAAGAGCCATTAAGGCTATTCTGGAATTAATTATGATATCAAAAAAAGTTTTTATAATTTATTCAAGGTTAATTATTTAGAAAATTTCGTCGGAATATGTCAAAAATTGTTGATTTCATTAATGAGGTTTTATTAAAAAAATGTTGGGAAACCATTCTTCAGACAAAGTCTTACTTATTTCAAAATCACTGAACTTGTTAATATTTTCATATTGTTTAGTAGGTTGTAGAGATTTTTATTTTAATTTAAAGTAGGTTTAAATTTTTACTTGATCAAACGGTTTCTACTTTGTCGAATAACTCAACAAACTTTAAAATTTGAAAACAATAAATTATTTTAAAATACTTTTGTAATTGATTTGAGTTACTTCTATCAAAAATAACGTAAACTTTAAAAATTAACAGGGCCTTAGACTGAGCTTAATCATAACGAGAAAAAAAAACAATAGAGTTAAATAATAGTCACAATTTAAGTGACTTACAAAATTATTTTCATATATCGGTGAAACTGGTTTAAAAGCTTTTAATTTTATGCAAAAACTAAGTTGTGGCATTGAAGTTTTATTTATTCAATTTTCTCATTTTTGTTTTTACTCAAATTAGTAAATAGTAGTAATAATTAAATAATATTATGACCCTATATTCATACTTAAGCATGTTAGTGCAGCTTATAATATTCTTATTAATAATATCGCTAAAAGTATTCATTTTAGAGAATTTTGCACTAGTTTACTAGTAATTATTTTCAAAATAGTCAGTATAGGTTAGATGTGTTTATGGTAGTAAATTTAAAGAGGTATAAAACTTTATCAATTTACGGTACTATGTATTAACTGCGTTAGGACACAATTAAGATCTGTGAGGCTATAAACTATAGAACGGAAGAAAACAATTTGAATAAGTTCTTTAGGTATTTAATGGTCGTCTGTTTCGTTTTTATATAGTTAAAAGTTTGTAAAAGATTTTGTTTAGAAGACTTCAGCGTGACAGTCCGTTTTGCATCTTGTGTTTGTGAAATTTTAAAAATATACTTAATATTCATTTTTCGTTTTATAACTAAACCAAGTTTTTTTCCAATTTATACTCTTTAAAGCTAAAATATATTTCGTATCATTTTCATTTATTTTTGTATTTATAAATACGGTTATCAATAATAATATTCAACATCCTAGACGCTGGATAATGCTGAATTTTATAATACCACAAGTAATAAAAATGGGGAAGTTAAAACTTCAGAAAAGTTTGAGAATATTTAGTATAATAATATTTGAATGAAACAGTTTTAATATAAAATATATTGGTATTATTTACACTTAATTCAAAGCAGTTCTTTCAATAACGAGGAAAAAAAAACTCACAAACTGATAGTCAAATTAAATTTACTAATTAAAGAACGTTTAAAGAACAAACTATTTTACTATATTTATTAGTTGGTATATCACTAAATTTGTGACTATATTTTTAGCTTTAAAAAAGTCTATAGACATTTTTCAAGCACTAAAATTTATTTTTTTAACAAAGCTCTAACTACAGTTTTAATATCATAAATATTTCTAGAAGTTAAATTTTGTGTTAAAGAGTGAATACACTTCACGACTGAAGTTTCTAAAAACTTATTTTGATACCAAAACATAGTAAATATTTTTTCGATTTATTAAAAAAAGGGAAACTTTTAAAAATAAAGCTTGAACATTTTTTTTTTTCTACAGAAAATATTTAAAACTTGTGTTTTGTATTAAATAGTGAATAAATCTGAAGCCCAAGGTTTAAGAAAGTTTATTTCAAAACCAAAATATAATAAGAAACTTTTTCATCGAGCAAAAAAACAGAAAATTTTTTTGAATATATAAACTCAACAAGTTTTTTTTTGTCAACAAAAGTTTTTAAAAACTTGTGTTTTGTATTAAACAGTGAATACATCTGAAGACCAAGGTTTGAAAATTGATTTTGATACCAAAACATAGTAAGAAACCTAATTATTGAGTATAAAAAATAAAAATTTGAATGTGAAGAATGAACATACTTTTTCTGTCAGCAAAAGTTTTTTAAAACTATTTTTTTTGAATAGTGAATATATCTGAAGAACAAGGTTAAAAAAAGTTTAAATTTATACGGAATATGATAAGTAACTTGTTATTTGTATACAAAAAGAGAAAGCTTTTGATTAAGAAGACTAAACAAACTTTTTCTGTCGACAAAATTTTTTTATAAACTTTTCTTTTGTCTTAAACAGTGAATACATCTGAAGACCAAGGTTTAAATAACTAGTTTTTAAACCAAAACATAGTAAAAAATTTTTATTTGTATAAAAAAAAGCGAATTTTTTTAAATTTTAAGACTGAATAAACTCTTTTAGTTTACAAAATATGTTAAAAACTTTTTGTAGTAAACAGAAGACACAAATGAAGAACAAGATTTGAGTAAACTTGTTTGAATTCCAAAATATAGCAAGAAACATTTAGTTTGTATGAAAAAAGAGACAACTTTTTTATCAATTAAACTGTTTTGGAAAAGTTTAAGTGTTGTACGGAACAGATAATACATTTTAGGATAAAATTAAAAAAAAACTATATTTTTTATTCAAAACATAGTAAAAACTTTTTACTTTTAGAGAATGAGAAAATTTTTGATTTTGAAGACTGAACAAACTTTTATAACAACAAAATTTTTTTGAAAAATTTTAGTTTTGTTTTGAATATTAAATATATCTAAAGTCTTAAACAAAACTTAATTTATAACGAATATGGTAAGAAACTATTTATTAATACGAAAAAGGTTACAGCTTTGAAAATGAAGACTGAACAAACTTTTGGTGTCAACAAAAACTATTAGAAACTTTTGTTTTGTGTTAAGGTTGTGGGAATACAAAACTATCGTATAACTATAATTACCATGTCTATTTTATTGGAAATTATCTGTTTGTGATACTATTTTACCTTAAATGAGTTTCAAAATTGTACTCTTTACCTAATCATGAAACTAAAACTTTTAAAAACTTTTCACTTTTAGAAAACTCTAATTAAGTAAAAACTGGTATAAATTTTATATTAATTTTAAAATAATAGATTAAATATATTAAATATAGCACTTGGTTAGCTTTCTTGCACGAGCTTACAAAATTCCTCGAGGGGACAAAATTGCACAAAGATAAAATTGCACGAAGTTACTTTTTACGAACGGTCACTTTTGCACGAGCAGACAATTTTGCACGGAGACATTCTTGCACTTTTTTTTTTTTTTACTATCACTGTTACCCCTAACCCTTACCCTCGGTCAGTAAGTTTTTTTTTAGTTTTTTTTTTTTTTTATATCATTGTTGCCCCTAACTCTTACCCTTGATCGGTAGCTTATTTATTTTAACTATTTTTTTCCTTTAGTAAGTTTTATTAACTATTTTTTTATATTTATTTTTTTTATCACTGTTACCCTTAACCCTTACCCTCAGTCAGTTAATTTTTTTATATTTTTTTATTAAAACTTTCTGTACTCGCTGATAATTATTACAATTTAGTAAGGTCAACTTACCTCCTCTAATAAAGTATAATATTTAGTTTGTTTTATTAGTATTAATTTAAATATTTTAATATATATTTTATAATTTTTGTGTTTTTAGTAATTTTATTGAATTAATCATATGTTTAGTGGTGTTGAAAATTCTATTTAATTTAAATTGAGAAGCGTAGCTAAGAGTTAAGGAAGTTAATGTGACCACTTAATAGTGATCTAACTTTCACAAATCTAAAACTTTAAAGTTTATACTAATATTTAGTGAAACTTATTCAGAAGATTTTTTTTTTGTTTTATAACAACTTACTTTAAAAAAAAGTAAAACTAAACATATCTGATACGATTCATATGTAGAACCAACCTAATGTAAACATTATTAAGAACTTCAAAAATTTTACTATTTAGATTATTTTACTATTATTTTACACTTCAAGCTTTCTTTATACAGTATTGACAAAAAAAACAAGACAAAATATTTTTAAAAGAACTTTAGATCTTCTTTTTACATGCTTATAGTATAAAAAGTAAAATCAATAAATGTAAAATGATGTTTTATAAAGAATGTAGAATACTCTGAATAAAATAAAAATAAAATCATTTTAAAGATAACTAACAGAACAAAAAAATTATAATTGAAAATACCAAAAAAAATTGTATATATTTATATAAGATTTATAAGAAAATTATCTGATAAATAAAAAGGTTTGAAGAAAACCTCGTAAATACGTCATAATTATTGTTCTAACAAACTGCAACGGTTTTATCTAGTTTATGTGTACTTTTCAATATTTTAATAAGCTAGAGTCTTTTAATTTTAGTTTGTAAGTGATTGAAACATAAAATGTCATAAAATAGTTTAGTACTACATACTATTAAACCAATAGTTTATGAAAGCATTAGTGACGTTGGTTTCGCATTTGAAACTCTCTTGTATTAATATAATTTATGTATCTGTACACTTATTGTTGCATCGGAGCCGTTTCTGATTAAAATGTTTTACCGCAAATAAACACGGTAAACAGAAAGTGAGAAAAATATTAAGACTATAATCAAGGAGCTGTTGTTTTTATTTTGTTTCTGCAAAAATAAAACTTCTTAAAATATAATTATACAACTGATGCTTCTTGAAACTTTTTATTAATAAAAAATATTTTTTAACAGTCATAAAGAAGTAGATAATCTTAATTGCAGTGACTTACAAAATGTTTTTCATATCCTAGTAATAGTCAAGGAATTTTATATGTACATATTGTTTTCATACTAAATTATAGCATCAATTTACATGACTTTTAGGGTGTTTCTGTTGCCCCTCTAAGGTAAAAGTTTATACATTAGCTTAGTCCAATTTTTTTTGTATGAGGGAAATAACATATATTGATAGAACAAAAAAAAAGCTTCTTAGCTTTTGCTAACGTCACTCTATTTACATTTTTCTGAAAACAACAATTTACAATTTTTTTGTGAATTTTATGAGAGCTTAAAATATCGACTTTTAAGTTTTTGAATGAAAATTTTATTTCTTGTAGTAATAACCACAAAAACACATTATTAGCGTTTTTAGACCATTTAAAGAAAGTTTTAAAAGGGTGATTATTATTTTTTTTGTATTTTTTTATCATTTTTCGTTATTTTTAAGTATTTTTGAGAAAACTAAGAAATTCCTACAGAAAACTTTCTTCAAATTGTTTCAAACGCGAAGAATGTGTTTTTGTGATGATTGTTACATGTAAAGAAAATTCAGCTAAAAAAATTGAAGGTCGAAGCTATAAGGTCCTTTACAATCTACATAGATGTTATTTTCAATAAAAATGTAAATATCGTGACAGTGGTAAAAGCTGGAAACCAGTTTTTTTTTTGTGCTCATAAGTAATTTGCTACGCACAAAAAGTTAGACTAAGCTTAACTCTAAGGTCGAGGCAATATATGAACCCCAATAACTATTATAAAATGTTCATTGTCAACAGTTTTGAGTTAAAAATATTAACAACCATATTGTCTTACAAACTGTTATTCATATTGTAATAACTTATGTCTAAGAAGTTTTCTTGATATATTTTTCGCATGTAAATATGTTTTTATGGCTTGAAGTTGCATGACTTTGTTATAACAATGTATTTGAAATATTTTTATTATTTCGTAATTTAAAACAATAAATAATATATATTTAAATATAATAAATTACTTAACTAGCATGTTTAAAATTAGTTTCAATATTAAAATAATTAAAGCATCTTAATATGTATCAATTAATAAGAAAAAACTTTGTTTTTTATTATATCTAACACAATAAGTTTAAGCTGATAAGTTTAATAACTAAGTTTCCTTTTCTTAATATTAAACCAAAAAACGCACTTATTCAGAGTCACTTACGTACTTATTTAAACCATTATATCTTTAAATGTTTAACTAAACTTTTTGTTAGATATTATAACAAGTTTCTGAATACTTTACACCTAAACTCACTATGAGACTCGATACAAATATAACGGCATAAAAATATAAAACAAAAAGTTTATTTTTCCAATGCGTGTGGTTCAATGTGTTAAGAAAAATTACAATCTAGATTAATTATTTACTTTTCCTTCTATTGTTACTAACGTTACTGTAACGTTACTTTCATATAATCATTTATTTTTAGCAGTTTTTCAGCTAAATGTTGTTAAATTTTTAGTTTGTGACGTTTTTATTTTTTAATTTTGTGTGAGTTTTTTGAAGTATTTGTATTTTCAAATTGTATTTTGTTACAAGTTTTCTAAAAAAATAAAAATTTGCAAATTTTTTTACTTACTTTTAGGTTTTGGTGGCTTTTAAAAGTCTAATAAAATATTAAATTGCACATAACAATGTTGCTTATGTATAATGTTATTAAAAAACAAATTTATTCGTGCATGAAAAAATAATAAAAAATTATTATGTTATATGTTTTTTATTTCAAAAAATTGAAACAACGTGAAAAGTTTTATTTAGTTTATTAGGACTTTTTATTTTTCTCTTTATTTGAAATGACAAAAAGGTGTTGATAAACAATTAATGTTTAGCTTATTTAACATAACAACTTTTATGCAAGTACAAAAAATGGTCATAAATTTTTCAATCCCATAGTTTTTTTACTACTGATATAGTTATGTTTATCTTTCGCCTGTTTTGTTCTAGGAACATTTTGTTAAAAATTTAGTTTGAATGATTTGAAATATAATTTCATTTTGTTTTTATTACAAAATTTAAAGAAATCTTTATTGAAAAAAAGTATTTAATTTTGATAATAGTTATTTTATTAAGTTATAAACAAAAACTTTATTTTCTAAGTCCAGCCGAATTTTAGCTAAAAACCAATTAAAACCGTATCAAGATGTATTTTTAAAATTTTGTATCCTGCATTACACTAGTTTTTAAATTAAGATCTAGCCTTATCCTAGCAAAAAAAACCTGTAACCAGCCGAGTATTATGTATTTATACTATCTTTATAAAAAACAATTATTCATACTATTATGTTATATATCTTTACACTTAGTCATAGTTTAAGCAATTAAAAACAAACTAGTTAGAATGTTTTAAAAACTAGCCTATTATGTAGCACAAAACTTATAAATATTTTAATTTAAATTAGCTCAAAAAAAAACTTAAGCTTATTTTAGTAAGTTGTTCAATTTTTTATTATACGTTCTCTGTTTAAACATAAACAAAACAATTTTGTTCTTTGATATTTCTACAAGCACTTCGTTTCTACAAAAATTAAAAAGAATACAATAAGTTTAGTTTCAACTTCAATTTATTACAAAAAAAGGTCAATTCGGAGAAAACTCTCAACTAAAAGTTCATTAATTTTTTTCAAAGCTATCCTAAAAATACCGTTGGTAGCAGAATTAGTTAAAATTCAAAACTTTACATTAACTATTTACTAAAACTGAAAAAAAAAATCCAATACTTAACTACTATCAAAAATCTATTTAAATTTTTATTTTACAAAGCAAATAATTCAATTCCAAAAAAAAAAATTTATTAAAATTATTTCAACACCAAGGTGGTATAGCACAAATCATTATATTTTAAAAACATTATTAAACCAACTTTACTTAATAAAAAAATGGAAAATAAATTAATACACATTTCATAAAAACAAAAATTTTTACAAAGTTAATTTCGTTATTAAAAAACCATCTCTATCTTGTTCAATTGCATAAGATTCTCCGGAATTTCATAAAACTCATTTTTTTCAACATGATAACAAATAATGTCGGAACAATTATCTTGATAGATTAATACTTTGCCACCTACAGATATTGCTGTATCAAGATAAATGAATTCTTTTGGTGCTTTTAAAGCAACAAACTCTTTGCAGACGTCATCATAAACTTCAAGGTTATTCGCTCCAAAACCAACAGCAAATAATTTCTCTTTCACAACAACTAACTCGTGACGACTTTTACTTTTAATCATGTCAGGCATTGATGTCCATTCATCACCAAAAACGTCATATGCCTCTACCGCGCTTAATTCAATGCCAGCATTGTTGAACCCACCGGAAACTACTATACGTCCTTTGAAAACGACACAAGCGGCAAAATGTCTTGCATCATGCATGCTGGCAATTTCTTTACAACTTTCTTGTGTTGCGTTAATTTGTAGGCAAGAACTAGTGACTTGGTTATAAGGATATTGTTCGTGGTAGTAACCACCAAAGATGAACGTTTTACCCATGAAAGTACAAGAACAATAGAACTCGCGATTACCGAACATATCAGGTTGTGTTTTACAGCTATTTGCTGTAGGTGAACCAATTTGCCCACAGTACCTGTTTGTATGTCTATAACTCGTTTTGTTTTGAAGTAGGTTTTCCTTATCTAACAAAACTTCTTTAATCATTTTATAACAATCATTGTTTTCCGTTAGTGATGAAGTTTTATCTAAAACATGTTTGAATGCGTGCTCTGATAACAATTCAAAACGAACTTTTTGTAACAGCTGGTTCGCATATTTGCAACGTTCTTCAATGTTGTGGTTTAACCACGAAACTATTGCATTGAATACTTCAACTTCTGTGTCAATTTTCAGTCCAGAACTTGCAAGTATTTTTGCTACAAGACTGAAGTTTAAATGTGAAAAGTATTTGTTTTGAGCAACCATTGGAAAAAAACGTTCTATATAAATATGAGATGACTCATAAATAGTACTTAGTTTGTAAATTTCAGCTAAACTGTAATAGGTGAGAAAATTTTCTTTACATATTTTATTTTTTATAAAAGTTGACAACTTTAGGCTTTTATCTTTACTTAACATTACCTTGTTGATTTTTAAAGCTGCTACCAATTCATTTTTTTCAAACTGTATTTCACCTAATGAAAAAATATTGTTAAGTTTGTACAAATCTGTATGCAAAATAATATCCTTATTGAAAATTTATGGAAATCATTAGTTCTCTAGTAATATTTTATTGATATCTAAATATGTTGACTTTTTAACTATTCTTTTCATTATTATGAAGCTTAAAAAATGTTTTTATTAAGAAATTATTTTATTAGGAGTATAAAAGGCTTTAATAATGGTATAAAACATTTTTTTAATAAATAAATAAACCTTTTGTAAAAAAGTAGCTTTTAAGACACAAAAGTTAAAAGACTGAACATTTTTTTTTTGTTTCAGTACGTCTAAAATTGTTTGAATATCTATTAATTTTATAACTATCTAAGTTAACTATAACTATTTCATTTACTACTTTATAACTATTTGGGTTATTTTGAAAATTAATTTTTATATTGTTGCTTATATAGTTTTTTTAAAAGAGTAATAACTTTTTCATTAAATTTGTTAATAAAGTAAACCATTTTAAAATTATTAAACGTAGATTTTGCAATGTAAATATACTCTTTTTATTGAATTTAAAACGTAAATTAAGTTGGTCAAATGCTTTAAATTAGTAATTACGACATAAAAAATTGACATTAAAAGATAAAAATTGATTAAAAAATGTAAAATTAATGAAATATGATTTTTTCATCCTACCTTGGTTAGAAACTTCATTAGAAGATTTCAATATATTTTCTTCAAAATATTTTAGTGCATTTTTCTTAAATCTATCAACCAAATTATACATGGCTGGCAACTTAACTATTAAAAAAATAACTGAAAAACTAAATTTATAGTTTGTTTTCAAAAAACTCTGATCAATTATTGATAAGCAATTAAAAAATTTAATTGAAAATTGAAAGCAATTGAAAAAGCAATTGAAAAGCAGATATAAAATTTTATTTAACATATTAATTTTTCCTCAGTTTTATGCTAAACTTAATCCTATAAAAGGCACAATATATGTTAAATTAAATTAATAGTAAGCTTTTGTATCTTGATAATTTTTTGATCAGGATTTTATGTATGTTAACAATAATTTTGTTCATCTATAAACTTTCCTTTTTAAGAATTACATCAATCTTGTGACAAATAGGTGTCATAAAATCATATACCTTAAAAAATCATTGTACTATAAAAACTAAATATATAACTGTCCAGTTAGTTAAAAAAAATTCTATCAATGGTGTTGTCGATTTATAATATATTAAAATCATTATTTAAAAATGCTTATAAATGTGTATTTACTTTGGAAACATCTTGAACTTTTGGCACTACTACGACAACTAATCTATGTTTAATATTTTAGCCAAAATTTTAATGAACTCAAATTGCAATTCTTCTGGCTACTTAGAATTATCTAAAGATGATATTATTTAATTTGTATCGTTTCAACAAAGCAAAATGACTAGATTTAATAAGAAAAAAGCATTGTTACATTTTTGTTTAAAACTAAAAATAAAACAACAATAAGATGAACTCTTTGAATATAGACTACACAATTTATTATAATTAAATTAAAGATTGAATAAAAAATATTTGTGGCCCTACTGACTGTAATTTAGATTTTTTTTCAGTTTCACAAGGTGTCATTCTTTGAATGTGAGAAAATATAACCTAACCTTACAGCAAACTAGCCTGAGTCAGTTAGTTTTAATGAAAACATAAAATATTGATGTGCTAAAACTTGACAACAACTTGACGCTTACTACTTTGACTTGAATGAAACACTAAAAGTAACAAAAGAATAACAGTAGTACTTAAAGATATAATTTTTATATTAGTGTTTGATTTTCAAAAAAAGTCACCTAGCCTGAGCTATGCTTTATGAGAACAAAGCAACCCTGTAACAAACAAGCGAAAATTGCTTTTTATCACTTATAAAAATAATTTTAATTTTTACATAACAAATAAAAGTTTAGACTTATTTATTCTTTTATTAAGTTTTAGTTTCTTGTTTATATAAAACTTTTAGCCATTTAAGTTTTATTTTTGTATCTAAAAGTTAAAGGAGCTTTTAATAAAAATTTGAAACCTTTAGAATAAAAAACCTAAGAAAATGTTACAAAAAAACTTTAGACGTTTTCAAAAAAAAATCCCTTTATATACACATCTATATTAATTCTTTTACAAAACTGACCATACCACTTTCAAAATGAAATAGCTTAACTGAATTTTAAATGCTAAATAAAAATTTTGGTTTTGTGTAAATAACTTAAAATTTACATGTCCATTACTAAGATTTTTGTTATTAATTTAAGTTACATTTGTGAATAAATCTCAATAACCCTTATCGGTTTAACTAGATAAGTAGTTTTAGTGGATTATTCTCCTCAAGAGCTGTGGACAACTTAAACTTTAAAATAAATTCATGATTTAATTTAAATAAACAGATCATGGTTATATAAAGTTGTGTACTTTTACAAAAACTGTAACAACTAGTACCTTTACTTTTCCGTTTTATACCAGAATGACAAATAATTTATTTCATATTTTACAGGTCTTTTGATATTTTTTTCTATTATATATAATATTATACTTTTTTTTAATTAAATAAAAAAGAAAAACATTTTCAAATGTATCTAATAAATCAAAAGGAACTTAAAATGTGTTTTAAAATAATTATAACTAAACAAAGTTTTTTTTTTTATTCATACAACTTAGTGTATCAATATTAAGCCCATTCTCTACTTAGTAAATTTTTAAAATTTATAAATAAAAAACTTGTAAAGTTTTGGTTTTTACTTAAATATAACATTTCAAGATTTCTCTTTTTATTTTTTTCAAAATCAACCAAAATCTAGTATTATTTTTATAGCTTGAATTTTCAAATATGTAGTTTTTAAGTTTTTAGGTGTAATTGCCACCTTATAAAACTAATGATTTTTGCTTTGAAAACATTCTGTTTCTTACAAATAACTAGAACATTATGGATTGATTTTGGATGGATATTTAAAAGCATTACAGTTAGAATTTATTTCGAAGGTCAGGATCACATATTAGGTTGTTGAATATATTTTTGCTGCTAGCTTTGGATTTTGAGCTCAATGATTTTATCTTGTGTTTTTCACTAGAAAAAAATATTCCTTAGTGACAAGTTATTTGGCAATTATTTGCAATGTAAAATATAAACTTTTAAAACACAAGGATATAAAGTTATTTTTTTCGGAGGTAGTCTGGCTTTTTTATAGTTGAGATTGGACAGTTCTGATATGAATACATGTAATGTAGCTGCTTAAAATAACCATAAACAAAACTGTTCAACTGTTTTGCAAAAACAAAAGACAACAAATACACAGTTTTTCATATGGTGTTTTAAACCAGTTTCATTACCTGTAGATTATGTAATCAGAACTGTTTAATCTCATCTTTAAAAAAGCCAGACTACCTCCAAAAAAATTCATTTTTAATTTTTTGTGTTTTAAGTATTTCTTTTTTACCCTGTGAATAATTGACCAACAACTTGTCACTAAGGGATACGTTTAAGTTAAAAATATGGTAATTTAGTTCCAATAGAAATTTACATACTAACATTGTTTTTGAACAATTTAGTGTTGCTTAATATTCAAATAGTTCTCACAAAGGCTATTAAAACTCTTTTAGTTGATCAGCAATTCAGATGTTTGACATACTTACAACAGGGTTGCCACACACTCAGGGAACTCAGGGAATCTCAGGGAATTTTCAAACTGTAGAAAATCTCAGGGAAACTCAGGGAATCTCAGGGAAACTCAGGGAATTTTGGCATTTTTCTTTTAACTCAGGGAAACTCAGGGAAGTTTTGATTTTTTCTCGAAATTTCAGGGAAGTTTTTGAAAATCTCAGGGAAATTTTTTTCTAGATCTAGAATGAGGTTTAGTTAATCCAGTTTCAATATTTTGTTCAAAAGTAGTAATTTTTATTTTTTAAGTGGTTATTTAGAATTTATTTAGCCTTGCGGCTAGTTCTTTAATATTCTTAGTATTAACATTGTAGATTTTTGAAGTTATAAATTTATATTTACTTAAGTAAAATTAAACAGTTTAGAGAAATGAAAGTTGTTGTCAACTATTCATTGAAAAGTTCTAATAAACTTTTTATTTTTATTTACTTATATCTCGATTTCTCAAGCAAGTATAGATTTAACAAGAGTCCTTGAGGCTGTTTTTGTGCTTCACAATGGCCAGGTAAGTGTTGAACGGGGCTTTAGCTTAAATAAGGAAGTAATATCAACTAATATGGGAGAGATGACAATAAGGTCCCGAAGAATGATCAAAGATCATCTATATGCAAACAGTCTAGAACCAAGCACAGTTGAACTAAGTTCTGAACTGTTAAAATTTGTAAAATCTTCTAGGGCCCAATATTTGGCATATCTTGAGCAACAGCGCTTTGCTAAAAATGTTCCAAATAAAGGTGATTCTTTAAGCAAGTTAGGAGAACAAAAAAGTAAACTTACAAAGCAACTCAAATGTTTGAATGAAGACTATGACAAATATACTGCAGATGCCAATAAACAGTCTGATTTAGAAGCAATGAAAGAATTATTAGCAAGAGGAATAGCTGCTAAGACAACACAAATAAACTTGAAAATAAAATTAAAACTATTGATTTAGAAATTTCATACTTGAAATAACAATATTAAGATTTTTTTATTAGGTAATGTGAAATTTTTTAAAAATCAAAATTATGTTTTCAGTTATTTAAAATAGATTGTGTATGAACATCTAAAAGACATAACAAAAATTTAATTTTAGATCATTTTGTATCAGTTGTCAGGTATTAAGTTGTACATTGATATGAGATATTTCTTTAGCTATTTCTTTAAACTTTCTTTTTGCAGGTTTTTTTACAATAATGTTAAGCTTTTAAGTTTTATTTACTGCATTCAGAGCAGTTGCTAGTAAAGACATACAAGTCATAATGAAGTTATTATGTATGCATTTAAGTGAGTTCTTCATGTGAAATTATTGTTATAGTATAACTAGATTTTGTCAATTAAAATGTCAAACAAATTAAACTTTATTCTTTTATGTAGAAAGTTAACTAACAAGTTTACACAAAGTTGTGCAAAAACTTAGTTTTTAATTTTTAATTGGTTTAAACCTTTTAAGATTGAGTTTTTGAAAACAGTTTTTTTTCATAAATTTAATGCAGAAGCATACATATACAACCTTCTTTTTATTATTAAAGAAGAAAAGTGAGAATGAGGTATTAATATTTGTGTTAGAAGAGAAAAAAAAATTTTTAAGATTTGAAAAATACTCAGGGAAATTTAAGGTTACTCAGGGAAATTTTTGGTCACTCAGGGAAGATTTTTTAGCTCAAAGAGTGGCAACCCTGTTACAAAATAAAATCCTGTTACAGTGGTTTGTGCTAGGTTCCAGAGAAAAAACTACTCTAGATAAAAAAGGGATTTGTTGTTGTTTTAATACATTACTATTTTAAATGCAAAGTTATTATTGTATACAATATTTATTATTATAAAAATAGTTGCCACTCTATGAATAAAGAAATAATCTGATTCACTAAAATCTGTCCTGATTGACTTTTAATTGTCTTGATCTATTGCAAGTTTTTGAAATCTCTTTAGAAAAAAAGTAAGTTATTGAACAAAATAAATACAAAGTAACTAAGTATTGCATTTAGTTTAACTAAAACTCATTCAAAACCTAGAAAAAAATAGCTTGGATTTTATAGAAACCTTAAAGCTAGTCTTAGGATTTTATAACAAAATAAAACTATCTTGAGTCAGCCTGAAAAATACAAACTTTTCTAAGTTTAATGTATTCAAAGATTTTAAAATATTGTGAGTAATCCTGAGTTTCCTGAATATCTTAAATTTGTTATAACCCTGTAAATAAACTTTTTTGACATTCATCTTGATAGTTATTTTGTTCAACTAGCAATTTACAGACTTATTTTGTTCTGATAAAATTTGTGTGGTCTAATAGTTAAAGGGTTTTTACAAGGGCTATTTTTAACTCTTTAAATTGAACAGCAATCCTGGATTTAGACCCAGTGGTTGACATACATACAATATAAAACTAATTTGTATCCTGTTATAAAGGTGTCTGCAAATTCCAGAAAATAATCACTTTAGAAAAAATGTATTTTTTTGCTTAATACTGAAAATAATTTTTAACATCAAATTTTTTATGAATAAATTAAAATGACATGCTTTACTAAGTTGTGGCAAACTGTTTCACATTTGTTGTAAATAATTTAAATCTATTTTAAGACTTAAATTTTCAAATACTAATATAAACAAAAAATGGTCATAATTATGAATTTAACTAAACTTTAATTTTTAGGGAGTTAATTTAAAACCTCAAAACTTTATAACTTAGTATAAGGGAGTGGAAAATTGTAGTAAAATTTTTAATTTTTCATTTAGTCTAAAACAGGGTTGCCACTAGTTTTTTCATAAATTTTTCCAGGTTTTTAAAAGTAAACATTTTTAGGTCTATTTTTAGATTCAAGTTAAATTCTATAAAAGAAACTGTTTTAAATAGTACAAAAACATTTAAAAGATGCCTAAAGTTACTTTAAATGTGTTTTGTAATAAAAAATTTTATGATGATGACAAAAAAATCTTATTTATATGATAGAATGTTTTGTGTCAAATTGAAATTTAAATACTGAAAATGTTAAAACTATTAAAAATTCTATGATTTCCAGTTTTTTTTTGATCAAAATTTCAGGTTTTTCCAGGTTTTTTTCAAAATTTCTCAAGTTCCAGGTTATTTTTGCCTAAATTGTCGAATTCCAGGTTTTTCAAGGTTTTTCCAGGTTTCCAGGTAAAGTGGCAATCTTGCTAAAATAACTCATATATTTTTTTTATAAAATTAAAGAATTAATGAGAGCAAAATTATAAATATAATAATGTTAAATTAACTTTTTTTACTTATATTTTGCAAAACTATGTGTCTGTGAACTTATTGAAAACACACAAGTAGAAAATTCTAAATAAAGAAGTAACTTTAAACCTTTTAGTTAACATATTATGTTTTAAGTTGTACTTGCATAAATACAACTCTTTAAAATATACTTTTTTAGCACTATTTCTTTACCACTACTATTATGGTGTGAGCTGTGTAATTGAACTAAAATGGCTTGATTTTGTTTTGGTTTCATTTTTTTAAAGCAGTGAATAGAAAGAAAATCAACATACAAAAATTTATTTTCAAGTTTATCTTTATTGGCCATTTAATTTGAAGCATAGTCTGATTTTAGTTTTAGACATATGTTTAGAGATACTTTATTTAAAAAATGCAAGCTAAAAAATGCCAGCCTTACTTAAAAAGTCCAATAGTAAAAAGTTTTCAATAATCTTTTAACATACAAGAAATTCAATACTTGTGTTTAGTTTTTAATAACTTTTGTAATTTTTAATGGTATTGTATATTGATAATGTAGTCTTTATTTTACTTTATTTTATTGTAAGTGTAATACAGACTGTACTTATCAAAAATTTGTATGTAACAAAACTATGTTTATTTAATTGTTTTAACTAAATTATATTACTTTTTATCATACTTCAATATTTTTAAAATGTTGAGTTAGTTATCAACACTAATTAAAAAGAAATAGTTGGATATTCATTGAATTCTATTATAATATTTTTTGAAGAAGAAAAATAAGACAATTATTTAACATTTCTGTGTCAAAAAAAAAAAAATACATTGATTTTAGATTGCAGATAAATTCTTAACAATCTTTTTAATTTTTTAAAAACTTTTAAGAAATTTATATAAAGTTAATTTTTTAAAATGAGAGAAAATTATTAGGATTAACATCTTTTTCAATTTTTTAAGTGATTGCTAGTTATATTTTTGAGTTGAGTTTTAATTTACATTCATTTGATTTGAAAAATCTGGTGGTTTAATTGAAAAGGTATGTGATATTGTTTTCTTTAGGATACAGAGAAGGAAAATTGCGGCTTGCCGGCTATATACCTTAATTCCGTTGGATAGTAAAAATAAAATACCAAAGGTTCTAGAAAATTTAAAAACTATTTTCTTAATTATTTATAATTTAATTATTTCTGTACCTCGTGGCCTGCAAGCCAGCAAATAATGTACGTACAAAAATTAGAAACATTCATTGAATATGATATAGTATTATTTAATGAACGATAGAAATAGCGCTCAAAAAGTTTTGTCAAAATAGTTTTAAATAGAATATTTAGATTTAGTAATAATATTAATTTGAATTGAGAACATAAAAAGTTTACTTTTTTTATTAATAATTGACTAGGATCACTGCCCAGCCTATAGACTATAAACATTTTGGTCTTTTTTACTCATAAGTAAATTAATACTAAGTAAGTCTTTACTCTTAGATATGAGTATGTTATTACATAAAACAAAAATAAAGTTAATAGAACATAACTGTACTGGAAGTTAAGTTAAATTAAAAATAATTTAATAAAAAGTTTAGTTAGTTATAATTTCTGCAGGTTTAAATTTTATTAGCACAGTTTTTATATAATTATAGAAAATTAGCTAAGTTCTTTATGAAATTATCTGCTTTAAAATTAAGGAGATAAGTTGATATATTTTTATTTAGAATATAAAATAAATTTTATTTGAAAATTAAATTTTATAGTGTTTACTTCTCTTTGTTTCTATATATGTTTCTTTTTATTTAAGTTTGTTTTAATTCTGTTGACTGTTGAATTTAGATTTTTGCTAGTACATTTTTATGTATATCTAAGACATATCTTTAATAGTTCTATAATTTCTTCAAAATGTAAGATTTTAAAACAATTATTCTAAAAATTATTTTTCTTCTCAAATTCTTAGTACAGTTATTACAGAAAACGACTTAATAAAGTAAATAAGAATATGTTTAAGTATTTCAATTAAATAACTTATTTAGTTAAATTTAATAAGTATATTGACAATTCTTTTAGAACTAATTAGTATTTTTTTTTTACTACAATTTATTTGCTAGTAAATAGCTTTTTCTCTTTTCAACATTTTCAAAAAAAAAGGAATTTGTCAGAGGTAAGGATAAACAAAAATAATTCAAATTATTAGTTGAGTTTTTATTTATTCAGTTGAATTTTTGACTGAAAGTTTTAAACTTTAAATGAAAAATAGTTGCAACTAAAGTGTGAGTATTAATTTAAAACAATCATAAATTACTTAAGGTACTTATTTTTTATTTAAACTCAGGCTTATTTGTCGATTGATGGGAAACTGAGGATAGTTTATAACAATTTATAAATCAAATAAAATAAAGTTTCAAAATTAGGGCTAAAACACCTCGATTTTAAGAATTTAATTAACAAACCTTTAAAAACTTACTATTCTAAACAAAAATTACTATAAAACCTCAAAGTTTATAAAACTTTTTAAAATAAGTAGCAAAACTTTGATTTGACATAAAAAATTCACCATGTAGTTAATTTTTATTTTATTATTATTAAATACTATAAAGTTCTTTATTTTTACAATAATTTTGTATTGAAAATAAACGTAAAAAATATATATTTTATTTGACCTGAAACAATTGAGTAAACCTGGAAGAAATTATTCTAAGTAAGTGGCAATCGTGATTATAGTTTAAAAAGTATAAAATGTAAATTAATTATTTTTAGTGTTTTTTACATAAACAGCATGCTACCAGTTGCTTTTTAGCTCGTTTATTTAAAGCAAGTTATCCTAAACTTTTTTTGCAAATTGCCCCCTTTATAGAAATCAAATAGCCATTACTACTTTAACAACATTACTTTTAAACTACCATTAACAAAACCTAAGATTTTTTTTTTAACTACCATAAAAACGACTTTTTTTTTTTTTGATTATTAGCTGCAACTCAGGAATATCTAGTGTAAGTTTCAAATTAAGTCCTCATGGCCCCCATGTGGCTCTTATACTGTTCATGACCTTTTGCAGCTCATGGCCTCCACGGGAGCCACATGGCCCACTTTAGGAAACGCTGATTTAAAGTAATTTTTTGAAAATGAGCAGTGATATTTAAAGAGTTTTAAAGGTTTTGGGTTGTTACAAACTGTGGTTTCTGTTAACTGTAAATAGTTAGGACAACTAGTAAGAAAAAAAACTATAATACATTGTCCAGAAGCAAAAAACATATTTTAGGACTTAAAAAAAAATCATATTAAGATGGCAGTTTTTGGTCACTCAAGACAGTTTTTTCGGTCAAAAAGTGGCAAGCCTGTCAAATCTCAAAAAATATGTGTTATTTTGTCAATTTTAAAACATTTTTAAACTTAAAACTGTATAATCTTGAACTAAGTAGTTATTTTTAAATTTAGCGAGTAACTTCGCTTCAAAAAATCTAAAAAAAAATTACCACCCTGGTATAGTAATAGAAAGAACTGTTTATAGATCTTTATATAAAATCCAAGACTGTTTATTTATAATGAATATTTAAAATGATCATAATTTTAAATAGTCTTAACTTACCGAGGCGAAAATTCAACTTAAACTAATTACCTTAGTTAAGGCGTTAGATAATTTAAAGATTTTTTTTACATAACCTAACTTATGTTCTTATATAAAAGCTTTCTAATGAGCTTGCAAACTTTAAGTTACTTTTTACACAACATAAAATTTTAACTTAACACAAAAATTTAGTTAAGCTAATTTTTACTTTGAAATGGAAATGGTTAGTTTAGTAAATAAAACAAAATAGTTTATAATAATATTATATTATTTTTTAAAATCTTAAAGTTTTCTTATAATCTCTTGTTAGGTTTTTTTTTCTATAGGTTTATATTTTACTAAACTTTCTTAAAATAGTGCAAAAAATTTAAATTAATAAAATACAGAGCATTTAGACACTTAAACCAAAAAAAATTGTTAAAATAGCAGCTTTATTTAAAAAAACTTAATCTATCTAAGATATTTAAGTGCTAAATTAATTTTATAGTTTATATACTTTTTAAAAATAGTAAAAAGCTACTGTTGGTTATTACAGGGTTGCTTTGTTGCTATATAGCATAACTTTTTTTTTACTTTTTGTAAAAATTTGCTGAAACAATAATAAACTACAGTATTACTACATCAATAAAATATTTTTACTAGTAAATATGCATTTCAATTAGTACTTAATTGGCATAAAAACTTGAAAAACAGCTTGTTTTCAAATGAAAAGTAATAAAATTTCATTTAAAAACTAGATTTTTATTTGAAATACTAAAAATTTGTACATAGACTTACTTAACGACTTTAATTTTTTTCAATGAACTAAGCTAAACTAATTAGAAATTAACATGTTTTTAACAGCAACTAACAAAATTAAATTAAACACGAATATATCTATAATAAACATGACAAATTTAATGATGTTTGATTTTACTTAAGCCATAATTATATAAGTATAAAGCTAAAGTCATTTTTAGTGCTACTAATTTTTTCAAACTTTTCTTAACATTGTTATCAAAGTTATAATATCTAAATTATGGTTTTCTAAAAAATAAAAAAGATTTTTTAGACAATAACAGTCTAAAAAATTAAACATAGGTGTTGTAGTTGCTACATGTAATTGTAAATACATGGTTTATTGTCTAAATAAAATTTATAAATTTAAATTTAAAGTTTTGTTAAACTAGTTTAATTGATAGAAAAAATATATTATACATAAGCATATACTAAATTCATTTATAAATATTTTTTAATTTAAGTTAATACAGAGGTTTTTTATAATTAAAATGCTATAAATATGATCTGCAACTACTATTATAATAAAATATAATTCTAACTGTTTTTGCAAATAATCAACTGAATAACAATGCTATAAATAAACATAAGTTTTCTATTTCATAAAGTTTACCGACTTAGATAATTATAAATGAATTTAAATTTTTCTTAATTGTTTTATTTCTTTCATATACTGCATTTTTCTTTTCTACCTTAAGCGTGTTTTGTATTTCTTATACACTGTATCGTATTTACAGAAAAGCTTTTTATAAATCATGAACGGAACTCAAAGATATCACAGAGCATACAGAGAGGAAAACCAGGAGCTGGAAGAAGACATGCTCATGAAAGTGAGAAGGATGAAAACAGTCTGCATAGATCTCGGAGATGAGATAAAAAATCAAAACTATCTGCTCGATAACATGGACGGCGATTTTGAAAAAACGCAAGGCTACTTGGGCAGGACTGTGCACAACTTGCAAGTGAAGCTTATCAAGGGCAAGGGGTGTTTCGGATGGTTGCTAGGAGACGGGTACATGTGGCTGTGGTTCAAATTGATTTTGTACGTGACGGTTGTATTGTTTGTCATGGTTCTCATCGTCAAGTTTAGATAAATAAAGTTCTTATCTCTTACACAAGTGTGTTAGGTGTTAATAAAATTTCTGCTTATATAAAAGAAAATGATGTTATTATTAATTGAGTTTTGATAGCGGTCATTCTATAAGCAATAATTTTAAGATATGCGTGTATTGTATAGTAGCTTAGGATTTATACGTTTTTTATTAATGAAAAAAAGTTAAAACAGTTGTTATAGCTCAGCTTTGGTTGCAAATTAAAGTCGAAGCTTCCATTTTTTATAGGTAAATTTTCATTAGATAGAAATCAGGTATTTCAAACAAAACAAGTATTTTATAAATAAAATTAATTTTATACTAAAAATTCTTATACTACTAGCTAATCCAGATTTTAGTTTTGTAGATTCAATAAATTTTACAAAAATAAACTTGTATAGCAAGTTTATCATAATCATAGCGTTAAAATTTTAGCAATTCTTTAAAATGTCGATATTTATTGAGCTAAACTTGAAATAAAAAACAAAATATATTTGCTACTTAAAAACTTTATAGAAGACAAACTTAAAAGTAGCCAACATGTTAGACCTAAAGTAGTAGTATTTTAGAATAAAAATTTTAGCAATTCTTTGTTAATTTAAAATAAACTTAAAGAAATTAATTTTTATAAGTTTAATTGCTTTTTTAAGTTTTCATTCGTATCACTTTATTATCTTGTTAAAAAGTAAATATTGTTAAAGACCAATCAACGAAATACAATTTTTTATGAGAACTTAATTTATCGTTTTATAAATCTGCTAAACGACTACAAAAGTATTTTAGGTTCAAAAGAAAAATAAAATAATTATAGTTTTAAACCTGATAAATAATAAAGCTTTTTTCAAGTAAATTTAACTTAATTTTTGTCTTTAGTATGTAGTTTCATAAACTTGAAAAAGTAGGTGTAATTAAGTTAAATAAAAACGACTTCGTTTTAATAACACAACTTATTTTAGAAGTTGTAATTTATAGTTTAAAAGTTTTAGCAAAGTTTTTAAAATTTCGAAAATATGCACTGTATAAATTTACCTATTAAGGTTCAACGTTGTTTAATTTTAAACAATTAATAAATTAAAATCGAATTTCATGTATTTTGTCAGTTTGTCTATTTAAAATAGTTAATTAGTCATTAAGCTAAACACAATCAAAAACCTTAAAAAACGTAAGCTACAAAAAACAACTAAAAAGATTTAACATTAAAAAGTAAAAACTTCTTCAATTCAAAAACAAACCAAAATAATTTACTGGTGTTGTTTATAATAGACTTTCTAAAAATCTATTAACTTTAATTTTTATTAAACACTTACTTAATCAAATAATAGGTTAGAACTTGATCTGGTTTTCTCGTGGTTTCAGACAACACAATTCAGCTAATAAACTTAACTTTAGCAGTTATATTTTAATAAAAATAATATTTTTAAGGCTAAAATCTAACAGACTAGTATGTTTAAACAGATATTCATTCATAAAATAAATTAATTTAGACTAAAATGTCGTAAAAATTAACGTCGAAATGATTTAGTATAAGAATTTTACAAGAAAGATTTACATTAAACTGAAGTTAAAGTATAAAACTAGTAAGCTTTAAATAAACTTTTTTTTTTCAGCTGACCATTGACAAATGTTCAACATAAGTTTTGGTTTTCAGAAGGCTCAATAAAGTTTTCAGTTATAAAAAAATTTTTTTTGAAATGTATTTTATATTATTTTACACGACCTTTATGTAGAAAAAAGAAGGCATAATTTGAAATTTAGTAGTTGTCAAAAGAATGTACTAAATAAATACTTTCAATGCGTTTTATTTAACCAAAAGTGAAAAAATAAACTGAATCAAACATACTAAAGTTATTTAAAGAAATAATTAGAAAACATATTTAAACACTTACAAACAAAAATTTTCAAGTACCGTTTAAAAAGTTCAATTTTAAAAGAAAACTTTGGTTTTAGAAATTTTATAGTTCGTCGAAAAAAATAAAAGTATTAAAAACTATACACATACATTCAATTTATATTCATGAATAATACATTAAAAGTGTAGACAGCTTAATAATAGCCTTTTAAGATTAATTCGTAATACAACACTTTAATGCTTTGCTGCATTAGATGACTAAAACAGTTAAATATTTAACCTTTATTTTATTTTTCATGTATTGTTAAAGTAAAAAAGAAAGTATTAAAAATTAATATCATTTTACTGAAAAATATTTTTTTTATAAACACATGGTCCATGATTCATGCATTAAATTCGTAGACAGTTGATTCATAACCTCATTTATATTATTACTTAACATTTAGCAATAATATTTCGTTGCATTAAATCTATAAAACACAACATACCTAAACTATAATTTAATCTTTATAGTGTGGTAATTTACAACAAAGTATCAGATGAAATAAAAACATTTGAAGTTTACAACTTTTCTAAATGATTATAGTCTATGATTCATGCATTAAGTTTGCAGACATATATTCATGTTAGAAACAAAACTTTATCACCTCATTCATATTATTACTTAACATTTAACGAAAATGTTTTGTTGTTTAGAAATTATGATTTACAACATACTTAAACTATAACTTAATCCTTATAGTGTGGTAATTTATAACAAAGTATCAGATAAAATAAAAATCTTTGAAGTTTACAACTTTTCTAAATGACTATAGTCTATGATTCATGCATTAAGTTTGCAGACAGATATTCATGTTAAAAACATAAATTTATCACCTCATTCATTTTATTAAATATTTAATGAAAATGTTTTGTTGTACAGAAATTATGAAACACAATGTACTTAAACTATAGTTAAATCTTTATAATGTGGTATTTAACAACAAAGTTCAATTTAAGCTAAAATCATTTGAAACAAAGCTTTTTAATTATGTCCTATATACTATTAAAGTGCATTTATAAAAACATACAACCTTTTAAGTTCTTCCCATTAACATTTTTTTTTATTTACTAACTTAATTGGATTCGAATTATAGTTTCAGTTAAGTTTAACTGCAAACTTAAAAAGTGGTTTAAACTGCCTAACAAAATTAAAAAGTAGTATCTAAGAAACTATATTTATATTTTTTTATATGGTTAAAAATCAATAGCTATTTATTTCCAGTTAATCTGAATATTTGTCATTCTACATTATATTTACTAACAAAAAAAAAAAACAAAAAGAAACTTTTTCTATATTCATTCCGAATAACTAAAATACAATATGCTCTTCATGTACAATTATCGAATTTAAATTTGCAATTGTTTTTTTTTATAAGTGACTCGTATTTCTATGCATTTGGTTTATTGAATAAATATTATTTATCATCTATGACGCTTTAGTATTTACATAATAAAAGTTTCGTTTAAGATTACCGGCGAACAAACAAAAACAAATAATTCAACTACATAGTCAAAAACAAATGTATTACAAATAATCGTGATTTACTATGACAAAAAAACACTATTTTAATTATTAACTTCGATGATTTAATTTATGATAAAGTATTGTTACAAAGAATATCGGCAAACATCTTTTTCATCGAAATAGAAGAACGAATGTTTAAAACTATAAAAAAAAAAAACTTACTACGACAACCAAAAACACTACAACGTTACTAATATAAACACTTACATACCTGACCAAGCGTTAACGTCAGGTCGATTGTTTAGTAAACAAACTACTAAATCAGTTTACTAGCTCGGAATAATAATGATGGAATAAAAAAAAAAGTTTTGGATTTTTAACAGTTTTCCAGTAACAAACAATAACATATTTAACAAAAACAACATTTTTTTTTGCACATAAAATTAAAGAAAAAGTACGTCATACTGTTATAAAATATGGCATAAAGTGAAAAGATTGTTACGTTTTTTTAAAAGGTTTTATAGTTTCTGTTTATTGGAAAACTTCAGAATTTTAGAAATTTTACTGTTAAGCGGGACATAAGTAAATCAATTTTTTGCTAATCGAAATATAAATTGGTTATATACTTTAAAATACGGTTTATAACTAAATTTTCATAAAAGTGGAATTGTTTTTAATCAAATTTTCTAAACACAAGATAATAAGATAAAAAAAAATTAATACAAGTTAGACGTTGATTTTAGAGCTAAGCTATTATACTTGGTTTGTATCACAAATAGTATAAAGAGCACAACTAAGATAAAAATGACAATTGAATAACTCTAGATTCGGTGAAAATAAATTAAGCTCAGTTTCTGGTTTTTATGTTAGTTAATCGTATCTTTACCAAGGTGATATCAATACTTTGCCTAAAAACTTTTGCAGTTGTCACGTTCTAAAAATGTGAGAAAAAATAGAAAAAATATCCTAGTTTATATAAAACTAAAAAAGAATTTATGATTAATATTATCAAAGTATAGACTTTTTATAGGTATATCTAAAAATACTTTAGTAGTAAATTAATCAAAAATTTCTTACGTTGACGCAAACAATGCGTAAAGCAAAGTCAAAAACAATTAATCAAAAATTTCATAAACTTGACCTTATTGATATCTAGTTTTAGAAACATTTGGACAAAAATAGTCAAGTAATTCGTTTTAGATTTGTTTATATGTTTTGTTTTAATAAACGTTTGTTTTAACAAAAAAATGAAGCAATTTAACTCTTAGTAAAATTTGTATACTGTAAATCGGTCAATACTGCTTTTCGAATTCAAAAGTTATTTTGAATAATCATTAATAAATAGTTATCAAAATACTAAAAATTAAATTCAGTTTGATAAGCAAAACTATTTTTTTGATTGTTAAGAAATTAAGTTTTTCCGTAAAAAGTTCAATAATCTCGGATTTTTTTCTAAATCAACAGCTTGTGGTAAGTTAAATTGTGCGGCTATGTTCTTTATTGTAGTTACTTATACAATAAGAAATAAAAATACTGTTACTCAGCTGTTCAAAGATATGAAGTAATATTTTTATTACTAAGGTTAATAGCAATTTATTTTAAAAAGCTTTGTTTACTATATAATTAAGTTGATTTATGCTTATTAAAAAAAAAACTTTGGTTTTTCCATATAAGAATAGTTATTAAAAAAATTCAATCTAAAAAATAATAGTAGTAACCTGGTTTTAGAGTTCAATAAAACGTATTTTTGTAATTAATTCTTATATTACTTTAAAAAATTAGAACTTGTTTAAACCTATGTAAAATTAACTTCGCCTTTTAAGTTTTTGTTATTATTTTTAATAATTTACTAAACTATATTGATACAGTAGCAATATTGTTCTAGAGTGCATAATTTGTTTTTTAATAATTAAAATGATAAAGTAAAATATGCCTTTTTTTTGTTAACGACGTTCAAAACAAAAACAATCAAGTTAATTTGATATTTGATGTAAAAATATTGGAACAACATACTTAATTTATTTTTATCTTAATTAACATTTTACTAAAACGACTATAAAATTATTTAAAAAGAACTTTAAAATACTTTTTTATAACAAGTTTTCATCGGTAAAATACAAAGAATACGCCATAAATTCTTATTGGTTATTGTAGAAAAACTTCAACTAAGTGGAAAACTCTGCCTATGAATCTAATATTGAACAATCATTCTAATATTAAATAGCCTCAAACAAAGAGAAATACCCTGGCTGAAATCGCTTGTTTGGATAACAGCACTACACAACTTACTTGTTTTAAAGATATTTTGTTGTGTATCAACTGTAAATACTTGACAATAAAAGTTTTTTAAAGGTCATTAAAAAGAAAAACTTCAGTTTTTAAATAAAAACTTCACTGGTTAAATTGCATTTACTGAAAAACGATATTTTGTGTTAAAGTTTCAGTGAGTAAAAACTCAAGTTTTACTTTTTTTTTGTTCCTCGAAACCCGAATGATTTCCTGTATTAAGCAGTTGTAGCTGTCTCGGAAGTCAAGCATTTCTACATTAAGCTGTGTAGTACCATTATCTGAATAAGTTAAAAAAGTTTTCAAAGTAATTTATAACCATTAGCGTTTGAAATTTTATTCAAAAAGGTCACCAATGAAATGATAAATATTGTTTTGATGAATTGTTAATAAAGAAGCTATTTTCACTTGTACGTGTGTAATTGATCACAAAAGTTGAAGAAAAAATGAAATGTATGTAGTGTATAAATATAAAGGTTTTAGAGATTAAAATAATTCAAAACGAATTTTATTGTTTGTCAGTAAAAGTAATGACTTAAGCATAAAGTCATGTAAAGTAGCAAAGTTAAATTAATATTTTAATGACTGTTTAATTAATACCGAAACGATGATGTAATACTGATAGCTACTTTTCTACGATTTAAAACAGCATATACATTTTTGAAACCTTAGTTTAGAAAAATAAATTGTAAACTTCTACCGTTTTAATTTCTATTATAACTAGTTTAACTCATTTTTTTAGTAATTAATAATACTAGAGATTAATTGGTTATTTTGAGCAGAGCCAAACGGTTATTTTTACAGCATACCAAAAACTCACAATAAAGTACAATTCAATGATTGTCTTGTTTCTGTCAACACTTCTACTGACAACCGCCTCACACTCGTTCAAGTTCAACAAATCAACTTACGAATTGCTGCTGAAAAGGTTCGATTACCAGACGCAGCACAACGTTCTCGAGTACTGCCACTCCTATGAAACGATTCCACCACTAGATGGCTCCGTAATACCGATTGCTCCCTACACCCACGTTAAGTACAGATGCTCGTGAGTTTGGAAAAATAAAAAATTAAAAAAATACGAATTAAATATAATAAATTAAATATGT
The DNA here is from genome assembly GCF_965202585.1 of Thalia democratica. NCBI lineage: Eukaryota > Metazoa > Chordata > Thaliacea > Salpida > Salpidae > Thalia > Thalia democratica. The sequence goes on from NC_139165.1 coordinate 106,523,789, forward strand.
GTAAAATTAAAACAACATTTGAAATAAGTCATTGGTAGTTTGTGTGTTCTTTGATTACAAGTATAAGTTTCAAACATATTAAAAAAACTTCAAACAAAATAAAAATATATATAAAAAGAAAAAAAAAAATTTAGTGAAATAAAAACTTATTGTGAAAAAGCATCGGATAAAATGTTATAAATTAATGTTTTTTGTTTCTATATGTGTTCAAATATTATTATTTGAGAATAAAGTAAATAAAATAACAATTAATAAATATAATATATCGATTTTTTAAGTCTTTAAAAAAGCTTACAATATATTTAAATTTATAATATTTTTCGATACTAAATTTTACAACAACTTGTTTAAAATTATAGTATCTACTTTAAATAAAAATACTCGCTTAAAAACAACACAATTTTAGTGTTTTTATTAGTTTATTGCTCACATACAGACATATGCAACACAATCATCTTGATGTTATATTTTGTGGAATGTATTGTTACAATCCAGTTACTTGTGAAATATTAAAAGGTTACACAAACGAACCTGTTTATACTGGAGTTACCTACAAGGACAACAGTGGAAAAGACGTCCATTTTAGGTAAAATTAACGTTAAGACAACATAAATCAATTAAAAAACTATATCTTAAACTTAAATATTAAGTTTTAGTTCTATTAATCATCAAAAAAAAAAAATGAAATATTTATTTCACACGGTTTTATTTACTAACTATCATATGCTAAGTCTTACCATTTTCATATTAAAATTTAGTCATCGAATATCTTTTGTTAGGTTTAGAAACTTTACTCTAAGAAATTTAGAAAAGTTTAAATTTTTTAAATGTAAAAATGAACTGTACATAATTAGATATTACTCCTATGCAAATATTTTTTTTGAAATAACTTTGTATAAAAAAATAGGAAGAAAATTGTTTACATGATTTAATGTACCACTTTACTGCAAATAACTATACTTTTGTCATGAAACAATTATATTTGAGCAGTGCTTTCAAACCGTAACTAATTTTATTTTCAAAGCAAAATAAGTACTCACAAAAGTTATTAAATATACAAAATACGAGTGAACCTAACAAAGTTTAAAAATTTAAATTAATTGCTTGTATTTCGTCTTCGAATAAATTATAGCTTATTTGTTCAACAGATATTCATCGGCTTGTCATTGCACCACTACGACGATTAAGAAACCGCTGGCAAGGACGAAAGAGTACTGCACGGTTGTGAGAAAAAAGTTCAGCGATAAGTTTGAAAACCCTAAAATTCAGTATAAAGTTTGAAGCTCAGAATTCATTGTTTGTTCGTGTAAAGTTACAATACCGTTAGCCATTTACACAACTACAATTTTGCAAACCTTAAAATTTACGACAAAAAATTATTAATTTTACTAATTAAACTCTTTTTTTAGTAAATGTTTATAAAATATTTAAGTATCTTAGCTGAATAAAATTTAAGTAAAATTCAAAATTGTATTTATCAAAAAAAAAGCAATGATAAATTAAAAATAACTATTAAAAATAAACAAGTTTTGTTTGAATCGATTTTTAACATTTATTTATTGATAACTAAATTTACTTAAACGTAACGTTTTTCGAAAATTATCTATATTCACTTTAGTGTTTTGTATACTTAAAATTAAATAATTTGCTAAACAATTAAATTCAATTAAAGATATCTTATAACAAATCGATAGTTTATAACCAAAAAAATTCATATTTTCTTAAGCTAGAGGTTTTTCGTGCACCGGGTCCTAAGAACAAATATTTTGACTTGTTTTGTTGTTTAATAAACTAAAAAAAAACATTTTTAAAGTATTATTATTATTAAGTTTTAGAAAACAAACATATTGTTTAATACTCGAAATATCTTTCGTTGTTTTTAACACTTATATTTTATTATTACATTTACTTATAACAGTTACACTCTTTAGATAAATATTATTATTATATCAACATTTAAAATGTTTGTAATTTTTAGTGTTTTTTCTGAACTTGAGCTGTTTGTATATATTAACTTTTTGTAAAAAATATGTTCATTAATAAAGTTTTTTTTTTTTAATACTTTTTTGTTTCAATGTTTCATATCTTCAAACTTTAATTGAATTCGCTAAAAAATATAAACAGTATATAAAGGAGTAATACAAATTTATACTTAGCTATTTTGTTTTATGTATAATATATAGTAACATATATGTGTAGCATATAACAATAAAGTTAAGAAAGCAGGCAAAAGTTTTGTACAAAAAAAACTAAAACTTTGTTAGTTTTAATATTAACATTACTAATCTTTTCAGATTAACAAATAATAATAAAGTTCCTACTCTTATAGTTTATTTTTATGTCTATATAAAACTTGATAAACAAAAAATCATAATATTTATTTTTCAGATGAAAATCGTTTCAGTGATTAATAATATTTGTTTAGAAACCTCGTTAAAAATCTTATCGTTGTTACATTTATTTTCGATGTAAAGAGTCGTTAAAAAAAGTATTTTGTGTTAACTAAGTTTGTTTTTATTTCATTAAGCGTCTATCGGTATACCAAATTGATATTCTAAAATATGTAATTAGTGCATTTAACTTGAAAAAACTATTATTTTAAGTTATTAATGATGAAAAGCAAATTTTTCTTTCATTTTTAATTTAAATTAATGGCACTAGACCAAGAGCTAATAAACGATAAAACTTAAACTTTTAATTTGCTTACTTCGAAAAACACTTTGTATTCTTCATGAATTTTAATGCATATATAAATATAGTATAGTTTAATTAATTTTGTTTTTATTTAAGTTTCATATAAACAACAAGTTTTTCATGTACGAAAGCAATAAATTAAAATGTTATGAATTTATAAAATTAAAAGTAAGTTTTTTCAGTAAAAACATTTATCTTTAATTTAGTAGTTCTTTTTATTTATGGCTCATTAAATTAAATTATTCTATATTCAATTGCATTACTTTGTTTTTTTGAATAAAGTTTTAAAAGATTAAAGACTTTAAGTAATTTATAAAAAAAATGTATACAGACTCACATATTTATAAAAAGAATACAACATTTTTAAATAATGAGTTAATTATCTAGGTTATTTAGCTTATAAGTAAAATAAAGTTTTAAACGCTTAAAATAATTGTAAAAGCTTTTTTATTTTTATAGTTCTTGTTAAATTTGTATAAATAATCTAACTGTTTTATATTCGTTTTTAGATATATAAAAAACATTCAGTTTTTTTACAAATATTCTAGTATGTTGGTAGTACTTTCCTACATGACCAACTGCTATCAATAACATATTTTTTGCGTATAAATTATTGTTAGATTTAGTTAAAAAACAATTTCAAATCATTATGTATAAACACTAATAAAGCAATTCACGTAAAATCGAAATGTAAGTTACTACAAACTAAGATGTACCAGTTTATGTCAATTTAAGTTATCGTTTGATTTAACACTTAAAAACTTTGTTTGGTTTTGAAAAAAATGATATCACAAATTTACTTATTTTTTATACGAGTATAATTTAGAATAAAATAAATCTAACTGTGTATGCAGAACTTCAAGGTTTGATAGTTGAAACGTTGCTACTAGTTAGAAAAAATGTTTCCATGTTTAATTAGTAATAAGCTTCAAATCGAATATAGAGCATTGATTCTAAGTCAATTTGTTGCATAAATCGTTTATAATAAACTTTGTTTATTTCTACCAGACGTCTAGTAAAACTTGTTTCTTGACTTCGGATTAAGTTATAGTAAACCACTCCCAGCTGGCTAGGAATAAATTACAACGGAAGCATCACATTACTTTTTTTTTATTTTTTTATTTATTATTTGAAATGTATAAATTAATAGTATTGTTTGTAAAACCTTTATGATATATATGAATATGCTTTACCGAAGTATCATTGTAAACTTAAAACTATTAATAAAATGATATGATGTGAATTTGTTTTATTTAACAATATCATCGTTAGTATCAAATGTAGCGTACAGTAGTTTAGTGGAAAAAAAACGTAGAGAGATACTACTGTAAATACTAACTATTATTTTAAAACAAAAGTTAAGTATTTTAATGTATAAATATTTTGTTAGAACTGATAATTTACACTTTTGAATAAAAATATAAAACCGTAAAGCTTATTTTTATTACGTTTTCTATACATACTTAAACAACTTCTATATAAAGTAAGTGGACAATAAATATACACAAGTCTACCCGGCAGTAAACCAAAATACATTTATATATGTATAATAGGATTTTTTAAACTGTTATTCTTTATATACACTAGTACCTGTTTTCCTTTTTTTTTTGTACAATAAATAATATACACGTAACATTTCTGTTCATCGCTGTGCATGCAACAAACTTTAAAACCGAATATAAAAATAAAAATTTGTTTTTCTTACTCAGGTCAAAACACAATGCATTTACGTACGTAGTTCTATAAATTAACTTAACAATAAGTTTTTTAAAACCTATTACTCAGATTTTTTAATGTTAAAAGCAACAATAATAAAAGGTTAGATAATGAAATACACAAAATATTACATACTCATATTTTTTTTATTTAAGTCTTCTTTTCTATCTTAAATAAAACTTTACACAAAAAACATAGGTACTTTATTCTGAAATAAGTTAACATTGTTTAATACGAAAAATGTTTACCATATAAAGATTTCAAATTGTAAACGTGTCAAAAATAAGAATCTTGATAAGCATGCGTTTAAAAAACAAATAATTTTGTTGATATATAAAAATAAATATAAATCTTTTTATTCTAAATAGTAAAATAAAACAAAAGCCTTTCCGTGCGTAAGCTTAAAATTAAACTTAAAATTAAATGACTAAAATAGTATTATTTATACTATGAAAAGCTACGTAAATGCGTTAAACTTTAAAGTTTAATGTTTAAAAATAAGTTCTGCATAATTTTTTTATTTTATTTATTACTAAATTAGTTTTTAATGTGCTTTTTATAATCATAACTTAATAGAAAACGCTTTGAAAATCTAGAAATAAACATAAGATTAATTGATTTTGAAAGTATTACTCATAGTTAGATCCTAAAGCGTATCTGCGTCAAAAAATAAAGGTTAACTTTAATAAAATGAAAATAAATTGGCTTTTAGGTAACCAATACATTATTCAGCTAACTACATAAGATTGATTTTATTTAATGATGTAAAAAAAAAGATGTTCTTTAAAAATTTAATGCTATATGTTTTTAAGGATTTGAATAATAAAGACTAATATAATGCAATATTTTTATATAAAATCAAAAAAATTAACTCTTGATTTTTAGTTCTTTTTAAGGTTATATGTTTAGCACCTTATATTAACTTTAAATTATCTGAAATTTTAATTGTTTCAATTAATTGAAAATTAATCGAAATCTGCAATAAGTATGAAACTGAATTCTACTTAACTGATTACTAAGAAGTTATGCGAATTTGATACAATTTCATTGTTGCATGTTAATTTTAAGAAACTCTATTTTTAATATAATCAATAAAAAACACTAAATTAAAGCAAAACGTTATCTGATACAGGTAATTGTGATTTTAAATATTTTTTCACACGTGTTTTATTGGTATGCACATCATTAAACTTAAATATATTGTATGACATTCTCAAAGCACATGGTGAAACTGATTTCTTTCCTTTAGAAACAAGTTTTCAACATTAAATAAATGTGAAAACCGTTAAAACATAATTTGAATTTTTTCACGTTGTTGTATATTTATTTTTAATTACTTAAAAAAACTTTAAGCATTGAAGAGATATTTTAGTTATTTTGATAATTAAAACTGTATTTAAATTATTTTTTTTAATCTCTAGAACCGTTTAATTTTAGTATCAAAAACTTATTTTTTTTATCCTTACAATATGTGATGTTTTTCTGAATAATTTTGCTTTAATACGTATAAAGTTTGTATGATAAGTCCAGATATGTTAATATTCATAAGAAAGCTAATTAAAAACACGAAATGTTCATAAAATGTAATAACCTTAATTTATTTATAAAAAAATGTATCATAGACTATTTTAAATGTTTAAGTTAAAATTCAAAGAAAACTTATTGTTTTTTCTAAATACCTTCATTACGAAGAACTACTAAAACACATGAAATAAAAGAAAAAATAATAATTGTATAAGGTTCATTTATCAGTATATAAGTTATAAATTGAAATTTATGTTTAATAAATATAGTTTGGTTAGAAAAAATAGAACTGAACTCATGTAATCTTTTTTCAAAAAGTTTTGTAATTTACTCTTTGCATTAAAAACAAATTAGTATTTAAATTTATACTGTTTTTATTTACATTTTACTTTAGAGATTCCTATAAACTTAAAATGTAGATATTTATAGACTAAAATACAAAACGAGTTCACGTCAATTTAAATCAATGTTTGATTCATCATTTATAATGTATTCAACGTTTTTGTTCGGATTAGAAAAAACAAAGTGTGATAAACTAACTTTTTTTGAAGGAACAAAACTAAAAACAAAGTGCAACGTATAAGGTTTCTAGAAATTCAAGTTATGTAAGTGAAAGCGTTGCAACTAATGTACTAGTTAAAATAACATCGCAATATTTTACTAGAAATAAACTTGAAATCTAAGGTAGCGCAACATTTTTAAGTTGTTTTCATGCATAAAATCGTTTAAAATAGACACTGTTTTTATCTACCAGACTTCTACCACATGCTAAAACTTGTCTCTTGACTTCAGAACGCCTCATAGATAATTGACTGTGAATAGTTTACAACGATAAAACCGTTTTTTTTTTCATTTGTTTTGTTAAAATTTTGTACTATAATAACAAAGTTTATTTATTAAAACTTAAACTTAAAAATTCTGTTTATAGTACTTTTACTAAACTTTTTTCGAACTATACCAGTGGTCTTAAAAATTTTTAAAGCTGTGCAAAGTAAATTACTGAAAAATTAATTGTACATAAAGACTGTGCAAAACATTTTCATAAGTATCTTAGTTTATATAAATGTTGTTATAACTGATAACTTATAGTTTAATGAACATTTTATAAAGTAAAAGAAAAAAAACTGTAATTTAAAAAAATGCTTTTTTACTTTAAAGTTTCTTTGCACAATAAAAGAATACTACAAGCAGTAAATGTAAAGTAAACATTGAAAAGGCTAAAATACACTAATGTACTTTTAATGAAGTGTAATTAAACTGTTTTCCACTATAAACTTTAATTTTCTTTGTAGAATTTTGAGTAAAAGTAATGTAGTGTACATGTCTAAATGTTTGATTGTTACAAATCTCATAATGTTATATTAAAGCTAAAGGTTAAATAAAGTAGTAAAATACATATAAAAGTAAATAAACTTGAAAATAAACATTAAATGTTATAAAATTACAAACTGATAAATTTTTGTTATCTGTGTACAAGAAATAAATTTAACTTACTTCATTATTTTCCTAATGTTACGAATACTTATGAATAAAAACAAATACTTTACTTTTAAACAAAAATCATTTTTTTTGTCAACTTTTTGTAACACTTATGTACACGTATAAATTTTTAATCGTTACTTTGCATCCAAAAATACTTTAAAAGATCCAAAAAACAAAGTTTTTTATTTTTAATAGACTTTGTCAACAGAGCACGGATCTTTACTCACGGGCTAATTTTAAAACAAGTTTCTTGAAAAAAATTATACCAACTATAAAACATTTGAAATGTAAATACGTTAAACACAAAAGGTTAGTTTTTGTAAAAAAAAACTCATTTTTTATTTTTGAATTTTTTCTTAATATGAAACTTTTAACAGAAAACACCTACGTTCTTTATCCTAAAATATACAATCATAAAAAACGATGAATAATAATAATCAAAATATAAGACTTAAAAGTGTGAATCTATAAAAAAATAAAATGCTAATATTCTGAAATATACTTATAAAATAAATAAAATTATTATTTTTTGAAAAAATAAAATAAATTTTATTCCATATAAAAGCTTATACTAAGAGCACTTCACTATCAATTAAAACGTAAATGCGTAAAAGTTTAGTTCTGAAAAAAATTTGTTGTTTATTATTTGATAAATTTAGAACATACTATTTTAAAATAAAACTTAATACTAAACGCTTTATAAGTCTAAAAATAAACGTAAGATTAATTGATTCTTAAACATTATATAAATAATCAAATTTTGAAACGTAAATGCGTCAAATAATAAAGGTTAACTTTAACAAAACCTTAATAAATCAAAAATTTGAATATACATTGAATTTATATTTTTCGTTATTTGATATTTTTGAATGAAGTTGAAATATGTTTATTTCTTTGAATTTTTTTATTTAGTTTAATTTAACGATTGTACTACACAAACTTATATAGTAGAAATATAAGATAATAATTTTTTGTGTTCGAGTTACTTTTAAAGAGTATGTTTCATATTTTGCATTAAATTTTTTGTTGCAATAAATCTAGATGTTTCAACTAACTTAAGATTTATAAAAATAACTGACATTTTATACCGAAAGAGTCGAAGGGTTGAAAGTTTTGCAAAGGTGATAAACTTAAACTGTGTTTAATAAATACTTAAAACCCTTGTTTTATGTCTACACAAATTATCAAAAACAGCAATCAATAAAAAACACTAAAATAAAGCAAAAAGTTATTAAAAACGGGTAATTGTGTTTTAAAATATATTTTCACACGTGTTTTATTGGTATGCACATCATTAAACTTTAATTTATTGTATGATATTCTTAAAGCACATGGTAAAACTCATTTCTTGACTTAAGAAATAAGTTTACAACATTAAAGTAATGTGAAAACGTTAAAGCATTTATATGTATTTTATATACTGTTTTAGTAATTTTTTTTTTCTTTATAAAATTTTAAAAATAAATTTAAATCGTGTCTAATTTTTTCTATTGAAACTGAGAAAGTAGATATAACTGAAAAAAGTATTAAAATAACTTTTTTAATTCAAATTAGATAACTTTATGTCTTAAAGTAGTAGCATTTCAAGCAATGAAGATTGTTTTATTATATTGAAATAATACTGTACTTAAACTATTTGTTTTAATCTGTAAAATCATGTAATTTTAGTATCAGAAACTTACATTTTTTTCTTTGCATCTAGCTCTAGTATGTTTTAAGTTTTATAATAGACATACAAAAGTTCATTAAAATTTTATTATAAATGTATTCATGAAATGTAATGATCTAAACTTATTCACGAAGAACTTTATCATAGATTGTTTTAAATTTTTAAGTAAAAATTCAAAAAAAAAAACCTTATTATTCTTCTATGTATTTTTATAACGAAAAACTACTAAAACACATGAGTTAAATGATCAAAATATCTATACAAAGCTCATTTTTTAGTTAAATTTATAATAATTAGCACATTTTATATATAAATGATTTTATTAGATAAGAATACTTAGAAATGCGCTCATCAATTTTAATTTCAAAAACTTTTATTATTTTTTGTTTTGTATAAAAATACATTAACCTTTAATTTTATACTTTTGTGTGATCTAACGTTTAACTTAAAATCAATTAAAATATTTATGTAAGTGAACTTAAACTTGGTATACTTAAAATGACAATTACACAACATTATTAACTTTTTAAGTTATAAATGTGAACTAGTTATTTTAAAACTTTGATTATATAAAATAAAGTAAATGAATCAAAGTTTTCTAACGCTGAGGTAAAGTTTTTAAGAACTGTCTTTTCCTGTTTTTCACGTTAAAATTTGTTTTAGTATTTTAACCACGCTTATTCTTAAGTACATATATAAAACACTTTTTTTTTAACGACTTAGTATAGTTTAACTTAACTCTACATGATCAACTTAAAATAATAACAAGTTTTAGAGTGAAAATCATTGTTTAGTTCAACTAGAAATACTTTAAATCAATTGTATTTTGTAGCGTAATTCTAGTTAAAAACTTTTAATTGTTTATTGACTCTTTTTACGTAGTAGTTAATTACGCTGTTGAAAAAAATGTTGATTCTTAATCAATTATAAAACTTTATTTATATCTACTAGACATCTAGCAAATGGTAATACTTGGTTCTTCTAATCTTGAAACGTTTATGCAACTTTACCGTGAACAGTTTACAAGGGTAGTATCGTCTCACTACTTGTTTTATTAAAATTTTATACCTTAATAAAAAATAATTTTCGAAAGTGTAAAATTTAATGATACTAGCTGTATAATTGTTACAATATACATTATCAATCTTTAAAGAATTGTACTTGTAAATATTTAAATGTTAACTTTAACAACATAGTTTTAATTTATTTTAAGTTATCCATACCAATAGTATTTTTCAATTTTCTAATTTATTTAGTTTTTTATTAAAAATTTACACATTACTATATTGACCCTAAATAAAAAATGGAAACCAACTTATTAAGAAAAGTATTAACTATATAAAATTTTGAAGTAAACATGGTATTGAGTATCAACGGTAAACATTTTGAAATTTCTTTAAATCAAGTTCTTCTATTGTTAAGTTAAAAAGATTTTCTTTTCAAATCAAAAATTCCAAAAAAAGCAATTACGTGGGTAAATTTAAATGACTAAAAATAATATTATCCATCCTTAAACGTAAATGCGTCAAATTTTAAAGGTTAATTTTATAAATAAGTCCTGAAACAAATTTTGTTATTTAGTACTGAGAAGTTTTAAAAATACCTTTTCAAAAATAGAACTTAATACATAACGCTTTAGAAGTCTTAAAATAGAAATAAAATTAGTTGGTTTGAAAACATTTTACTCATAATTAAAACTAAAAACGTAACTGCGTCTAAAAATAAAGGTTAACTTTAATAAAACGTAAATACCTTAAAATTTATGAGTAGCTTGAATTTATCTTTTGCCTTCAATAGTTATTATTTACATTCAAAAAAAGTTAATTAATCATTTTGTGTAAGTTATATTGTTACCTACCTTAAACACGCAGTAAAATTTGTATTTTGGCTTTTGCATACGTTTGCAGTAAATAACCTTTAAGAATAAAACTGTTTTAAACATCATAAATCTAAAGTAAAATTAGATATTAATTGTTTGCTTAACAGTAAACACATGCAGTTTCTTGATCTACGCTTTACTCAAAACAATAGTAAAATTAAAAAACAAGAACAAAGATTATTATTTAAAACTTATATATTAAAAAGTTTTAAATAAAAACTGAAAACAAAAGCAACTACAAAAAAGTTCAAAAAAATAACTTGAGTTTAATTGGCAAAAACAAACTCTTAATAAAAAGATAAAAACATAAATGAGTCAACAGTTATAGGCTAATACAAAAAGTATATTATTAAAATTGTTCATTAAATGTTATACATATTTCTAAAAGATCCTAAATCTTTATATATATTGTTTATTGATCGATAAGAATGCGATCAAAAAACTTGGTCTAAGGACCTGGTGTACCAAACAACCTTTAGGTTATCGAGTCGTACACCACATTTACATAATACTAAAATATTTTCGTTAAATAACCTAATAAAAAACTTTTAAACTACTGTTAGTATCTTAAATCGTAAATGCCTCGAAAATAAAGGCTAGTTTCAAAAATAATTCCGGTTATGATGATTTAGTTTTTAAAATCTAATTATTAACATATAACTTTATAAAATCATAACCTACAACAAAAGTAGATTAGCCAAATGATTAGAACAAAACACTAAGGCTTTCCGATCTCAATTGCAAATGAAATGTATTTCTTTACGTTTCTAACATGCTCAGTTTAAATATTTAATTGATTTAGTTTCAATTAAAGTTTTTGTTTAATTATGTACTGAAAAACTTGTTAAACTATTTTACATTGAAACAAAACTTGATGATTTTAGTAAGTATCTAGCGTATTGTCTGAAATTGTTTAGTAAATTAATCTATGAGAATTATTTTCATTGACAGAGAATTTGCTAGATATTATATTTTGCGAAGGTACAAACACATTGCCTTAATTTTACTTAGCTAGTATACATATTTTATGACTAATTTATCTATACAAAATCACAAAACTATTTAAGTTACGATTAAATAAACTTATAGATTTGTTTGACTATTACAGTTTAAGTTATTTTTAAATGAAGATTTGTATCGGTAACTTGTTTTATTTAGTTAAAATTAACTATAATAGACAATGAATTATTTAATACTAAATTAATAAGAACTCATATTTTCAGATTGAACTTTAGTGGTATAAAAATTATTCTAATACAATTCAGAAATTGTTTACTAAAATAATATAGTTTGTTTATAGAATTTTTATATTCAAGTTCATGATTTTTAAAAATATAATTTTACAGTCGTTATCTACAAAAGCACATGGTAAAACTTGTCTCTTGACTTTATTCTATAAACTTTACGCTACTTAACTTTGAATAATTTAAACACAATGTTAAGATAAAACTTATTAAATAATAAAAAAATCGTTACTAGAATACATTTCGTTACTTTAAAGTTATAATTTTTTTATCAACAGAAAATAATGTCGACAAAAACTAACATGACTTGTTAAGAACAAACATTTAATGTAATATAAATAATCTTGTTTACACGGTTAAGAAACCTTTTTATACACTATGATTCGAATTTGAAATTTTCAATCAATCTTACAACCCTCATATTAATCATAAACTTACAAAATGTGTTTTAGGTGTGCTTTTGTTTATGGTTATTCTTTCTCACTATTTTATAACAAGAGTTTTATATTTATGTTTTATAACACAAACTTTATATATTGTCTCTATAGTAACATCACTTATTTCTGTTAGTTTAAAGTTGTTAGTATAAGTGCTGAGTTTTAATTTAGTTAATTTTGTAACGAATTTTTATTGAAACTACAAACTGTATTTTATTTTAAAATAGTTATATTGATAACTTTATAAATACTAGAATAAGCTTATATCACAAAACTAGACCTGAATAGTGGTTTCTTTAAAGTAAATTTTGAAATTAAAGTAGCGTTGTTTAGTTTAACTATACTTCAGATTACTTATTAAGTTTAGTTAAAAGGTCGAAAATTTTAGTTTTATTAAACTAAAAAACGCAGCACTTTAGCATTAAGTATGTACTGTTCATTAAAATAAACAGTATCCTTTAAAACACAAGTGTGATTATTTTCGAGTATGTTTTTGATTAAAAAATTAAATACTTTTAAAATACATCTTTACATAGTTTTTTAACTTAAAGGATTTGTTTTTTTAAGGCATAAATTTTATCGCGAATTTGTAAAGAAAACTATATTTATAAACATTTGTAAACGAATTCTGGATGCAAAAGTATAAATTTAAACGTTATATTTTTTTAAACACAAAAGACGCCATTTATTGTTTATTTATACTATTTTTTTCTGTTCATGACTTAAACTTTTTGATTAAAGTGTATAAAACTACTTCTTTTTGTTTAAAGTCTCGACTTGACTTCGAAGAAAAAAAAACCAAACACGCTATTTTTAAATTTATTTTATGTTCTTTTCAAGTTTTGATTTTATTATTGACTTTATGTATGACTATTTTCAATCTTCTTAAAGCACGTGGTAAAACTCATTTCATGACTTTAGAAATCAGTTTACAACATTAAAGTTACGTGAAAAACGTTACAGCATTAATTTGCATTTTATATGCTTATTACTGAATTATTTTTCTTTATAAAATTTTTAAAATAAATTTAAATCATGTCTAGTTTTTTTTCTTTTTTGATGTTAGTAAAAAATAAAAAAGTAAACAATTATTACATATTTTAACTTTAATTAAAAAATTTTAAAAGTAAATTCAATTAAAAAAGGAATAAAAATAACTTGTTTTAATTAAAACTAGTTAACTTGATGTGTTAAAATAATAGCATTTTAAGCAATGAAGTTTACTTGATCATTTTGAAATAATACTGTACTTAAAATATTTATTTTAATCTATAAAATCGTGTGATTTTAATATTAAAAACTTACATTTTTTTCATTGCATCTAGCGCTAGTATGTTTTAAGTTTTATGATAAACTCATATATAAGATGTTCATTAAAAAATTTATTCTGAATGCATTCATGAAAGGTAATGGTCCAAATTTTTTCACCAAAAAACTTTATCATACACAACTTCAGATATTTTAGTAGAAATGTCAAAAAAAAAGAATATCAGTATTATTGTTCTAAATATTTTTATAACTAGAAACTAATAAAACACATGTGTAAAAAGAACTAAATAAACCTAATTTTTTAGTTTAATTAAAAATTACTTGCACATTTTATGTATAGTAAATTTAGTTAGACAAGTATATTTAGAGATGCACTTATCAATCTTAGTTTTAATAACTTTTGTAATTTATCGTTATATAAAAAATACATTAATCTGTAATTTTATGCTGTTGTGAACTAACCTTAAACTTAAAATCAATTAGAAAATTCGTTTAAGTGAACTTAAACTTGGTATACTTAAAATGACAATTACACAATAGTATTAACTTTTTAAGTTATAAATGTGAACTAGTTTTTTTAAAAACTTTAGTTTTATATAATAAAGTAAATAAATCAAAATTTATAACGCTGAGGTAAAGTTTTTAAGAACTGTCTTTTCCTGTTTTTCACTTCAAAATTTGTTTAAGTATTTTAACCACTTTTAATCTTAAGTACATATATAAAACACTCTTTTTTTAAGCTTTAGTATGGGTTAACTTAGTTCTACATGATCAACTTAAAATAATAACAAGTTTTTAGTGTAAAAATTATTGTTCAGTTCAACTAGAAACACTTTAAATCAATTGTAGTTTGTAGCGTAATTCTGGTTAAAAACTTTTAATTGTTTATTCACTCTTTTACGTAGTAGTTAATTTACGCTGTTGAAAAAAAATTTGATTCTTGATCAATTAAAAAAATTTATTTTTATCTACTAGACATCTAGCAAATGGTAAAACTTGGTTCTTCTAATCTTGAAACGTTTATGCAACTTTACCGTGAACAGTTTACAAGGGTAGTATCGTCTTACTACTTGTTTTCTTAAAGTTTTCTACTTTGATAAAAAGTAATTTTCGAAAACGTAAAATTTAATGATACTAGCTGTTTAATTGTTACAATATACATAATCAATCTTTAAATATTTGTACTTGTAGTTATACAAACGTTAACTTTAATAATATAGTTTTAATTTATTTTAAATTATACATATAAATAGTACTTGTCAATTTTCTTAAATTTAATTTTTTTTTTATACAAAACGTACCACATTACTTTATTTATCTTAAAAAAATTGAAATCAATTTATTAAGAAAACGTTTAACTATAAAAATTTTTGAAGTAAAAAATTCATATTAAGTATTTACGGTAAACATTTAGCAAGTTTCTTTAAAAACAAATTCTTCTATTGTCATTTAAGTTAAAAAGATTTTTTTTTTCAAATCAGAACTTACTAAAAAGGCAATTACATGCGTAACTTTAAATGACTAAAAATAATTCTATCCCTAATTTAACGTAAATGCGTCAATTTTTGAAGGTTAATTTTATAAATAAGTCCTGAAACAAATTTTGTTACTTATTACTTTACAAGTTTTGAAAATACCTTCTCAAAAATAGAACTTAAAACAAAACGCTTTATAAGTCTTAAAATAAACATAAGATTGATTGGTTTGAAAATATTTTACTCATAATTAAAACTAAAAACGTAACTGCGTCAAAAAATAAAGGTTAACTTTAATAAAACGTAAATAACTTAACATTTATGAATAAATTGAATTTATCTTTTGCCTTCAATGGTTATTATTTACTATCAACAAATAAGTTAATTAATCATTTTATGTAAGTTCTATTGTTACCTATCTTAAACACGCAGTAAAATTTGTATTTTGGATTTTGCATACGTTTGCAGTAAATAACCTTTAACAATAAAGCTGTTTTAAACATCATAAATCTAAAATGAAATGTGATAATAGTTATTTACTGAACAGTAAACACATGTAGTTTTTAATCCACGCTTTACTCAAAACAATAGTAAAATCAAAAAACATAAACAAATATTGTTTTATAAAACTTATAAATTAAAAAGTTCTAAAT
Organism: Thalia democratica; assembly: GCF_965202585.1. Lineage (NCBI taxonomy): Eukaryota > Metazoa > Chordata > Thaliacea > Salpida > Salpidae > Thalia > Thalia democratica. The sequence continues at coordinate 106,539,831 of NC_139165.1, forward strand.
CAAAAATGAAATTAAAAGCAACTACGAAAATAGTTTAAAAAGTTAACTTAAGATTAATTGGCAAAACAAATTCTTAAGAAAAATATAAAAGCATAAATGAGTAAACAGTTATCGGTTAATACAGAAAGTATAATATTTAAATTGTTCATTAAATTTTATAGATATTTTTAAAATAAATAAAATTTTTGTATGTATTGTTTATTGAACGATAAAAATGTGATCAAAAAACTTGGTCTAAGGACCCGGTGTACGAAAAAACCTTTCGGTTATCGAGTTGTACAACACATGTCGAAAAACTAAAATATTTTCGTCCAATAACCTATTAAGAAATTTTTAAACTATTATTAGTAATTTTAAACTAAATGCCTTAAAGATAAAGGCTAGTTTCAAAAGTAATTTCGGTGATGATTTAGTTTTTACTATTTAATTATTAACATGTAGCTTTATAAAATCATAACCTACAACAATAGCAGATGAGCAAAATAACTAGAATAAAACACCAAGGCTTGCCGATCTCAATTGCAAGTAAAATGTTTATTTTTTTCGTTTTTAACTAGCGTAGTTTAAATATTTTGTTGATTTTGTTCAAGCTAAAGTCATTGTTTATTTACTGAGAAATCTGTTACGAATATTTTACTTTGAAACAAAACTTGATGATTTTAGTAAGAATTAAACGCATTGCCTGAATTTGTTTAGTAAATTAAACTATGAGAACTATTTTACATTGACAAAGTTTTTGCTAGATATTATATTTTGCGAAGGTACAAACACATTGCCTTAATTAAAATTAACAATTTTACATAATTTATGACTAATTTATCTATACAAAATCACAAAACTATTTGAGTTAGGACTAAATAAACGTTTTTATTTGTTTGACTATTACAATTTAACTTATTTTTGAATTTCTTATATTATGAAATAAAGATTTGTGTTGGTATCTTGTTTTAGTTTAGTTAAAATTGACTAAATAACTATGAAAAATTTAAAAACTAGTTAAATCTTAACTCATATTTTTAGATTAAACTTTAGTGGTATAAAAAAAATCTAATACAATCGAGAAAGCGTTTACTAGAACTAAAAGAATTTATATATTGAGCTTTAGCAACAATTCTACTTTCAAGTTCATGATATTTTCAAATACAACTTTACAGTCGTTATCTACAAAAGCACATGGTAAAACTTGTCTCTTGACTTTATTGTATAAATTTTACGCTACTTAACTTTGAATAGTTGAAAGACGGTGTGGGATAAAACCTATAAAATAATAAAAAAATGTGTTACTAATTATATTTTGTTACTTAAAATTTATATTTTTTTTTATCAACAAAAGTTAACTTTAATAAAATAAATACAAAAACTAACATGTTTTGTTAAGAACAAACATTTAGTGTTTTATAAATCATCTAGTTAAGATGGTTAAGAAACCTTTTTATACACTAAGATTCGAATTTGAGATTTTCGATCAATCTTACAACCCTTATATTAGTCATAAACTTACAAAGTTTCTTTTAAGTTTGTTAAAATTTATAAATTTTTAATGTTTATTCTGTATCACTATTATAGTACACAAACTTTATTTTCATATGTCATAGCACAAAACTTATCTATTGACCCTATACTATCACCATCTATAACATCTCTGTAGTTTACTTCTTAGTAGTTTAAAGTTGTTAGTATAACAATTTAGTTTTATTGTAACTTTTATTAATATAAAATAGTTTTTGTTGAAGTTGCTTATTTTTTTTGAAATTTGCTATTTTGATAACTTTTTAAATGTGAAAACAAACTTATATCAACTAAACTAGACCTGAGTAATAATTTTTAAAATTATTTTTTTTTGTTAAAATAATATTGTTTAGGTAAATTAAAATTTGTAGTTATTATAAAGTTTAGTTAATAGGTGAAACAATTAAGTTGTACTAAGCTAAAAATAACTTCCTAAACATTAAGTTGATACTGTTTTGAAAAATTTCATTTAAAACATAAATGTAAGTATTTGAAAGTAAGTTGCCGAAAATAGTCTAAAATTTCTCCTAAGAGATATTTATCTAAATAGAATTGTTTTTTTTATTGTATAACATAGTTCTTAATTTGTAAAAAAAAAATTAGTTTTAAAAAAAACTATTTAGAAAGTCTAATAACAAAAAAAAAGATAGATTTTTTTGTATAACTTTTATAACTCAAGAGACGCCATTTATTGATAATGTTCATTAATTTTATGCTGTTCATGACTTAAATTATTTTTTTTAGTTTAAAACTTGACTTCGAGGTAATATGAAAACTAACACTCTTTTTTTATCTTTATTTGTTTTCAGGCTTTATTTTTGTTATTGCTTAAATATGAAAACGTATATTTCTATATAAAGGAGTTTTATAGTTTTTTTTTCTGCTGTGGTAGTTTTTATTTTTTTTTCTGTAGGAACAATAAGCTGCTTCAAAAAACTTAATAATTTTTACACCTCTTTTAAAGGTTTTTATCGTTTATAATATGACCTATTAGAATAAAAGTTAATGAAAGTTTTTTATTTTAAACATAATCAAGTAACAGATGACGCCATTTTAAACAAAATTGTATATATAAAAAAAATGACTAAAGTTTCAAAGTTTTTTATTTGTTTACTTTATATTATTTTAGTCGATTAAGTTTACTATAGTTTTGTTGAAGTAAGCATTTATAATGTAAGAATTAGTAGTAAAAAATATTTTATAGTCATTAGAAACAGTTTTTATTCTCGACACCGTTATAATTTAGTAATACTTAAATATCTCTATAATTTAATGCTCCTAACTAAATAAAATAATAACAAAAAATTATTGACTATAGTCTTTGTATTATAATGTGCTAATTAAGAACAAAACATAATTTCACTACATCAGTAGAAAACAGCACTATATTACTTGTGTTATTATTAAAATAGTTTTATATACATTGTTATTAACGTAAATCTTCCTGATTAAATTTGTTTTAACCAAGACAGAAACTTATTAATTTACGTAGTTACACAATCTCTCTATAACATTTTTAAATATTATTTTTGTATAAACATAAAATTTTTAATAACGTATTCAACACGTAAAAGTTGCTGATTTGAATTGTCATAATGCAGACCAAAGCTTATAACTTTACGTAGACTACATTTAAAACAAATGTGTTTAAAGAAAACAGGCGTTTATTATTAATTTAGGTTAAACTTTGTTATTCGTTGAAACTAAGTGCTTGCCCTTTTATTATTTTCTTGTTTTTATAGAAGCTATTTGTTAACCTGAACTACATTCTTCATTTACAGAATGCTTAATTTTAAGGCTAATCTCACGTTTTCGATAGAGAAAGACGTTGAAATGGAGATTAAGTTCCTTTAAACATTAAACACAATAGACCCTTAAACGTTTATACATATATATACATATAAATATTTATTTATTCATATATTATATACATATATATATATATTATTACGTAATACCTAATTTTGTATATTTTTATTGCTGTACTTACAAATTATTTTCTCATTGAATAAAACTTTGCTGAAGACGCGTATTAAACGCAGAAACAGCTGTCCTAAGAAAAAGTTTCTTTTATGTATTTTAGTTCTATAGCCATATATATACGTATATATATACAAATAAGTTTTCGTAGACGGCCTTTAAAACAAAAGTATTTAAAGATTATAGACGTATATAACCAGTTTAAGTCGTTTTTATTGTTCTGGCTTGACAAATGAGAAGGGCAAGACTTTATACTTTTACTTTAAGTGCACCTTAGAAATGTTAAGTAAAGCTTAACAATTTTCAACCGCTGAAATACTACGGGATACAAATAGAATTTCCTACGTTTATCGCAATGTCATTTTTAAACGTTTGTTTTTTAGATATTTGATATCTGTTGACATTTAAAGCAATTATTAGATGCGTCAACAATTGAAAGATAAATCATTTTGATTAATTTCAAATAATAAAAGGTAGTCAATATTTTTTTTAAATGTGTCTTTTAAAATATTTCCAACGCATGAGGAAGTGTTTTTGTATATAAATACTGCTAGCTGCTGAAATCAAACATAACCAATTAAGTGGGCTCAAAAGCAGTGTCATGCAGTGTTTAAAAGTAAGAGTATCGCTAAGCACAATTAGCTGTTTATAAAAGCAATGTTGTTTTTATTAGTTTATCGAAACTTAACTTTGTCAAATTTAATAACTTATAAAATTTATTTTTAATTTTATTTGTAGAAAATATATATTGAAGTACTAAGAGGTAAAGTAAAACAGATATTTCCAATTACTGTTTTATTTTAAGATCTTATGTGTATCTTAGATTTAAAATTAACTAAGTTTTTCAAAGTTTAAAAGTTAAAAAATTTTTTTTAACTTCGATGTGAACTGAGTCAGAAATTTTTTTACAAAATTTCAGTACATATTTTTTTAACAAGTAACAACTCAGTAAGCTGATCTTATCAGTTCTACTTCTGACCAGTTAAGCACATCGACAAGTTTAAAAGAAAGCGTTTGTTCTGGATTTTTTAAGGTTTTGTTCAGTAAAACTTTGAAATAATGCTAAAAATATGACATAAAGTTTTATACAGATACTTAAAATATTATAACTCAACCAACGATGATTAAGTTTATTGTAACGCTCCTACTACTGACTACTACAACTTTCTCATTCAAATTCAATGCTATGACTTACGAGTTGTTACTAAGAAGGTTTGACTATTTGACACAACACAACATACTGGAATACTGTCACTCATTTGAGACAATACCGCCAGCTGATAAGACAAAAGTGTCAATTGCTCCGTACACACATGTCAAATATCGTTGCTCGTAAGTTTATTGAATAATTTTTTACTTATTAAACGATGGTTTTGAACAGTGGTAGAGTTAAAATAAATTATTTTTAGTTCTTGTGATTTAAAATTTTTCAATTCAACAAATTTATTAAAATTTTTTCGGAAGTTTTAAGTATATAATATAGTTAACATGTGTTAGCTGAAAGAAAAAGATATTTATGAAAGGGATTCTGAAAAGTTTTTTTTTAATAAATTGTAAATTGCTGTAAATTAATTATTTTAAAAGGATGTGGTTGTCATAGATATATAAAAAAAGATATTTTTAAACAGACATATGCAACACAATCATCTTGATGTTATTTTTTGTGGATTTTACTGTTACGACCCGGTTTCTTGTGAAATATTGAAAGGTTACAAAAATGAACCTATCTACACTGGAGTTACTTACAAAGACAACAGTGGAAAAAATGTTCATTTTAGGTATTTCATTTTTTTAATATTGTATAATTTTTTTTTAATAAACTAAAAAATAAAAATAAACTGAGTACTAAATATAACTAAAATGTTCAAATTAGTACAAGTCTACAGTTTATACAGTATAATTCTTTACCTAACAATTTTAGTTTTATTATACTCATTTAATTAATTCCTACTAAACTTTATCCAGTAAAACAATTAAATACGGTCCTAAAGTATACATACTTAGTTAACTTTATTCGAACTGAAAAACTTTATTGAAAATTACTGAAAGTATTTCTGTATATTAGTTGACATTAAACAATATTCTTTCATTAATAAATAATTAGTTAGTGGTCGATGGACAACTTAAATGTTATTTTTCAACTTCGTATTTAGCAACTAACGCTACATATATTAGATATCAAATAATAGTTTTATACGTTTTATAAGATTAAATTAATGAAAAAACAATATCATCTCAGATATGCCTCGGCCTGTCATTGCGTGACTACTACGGTTAAAAAACCGAAAGCGAAAACAAAAGAAGTTTGCACTGCAGTTAGAAAAAGACAACAGAGAAAATACGGATATTTCTAAGCCTTTTGTGACGTCATATGTATATACTTATGACGTCATATTATCCGAACATGATTATTTTGTAACGAAAAATGTATTCGTTACAATTTTCTTTTGACGTATTTAAACTGATTTTACAAAATCGATTTAAAACATTTAAAGTAACATATTTTCTATTTAACGTATATTTAATCTATTTATAATCCTTGCCTGTTTTAGCTTTGTGGAAATAATCGCCAAATTGTTGTTTCTTACTGGTTTGAACTGTTATAATAAATAAAAAAACAACTTTTCACTTTTGTTAATATAGTTTAAAACATGAATGATTTGAAAACAAACAACGTAGTATTACAAATACTACAAACCTTAAAAACCTATCTTATAAATTAATCTTGTATATTTGTTATAAAACAAGCAAATAATTAATTCTAGAAGTATCAATTAAAATTATTACAATTATATCTAGATACAACTTTTTTTTATTAAAAAATTGTAATAAAATTAATGTTTTTAAGTGCTTAGAACTAATGAAAACGAAACTGTAATTATAGTTTGATTTAATTATTAAGGAGTTGTAAAGTTTAAAGAATACTAAAAAGTATATTTTATGTTAATTATTCTACCAAGGTAGTATAAGTTTTAATCTTGAGATAAAGTTTTCCCATGCAGTTAAGATGAATAATAAAAAAGTATTTCTGAATAAATATGAACATTTTATATACGTTTAATATTTTTAAAACATTAGAATTAAAAGCAGTTTTAAATTAAAATATTAGTATATTGATTTTAAATCTAATGTATATTTCTAATATAAAAACATTGTCAAATCTATAAAACTTTATTCAAATGATATGTGTTTATTTTTTACTACATACTATTGTATAGCTAGATTATATATATGTATATTTGTATTATAAAACTAAAAATAACAATAATTATTATAAATAATATTTAGTTTATCTTCAACAAATCAACAAAAGTAAAAAAAAAGCTAAACGAATTTACGTAAAAGCCGTAAGTTTTAATTACCTTTAAGAACATAAATAACTAAATTCAAAAACTAAAATACCCCTAAAAATGTTATAAGTTTTATTTTAGAATAAGATATTAGAAATTTTTCTGTAAAAGTTGACTTAACTAGTAAATACGTAACAAAAAAAAAAGATTTTTTTTAGTTTAGTTTATTAATGCGACAATACTCTACTTTAATCTTTTAAAGTTCTAAAAATAAAAAATAAACTCTTAACTTATCACAATAGTGCTTAAATATTTTTCAATTTTACTTTCACCGTTTTAATGCTAAAAAGCATTTATCTCAAGTCTAGTTTTTATTTTTTACATGAAGTAATTTATTTAAAAAAAAATGAACGCTTTAAATGTTAAAAAATGCGTAAAGTTTCGTTATTATTAAGTTATTGTAGTATTAAGTTAGCCTATTTTTAATTGATGTTAAAATAACTGTTCTTCCTAACTGATTGACAAAAAAAAATCAATTTTTTAAATCGTATTTCTAAGCTTGTTTTGATATGTTCTTAATAACTTAAATTTTTAGATTAAATTTTTCAAAAATTATTTAACTCTTATAAATAAAAAAAAAGCTAAATTGCTTTGTAATTTTTTATTATAAGTATACTCAAAATAAGTTCCCTTACATAAATATTGTAATTAATTTAAAGTTAAAGGTCAAATCAAGCAGCAGTATAAAATTAAAGGTTAACCTACCTTTTATGTAACAATAAATGACAAAAGTTGGTGAAATAAAATATGATCAGTTTAGTTATAAGTATACTTGTCTAACAACTTTATTATACATAATATATATTATTTTTAATTAATTTTACTAAAAAATAAGCCTTTTATAAATATTGTGTTTGAATAGTTAATAGTTCTAAATATTTATATGAACAACAGATGGTGTGATGAACCAAAAAAGTAATTTCTAGTAAAAAATTTACGAGATTTTAGAGATCAAATATATTGTTTAAAACAATTTTATTTTAATCAAAATAATCATAATAGAAATTATTGTTTTTTTTTAAGAAACTAAATACTACCCTTTGTGAAAAGTAAAATCAAAATGGTGTATTAAACTTAAAAAATACGAGTTTTTAAAATATTACTATTTTGTCATAAACAGTTAACTGAATTAATTAAAAATAGCTAAATTTAAATTGATCTAGAATTTTAATTTTAAATAAAAATTAAAGTATAAGTTAAGTTATTTTACTGATAAAGTTTGATTGTTGAAATAAAAAAACAGTTTACAAAAGAGTATATAGAACAAAAATCAATTTATTAAAGTTTTTTCACAACAATAAAGCGTTGGAGACGCATTTCTGTAGTCAAGAAATTAGTTTTTCCACGTGACTAATGTTTCAACACGTGCATCACAATAAAACACGTGTAAATTAAACACAATAATTCATTTCAAATAAAGTTTCCTTAAATTTAGTGTTTGATAATTTATGGAGAGATAAATCTCTGTGGACATAAACAAAACGTTTTTTTGTCATAGTTTTTAATGATAATGAGATAAGTTTAACAAGTTTGCAAAACAACGTAATGTTCGATTTTGTAAAGTATTTTAGTAAAAGTATCAGTTATTTTAATTTATCTTTAGTTAGATTCTAAATTTTTCAAATTTTAAAATTAGTACACAGTACTAAAGTTATTGTATAAAGTTAACTAAAACACAATAAATTATTATCTTAAATTTTTATGAAAGTGTTTTACTACATAAGTCTGTGTAGTAAAATCATTAAATTGAACCAATATTATTAAAATTTTCATATAAGCATATTTCAATTCGATTTAAAAATATTTAATGAAGGCAAACGTATATTTAATGAGCACATTAATTTTAGTTTATTTACGTTTTATTGAAGTTAACTTTTATTACTTGACGCATTTACGTTTCAAGTTCTAAAAATGAACAAAAGCTTATTAAATCAATTAATCTCATTTTTATTTTTAGAGTTTTAAAGCGGTTTGTATTAAGTTCTGATTTTGACAAATTATTTTTAAAATTTATTATGTAATAGATAAAAAATAGTTTCAGAACTAATTTTTAGAACTAACCTTTAAAATTTGACGCAAAGATGTTTTAATTTATAACTATAGAAAGTGTTACTTTCATTGATTTAATTGAAATTTTATCTTATTATAAGCTTATTTTAGAACGGAAGTGCTTTTGTACTAAATTTTAATTTAGTAAAAAAAAATTACTTCAAATAACAATAACATAATTAATTTTTAAATGCATCTTTAATAACAATTTAATTTTACTTAACTTTTTTTTTGCATTTATTTGAGAATATGCTATGCATTTTATATTTTTTGTTTTTTTTTTTTTTGAAATATCTTGAAGTTAAATTTAGTTTCTTGTTGTTATTGTTTGTTGTCTACTTACAATAACATTCTCTTAGATACTTTTTAATAGAAGTTTATTTCAAGTAGAAAACACTACTTATAGAAAAATAAAATGATTGCTTGATTAAGGCTAATTCTGCTGTTAGCATTTAAAAATGATAATATAAACAACCACATAAAACAATTTAATAAAAAAGTAGGATTTTTCAAAGTCAAATAGTATTGAAATTAAAAACACAAAAAAGAGAAAAATAGTAGTAATTGTTTTAGTATATTAAAACAGAAATTTGATAAACAATTATCAGTTAAACTTTCAACTTAAGAATATATTTTAATACTATAATATGCCTTATACTATGTATTTAAACGTTTTTGTTAAAAATACAAAGTGCAGACGAAGTAAATAGACTTTAAGATTAATATTAATAACAAGTTGAATAAAATAAAGTATGAATATAAGTTGCAAATGCATATGATGATAAAAATAAATATTCTTAGTTAAGATAACAATTTAAGGACCTTTAATGTTTTGTTTACGTATAAATTTATTTCGATACATACGCTTATAAAATTAATTAACCAAGTTTCTATACACAAACTATGAATAGAATTTTCTTAACTCAATTAAAAAAAGTTTATAAAAAAACCTATAGCGAAAAAATTTATCTTAAAACAATTATGTCTATTTTCAAGTTTATGGCTTGACATTATTACATTTTCATTTTTTTAACCATCTTATTTGTTTTATTTTTAAATCTTAATTGAATAAGCATTAACAAAAAAGAAAACGTATTTTTAAGTTTTCGTTTGTTTCAAACACATTTTTTTACAGAGTTCATTGCAAAACGCACTGTAAAAACTTGTGTCTCGATCATAATATATATATTTGCGTTTTTTAAATTGAACGGTAAAACTTAACTGATCGTCGTAAACTTAACTTAAATAGTTTGTATGATTTCATATAAACTTTTTAAATGTATGTGTTTCTATCATTAAAATGGACATTTTTTGTGTAAATGTATGATAATAAACAGTTTAAGAACGCTTGTGGTAATGATATATGATAGTTACACAAACTAGTATCTGAAAACAAGTTATGTTTTTTGATTCAATTAATAAGTAAAATATATTTTAGTTTTTATATTTAGCCAAATTGGCTTTGCTAATTGCATTTTACCTGTTTTGCATTAAAGATTTGTTTTAGATTTTTATGATACACTACATATAGAACATCAAATATAGGTTAAGTTATTAAACTTTTGTTAGTTTAGTCCGTAAAAGAATTTTGAAGTTTTCTCAAAAATCAAAACTAGCATAAGAAGTGAAAGCAGAGTATAGCAAAAAGGGCGATTATTTTCATTCATTTTTAGTAAATCTGGGCAGCAAATTAATAGACGGCAACAACTAACTTGCACTTAATATTTTTCAGTTTGTAATAAAATAAAGCGATCTATTTATAAATTAAAAAAAGGTAAAAATTAGTTTAATATGAAAAGTTTAAAATTAAAAGCTTGTATTTCGAAAATATTGCTCGAAAAAATAATTAACGGAAACTATTTGGTTAATATTTGCGTAAATACAATTAAAACAAAGTTTTAAATCTCTTAAAACTAATAGTTAGTTAAAAAACACTTTATTATATTAAACAGAACTAACTATCTTTAAAAAAATAAATTATTAAACCGGTCGAAAAAGTTTTTGATTAAAGTGGGGTAAACTTTGTACAAAAAAGTCAAGAGGCAAGTTTTACCATGCGCTTTTGTAGATAACAATAATGCATGTGTAACATGATACTAAAATAATATAATAGTCAAAAAACTTTAGTAATATAATATATTAAGTTATAATTCTTGTTATTTAAAAAATCGCTTTCTGATTGTATATGAAGTTGTTTTCATATCTCTACAGTTTAAACGTAAAGGATACGTTCACGTATAAAACGTGTGTAATGTGATATAAGAAACAACAAGAACTTAAAATGCGAATTTAGTATTAACTTAACATATTTTTAACCGGTCTTGTTAAGAATTGACAAAATAACTATACTTTGAAATTTATATTAATTTAATGCAAACCACTAGACAACAAAACAGTTTAGCAATAAAAAGTAACTTTTCATGTAAAAATTAAACAGGCAATGGGTTAGATATAAATAAATGTAGCAAAAACTCTAATAAAGTTAAAACTAAAAGTGATAAATAGTTTAAATAATAGTAAAGAAAAATCATTTAGATTTCTAATCGATAAACAACAAGAGTTTTAAAATATTATTAGGAATAATTCTGAATAAAATATTTCTGTAACAGTCATGTTCTTTTGACGATTAAAAATCGCATCATATGACGTCACATTAAATTACACCTTTAGAAATATCTATTCATTCTTTTCCGTCTTTTTCTGACTGCAGTGCAAACTTCTTTTGATTTTGCTTTCGGTTTTTTAATTGTAGAAGTTACACAGCGACAACCCGATGAGTATCTGTTATAAAATATTTTATTAGAATAAACTGCAACAACCATCAAACTTTCATATATAACAATGACGGGGGTGTGTGTGAAATTAAATCTTGCTACTTTACCCATTAAAATAATCTTGAACATAAAAAAATAATACGAAAAACCTATTGCTTAGTAAGAAAACGATAAATAAATTAAAATATCAAAAAGACTAATAAGTTGGATAAAAGACAATTTGGCTATTCAAGAATCAATTAAAGAAAATTACATACTAAATTTCCTTTTAAAAAAATAGACTAGTAACAAAAAAGTCATTAAACGAACTTATCACGACAAAACTTAACTCTAAATACGTGCGAATGTTTTTGTAAATTTTTAATTAAAACTATAAAAAATTACCTGAAATGGACGTCTTTTCCACTGTTGTCTTTGTAGGTGACTCCAGTGTAAACAGGTTCATTTGTGTAACCTTTTAATATTTCACAAGTAACTGGATTGTAACAATACATTCCGCAAAATATAACGTCAAGATGATTGTGTTGCATATGTCTGTATAGAAAATAGTTTATTAAAAACTAAAAACTATATTTTCATACTTTATTATTGTTCTTATCTACGTTATTATATATTTTATTACCTATTTAAAAGTTGCTTTAGAAAACACTCTAACTTTCGTCTCTTAGCTTTTATTTTTAAAAAAACTTAAATTATAAAGCAGTGAATTATTTAAAATTTTTATGATTTAGTTTTCTTTAAAATTAAATATAAGAAGAAATTGACATATAATTTAACTTTATCTTAAAACAAATATAACTGATAGACTAACGAGCAACGATATTTGACATGTGTGAACGGAGCTAGGTACATTTTTGTCTCATCAGCTGGCGGTATTGTCTCATAAGAGTGACAATATTCCAGTATGTTGTGTTGTGTCAAATAGTTAAATCTTTTCAGTAACAATTCGTATGTCTTTTTGTCGAATTTGAACGCAAAAAATGTAGTAGTCAGCAGTAGGAGCGAAAAAATAAACTTAATCATCGTTGGTTGAGTTATAATAATTCAAGTATCTGTATCAATATGTAAATTTCTATACATAATTTTAAGTTTTATTATATTCAATTTTGAATCAGCAATAAATGAAAGTTTCTTTTAAACATGTTTATGCTGGTTATAAGTTAAAGAAGAATTCTTTTTAGCTTTAATACACAAGTTGGTCATATATTTTGACAAAACTACAATTTATATTCAATAGCAAACAAGAATAACTTAATAGATATTAAAACAAAAGTAAAAGCGCAAGAAAAACGATTTAGTCTAACTGTTTAAATCTTCAAACATTACTATGTATAAGACTTGTTAAAATATTCTATAATATTTTTTGCAAACTTTAATTTTTTAAAAGTTAAACTTTTTTGATTTTTCACAAACCGATGTTTCCTCTTATATACTATTTTTAGAAACTCTTTTTTCTTTTTGTGGAAAAAAAAACAGGTTTTAACAAAAACGCTGTAAATTCTTTTAGAATTCATCAAAATAATTTGTTGGTCAAGTGGTGACACATCTATTATACTTTCAAAAGGTCATTTAATATCATACGTTAATTCAACGTAAATATTTGAAATTTATCGAAAAACACGAGAGGAAAACTATTTATAGCTTTAAATTTACGCATTCTAAATATAAAATTTTGTTCAGATGAACGAAGAGCATCATATATGTCAGAAAAAAATAAAAGAAAAGCGTTGAGTTTCATGTTTTGCAATCATTTAAAGATAAAAATACTTAGAGATTAAAATGGTATTGTACGTCTATAATCCTTAATCATCTTTGTATTATAGGCTGTCTACGTAAACTTGTTTATTTACAAAAATGTATGTATATATAAACCTTTAAGAGTTTGTTGTGTTAAAGGTTAATAGGAACTTAGTATCTAACTCATGTAATTATTTTTTTCTAATCAAACTTGGAGAATATAAATTTATACGTAAATTTTTGTTATTTTAGAAACTTTATAACAATAGACTTGAACAAAGTTTTTTGTTGTTTAAAAATAACATTCACTTACATGAAGTTTAAAATAAATATTAGCTTACGTATATGTTATATTTTGATACTTGAAAAGTTTAAAAAATGATCAATGAAAACTACTTTTTAATGCGTAGTTTTCAATTTTGTATAACACTAGTGTACTTGTTTTTTTTTTATGAACTATAAAATAATTAAAAACAAACCATTTAAACTAACTACACTGACAATAAAAGTTTTAAATTTTGAAATTGAATATTATGGAACAAAGAAATTATATGAATTTAAAGTAGAACTGCTAAAAATTGTCTTCAACTGTAAAGACTATAATTAGATTTTATAACCAATATTTAAAGACAAACAACTGGTCATGAATTTTTTTTAAAGTTTTTCTTTAATTTGATAAGACTAAATTTTAGCTTACCTAAGTAAACTTGTTAAAAAAATTAATGTTTGATATATATTGTGTTTAACATTAATAAAATGAAAAAGCACTAAGAACAAATATTTTTGATATTATTAAATATCATTTTCGGAAATGTTTTTATTAAAATCAACTAATTCGATTAATAGTTCTTATTTTTAAGTTTATTCAAGCTTATATTTTGTTTACGTTTGTATTCGGTATCAATATTATTGTCTTCCAAGATTCTTTAAGATTTTATTTAAATTGTTCTTTTAAGTAACTTTTTTTCTATAAATAGAGCTATTGTTTTCATTTATTTACAATTATTCCTTTATTAAGTTTACAGTTTTTTATGTGTAACACACTTATTTGTTAAATATTTCTAAAAATAGTAAACTTAATTTTTCTTTTGATTTTCTATTTATTAAAACTATACAAGAAAAACAGACACGATTTTACAAATAAATATCAGACTTTGTTGGAATTTTCGGAATAAACTTTTTCATTTTTTGTTCGTATACTTTAGACCCAAAACACTTTAAAACATTTTTGAAGTCGTTTATGTTTAAGTAAACAATATAGTAATTTTTATGTGTATAAAAAATTTATAGACAAATGTTTGTTTTATCAATTGAAGAAAAGGGCTTAAATACATTTTTATCATGACTTAAAATAAATTACTTCAAAAAATAAAAACGGGAATTTTTAGTTTACATATTTTTTTAGTTTTATGAAACACAGCAATATTCATATTTAATATTTGTTTATAATATATATGAAACTTTATTCATATTTATTATCTTATGTAAGAAAATCTTACTATCAATAACATAGATAAAAAATTAAATAATAATTTTTTTTTTAATTTTATGTTGTAAAAGAATAAAAAAGCAAGTTAAAGTACAATAACCTAATTATTTGGTACTTAAGAATTTTTAGTCTTTCATTACCTAAATAAGCCTAATATATGTTTGTTTTCAATAATCGATTCTATATTTATGTTTTAAACATAGATTATTAAATGTTGATTGTCAGCTTGAATATTTTAGTTTGTAAAAATGTTAGTTTTATCTAAAATTAAAACTTTAGCTATAATGTCGTATTTACTTTTATTATGATGTTTCTAAAATTTGGTTGTTATTTTTAAAAACACTTAGTAATATTTGCTTCTTATTTTTCTCATAAAATTTTTACGTTACTCAATTCAAACTAGTTAAAAATTTTTGCTTAGGTGTTTTTAGTTATAAAGACAAGTTTTGTTTGTTGGCATAGAATAAAAACATTTTAAAACTTTATTTTTCCTTAAGTAAAAATCGGTTTTCTTTAAACACTACGGTAGAAACAAATTAAATGTAATGTAATCCTTTTAATTGGTTCTGTTTTACTTTTAGAATACTTTTTGAAGAGTTTAAAATGACCTAATTAAAAAAAAACTCATAAAAAATGTTAAAAAACAAACCAGAAAGTTCTTGCAGATACGATATTGTCATTAAAAACTACTAAATACAAGTAAACTAATAGCTTTAGGTGACACTTGACTTTTGAGTATTCTATTATTTTTAACTTTTCTAAATAAGTAATTATCAATAATTAAGTTTGTAACTTTCACCGTTTTAATTTATATTTGCTTTAGTTATGTTAAAAATAAGTGTATACAATATATAACACATACATAATTAACTTTAAATGTGTAGCTTACTATATAAATTATAAACTTAAAAAGATTTAAGGGCTGTTTTAAATCAAGTTTTTATAAGCAGTATAAACTTTATATTTTATTTATTGGAAAAGAATAAAATTTTACATAGATATTTATGCAAATGTTTACTTATAAATTTCTACGAAGTCTCCAAATTTGCTGAAAAAATGTTACATGAGTTGGAGATTAAGTTCCTTTTATCCTTTAACACAAAGATCTTTAAACGTTTATGTATATGTACGTATATATATAAAAAAGTTTTAGTAGACATCCTTTAAAACAAAGGTGATTAAAAATTATAGACGTAAATTACCATTTTAAGTAGTTTTTTTTCTTTAAATAATTGTGAAAGATGAAACTCAACGCTTTTATTTTTATTCTTTTATGACTTATATGATGCTTTACATTCATCTAAACTACATTTTTATGTTTACAATGCGTAAAACAAAGATATAAATAGCTTTCCCACGTTTATTGCAATAAATTTATAAAATATTTACGTTGAATTTACGTATGATATTAAGTAACCTTTGAACAATAAATAGATATTTCACTACTTGACCAATAAATTAATTTGATGAATTATAAAAGAATTTACAGCAGTTTTGTTATAACCTGCTTCTTTCTATAAAAAGAAAAAAGAACTTCCTAAAAAATAGTATATAAACAGGTACATCGGTTTGTAAAACATCAAAAAAGTTTAAATTTTAAACAACAAATGTTTGTAAAAAAATTTGGAAAATATTATGACAAGTCTTATATATAGCAATGTTTGAAGATTCAAACAGCTAGAAATTCAATTGTTTTTGTTGCGTTTTTACTTTTGTTTTAATATCTGTTCATTTATTCTTGTTTGATATTGAGTATCATTTGTAGTTTTGCTAAATTATAATATCAACTTGTGTACATAGGCTAAAAGAAGTTTTTTTCTATAATATTAACCAACATAAACAAGTTAAAAAGAAGCTTTAACTTTTTTCTCATTTAAAACTGTAGCTAGTAATATGTTAAAATAATTTAAAAAATTTAAAACAGATATTGATATAATTATTAAATTATTACAACTCAACCATCAATCAACCATGATAAAGTTTATTTTGCCGCTTCTACTACTGACTACAACAATTTTTGCGTTCAAATTCGACAAAAAGACATATGAATTGTTACTGAAAAGATTTAATTATTTGACACAACACAACATACTGGAATATTGTCACTCGTATGAGACAATACCGCCAGCTGATGAGACAAAATTGTACCTGGCTCCGTTCACACATGTCAAATATCGTTGCTCGTTAGTTTATCGATTAAAATTTGTTTTAATTATTAAAAATTTCAATTTATATATAAATTCTACTTATATTTGATTTTAAAGAAAACTAATTCATAAAACTTTTAAATTATCTATAACTTTATAGTTTGAGTTTTTTAAAACAAAAGGTAATAGACGAAAGTTAAAGTTTTTTCTAAAACAAATTTAAAATAGATTATAAAATATATAATAACGTAGATAAGCATATTAAATAAATCTTAAAATATAATTTTTAGCTTTTATTAAAACGTTTTTTAAACAGACACATGCAACACAATCACCTTGATGTTATATTTTGCGGAATGTATTGTTACAATCCAGTTACTTGTGAAATATTAAAAGGTTACACAAATGAACCTGTTTATACTGGAGTCACGTACAAAGACAACAGTGGAAAAGACGTCCATTTTAGGTAATTTATTTATAATTCAAAATAAAAATGTCCATTCCATATAACTTAGTAATAAATAATAAAAGCATTATATCTATTTATAAACCTTTGTTTTTATTTGTAAAAATATGTTTTTATTAAATAAAAAAAACAATATCACAGATATCCCTCGGCTTGTCGCTGTGTAACTTCAACAATTAAAAAACCGAAAGCAAAATCAAAAGAAGTTTGCACTGCAGTTAGAAAAAGACAGCAGAGAATGAATAGATATTTCTGAAGAAATTGTAATTTATTGTGACGTCATATAATGCGATTTTTAATAGTCAAAAGAACATGACTGTTACGTCTACTTTTTTTTAAATTCATTCAGAATTGTTTCCAAAAAATATTCAAAATGTTTTATTTGTAAACCTATTTATAACTAAGCTTAAGATTGTTTTAAACGATTGTTTAAACTATTAATATATTTCCCATTGCCTGTTTAAAATTTATGAGAGTTTTTGCTACATTAATTTTTTGTAAATTTTAGTTGTCAAATTTCCATGATGGTTACGTCACATAAGTTTAATTCTATAGTATAGTTATTTTTGTTTTTCAGACTTTTCGCTTCCAAATATAAAAACTGTCTGAATTTTTAAAATCGACTTGATATCATGTAAATTTTTAATTTATTTAATGTATTTATATCTTACACATTGCCTGTCTAAGTTTTATGCCTAACTGTTATGTTTTGTTATTGTATGCACTGTCGTTTGAATTAAATATATATGAGTATTAAAACTCAGTTGTTTTATAAATTCCTAACAAAGACCGGTGGAAAAATATGTTAAACTAATGCAATAAAATGATTTTTTTTTCTTTTTATAATACCATGTTAAAGCTTTATAAGCGGTATTATAAAAAATAATAATATAAAATTATAAGACATAATACTTTATCATTATCTACAAAACACCTGCTAAAACTCATATCTTCAATTTTTTATATAAATTTACCCGACTTTACTTTGAATAGTTCAAATATTTTTTAAACTGATTTATAGTTTAAATTTCTAAAGATTATCAGTTCTCTTTAAAATAATAAAAAAAATTTCAAACATGTTACTAAATTAGATTGAGAAAGACAATAACTTAAATCAACGATTTCCAAACTCATTTATATGATTTTGCTTGTTTTAAATAAAGTTAACAACGTTATCGCTCTACTTTTTTAAAATCCAAGAATATTTAAAGCAAGCTAGTTCTGGCTGCCTGACAAATTTTTGCCTCAGACAAAAAATAGATAAAAATTAAACTAAAAATAGAAACGGATAAAAGAACCGTTCCGTTTGGTAAACTGTGCTTTAACAACTTATAGTAGTTTTAATTTTTGAGTGAATTTCTAAAACTATTATACAGACGTAACTTAACCAAACGAATAAGTTTATAATTTAGGTAAGAAAAAATAAACAATGTAACGTTTTTAAATAATATAAATTACACGTAGGACTGTTAACACTTCGATATAAATCCAAAAATGTATATAAAATTTTGTTTTAACTTACAACTAGCTAAGTTAGGTAAATCAAAAACTAAAAAACCAAACGATAAAAATATTTTATTTTAATGTTCTTACGTTTATTCTAAAAGTTTTTTTTTTTTTATTTGAATGCATCGTTACAACCAACTAGTTCTATAATTTATAAGACTACAAAATATTATAATCAATATAAATTGAAAAAAAAAAGTTTTAATATATATAAAGTACAAGAAAGCTATTTAAATAAAAATTAATGAAGTTTAGATACTTTGAATATAGTTTTAAATTTGTCAAAACCCATCAAATGCGGACAAGTTTACATTGTTTATGCAATCTCATTCAAACTAAAACTACAACTTAATATTGTTGTGTTACATATAACTAATCGCTGTCAAAGCACATGGTAAAACTTGAGTTTCGACCGTGGTTGATAAGTTTTATTCTGCATTTATTTTAATTGCAGCACAAAAGCTTTCTTAAAACGACAACTCAAAAAATTCGTAAAGTTTTTTATTTAACGAAAACACTGTTTAATTTGACCATTCACTTTATGAAAACTTGATCATAAAGAAACGCATTTACACATCAGAATAAAGTTCCTTTTTTTTTAATAATTCAGTTTTTAGAAAATGCTTAAGATACTTCAATATATAATATTTAGTTTGTGAAAGTGTGGTCATTTTAAGTTAAGGTTGTAGCTAAATCATTTTAGAAAAAATCGATATTTTATATTTGTCAAAGCTCATACTAAAGCTTAAGTCTTGACCAAATTTCGTAGCTTATATGCGAGTTGTCTTTTGTCGGTTTGTAACGGCTTAAACATTTACTTCAAATATAATTACACTTTTAAATCATTTTTATAATGTCATAAACTAGTTTTTGTTAAACAGATACACTATTCGATCTAAACATCGTCAGTATCAAAACTTTTTTTAAGTTACATAAAAACTTAAAAAACATTAAGAAAAATTTCTAAACTAGCATAGGTAGCTAAAGTAGAAGTGATGTTGCTATTATTTATCCATTTTTAGTTTAAGGTAATAAATAGTTAGGCGGCAACACTTACACGCATTAAATGTTCTTGGGTTTGTATAATGCAATAATAAGAGAGCAATAATGTTGTTTATTTTATTGAAGTCAAGCAAGATTATATAAATGCGTTTGGCAATTGTCGATTCAAAAGTTTGCATTTCGTAATTTATGGTTTAAAAAATTATTTATAGAAAATATTTCGTAAGGATTTAAGTACATGCAATTAATATTAATTTAAAATCAAATCTTTTTAAAATAACTAGTTTTAATCTTTATGATGTATTAAACACAAATAACTATCTTTGAAAAATTTAATCTCAAATCAGTAATTTAAACAATTTAAAGCAGCAGGTGGGTCTTGGGGGCCGTTAAAGAAATTTAAGGGTCCAAAGAAAGTGTCATGAGGTTATAATTAAAAACGTATACTATATATACTAGAGTTGATGAGGAAGAGCGAAAAATAAAAAAAGGTGTTAAGCTGTCTTAACGGTAGTTTTTGCAGAATTCTTGTTGCAGGAAGCCAAAGCTTTTTTTTTTCTTTAGAGGGTGCCTTTAGAGAAAATGTTTGAAAAATCCTGGTTCAAAGTAAAGTTATGTTTTACTATAAAGTCAAGATATAAGTTTTACCATGTGCTTTTGTAGATAACAAAAAACTTGTGTGTTTTAAAAAAATATATAACTTTTGAAATACCTACCGTTGCACTAGTTCAATTTATTTTGCTGATTATTGTATCTATAAATTAACTGAGTTTTACAATTTATTTTTACTGAATTCAGTTAATAGTCGAACAAGAAGACAACAAAACAATTTTACAATTTTTCATGTACATTTTAAACAGGCGTTTGGCAAAACACAATTAGATAAACAAAATAAAAATCTAAATGCAGATTTTTCGAACCAAATAAAAGTTTAAAAGTTTTTGAATATTTTAAAGAAAAAATCCAAAAAAAAAACAAAAAATGTATGACGTTACAGCCATGTTCTTGTAACGATCATTAATCGCATCATATGACGTCACAATAAGTTACTACGTCCTTAAAAATATCTATTCATTCTTTTCCGTCTTTTTCTAACTGCAGTGCAAACTTCTTTTGATTTTGCTTTTGGTTTTTTAATTTATAAGTTACACAGCGACAACCCGATGGGTATCTGTTATAAGTTGTTTCAATAAATAAAATATATATTGAAATAAACTGCAACAACCAACCAAATTTTCATATATAACAATGGCTGTTTCACATTTTATTTGTTAAACTGAGTTTTAACATATAAAACTTAAATAACTGATGAGTAGATTATCTCGTTTGTTTTTTTATAAGTTAAAATAGTAATATAATGTAACTGTTTATAAAGCATCAACGTCATTTAAGCTTTTGAAATTGGTTTTTATTAATTTAAAAACTTATCTAAGTTACAGAATAAATATTTTTTTCTTATATGATAAATTTTTATTGTAAAATTATTAACATAAGTACCTGAAATGGACGTCTTTTCCACTGTTGTCTTTGTACGTAACTCCAGTATAAACAGGTTCGTTTGTGTAACCTTTTAATATTTCACAAGTAACTGGATTGTAACAATACATTCCACAAACTATAACATCTTGATGAATGTGTTGCATATGTCTGTCAAAGTTTATTTTTCCTACTAAAAAATTTAATTAAATGGGTTTTTTATTAAAATAAAATACAAAGTTTTTTTTTTTTTTATTGCAGATAAAAAAAAAATAATTAATACTAGTTGCATATAGTTTACAGTCAAAACTGATTTAAAGCATCAAACTGTTTTAAAGTGTTTTTTTCTTGTTTTCGTCTAATTGTTTTAAGTTAAAATACAAAATCTAAACATACAAATAACGTTTATTTAAAACAACCTACTAACTAACGAGCATCGATGTTTGACATATGTATACGGAGCAATTGACATTTTTTTCTTATCAGCTGGCGGTATTGTCTCATAAGAGTGACAATATTCCAGTATGTTATGTTGTGTCAAGTAGTCAAATCTTTTAGTAAGAGTTCATATGTGTTTTTGTCGAGTTAAAAGGAAAAAGATTGAGTAGTTAGCAGTAAAAAAGGTAGAATTATTTTTATCATCATTTCGTAATAGGTTATATTAATTCATAAATCAAATTAATTCTGTAAATATGACTGTTTTAACTTTTAAAACTAACTTTATTTAACTTTAAATATTTCTAAGACTCAAACTTTTATTAAAACTTGTCTATCCTACTAAAGTTATAATTGAAAATAAAAACAATTTATGTCTTTATTATACAGTGTTACCGTATATTTGTCATTTGAAAATAATTTTATTTACGAGCCAATGAGATCATTATAAAACTTACATATATTAAACTAAGATTTTTAAAAATACGACTGAAACACTTTAGTTCAAACAAGTTGATGTTTTAAATCATTTTAAAAGTTTAAATTTAACACTTACTTTAAGTTTTTTATACATATTAACAACAAATTTATTATATAGAAGTAAATCTTTCTAAATGTGTTATCGTAAACGTAACATAGGTTTATAAATTATTTTTTGACAGTTGTTTTTTTTCTTTTAATGGAAACGAATAATTATAAATAGCTTCTGTTAATTCTTTTTTAAATCATCTTAAATGATTTATAGTTTAGTTGATGACACATCTATTAACATATTTTAAAGGTTGTTCAATAGTATACGTACAGTAACCTCTCGGATCTTTACGCACTCGTGACGTTACGCACTCTCGTTTAGTTACGCATTTCAGAATTATATAAATTTCAGAAATAAAATTTTTAATTTTTTTTAATATTGCAAAAATTAGGTTTATTGCAAAAATTTTTAACTTAAAATATGTCTTTGAATGCTAATACACCTCTCTATATTTTTAGACTTTGTAAATTTATGTTCCTTGACTAATTGATAAATATTTAGTTATACCCCATTATATCAGAAATTTTGTTAAAAATAAAATATTAAATCAAAATTCTGAAAGAAATATGACTGTGTTTAATAATAAAAGTATAATGAAATAGTGAGAGTTTAAAACACAAAGAAATAATACAGCAGTCTTGCCCTATATATTAATAAACACTTTTTTATAATTGTAAAGAAATGCTTAATTATAAATTGAATTTGCTAAGTAGAATAAAATCTTATTGTCAAATATAAATAAAGATTAAGATAAGTTATACTTATTATTAAAATAGTAAAATTATTTCTACCCGTATTATTATTTCAAAGAAATTCAAATCCTTTTTTTTATATATTTATAATTTTATCTGTGGTTTTCATATTTATAAATAAAGTAAACAAATAGTTAAAAGTGGGAAAGTGCCCAGTCTGCTTTTAACTAGAAGCAATATTAAAAAACAGCCATTATAGTGAGTATAATTGGTACCTCTCGTTTCTTTACGATCTCTCATATCTTTACGCACTTTTTCTGTGGACACAATGTGCGTAAATAAGCGAGAGGTTACTGTAATTGAATATATAAAAGTATTGCAAAAAAAGTAAGACCTAGAAAAATAAGAGGTCAGGCATTGATTTTAGAAAACAAAAGGCGCAACGAACAATAAAATCTACCTGAAAGTAGTTGTACGCGTCTTTAATCTTATATTACTTTTGTTTTAAATGTTGTCTAAATGTAAACTTGATATCCTTGTTGAAATAGACCATATTAGCCGTACGTACTTTAGAACAATGAACTTACTCCATAAATTCAAGAATTTTCACAAATGTGCAAGCATTGAGTTTTGTCCGTGTGGTTTTTGTGAAGCGAACAATAAAACCTTCTTAGAAGTTGTTATACTGTAAAAATTTATCACCTTTGTTTCAAATGTGGTCTACGTGAACATTCTTTTGTAATTTAAGACGTATTAAAGTAATTATTGTAGTTTATAAGGAACAATATTTTCTTTTTAAAGCAACTAAACTTAATACAAACATTGAAAACATTGTTTAAAAATAACGTATTTATTCATGAATATACGTATGTAACCTTTCATTAACTTTAGTTTAAGTAAAAACTTTACATGTAAACGTTTTAAGTTGAATTGTCTTTAGTATAACCGGTGTATACTTTATACGTTAGAAATTGTAAATAAACTTTCCATTCATTACATTAAATATTTTATTTTAGAGAATTCAACGTTTATAACCATCTGTAATAAATTGAAGTTATATGCATTATACAAAGCTAAAAGAAAATTTAAAAAAAAATTATGTAAATTGTTTATGACTTTAAAATATTCTCATGAAGGTAAATAAAACTAAAGAACTTATTTTTTTTCGTTTAAGTTTAGCATTTAAAAAACCACAAAAAATTTTTTGTTGCTATAGACTATTTAGTTTTTATCAAAATAATATTTTTATTTCAATTAGTTTATATCTGCAAACAGAATAGTCTTGAATTATCGTTTTGTAAAAATCAAAGCATTTTGTTCAGTTTTCCAAATAAAATAAGCATTTATATAAGGTAAGAAAAAAGTTTAGACTAGACTTAAAGTTTTAAACTTGTAAACGTAATAAGACAAACTTGAATATAGTTTTAGAAGGTTCCAACAAAAACTGAACAATCACAATATATTATTTTATGAGTTGTCTAAAGAAATAATAAAGAAAATTTCTTACAAACTGTAAACTGTAAAAAGTTAGTTTTATTAAATTAACGTTGGTAAATTCTAAAAACGAAATAAAGGAATGTACTTTATTAATTTAAATCAAACAGTCAATTAATTTTAACAATGTTTAACCTTCGTGGTTAACTATTAGTCTAGTTCCTATATTTATTTCATTTTGTCCAATTTCTTACAGTTTGTTAGTTGCAGCTTAGATGTTTAACACTTTAATATGATCACTATTTAAAAACTTTTTTTAACGAAAAATTTTGTTAAAAATAAACAACAACTAAAAAAAAGTTGATGTTAAGTATATTTAAAAAGAGAATGTTAACTTGTTTAATCAAACCAAATTTTTTAAAATATACTTGTTCTCGGTAATAATGTAAGTTTTTAAACAACTAAGTCTTGACATTTATAATAAATATGTAAGTTTTAAGCAAACTCATATATAGAAGACAATTAAATTTGGTCAAATATACTTTTTTGAACCTAAATAACTTTTTACAGCATTAGTTATGATCGCAATACAATTGTTTATATTAAAAGTTTTCCAAAACGGATTTTATAACAAAATACATTAAGCTTTTTGTTTATTCTTGTTGCTTTTAAAATTCACTGTCAGGAGAATACTTGAATTTTAAATTCTAAGTTCTTAAAATGCGATTTTTATAGATATTCTAAATACATTAAAACGCCATTATTGACTGTCTACAAACGTTGAAATTAACATTTTTTTAATAAAATAATGCACATATAGTAAGTTTCCATAAAATTAAAGCATCATCGGAGATATACATGAACAAAATAGTTTCGATAGGAAAGCTTTACCATGTTCCTATTGTGCTATAAAAATTATAAAACAGCTTATTAAACACTTGAAGTATAAATCATTTTACAATTAAATTATTTTTACTTTCGTGCACACTCGTTAAATCTAAATTATATCTACTTAACTTTCGAACTATTTATTGTAAAAAATTGACGAAATATTGGCTATATGTTTGTTAAATAAGTAGTATTTTAATAAACTACTTAAAAAAAATATGTTAAAAGCTAATATTCTAAGCTAAATATCAAGTTTTGAAACTAAAAAAATTATTGAGAACTTTTAATAAAATAACTTTTCTGGTCTGAGGATATTACCAACAAGTTTTCTTAATGTGTTTTTCTCTTAGTTTTATTGTTTTTTTTTAAGTTTACAGTAACCATTTACTTATGTGTTCGCATATAGTTAATCAATTACATTTATTATAAAAGAATGTTTTTAACATAGTACTAGAATTTCGGCAGTAATATTCAGATTAACACAATACTTTAAAGTTTTTATCGGTTCATTAATGTCAGAGATGTTCGGTAGTTAAATAACAAACATTATAAATAATATATATGAAATTTAAATAAGCATGTGATCGTTCAAACTTAGTGACAATTGATAAAACTGATGATTAATCATTCACGCGCTAATGAATATGAAAACAAATGTTTGAACTTATCATGAAAGTTTATAAACACGTAACAAACACGTAAACCAAAAACTAAAGGCTTGATTTTTTTTTCTATATAATTGTTAATGAAAATTCTACTTTATTAATAATTACGTCGTAGTTAGAATTTGTAAGTGTATGTTGTTTGCTCACAAAATAAAAATAAGCCAATCATATAAATGAAAATTTATTACTAAATACATAATATAACAATATAACAAAAAATGTGTTCAAAACGTTTACTTCATCGGCAGAAACATACATTAATTTTTGATACAGTCATTTTTAATTTAAGCAAGTTTTAGAAATAGCTTTCTTAATTGATGTATTTTTTTTTACTTTTAATTTAAAATAGACTTCAAAATTAATAGAAAGTAAGTGCATGACATTTAAAATAAAAATCAACTCTTAAGGAAACTAGCTTTGAATTTTTTATATATTTTTTTATTCTACATTATAAGCAGCCATAAAATTAAAAGGATACAAGTTTGAAACTATGCTTATCAAAAAATCATTGTTGAATAAGATCAAAATATAATAGCTAATAGATTAATAAAGCCAATGTCACAACTCTAAATAAAACTTGGTATGAAAAATACTAAAACATGATAAGCAGTTTATGGCAAATGTAACTAAACTTTCAACATTTTTGTAATTAAGTTTTTTTTTATGTTTTTTTAAAAAATTATATACAAGTAATGCACCAAATAAAATCAGTGCAGTAGTTTTCAGATCGTTTGTTTATGTTAAAAATATAAGAACTCACTTTAAGTATTAATATGATGAGAACTTTTTCTTTTTTTTAAATAAAAATTTAAACTAAACAAACTTTTTATTTATCATTAACTATTGTGACTTTGTATATAGTTTATTATCTAACTAATGTTATTTGAAAAGCCTAGCATTGAAGCAAAATTTTAAGTATACTTTTGCATATTATAGCATTATTTTATAAGGTGTTTTTGATTAGGACAGTGAGTACCTAATTTTTTTTTTTTCACTAAACATCTACTTCATAATCATTTACGATAGAACATCATATAAGTTTGAGTTTTTTTTTGTTTTAGTCGTGTTTTAAAACAGACTAAAAAACTACTTTTTAAATATTTTTTTTCATTTACGTTATTGAATATATACATGAACACTTTTAAAAAAGTGCAAAACAAAAAACTTAGATATAAATTAAAAAAAAAACTATTTCATTAGTTCAGTATAAGTAAAATGTGAAAATATCAATTAGTTATTCACTAGACAGTGCTTATAATTCGTAATGAGTTTAAACAAAAACAAAAAAATATAATTTATAAACAATAAAAGTTATTTATTATATAATATAAAAAAAAATCGTTAACCCAGGAAATGTTAGTTTTTTACCTTATTTATTATATTATAAAGATTCGCCATTTTATTTAATTTTTATCTTTTAATAGTATTAGATCATGTTGCATTTAAAAGCGCTATTGTGCTTTAAAAGTAGGTTATGAAAGTTACTTTTTTAAATTACTAAAAAATTCTTGTAGATCTTCTCATGCTACAAAAATTTACACTTCAGCTTTTGACCTTTAAAATGTTAATCAACTAAATGAAGCATTATCTTTTTAAATCTATACCACGAAAAAAATCAAAAGCAACTTTTGTTTTAAAGGCGAATTACACAACATTAGCTTCTATATTCAAACAGACCATATTGACCGTAACAGTCTCCATAAATTCAAGAACTTTCATAAAAGGGCAAGCATAGTGTTTTATGGTTTTATTAAAGTTATATATGTATTGCAGCAAATAAAATGATTGCAGTAGTTTTGAGAATTACTTTTTGTGTTTAAAAAAAATTTGTGTATATCAAAACCTTATATAAACTACTATTAGTAGTTGTATAATGAAATTAATTTTAAATTTATTTTTAGTTAATGAAATAATTAAACATTTAAGCAAAACCAAAATGTACTTTTGCATATTTTATCTTTTTTCATAAGGTTATTTAATTAATAAAAAGCGTACAAAATTATGTTTGTTTTTTATTTTAATACTATATACTTCAATAATAGAATAAAGTTTTTGACTGTAAACCATTTTGACAATACGTATAAACATATTTTTACTAAAATGTTTTACATAAGTGTTTTTTTAAATTTGCAAAAATAAAATAAGAGTTTTATAAAAATAATAATCTCAAATATAATACAAAATAACTATTGTAAACTATGAGGAAATTATAAAAACAAGACATTTTTTTTCATTAGACAGATATTATTTTGTCATAAACAATATAATTAACAAAAAATAGTTAAAAAAATAAAAATCGTTTAGCAAGGAATCATCAATTTTTTACCTTGTTTATTATATTACAAAAGTTCGCCATTTTACTAAATTCATAAAGGCTAAATGCGTTTAATATCAACAGTTTTGTTTAAAAGTTTCATTGTGTTTTAAAAAAAGTTTTTAAAATTTGATTTTTAAATTATTTCACAGTTTGTATGTTTGTTTATATTACTTTTCAACGACCTTTGAAAAACATACACAATTAAATATAATTAAATCTTTTGTTAATTTTATTTCAGCCAAAAGGAAATATCAAAAGAATTTAAAATTTCAGACAAAAAAAGAGAAAAAAATCATTTTTAAAACTTATAAATGGTGTTTAGTGTTATTTGTATCCATTTTTCAAAGTTTGCGTAATTTGCAGTAAAATTAAAAACCTAAAAACCTTAAGTTAAAATTGTTTTTTCAAGCTTTGTTATATTTAAACTGGAGAAAATTTTTTTTTAACCTATTTTACATTAAAAGTAGTTCGTTTTAAAGTAATGATAGTTCTAAAAACATTCACACATGGCTATATATATTTTTTTTATCAGTTTAGTTTTACTCCAGTGTTTCACAAGTAAGCTAGGCTTAGCTTTGCAAATATGCAAGTTTTATCTAACTAAACTGTAAAGTTCATTTACTTTTGAAATAGTTTTATTAAGTTTTAGAAACAAATGTATGAACAAAGTCTAAAAGAAGTTAAATTTTTAAAACTCTCTTTAAAAAAACAAAGTGGGATTAAACTAGTTATAGAAAGTTTTGTGTGAACAATAAAATAGTTACAAATGTGCACCATGACAACCCCTGATCTAATTGTTATTTAAAAATGGTTTAATATATTTTTACCTTCGAAGTATGAAGTAATAATTTAATGCCTTTGAAATAGTACTTTTTACTTAGGTGTCCACTTTATATATACTTTCATACTTAATCTCAACATTTTATTTTATGGCTTCTTGTAAAATCGATTTTTTACACGGAAAATGAAATTCTTTTATCACGTTTTATACTTTTTTTTATGCTGCTAAATCATGTTTATAATTTTTAAGTTTTAAATATTTTGTTTACCTTAAGTGTTTTCACTTACGTTTTTTGAATCACGATCTTGTACTAAAGTTATAATACGAGTATAACTAAATTTATGTTCTAATACTTCTTAAAACTGACATAAATTCATAATGAGAAAAATAACAATACTTTTGTTACTAACAACAACATCATTGGCATTCAAATTCACACGATCGAATTATGAGTTGTTGTTAAAGAGATTCGACATTCAGACGCAACACAACATAGTCGAGTATTGTCATTCTTATGAGCACCAACAGATAAAAATAAAGTTTCAATGGCACCTTTTACGCATGTTAAGTATAGATGCTCGTAAGTGAACTATTTAAGTTTGTTCACACTGAAGTTGTATTGATTTTCTTTTTGTTTTTAAAAAATATATTAAAAGTTATTTTAATTTTTAATGCATGTTAGCTTGTCTGGAATAAAAAGAAACCAGAATTTTAGCTTAAGGCATTTAATTTATTTAACAAATTAATGAAATTTAACAATTTGAAAATTTTATTTTTTAATAGTTAATGGTGTTAAAAAATCTATATTTACTTGTAAGTTTTTATGTTATGTTTTTTTATGTTGTTCGTTACAATTTATATAAATATTTTATTATTAAAAGTATAAATATTTCATGGTAAAAAACTACATATTTATAGTCACTAATAATGTTGTAAAATTTACTGAAAAAAAAATGTTTGTATGTATATTTACAAGTTTTACGATTACAAAACTTATAGATAGATTTACTTACTAAAATGTAAAAACTTACTTTACGTTTTATGGTTGAATATAAGTTGAGTTGTTTGAAATTATATTTAAATATATACAGACATATGCAACACAATCATCTTGATGTTATATTTTGCGGAATGTATTGTTACAATCCAATTACTTGTGAAATATTAAAAGGTTACACAAATGAACCTGTTTATACTGGAGTTACTTACAAAGACAACAGCGGAAAAAATGTACATTTTAGGTTAGTGTAACTAGTTTGAATTTGTTAAAGTTCTTTAAAGTTAAGATAATAAATTTACACTTAATTGAAAATTACATATTTTTTAAATCGTTACTAAATACCTTTTATAATAAATAAACTATCTAATGATTTTTGTTCCTAATTACATAAATAATCATCTGCATGTCATTATAAAATTATTTCGGTTTAATCTAGTTTTTGTAATATTTTTAAAAAATTGCAAAGCCACATAAAAGTTAATATTTTCATTTGTTGTAGATACCCAACAGCTTGTCATTGTATAATATCTTCAACTAAATACCCGAATGCAAAATCAAAAGAAGTTTGTACAGCTATAAGGAAGAAAAAACAAAGCAATGGAAACTAAGAAGTATTCAAAAATATTGAGCAACACTGCTTTTTATAAACTAAAAATTTTAATTCTAAATTTATTATAAAAAAATACTAATGTATATTTTAGACACTTTAGCTTTTAACAAACTTATTGATATCGTGTTATGTAAAATATTTTGTTATTTAGTAACTGCAGAACTCATATTGTTTATAAATCGAGCTTAACTTGTATGTGGCTTAATTTTGTTTATGTTACGCATTTATACTACGAACTTAATTTAACCATTTTAAAATATTAGTTTTACATTAATGAAACAACTTATTTTTTTCATCAGTAGGTATAACTAATGATTTTTGTATAGTATAGCTGTAAAACTGTTTATATAGTATACTAATAAAGCATAAACATTTGATGGTGTTAAACAAACATATTTTTAAGTGTGTATTTTCTTTAAGGATTAGTAATAAACAAAATTTATTAAACAATATGTTATTCATTTATAAATAAGTTGTGTTTAACTAGTTTTCAATGTAAAAAAACTACTGATATTACCATTTATTAATAAATTGCAAATTTACTATCAAACATAAATTCGATCTACTTAAAACTTTTGAATTGAAATAAAATCAGAAAGTGTTTTTTTTCGAAGTAAAACCTCTCTACAGCTTTACTTGTTTAATGGTTAGAAAAACTACGTAAGTAAAAAAGTATTTAACGTATACATCAGTTGATTTCAACACCATTTGTCCGTTATTCCAAATTAACGTAAAAATAAACATCAAAAATTATCATTTATCTCATAGTGACATATATATGCAGCATATAAGTATAAAAAAATATTAACTAGTAGTTTTAATTAGCTTATTTTAGTTACATAACTTTGCTTGTTGTTTTTTGAATTGATGTTTAGTATTACTGTAGCTAAAAATTGTGTAACTTATACTTCGCATCTACTTTATTAATCAGCATAGCACTTTAGTTTTGTAAAATAAAGTAAAAAAAAGTGTCGTGTCAAAAAAGTGTCGTCTTTCTATTTCTAAGTATCGTTCAAGCTTATCTAATTTTAAATATTATATTAAATATTATTTTTTACGATATAGAGTTGACCAAAGATATAAGAATTTTTGTTTTTCTAACTTGAGTCAATGTATAGCGATGACGTACTTTGTCTAATAAAACATACATTGCAAATTGGGTACAACATATATAAACATCTAAAAAATCCTTTAATATGCTGTGAATTGTTATATATATTGAAGCAAAACTTTTTGATGACTCCGTTTTTTAATAATTCAACTAATTCTTATTTTTTATCAAACACTTCACACATTAAAAAATGAAAAAAAAAATTTTGTATAAATAAGAAAGTTTTTGTGCTGCAAAATAAAAATTTATGAAACAGAAATTTATAAATCATGGTCGAGACTCAAATTATGCCATGTGTTTTGAGAGCAATTAATTTTCTATAACATCATGTTATAAAGCTGTAATTTAAACTTGAATGTGATCACTCGTGCATATACAAATTTAAAATTATCAGTTTTGTAATGAGTTTAGGCGAACTTAAAATTAATTTCAAAATATCGAAACTCCATTTTTATTTACATCAATATTTTTCTTTACACTAAGTGTACTAAGATATTTTGTTTCCAAATATCAGTGATGATAAGGAATTTTAGACTTGTAAATTTAAGAACTAGTTGATTGTAAAGAATATTTAAAAAAATAAAACAATTTTAAATATCAATGAACACACATTCAAAAAATACCATTTTGTTGTTAAGAAATGTATATTTGGTATTAACTTTTACTATTATTCTTATAAATAAGTTATCTAGTTTTAAGTTATAAGAAAAAAGTCTGTATAATTTAATCGATTAATGTAAATATACTTTATTTAAAAACTTTACATACTATAGGGAGTATTTGTCTAATTTTTACTTTAGAATGATCTTATTAATGTGAAAAACGTTTTCTACATCTAAAAAAATGTTTAAATATTTTTTTTAGAAAAGTTTAGTCCCTAATACACAGCAATTTTTTTTAATATTTGTGTTCATAATTATTGTTTAATAGCTATATATGCTTTAGAGTTAATCTCATGAACAAGCCGTAAAATACAGTTGATAAAATAAAAATAAAACAAATTTAAGTCTAGGCAAGGTGAAATGTTATTGAATTAATTTGAACTATAAGCTAGTTTTTAATTTGTTGTTCTTATAGAAAATGATTATTGCAACAATAATTAACTTATTTCATAAGTTCTTATTTTATTAATAAGAACTTACGCTTACATTCTGTATAAAAAGTTAAGATAACATTAGATTTTTTTTTGCGTATACTTTTCTATAATAACAAACATTATTGTTCTAGGAACATTTAAAATTCACTTTATTATAAAAATGAGTAAAATCAAACATTTTAGAGAGAAAATATACATTTAAGGAACATAGAAAGTGATCAAAAATATCTTTTTACGATTAAAAAAAGTACAAAAAAATTATTTAGTGTAATATTTATGGAACACATTTTAGATTTTCGCTCGCGCTAAACAAGTTCCAATGCATATAGTAATACTTTCTTATATAGTTGTATTTTACTTTCTTATTATTTTTTATAATATTTTAAATTTAAGTATTTATGCGAAAAATTTAAAATCGTTCTAACAATAGGAATGATTATGTTAAAGATTTATCTGTTTTAAAAAAGGTTTCGACATTATAAAAATGACTTGAAAATGAAAAATAACCAGTTTAAGCAAAACATTTAGTTAACTTTAGAATGATAACTAGCATTTGAGCTACATAACTTGATAGAGACTTAAGTTAGCAACTGTTTTTTTATTTCTAAAACATGCTTAGCAACATTTTTAACTTAAACGACAACTTTTGCATAAACTAAATGTTCTCTATTAAAATAGTTTAAGCATTTTTAATAAACTAAAACATATTAAAATAAAACCGAAACTTATTTTTGAGTATATAAAAATGTTTCTTTAAAATTTTTCATAAAATTATTGCTTAGGTTATGGTTGTTTTAATTAAATAAAAAACTTTAGACATTAAATAATAAAAATATTTAAATTTTTGTGCTGCAATTTTGAAATGTATGCAGAATAAAATTTATCAATCTGTTTAAATGTGGATATATGTTTCTTTAAAATCAAATACGAAAGCTTAATTTGAATACACATTTTGTAAAATAAACGACATTAACATTAAAATAACTATAATAGTAATTAAATATTTGTCCAAGAAAAGCTATTGTGCTGCAATTTGGAAGTGTATTTAGCATAAAATTTAGCAATCATAGTCAAGACTCAAGTTTTTTCATGCGCTTTAACATCGATTAATTTTTTGTAACACAATGTTATTAACCTGTAATTTAAAACTGATTGTGATCACTCTTGCATAAAAACATGCAAAGTTTTTGACATTGTAAGGATTAATAAATGGAAGTTTAGTAAATTGAAGTATTTTTATTGTATAGAAAATAAAATTTGGCGTTATATTTTATTATTTATGCTATATATAACCTAAAAAATTTTAAGATTCAAGTTAAAATATATGTAATTTTGTAGATAAATGTAAAGCAGAAAATAAAACCTAAATTTTAATCAAATATATTTAAAAACTTAAGGACTATAGGCATTTTTTATTTAGTTTTTATCTAATATTTATGAGCATTTCTTTCTATTTTTATTCAAAACCTGTATAATACTAGATTTCTGGAAATCAAATTATTTTTGTATAAAAATACCATTTATTTACGTGACGTTAAAAATAAGTGTTATAATACGTGTTACGTAAATTACCACGCTTGGAAATGTTAAAAAATATGATCAATCAAAACTATTTTAATACGTATTTGTATAACTTTGTATAGTACTATTGCAGTTTTTAAATGTGTTGTATCTTTTTAGAAATATAACCATATTACGATGACAATATTAACATTAAAAGCTTGATTACTTTGAATTGATTACCTTTTAATAAAGACATAGTATAAACTAATGGAAGAACTATTATCAAATTAACATCAACTTGTTTTTCAAAATAAAGTAGATTTTCAATCAATTGTTAAAAAATTCATAACTCTTCAGTATACTTTTAGCTCTCTAATTTTCTTTAGCTTCATAAAATAAAAATTAGCAAAACTTAATAAACTGGCTAAAAAAATTATAATTGGATATATTCTACGTCGTTCATTGTTAAGCTAAGAAAACAATAACAAACATTTTTTGATTAATATAATTTTTTAGTAATAGTTAATTTTAAATCAAGCATCTTGGCTTATAGTAATTATTTATAAGCACATGAGAATTTTGTTTTTGGTTAACTTTGTATTTAGCAGTAATGTCTTTAAAGGTTTTTTACGGTGCTGTATATCTTTCTTTTGCTTTATTTTTATTTTTAAAACCTTTGTTTTGTTGTTAACATGTTTAACATTGCAAATGTGTAAGGTTAATGATAAAAATGTGAGATAATGAAAAAATATGTTGAAAATTGCATTTTATTTTTATGTTTGATATATAATTCTTTTAAGAAAATATACGACATTTTAACAATAAAAACCAGACAGTATCTAAAATTTTAAACATACTTATAAACATTGTTTACAGTTATTTTTTATGTTTTTTCTGTTTTATTTCTACACCTAAAACACTAACAAATACTTTCTGAAGGCCTTGATGTGATTAGAGCTTTTTTAACGATCTTGATAATGTTATGAATTTTTACCAGATATTAAAAACATTTTACTTTTTCCCTACAAAAAGCTTAGGCACAACTTTGAAGCGATTATTTATTTTTTCTGTTTACAACTATACTTAGTTTTATAGCAAAGTTTGGTTTTAGATTTTTTGTTTAAAAATATCTGCAAGTGTAGTCTTGTTAAAGTATCCGTTGATGTATTTAATAAAATAAAATTGCGTGATAAAAAGAAAATAATAACTATAGTCTAGACATGGTGAAATGTTACTGAAAAATTTTAGCTAAGAGAAAACTTTTTATTTATTGTATTTTTTTTGTAAATGATTGTTGCAATGATTATTATTCTGGTATTAAATACTTTGTCATTTATTGTTAATAATTTAAGTTTAATTTTTTTTTTGAAAAAAAAATCCTTTTCAAATTTGTTTCGACAAATTTTTCTTAAATAACAAACTAGAGTGTATTAGGAACGTTAATAATGTAAATAATAACTATCTTTAAAATAGGTAGGGTCAAAAGTTTTAAAAACATACAAAACATTATATTTAAGGAATATAGGGAGTGACCAAAAAATGATCTTCCCTAGGATTAATGCAAGTATAAATAAATTAATCAGTAAACGATTTACTAAATGCATTTTTAATTTATGATAGTACTAAACTAAATTAAATGCATAAAGTACTACTTGCTTATAAACATTACTAAATACATTACAAAAGTATTAAACATATTAACTTTTTTAAACTTACTGTTTATTAACTTAATCAATCATGTTATATTGAATATTATTATAAAGTCGAATATAAGTTTTGATAATAAGGAAGCTTTGGTCGAACAAATCTTTAAACAAGTGTTTGACATAATAAAAAGATATAAAATATAATAAGTTAATTAAAAAAAAAAATTGAGTTAAACTTTAAAAGTTAACAAGCATGTAAGCTACAAAAGACAGTAAAAACTAAATATTTATATGTGCTTATTAAATAGCATTTTTTTTAAACGATGTTTAGCTACGACTTTAATTAAAATGACCACTGTTTGATACACTACGTATTCTCATTACGTTTTGAACCGAAACATAAAAATATAAGGGATAACTGTTTTTAAATGTGTATATATGTTTCTTAAAAATCAAATATGACAGCTTATTTTGATCACAGTTTTTGTAAAACAAACGATTTTAACATTAAAACTACTATAATAGTATTCAAAGTTTTGTTGAAGGAAAGCTTGTGTGCTGCAATTTTAAAATCTATGCAGAATAACATTAATCAGTCACGGTCGAGACTCAAGTTTTACCATGAGTTTTAACAGCGATTAATTTTATGTAACGCGATGTAATTTAAGCTGTAATTAAATTTTGAGTGTGATCAATCGTGCATATACAAATGTAAAATTGTCAGGTTTTAATGAGTTTTTACAAACTTAAAAATTAATTTCAAAGTGTTGAAACTTCTTTACTACTTAGTTCAATAATTTTCTTCTATATTAAATGTATTAAAAAATGTTTGTAATTAATATTCAGTGATTACAGAAGTTTTAAAACTTTTAAATAACATAACTAATGGATTTATTCATTCAAGATAAAAGAATATTTAATGTTTATTAATCAGTGTATAAACAAACTATAAAACAAATTTAATCTTATGATTTTTTTAATTTGCCTTAAGTTTTATTGTTGTTGTTATTATTGTTTATCTAGTTTTAAGTAACAAGTTATAAATGAAAAAAAGCCTTAAAAAAATAACTTATTATTTTATTTATTTCATTTAAAAAAATTACAGTCTATAAAACCATAAGGTATTGTTTATTTCATTTTTACCCATTTTAAAAATCTTAGTTTTATTTATAGTCAAAAACTGTATACTAATAAATTTACATAAACTAACCAAAAAAATATTATATCTCTTCTAAACGTTATTCTGATCTTCTTTATTTTTGTTTATACAACTTTGACCTACAGTAGTATTGAAACTTCGTCCTTTTTACGAACTTTTGAATATGTAGAAAGTATAACTTTGTTTACTATGTACTAGTTTTTTAGTATTTTTAAAATAAAAGTGAAAAAATACAATATACGAACATTTATAAAAACATAAGTATAATTTGACCCTACATTACCCTAACTATAAAAAATACTGTTTTAAATGTTAAGTTCATTTAATTCATGTATATTACTAAAGAAGTTTGTTAATAAGTACGATTGTCTAATAAATTATGTTTAAATATAAGAAAGTTTACAAAGAATACTTTAAAATAAAGGTAATATAATATTATCAGACGTATATAACTACTTTTAAGTATATTTTATTCTTGATTGAACATTCGAAACTTAAGCTTGTTCCTTTTAATATTCAAATTTTTTGAAACTGTGTTCTCCAAGGTCGTGTAACATTTTTCGAATGCGTAAACTTAAGGCTAAAAATAGTACTTCTCATTTTTGTTCTAATATTTTTACAAAGTTTCTAAAGGAATTAACGTACGATTTTCGATAACTTCTTAAATATATTTATCGATGTGTCAGCATTAAAACTATAAATTATTTTGATGAATTAAATAATAATTACCTGACGCATTTTTTAAAACTGTTCAATTCCATAAAAAAAATGAACTGTCAAAAAAAAAAAACAGTATAAAAGCAACTAGAGATAAGTTTGCAATAAAACACTTAAAAAGCTTAACTTCGAAATAGTAAATATGCTGATAATAAGTTAGAAGATTCTAATATTGCAATTATTAAAAGTTTGATATTTAAAGTAATTCAAAATCATAAGCTTCTAGAAATTAATGTGGTTTAACTTTGTTAGTTTATCTTATTTTAAAAACACTTAGTAACTTAAAATTGTTTTAAACAAATAAATTTGATAAAAAGTATACGTTAAAAATATACTATCTGATTAAAAAATAAAATTATAAGGTTTTTAATTAAATGTTTGTTTTTTAACGTTTAAGTTTTATTTTAAGAAATTAAAAAACTAAAACTAAACACAGATTTATTAAATTTTTTTTTAACAAAATCTAAAACGTTAAAATATTAAAGTTAATTGTACCTCTTTTACTACTGACTACCACAACTTTCTTGTTTAAATTCAACTAAAATACATATGATTTGTTACTGAGAAGGATTGACTATTTGACACAACACAATATACTGGAATAAATACTGAATTTTAAAAATATACAAACATATCCACGAAAACTTTAATTAAAAACTTCAAATGTTTTTATAAGTAGATGTTCACATTGCTAGGTGTTTGTTTTTTAAAACATCTTCACAGTTTTATAAACTTAGTTTTAGAGTATAAATTTTAGTACTTTATTAAGTTTTACATTTTTACAGACACATGCAACACAATCATCTTGACGTTATATTTTGTGGAATGTATTGTTACAATCCAGTTACTTGTGAAATATTAAAAGGTTACACAAACGAACCTGTTTATAATGGAGTTACCTACAAAGACAACAGTGGAAAAGATGTCCATTTTAGGTAATTACATTAATAATTGTACACTAAAATAATAAAATTTAAGTTTGCATATTTATGTGTTTATTATGAAGTTTAAATACCTTTCTAATCTTATTAACTTGAAAATTTGTAACTAAGAATGTTTTTTTAGCTTTATAAAGCTTTACAGACGGTAGTATTCTTTTTTGTATGTATTTTTCAAACTTTAACTAGGTATATATTATAAAAGACTTCTTTATATCTATAATTTTTTTTTGTAAAATTAAGGTTTTTTTAAATCAATAAACACAATTCCCCAGATATCCTTCTGCATGCCATTGTGTGACTTCTACAATTAAAAAAGTAAAGCAAAAACAAAATAAGTTTGTACAGCTTATAGAAAAAGATGGACAAGAGTTAATAGATATTTCTAAGGACGTTGTAATGTCTTGTTTCGTTACATAGTGTTATTTCAATCGTCAAAATGAGTATTATGTCATACGATTTTTTTGTTTTAAGAGAACTGGTTCGTCAAAATATTCAAAAAGTCTCATTTTTAAATTTTTTGAAAACTGCGCTTAAACTTTTTATTTGATGACTGTTTAAATTATTGATACCTAACCCATTGCCTGTTTGAGCACTGTAAGAGTTTTTGTTCTTTTTTGTTGTATCTTGTTTACACTGTTTTTTCGCTTAATAAATCATTTTTTCATCATTATTCTACAATGATCAGCAAAAAAAAAAAAATTTATGCAAAAATAGGAATTTTCAAGTTCATTTTTATCAATAATGTCAAGCACAAAAATTTTATTTTTGTTTACAAAAGAACAAGGTTAAATTGGCTCTTGACTTTGTTTTATAAATTATATTTTATTAATTTTAACATAGTTTAAAACGATTGTCGAGCAACTTAAGATTTATTTTTAAAGTTAAGTAATTGGTTTGAATAAAACAAAAAGAAAATCTTTATATTTTAAAATTACTAATTTTTTATAATTTATTTGTTGTAAGTATACTTAGTGTCATTTAAACTCTCATCATACGTTACTAACTAAAATATTAAATGCTAAAAATAACCAATCTCAATTTTTTAATATGCGCTATTTAAGAAAATTTAAAAGTTTCACAACACCTTTAATTAAAAACTGAAATAAAATCTAGTGGATTTTAGGTGCTGCTTGTTGACTAGATATCACTTCCAAAGGTTTGTATCGCTCAAACTACTCTTTATGTTTACTACCCTTTTTTAAACCTAGATTAACCGATGTTGTCTTGCTAACTATCGCCCCAGATTAATTAGAACTGCCCAAATAGGTAAAATGGTCTCTTTTTTTTATAAACTCTGCTTCATTGCATGTACTAGCTTTTAGTTTTATTAAATTTGTGGTATATTGTTTCACTTATATTCAAACTAGTTTCAAATATACGAGTCGTAGTGATAGGATTTTAGAACTTGTTTGTATTTAATTGTTAGTTGTTCTTGCGTGTAATCCAAAACTCTTTTTTAATGACGTAGTTTACATCAACTTTAAAAAAGTTTTTTCAGTTAACATTTATATATAAAACAAATGTTTTTTAATCAAATCTGATATCATGTTATTTTTATTGTGATTAATATTTGTAAGCTGTTGAAAACACAGCCGTTATATTTTATTTACAAACGCTCAATATATATTTTACTTAGTTGCAGACCTACTTGTATGGAAAAGCACAGCGTCACTTTAGCACGGGTGACACTTTAGCACGCGTCACTTTAGCACGGGTGACACTTTAGCACGCGTCACTTTAGCACGGGATACACTTTAGCACGCGTCACTTAAGCACGGGTGACACTTTAGCACGCGTCACTCTAGTACAGAGTGACACTTTAGCACAGAGTGTCACTTTAGCACGTAATAATTTTAGAAGCTTTCATAAAATTTATTTACATAATGTTTAATAATCTAAAATAATTAGTTCAACAAAGAGATAACTGTGAAAATTATTTCTAACATTTTTAGTTATATGTCTATTATATTATTATTATATTCTAGTTATATATTATAGTTTAGTTTTATGTCGAAATCTTTAAAGTAAAGTATCAAAATAGTTTCATCTAATGTTAAGTAGTAAAACAAGTTAATAAAGTTTAAAATTTTACTTTAGTTTTAGTTTTAACTAAAGCTTAAACTTGTTACTTACTAATGCTTTGTTAACTTTTAGTTCACATGTTGCATAGTTTGTTTTTGGAATTTTAAACAGTACAGTACTTAATGTGGTTTTAGCACAGAAAAAAAATCAAAATAATTTCGGTGCTACAATGTTATTCCGTGCTCAAGTGACACGCCGTGTTGAAGTGACACTCTGTACTAAAGTGACGCGTGCTAAAGTATCACCTTTGCTAAAGTGACGCGTGCTAAAGTATCACCTTTGCTAAAGTGACGCGTGCTAAAGTGTCACCCGTGCTAAAGTGACGCGTGCTAAAGTGTCACCCGTGCTAAAGTGACGCGTGCTAAAGTGTCACCTTTGCTAAAGTGACGCGTGCTAAAGTGTCACCCGTGCTAAAGTGACGCGTGCTAAAGTGTCACCCGTGCTAAAGTGACGCGTGCTAAAGTGTCACCCGTGCTAAAGTGACGCGTGCTAAAGTGACGCGTGCTAAAGTGTCACCCGTGCTTAAGTGACGCGTGCTAAAGTGTCACCCGTGCTAAAGTGACGCGTGCTAAAGTGTCACCCGTGCTAAAGTGACGCGTGCTAAAGTGTCACCCGTGCTAAAGTGACGCGTGCTAAAGTGACGCGTGCTAAAGTGACGCGTGCTAAAGTGTCACCCGTGCTAAAGTGACGCTGTGCTAAAGTGTCACCCGTGCTAAAGTGACGCGTGCTAAAGTGACGCGTGCTAAAGTGTCACCCGTGCTAAAGTGACGCTGTGCTAAAGTGTCACCCGTGCTAAAGTGACGCGTGCTAAAGTGTCACCCGTGCTAAAGTGTCACCCGTGCTAAAGTGACGCGTGCTAAAGTGTCACCCGTGCTAAAGTGACGCTGTGCTAAAGTGTCACCCGTGCTTTTCTGACCCGTTCCCTTCTGACTTTTATTTCATACATCGTTTGTTTTATCTCTTAAAAGTTAAATATTTCATTTTTTAGTTTTATTTAACATAATTTTGTTAAATTATAAATTTTTGATTAAGTTACTTAAATATTTATTATTATAACATTCACGTTTTAAATTTAGTTTTTTTTTATACTTCTTTAAAACTTATATATATATATATTTAGCAGTAATGTCTTAAAAGGTTTTTTACGGTGATGTCTATCTTTCTTTTGCTTTACTTTTATTTTAAAATCTTTGTTTTGTTTTTAACATGTTTACCATTGCAAATGTATAAGATTAATGAAAAAAATGTAAAATAATGAAAAACAATGTTTAAAATTGCGT
Source organism: Thalia democratica (assembly GCF_965202585.1). Lineage (NCBI taxonomy): Eukaryota > Metazoa > Chordata > Thaliacea > Salpida > Salpidae > Thalia > Thalia democratica. Next base: position 106,582,205 of record NC_139165.1, read on the forward strand.
TTTATTTTTATGTTTTTATATAATTCTTTTAAGAAAATACACGACATTTTAACCACAAAAACCAGAGAGTATCTTAAATTTGACACATATTTATAAACGTTGTTTACAGTTGTTTCTTTATTGTTTTTGTTGTTTTATGTTTATACCTAGAATACTAACATATATTTTCTGAAGGCCTCGATGTGATTACAATCTTTTTAAACGATCTTGTTATTATTATAGATATTTACAAGTTCTAAAAAGCATTTTACTTTTTCCCTACATAAAAGCTTAGGCACAACTTTGAAGCGATATATTATTTTTTATTTTACGACTATATTTAGTTTTATAGCAAAGTTTGGTTTAGATTTTTTATTTAAAAGATATCTGAAAGTATAGTCTTGTTAAATATCCGTTAAAAATATTCAATAAATTAAAATTGCGTGATATAAAGGAAATAATAACTATAGTCTAGACGTGGTGAATTGTTACTGAAAAATTTTTAATTAAGAGAAAACTTTTTATTTATTGTTTTTTTTTTTAATTTTTTAATGATTGATGCAATGATTATTTATGTGGTATTAAATATTTTGCTTTTATTGTTAAAAATTTCAGTTTAATGATTTTATTAAGAAAAAAATCCTTTTCAAGTTCGTTTCGAAAATTTTTCTTAAATAACAAATAAGAATGTATTAGGAACGTTGATAAAGTAAATAATAACTATCTTTAAAATGATTAGGATCAAAACTTTTAAAAATAAACAAAACATGATAATTAAGGAATATAGGGAGTAACTCAAAAATAATCCTCCTACGATTAATGCAAGTATAAATAAATTTTTCCGTAAAAGATTTATTAAACGCATTTTTAATTTACGATAGTACTCAACTAGTTTAAGAGCATAAAGTACTACTAGCTTATAAACATAATTAAATACATTACAAGAATATTAAACATATTGACTTTTATATATCATAAAGTCGAACAAAAGTTTTGATAGTAAGGAAGCTTAGGTCAAACAGTTATTGAAAAAAATCATTGACATTATAAAAAGATTAAAAAATATAACAAGTTAGTTGAGACAAAGTATTTAAGTTAAAATTCAAAAATTAACAAGAATGTAAGCTACAAAACACAGTTAAAACTAAATATTTACTATATGCTTATTAAATAGCAATTTTTTTTTCTAAAACGACGCTACAACTTTAATTAAAATGACCACTGTTTAATACACTACGTTTTCTCGTAACGTTTTAAAACGAAATTAAAAAACAGTCGATAACTGTAATTAAGTTTGTAATATGTATATCAGTTTTTAATTTTTTTTTAATAAATATCTTTTCTTTTATAATTAAAGTAAGTTAAAGCTTAAATATCATTCGAAGGCAGAATTTTTTTATTAGTACAAAAAAAATTATAACTTATTAAAAGGGGTAATTATTAATTTTTATTATATCCACAATCTTACATTATCTTTAGTTATTTAAAAAAAAAACATCAAGCAAAATTCATTCGCCATATTTTACCATTTTTAACGTATACATCATTAGTTTTTACAAAATAAATAATCTTTTAAAAATAAATAAAGCGTTTAATTTTTACGTTTTGGTAAACGTTGAAAACAAAGAAAAAGTAAAAAAGAAGTTACAAAACTTATAAAAGATGTTCATGTAAAATACGACTAAATGTTACCAATAATCTAAACTAAAATAAAAAGAAAAATCGTCTTAATAAAAGCCAAAGTTAACTTGGTTTAACTCTCGGATTTTTTTAGCGTCAGTATCGAACGATAAAAACTAACAACCAGTATGTCTATTTAAATCTATTGATTGCTTTTAATCGTTGTATAAATAAACCAACTTTTATGACATTAGATGTGACAGTTTTAACTAAGATTTATTCTTCCTATGATTCCTATAATTTTTGGCTTTCGTTTTTACCATCATAATTTTTTTTTATACCGCTTTATGCTGAAAAGTAAGGTAAATTGTTTTACAATTAAAATATAAAAACTATTTTATGTTTTTTTGTTTTTAATATGTATGATAAAAATATTTATTACTTGTTATTAATAAAAAAGTAATCTCAATCTAGTAGTTAGTAATAATTCGAATGTTTTGCAAAGCATGTAGTTATCTAGTTTAATGTAGAATGTTTAAAAAAAAAAATTTAAGTCAAGTTTTCACGTTTATAAAGTAAATAAACTAATTAAAGTTGTATAATTGTAGTTGTATAAACAGTTGTATAAACCGTCATTAATGAATAAAAATAAATAAGTTTTTGTAAAACAAAAAAAGTGTAACAGCATCATTAATATTTTCATGTAAAAATCAAAACTAGATTTTCCATTTAAAAAATAAATATTTCATTATGAGATTTAGCTTTATCCAATGATTATTTACAAGTTTTTTTGTTTATTATTTCATTGATTGGTTTGTATACAACAAAGAGTTTAGACTTTACGATGTATTTTTTTTTGAAGTCGTGTTTCCTGTTAGCTGTTTTGTGTTTTGTCAGACTTATAAACTAATCGTATTTCGATAACAACTAAGCCTTAAAGCTAAAAAACTGTTTGTCTGTTTTTACTTTGACTTGTAGACTGATGAAAACAGACAAAACTAACACATTATCAAGCTTTTTTTTGTTTTATAATATAAGAAGTGAGCTTAAACTTAACATTTTTAGTTTAATATTTAAAAAATTAATACAATTATTCGTATAAAACAAATTTACGTCAGCTAAAATAGCTATTAAGTAATTAAACATATGTTTTGTTGGTTAAACAACTGTGTATATAATTCAATATCTTATATTATATATTTTTTGACTACATTACAGTTGAACTCTAAAACCTCAACAAAAATTTAATTTTTCCTAAATGTTTTCATAAATCGTTATAAACGATTTTAAATTTTAATTACTTCTTAAATTTTAAGTTTATTATCGTTTAGATACGTTTTTATAGTTTTATAAAATCTTTAAAGTTTTTTGAAATATGTTTTGAGTTAAGAAATAGTAATACTAGAAATTTATACTAGATAATATCTAAACTAAATTATGACGTTTTTAGTTTAAAATAGTAACTTTTGTTTTATTGTTTGCCATAATTTATAATAGAAAACATATTAAATCTGTAAAAAACAGTTCTATACTGTTAAACTGGCTTTAAGTTTTAAATGTACATATTTGTATTTATAGAAAAACATAGCATTTTCGATTTTTAATGTAGATCATTGGTTGTTATTTGTCATTAATTTTATTTGCTAGAAACATTGAAACGTATTAGCAAATAGAACAAAAATCCAAACAAGTATAAACTTGAGAATTTAAAAAAAACGTCAAAAAGAAGAATATTTTCAAGGACAAACATAGCATAAAAGTTTCATAACTTTCTTAATCTGAAGCATTGTATAGTATACAAAACAAACACTAAAACATTGATTATAAAACCAAATTTGTGAATACACCCTAAAAATACTTAATCTAGTTATAATATGTTTGTTGTGTGAACAGTAAAACAGGTTTATTGTTTTTACAATATGAAATTATCGGTGTTGAATACTTTTATAATTTAAGATAAGTTTTAAGATAGCTTTAGAATTTATGTGTGTTAGATTACAATACCAATTACATTAAAAAAAACAATTTTACTTTTCAAAAAAGGTACTTATTTAAGTTATAGAAACTACCGGCTAACTTATTAATATAATTATTTTATGCGCCTTTTTTAGTAGTATAAGTAAATTTGTATATTTTTAGTATTACTTCATGAGCTGAACACTTGCATTTCAATACTATCACTAAGTATGCTATATGTTATTGTTAAATAACAACGCTACGTAGACTTTATAAAGAAAACAAATTTTCCGTTTTTTATGAGATACGTTGTTTTGAAAAAGATCTAATACGTGTATTTTCTATTATAATATGCAATTAATAATGTTGAAACAATCTATTAGTTTTTATTTCTGTTTTGTCATTCAGAGCTTTATATAAATAAGATATATAGATATGTTAAAAAATTAATTAACTTATAGTAAAATAAATGATTAAAAAATGTTTAAAAGTTTTGCTTATGATTTAAGTAAAAGACTTGTTGTACTTACATGAATAACTAATACATAAATAGATTTGACACATTTAAAACGTGATATATCTCTTATTTTACAATATATTCATAAGTGCTTTATATTGCCTTTTTTCAACAACTTAAATAAGTATAAAACTTAGATTATTTTATCAATGAAAAGTTTGTATCAAATATTTTGTTGTAAAGAAAATTTTATCAAAAGATATATAACTTCAAACAAACTTTTTAACTTTTCTTTATTTTTAAGTTTATTGAATCACACATTTGAAATTTATATTAAGCTATCTTTGTTTTTTATGTTTTTAAACTAAAAGTAATATACTTTGAAAAAAAATTTAGTATTAAACTCTCATAAACTAAGCAAAATACACACTTAAGTAACAAATAGTAATATAATAATTAAATGTGCTTATTAATTACTTATATTTATTTACAAAATATATGCAAATTTTATATTTATTCGCGACCGGTTTCGGTGGCAAGAGATTGCGACCTTTTCAAACAAAAAATAAAATATTTATTTTTATTTAATTTTTTATTGAAAAGGTCGCAATCTCTTGCCACCGAAACCGGTCGCGAATAAAATATACAGTTTACATAAATTTATTTAAAGATGCTCTTTACATCCCAGTAAATTGAGCATTCTTTTTAAGTTAAGGCAAATAACTATACAATATTGTTACAAAATTATAAAAAGTCGTTGTAGATCTATTTCAAAATAAACTCAAGTAAAATTTTATCACACAATTTTCATACAAAGTTCATACTGAGTTGATTGTTACCTTGACAACAGAAAGTTCAAAATTTTCGTAATTTTTTCTTTGTTTTTGTACAATTTTTTTTTTATTACTTGAGTGTTTGTATTACAGTTATTTTAAATAATGAAAATTAAACATAAGTAAAATGCCTATCAAATAGTCTTTTATGCATTACTCTAAAGTTTATTCAAAGTTTAATTCACAATATCTAAGCATTTAATATTATTCTAAACCAATTTAGTTATAGATAATAAGTAAAAAATAGTCACTATGATAATATTAGTACGTATTAAAGTCTATAAATAATGAGATTTGTATCTGAAATTTAAATCAGATATGACTTTGTAACAAAGTTTTCGGCGAAAGTATTGAATCATTATGACTATTTCAAATAAAGGTGAAAACACATATTCATATTTTAGTAAATCTAAAGATTATAAATTTGTTGTTTCGTTATCATTGTCTTTTTAAGTTTTTAACAACTAAAGTTAGATAAAATTGTCATGGTCAATCACTCTATACGTAATCGAATTTATACAACTAGCTAATGTTTACTTACAAAGTGAACACTTTAAGCTGTACACGCGACTTATAAAATATCGCATTCTTGATCAAAAAATGGATTAATTCAATATTCTGTAGGTTTGATATTGCGAAGGAAAATAATGTTTATCACTTTATTTATTTTATTTTTTTGTTTATAAAACATTAATGTAAAAGCAAAATATTAGTTTAGTACAAAGTTTTTATTGTGTGAATTTATATCTTAAACAGTGATTTTGATTTATACAAAACATTAATTAATAATAGAATTAAGTAATAAAAAATCAGTTTTTAGCAATTTTCGCTTAAAACAAACAGACATTTAAATTTAGTTTAGTATAATTTATAGATAAAAAAGGTTTTTTATGTGTTTAAAACTATAGTCTTTATTTGTTTAAAAAGATTGACAAATTTAATTTAAAAAAAAATCTCATAATATATCATATGTTAAAGATTAAGTTGATTATGACATCATAATTTTAACGGGTTTAACATGATGTTTTTTATTTATTATAAACTTTGAATACTTAATTACACTTAATTTAAATTTGATAGTAGTCAGCAGTCAATAAACTTATAGTTATTTATAAATATCAGTTTGTTGTTGAAAATGACACAGTCTTTATTGGTTCAAAAAGAATTATACTTTTTATAACACCGGTTATGTGTTTTCTAAGGTTATAATTTAAAACATGTTGGTGCTTATTATAATGAAGTTTTATTGTTAGTATATATACATATACAGCTTTACTATAATTTTGTCGTAGTTATAATCAACCAAATGAAAATATGTTACATGTTTGGTTTTAGTGATAGGCAGCTATTAAATGTCGCATAGCTTTCTTTTTTTGATGTCTACACATGTCTTTTAAGTTTTACTAGTAAAAAAAGGTAAAAAATAATTCAAAATACATTTTTAAATATATAAAAAAAGTATAACAAAAAACAACATATTAACAATTTAAAATATATAAGAAGGATTATTAAAGTAAAAAAATATTTTGTAAACTTCATCTTGATTAACGTAATTATTTTTTTATATGATAAAAACAGTACGACATATCTAACACTACGACACTGAATAAAAAAACAGTTATAGATATTAACTCTAAGAATAAGTTAAGTTTAAAGACTATTCTGTATGCGGCAAAAATAAATGTGTGGTTTTTACATAAAAAAAGTGATTACGATGAGTAAGTTTATGAATGTAAAACAAATTACAAAACATATCTTAATTTTTTAAGCCCATAATTTTACAATATGTTAAGATATTTTTAGATAACTAAAAGTTCTTTTGTTTAGAAATTGTATATATTTACAAACTATTTACATATAAAATAGTAATAAATTAATTTAACTACCTCTCGCAAATATAAGGTTTTGTTTGAATTAATAAGTACGACTGTTAATAACATACCTTAGATAAATCAACAAATTCCTAAAACTTGCTTAAAAGTTTAAATAGTTACATTTTTTGTACAAAAAACGAAAATTCTAAAATCAATTATATTTTTTATATTTTATAACACTGATTCTAAACAAGTGTTCTAATTTTTTTTATTAGTTTGTATTTAGTTTAACTAAAAACTAATACATAAATGCATAAAAAATATATGACTTTTTCTAACAGTTTGTTTAACTTTAAAACTTTTACAGGCATTCTTAAATTTCTAGCAAAAATACTAGTTGTAGACGCTTTTAATTTCAAGCTTACTATTAAGTTTGAGTAGTTTAAATCGATCTAAATAAAAATACAAATTTTTGTACTTGCTACTGAAAAATGTTATACTAGTTATAACACATTTGTGTTTAAGCATAATTGGATTATCTTTTAAAACATCTTGATAAAAGTTTATTATAGCGTATTATATTATTAAAATGTAAGGAATAAATTGGATTAATTTAATGGTTATTTAGCGTACAAAACACAACTGTGAAAATTTAATTGTAAACTTTAAACTCGACCAAAACTTGACCATTGTAAACTCAAACACAGTTGCTAATTTAAAATCTTTTCAAGTTTACTTAAACTTATTCAAAAAAAAGTTGTTTATAAACTTAACGTTAGGCTTTTGTTAAAATAAATTTTTTTTTTTTTATTTTTAAGCTTTATAATTTTCATATACCTTATTTTAGTTTAACTTTGACCTAATTCAGACTTTAAATTAGGATTAACAGTTTTTTATAAAACTCTTATTTATTAAGTATACTAAGCTTTATAATATTTTTTAAATTGCTTAAAATATGTTACAAACGAAGAAAATAACAAAGTTTTAAACATTTACTTTTTCTTTAATAAGTTCAGTTAGCTTAGCAGTTGATAAGCTCTGAGATAAAATCCGAAGTTTACATTATGACATCATAATTGCAACAATGCACTTGTTTATTAAAATGCACAACTTTGATGTCAATTTGATGTCTAAAGGTGCTTTTAATTAAACATGCACAGTTTTGACGTTGTCAAAGATGATTGCAAATTTACATTTTACTCAAACGTAATAGTAGTATCATGCTTAAAAATTGTTAATAATATAAATTAGTTTTTATATCGACACGTAATTCAACATTGCTTACTAGTTTGATATGAGTTCAGGTTATATTTTTACATTTTCTCTACGTATAGACATTTATCTAGACGTAGCTTCAAAAGCAACACATAAGCTCGAAAAGCGACTTAAAAAATTTGCTTTATTTCTGATCAAAAAGTAGTAAACAGATCGGGTGTTGTAGCAATTTTCTTGGTTATAAATATTCAAAGCTGATGAAATATTTTGAATTATTGTGTATGGTGTAATGTGTTTCTTAAATTAAAATACTTAAAGTACAATCTTGAAAAACTCAATATTTTATATTTAATTTAAGCCTATGCTACAAAGTAAGTTACCAAAAAATAGTTACTACTAAAATCAATAACTGCTTTTCGTTATTTCTAAATAAAAAAACACCAACATTTTTATGTGTATTGTTTTATTGAAAACTTAATGTTGTATATATTTTGTTAAAAAACAATCTTATATTTATAACTAATGTGTTTAAAAATTTAGTACAAAAACTGTTTTAAAAAGTTTGTGAGGAAAGATTTTTAAATTTAAAATAAAAATATGAATAAAAGTTTCTTAAAAATAAGCATAGCAATAAACTGTATTTTTATTTGAAATAGAGAAAAATATTTTTACCATTTCCGTTCAAAGAGTAAAAACATAATCAATTACTTTTTTAAGTGTAACGGGTATGACTTAGTTTAATATATATATGTATAAACTAAAATTAAATTGTAGAATATATGTATAACCCTTTAAAACTTGGCAGCATTTTTATAATAAAAACGTAATACGTAGTTTAATATGAAAATTTATTATTTATTATTTTAAATTAAATCAATTATATACACATGAAAAGACCAAAGAGAAATCTTAGTTTTATTTTGGTACATACTTTAAAAAAAAAACAAAGCTTGTTTATAAACTTGAAAGGATGTTAGGACTAAAACAGATACTAAATAATTTTAATTTTTTTTTAACTAATGAACAATGATAGTAATAATAATGCACTACTTATTTTGTTCACTAATTTACTACATATACTATTTTACCTACTACTTTCTAAAATAAAGTTTTGATATTTACTACAACTAGAACTGAAACAAAAAATTATGGAAAGTTAATTAGAAATCAACTTAGTGTGTATCAAAAAAAAATTTAAATCTAGTTTGCATTAAGGCATCATCTAAGTAAAATATTTTTTTCTTTTTTGTCATTTTAGTTTATACTACAATAAAAATAACACTTTTTTTTCATGGTATTAATAGTAAAACGTTTTAGAAGTTTTGAGTTTTCAGTTTTTAACCATAATTTACTGTTTTCAACTTTATTTATTTAACTATTTATTTATATTTCTATTCCATATAAAGAACAAATTCTATATATACTTAAATCGTAAAAACAAATCTTAAAATTTTATAATTTATTTAGTTTAAAAACATCACATAATATTCAACATGTCATAATAAAATAACTTGTGAATAAATGTTTTGCAGGTGTCAAAAATAATTTTTAGTAAAACTTAAATTTCCTGGTAATTAAGCGTATAACACACAAGTGTCAAAATTTAATTGAAAGTTATACAGTTAGTTTAACTTTGACCATTACAAAATATAAAACATCTGTAAGTAAAAAAACTGAAAAAAATATTGTATTTATCTAAAAACTTTGATATCTTACTTAGCATTAAATATTGTTAAAAAATATTTTTCATTTATATTTATTTTTAAGTTTAAAATTTGTTAAATACCTACTTTAGTTTTATTTCAACTCAAATCATATTTAAACTACGTTAAACAGTTATCTGTAAACTTTTATTTACTAACTATACAATGAATTTAATGTTTTACAACTGGTTAAATCTATTATTCATTATTTCAATACGAAAGTTTTACTTGTTAAAAATAATTTAAACTCGAAAAAATACAAATGATAAAGGAACTGGACTTCCCGAAGTGCACCTGTGCATAGAAGTTTGGTAAACTAGATATAGAAGTCTTCAATATAAAATAATATATATGACGTTTTTATTATCTTTTTTATTTGTAAAGATAGCTATAAGTTTAAAGGTACATTAAAAAAACTTATTTTAATTGATAACATACTCAAATATCCATTCAAAGTGCTTAAGACGATGTTTTTAACGGTGTACATCTGTTTGGGGAAATGTCTTTACAGTTTTGTTTTAATTTAGATAGAAAATTTGTTATTATAAAATATGTCTTTTACGTTTAAATAAATATTTCTTATTTCATTAAATATTTAAAAGTTTGTAAAACTACTAAATTTAAATATTACTTACTATATTGCTAAAACATATTACTAAAACATTATTAAAACTATATTATTAAAACATTACTTACTATATTGCTATTCTTAGAGCTTTTTGAGACTCCGTAGATCTGATCTTAAATTTATTTGAGAGCAGTGAAACGCCGTCAGTTGAAAATAAAGTTTTAGCACAAGAAACATCTGTGATATATTGCTAAAACTATATTTTATTTTAACGAAGTTTAAATATACAAACATATTAAAAGTTTCATTGTTTTATATGGTTTTGTTTATTGTTCTTACGTTAAAAGTTGTTACAAATTTAACAAAGAATTTCGAAATAACAAAATGTTAAAGATGTAACGGCACTAATTCTAATATAAAAAGAAATGTGTTTTTTAAAAATAGTTATGCATTTTCTATTTCTTAAATAGAATAATTTTAGATGTGTATTACTTTTTTTATCCTTAGTTTAATTTGTTTTTTAAATCATTTTAGTAAAAAAAGACTATAATTTTGATATATTAAATTTTTATGAGGATATTAAGTATTCTAGTCTAAAAAAGTAGCTATCTAAAATAGCTAAAATCTAAAAAATAATAAAGTCTGTCATTGGAGGCTTATTTCAATATAATAAGAAATTAAATACACAAATAGATGGCGTAAGTATGGGAAACCCACTAGCGCTTACTATAACAAATTACTTCATGGAAATATTAGAAAAAAATCTCTTCAACACCGAAGATAAAAATAATCCAGTTTTATACCTTCGATATGTCGACGACATATTCTGTATCTTCCGAAAAGATGTTTTATTCGAAAAATTCCACAAAAAGTTAAATAAACTACATAAGTCTATCAACTTCACATATGAATTAGGTGGAAAAAACCTCCAATTTTTGGACATTAACATCAAACTAAAGAGAGAAGAAATAATAACAAAGGTACACAAAAAATAAATTGATACAGATGCAATTTTAAAATTTAGTGCAGTGGCACCAACTAAATAGAAAAGAGCTCTATTACTGTAGTTTGTAAACAGAGCAAGAATTATAGCTTCTACGCATAACTTTTACAAACAAGAAATCACAAACTTAAAAGAAAGATTCTTTAAAAATATATATCCAAGTAAATTTGTTGATGACATAATCGAAAGATCTATTAACATTAATAAAGACTGCACTAAGAAAAAACTAAGTAGCTCAGACTTCAAAAATATCGTAAAGGTACCTTATATTGGAAAACCTAGTAATGAGTACAAAAAGAAACTAGAAAAGCTTTTAAACAATTACATCGAAAACTTCACAGCAATTTTTGACACAACAAAAGTAAGCAATTACTTCAATAAAAAAGATAAGACACCCTATGAATTATAATCCAACGTGGTCTATGATTTTAAATGCTCTAATTATAAGAGTATCCAGTATATTGGATTTATTTCAAGACCTTTAGTAGAAAGAGTTAAAAAACATTTAAAAGGCAAAACAGCTGTATCTGTTTACCTTAGCAATTGTAAAGTTTGTAAAAATAAAAAATGACTGTTAATAATTTTGGAATTTTGAAAGAATGTAGAAATAAGTTTGAGACCCTTGTAAGTGAAGCTCTACTAATTAAACGTTATAACCCAATTTTAAACAAACAATTAACTAAACCGGGCATAACCCATACATTAAGAATTTTTGATTATTTTGATATATATTAGTTTAACATTTAGTAAATATTCATGAACATAAAATTTTATTGTAGTTTATAACTTTAATTTATAAATGTTTATATATAGTATTACTTATAATTTTTGTATACTTAGTTGTTGAACACTAACTTTTAGTTATTTTGCACAGTATTTTGTTGATAATGACTAATGGAAAATCGAAACTTCGTCATGCGAATAAGTTTCAAACTTAGAACGTGTTTCTTATTGAATTGGTATTTAAAAACTCCAGTATCCCAACCTGTTTTTTAAAAAAGTAGCATTCTAAAGAGGTACACATTACGATTTCATAGTTTGTATTATCTTACAGCGTTTTAACTTTACCTTATTAATTTTTAAAATATCAAACTGTGCAAACTAACTAGAATAAGTATTAAGCTTAGTATACTAATTTACTAAACTAAGCTTAGTATAGTATAAACATATACATTAAAAATTGAAATATCCCTTCCTGTATACTAAATAAATAACAAACAAAATAGTAGTGAATGCTAAGTTTCAACACTTTATTGAATAAAAACAACTTGTGTTCAAAAAACTTAGCTGTTGATAAGATCTGAGATAAAATAGGAAGTTTTTTTATGTCATCATAATTCCAAACAGGCACGTGCTTATTGTATTGCGCGGTTTCAAGCAGTAAATTTTATCAAGGTTTTTTACTTCAGTTTGATATCTATCAATAAACTTCATGGCTCTTTTGTAACACAATTATATTTTTGGTTTTTAAAAGACACTATCACATTGTTAAGTGGTTAGGTACGAGTTAAAGTTGTTATTTCAAGTTTTTACACTTAATAAAGGAGTTCAATAAGCCCCTTTCAAATTCAAAATACCTGACTCGAAAATGTCATAGAAAAACTAAATTCAACTGTTAATACTTCACAATTGAAACACCCACTCCATTTGTTTATTCTTTTATGAAGTTTAGAATTTGTAAAGTATAGTTTTTTTTATTTTTATTAAAATGTTTTACGTTCAACTGCTCTATTTTAATTCTTAACTGTTTTGACTTTTTAGATTATTGTTGTTTAATAAAACAAAAATTATATTGTTATTTTGCATAAAACTAAATGAAATATTCGTATTAAATATTATTATTAAAAGCTTATGGAAAGTAACAGGTGCTTTATAATTTTATCTCAACTCAGACTTCGGTAAAACTTTATTACAAAATTTTCACTCAAAAAATGAGTTGAAACCTTGACAACAAAAACTAAAAACTTTTCGTAATTTTTTTTTGGTATTTTGTAACATTTTTATAAAATTGTATGTTGTATTATGGTTGTTAAGGAAACTTTGTTATCAAGAAAATCGAAATATACGAAAATCCTTCTTTTTTTTTATCTAATAGACATTTGAAATATATCTAAAGTTTGTTCAAAGTTTAGTCTACTATAAAGAAACATTTAGTATTATACTATGTCAATTTAGTCCAAATATGAGTAAAAAACCGTCACAAATAGTATATTATTTTAATATTAGTACATTTAAAAGACTATTTTTAAAAGAGATTAAAGATTTAATCTTAAACTTAATTTTCGACAAAACATTAGTTTTTTTGTGACTATTACAACTTAAGGTTAAAACACATATAAATTTTTAAGAAAGTCTAAAGCTTATAGCATTTTTATTTCGTTATCATGGTTTTTTTAAGTTCAAAAGAACTAAAATTAAATAAGTTTGTCAAGGTCAATTATCTTATGTGTAATCGATTATATGCTAAGAGCATAAATGTTTATTGACAATATAAACACTCTAAGTTGTGCACGCGACTTAAAAAGATATCGCATTTTTAATCTGAAATTGGATAAATGCAATTTTTGTAAGTTTGATACTGCGAATTAGAATAATGTTTATAACTTTGTTCGTTTTATTTTTATGTATTACCTTTCTTTTTTTGGACGTTAGTCTAACAAAAAATTTTAATTTAGTAAAATGTGCTTGTTGCGTAAATTCAAACACTTAAGAGTGTTAAAGATTTGAAAAAAACAAAAGTTGATGAAAAAAAAAACAGTTATAGCTAAGAATTTTTTGCTCGAAACAGACAAGTTTTTAATTTTATCATTTTTTGTTTTATAAATGAAAAAAAAAGTTTTATAAATTGTTTAATTTTCTTTGTTTAAGTAGATTGAGCAAAATTTTTTAGAGAAAAAAAAGTTACAATTTCATATTAGATGATACAAGTTAAGCTTATTGTGAAATTATATATGTACAATGTTTAATACGAAGTGTTTTAGAATTAGACTTTGAATATTTAGTTACACTGTAAATTTGACAGCAATCCAAATTACTTACGGCTCATTACAAATATTAGTTCGTCCGTTGATAACGACGTATGCTTAATCATCTCTAATAAATAATTTTAAATGCTTGTACAACTCTAAGCATTTCATAACAAGTTTTTTTTTAATTATTATTTTATTTTTTGTTTCACACAAAACCGGTTGTGTATACTATAAAACTAAAACTTTAATTATATTGGTGTTTGTTGTATTATAGTTTTAATATACTGCACTATCAGTATTTGTAGCTTGATTATGACTCTGGTGTTGTTAAAATCTACTAAATCATAAAATGTTACTTCTTATTCTAGGTTTTAAGGATAAACATTTAATAAATGTCTAATGGCTATTTTCGATTCTTTAATTTTGATATATAACATTTTTTTTAATGTTTTAAACAAAAAATTTTATTTAAACATAGTTTTGAATTTGTTAAACTAAAACACAAAAACAACAAAACACCAATGAATTTAAAAATATGATTTGGCTTATCAGAGTATAAAATACTTTAAATATTCGTTTTTTAGTATATAATACAAACAATAAGACACTGGTTAAAAACTAAATATAAATAAACACCCTAAAAATAATTTAAGTTTTGTATATACAGATTGTGTGATTTTAACATAAAGAACGTTGTTACGTTTAAAGAATTTATGAATGTAAAGCTAATTATGAATTATATTTTTATTTTTATAAAACCATAATTGTACAAAACTTGATACTATCAGCTTTTTTTTAAAAGGGTTATAACTTATAAATAATGTTTATTATTAGTAAATATATACTGTTTATATATGGAGTAGTACAAATAAACTTACCTTTACCTCTAAAACTTTGACAAATATTAGGCGTTGTTTGAATTTTACTAAAGCTACAATAAAGTTTGTAATTAAGTTTATACATGTTTTAAACAATGCTTACTGAAATTTTTTAATGGTTGAGCTAAATTTTTGCCAACTACTATCTTTTTTTTAGAATAAGATTAAGTTGTAACAAAATTATGTATAAAAAAAGGAATATCATAGGAAAAAAAAGTTATATTCATCTAGGTAAACCAAATTACTTTTTAGTATACAATACAAAACCTAAGACACTGATTAAAAAACCAAATATAAACATACACCCTAAAAATAAGCTATGTTTGATCATTTTATGTATATACGAAAAAACAGATTGTTTGGTTTGTAAAAAAAAAATATATGTTTGAATAAATTTCTTAATCTAATACTTATTATGAAATAGATTTAATATTTTCAAAACAAATGATTTTAAATTATTATTTATTATATTCAGCAATTTTCAAAAACGGCTATAACTTTTTGAATTAATTTATTTAATTATAAACTGTTTTTATATCTTTATATGTTTAGTTACTCTTTTTATATCGTAGAACAAACAAGTCACTTCTAAAACATTTAACTTGCGTCAGTATTTAAATAAAGTTTTTTTTTTTTTTTGATTAAGTACTTAAAAATATCATACTATTTATTTAAAGTTTTGAGTATTAAAACTTTAGTGGAAGTTTAGTAATACATAAAAAGAAATCTTAAACCATTTGAGATTGTCTTTACAACTGTTTATTTAATTAAAACTCCTTTCTTTTTTTTTGATTTCTAAATAAGGTAAATGCTGGTCGCAACTTCTAAAAGTTCCCAGATAAAAGCATTGTTTTTTACTGAAAGATTTAGGTTTTACGTTAATAGCCCAAATAAGTAGTTAACATGTAATTGTTTTATAGAAATAATCAAATATGAGGAACAATTAAAACAACCAAAAGTTTACGAAAAACATCAAAATAATTTTGATAATATAATAGTTTTTTTGTTTTAATTACTGTTTGAAAAACGATTTAGAGGTAAAAATAAAATATTGCAACTAAAATGTTAAATTAGCAAAAAATAACTACTCAAGTATAAAAGAATAGGCTTAAGTGCCTATTGCGAAATCAATCAAGATAACATCTGTAGATATGATTCAGGTGTTAAGTAATTGCATTGTAGGTTCATAGTAATTTGTGAACATTTTTTACATTAAAACAAAAGTATAAATTACACTTTTTAAGTACTGCAACATACGTAAACTGTATGTTTTTATGTTACTAATTCACCCTAAGTACTTTATAGGTGATACTTTTCTATGATTTATTTAACTTTAATGCGTTAGACAAATTAGGCTTCAGTAATTTTGACAACTAAAGTTCAACTTACAGGATTTAAGTTGTTTTAATATTTTTAACTGTGGTTTTTCGAACTTCTAATATATTGTTTTTTAATGTTTATATATAAAAAGTTGAAATATAATATAAAAGCTTTTCTTTTTAACATTTATTTCTTTTCACTTTTTATCTTTTTTTGTGTTTACTTGCACATTTGTGGCATAAACTTAGTTTGACTTTAAAGTTAAAATAAAGATGTAATTATAAAAGCAAAAAAAATATTTGAAAATGTTTTATTTTACAGACACTTTAATTTTTAAAAGTCTACAGATTTATGAAAAAAACTCGTCCTCTTAATAAAAGTCTTATAAAAATGCAAAAAAAACTATTATCAAAGTTAAAGTTTAATCGTGTTAATTAAAACTAAAACTACAGAAAATGATTGTTCTGTAGTAACAACAATGTTTACTCATACTTATTTTAGTTGTAGTATATTAGATACTAAAAAGACGTGCTCGTTTTGCAATCGTTATGCATTTATATGTAAATTCAGTTAAGTTAAGTTATTATACACTTAAAAATACTTATTTTAGAAACGAAACAGTTTGATAATGGAATGTTAAACAGTTACATTACTGCTATTTAATTCTAGGTTGTTATGTAAATTCTATTCAAAACCTTTTTTCTGCTATGTTAAGATCAAAACTAAGTTTGACAGGCTTAAATTTAGTTAAAAATTACTACAGAACTTTGTGAATAAAAATAATAATAATAAATCAACAAAATTCATCCTTGGCTTCTTAACTAGAGTTTAACAAGAACTCAAAGTTTTAAGTTCATCCAATTAACTAGTGTGCAAACTATTTTTTTTAACAAACAATAAAAATACATAATACGTTTAAACAATTTATATGGATTTTAATAACAGCTTTTACTAATAGTTATAATGTTTTAAAGGTATATAAAAATTTCAAACTTATTAAGAATTTCTCCGTTTTAATACGTACATAGATTCAACCCCGTGCAACAATGTCTTCGTGCAAAAGTGTCTTCATTCAATTTTATCTTCTTGCGATTTTAACCCCTCGTGCAGTTTTGTCATCTCGTGCAATTTTGTACGCTCGTGCAAATTTGACAGCTACCCAACTAAACATAATGCATTTTTTCCTAAACAGATTAGTAATTATTTTATGCACGCGACTATAAATATCTAGTAATTGAACATTCAATCACAATAGTTATATGCTTAGTTCAAATATATTTTATATTTTTCAGTCTTTGTTTTAACATTAAATTGCTGTTTGTGAAACAACTTAAGTTTTTTATTTCTTATATAAACAAAATTTAATCTAATTAGATTAAATACCATACAAACAGTTTTTAGATTTTATCTTAAAGTCAATTTAGGGAATATTCTGTTACAAAGTTGTACTATTAGCTTGACAACTTTTTTTTTGAAACTTTTGGTCTAAATTTTTTTTTACAAAAAAAGTACTCACACGAGCAATATGTTTTATGGTTGTTTAACTTTTGTTGTTAAATTATTTTTTTATTTCTATTGATACTTTTACTTATTTGACACAAAAAAAAAACTTATAATATAATTAAACTTCATTCAAGTGTTAGTTTTGTAGTTAATGTACTATATGTGTTTTTCAACTTTAAAACTTAATATAGTTTTTTTTAATTTTAGCAAAAATTAACTGTTTTTAATAAAACTTAAAGTTTTAGATTAATACTAGTTTAGCCTTATAAATCAAAATAACTTTTAACTGGTAAATACCAGTTAGTAAAGTATACTATCATCGCTAAAAAGTTTGCTTTATTTTATATAAGCTAATACTTAAAAGTTATAAAACTATGAAATGTTATTAAAAGTTTTGTTTTACACTATTCTTTCTATTCTTTTATGAAAAAATAAAAAAGTTTGTGAAAGTTTATTTACAGTTTAGTCTACAATAAAATAGCATTTAGCAGTATACTAAGTCAATTTTGTTGGAAGAAATGAGTAAAACTTACTGTATTATCATAATAACTACTATTCAATCTTGTTGCATCATATAAAGAGTTTGTTTATTGTATCTAAGACAACTTATACTTATAATACAGTTAAGTTTAATACATAAAATAGGTTGTTTTTCCATTATCATATCAAACAAAATTTCTCTATTAACTTGATTTTATTTAAAAAAGTTATGTTTTGTTTTTTTTATAGATAGATTTTTTAAGTTACGTAAATTTCAAATATACAGAAATGAAGCTACAAATTTATTTACAACATAAATATCTTAGGATATGTACGCCACTGAAGCTTATCACATTATTGATCAAAGAATTTGGTTGATATTTCAGTTTATAATATGGCACAAATATTTCAGTTTGATAATGATAGTCAGTTTAAAATATATTGCTTTTGAGTTCCACTTAATAACCTTTACTTATTTAAATATAAAAATTAAATATAATAAAGTCTATTTTTTAAGGTCAACTTTTTACTCAGTGACTATAAATATATATTATGGGTACTTGAGTACTGTGATGCTAAAGTTTAACCAGTTGGGATTATCTAAAAAAAAAATTTTTTAATGAATCTTTTTTTTTTAAGCTATTTTAGAATAAATGTCAGATTTAAATATTTTCACAGCTGTTATGAATTTCACGGTTTTCAAAATTAATTTTACCTGTCAACTTAATAATTTATCTAATGTTCACTGAAAATTAAATACAATAGATAGATTAAACACATGGAACATTTTGGAAACTTTATTGTTTTAAAGTTTGTATCGGTCAATCTATAGTAAAACAATAACTAAATCAAAAGATACAAAACTTCCAAAAACATTTTTCGAACTTTTTAATGCTTTATTAGTTTCTAAAGTCACAAATTTTTAGATTATATTACCTTTTTTTGTTTAATTATATTGTTTTAGTTTATCATTTACATAGTTAAATAAAAAGTTTAGTGTTAAATTTAAATCAAACATACAAAATATAAATATTGCTTATTATTTGTTTAGTTACAATATTGGTATCAAAACTATACATCTCAAAGTTTTTATCTCAATTCGGACTTTGGTAAAACTACATTGCAAATTTTCATTCAAAAAATGAATTGATTGTTACTTGACAACAAAATCTAAAATCGTTTCTAAATTTTTTGTTTTATATTTTGTAATATTATTGTAACATTGTTGGTTGTTAAGGAAATTTTGTTATCAAGAAAATGTCAAGTAATTATACTAAAGTCCTTTTTGTTTTTTTTAATAGACATTTGAAAATAAATAAAGGATGTTCAATATTTAATCTACTATGTACAAACATTAAGCATTATAATAAATCAATTTAGTCCAAACATGGGTAAAACATAGTCACAAGTTGTATATCATATTGATATTAGTACATATAAAAGTCTAATGTATAAACAGATTTTAGATTTATACCTTAAATTAAAATCAGATATGACTTTGTCACAAAGTTTTCGGAGAAACAATTGATTCATTATGACTATTTCAAAGTAAGGTAAAACACATTCATATTTTAAAAAATCTAAAGTTTACAAACTGGTTGTTCTTTATCATGGTTCTTTTGAAGTTCTAAGAAACAAAAGTAAGACAAGTTTTTCACGGTCAATTATTCTATTTGTAAACAAATTTATGCAAAGAGCATTTAATTATAAAGTTGCGCACAGTTTAAGTTGTCCACGCGTTTTAAGAAGTTATTAATATAAGTACATATAAAAGTCTATTTTTAAAAGATATTTATAGATTTGATCTAAAACTTAATTTTTGACAGAGTAGTAGTTTTATTGTGACTGTTTCAAATTAAGATTAAAAAATATATTAATTTTTAAGAAAATCTAAAGCTTATAGCATTTTTATTTCGTTATCATGGTTTTTTAAGTTCTAAAGAACTGAAGTAAGATAAGTCTGTCATGGTCAATTACCTTATGTGTAATCAATTATATGCTAAGAGCATAAATGTTTATTGACAATATAAACACTCTAAGTTGTGCACGCGACTTAAAAAGATATCAAATTTATAATCTGAAATTGGATAAATGTAATTTTTGTAACTTTGATACTGCGAACTACAATAATATTTGTCACTTTGTTTGATTTTTTTATATATTACCTTTCTTTTTGGACGTTAGTTTAACAAAAAATATTAATTTTATATAAAGTGGTTGTTGTGTAGGTTAGATTTTTTAGAGTGTTATTGATTTAATTAAAAACTAAAATTGATGAAAAAAAACAGTTTAGTTAAGCAATTTTTGCTCGAAACAAACAAGTTTTAAATTTTAGTTTGTTATGTTTTATAAATTGAAAAAAAAAGTTATATATGTTGTTTAAGTTTAACGTTTATCTTTGATTTTGTAGGTCGACCAAAGTAATTAAAAAAAAGGTTATAACTTTATATTAGATTATACAAGATAAGTTTATTATGAAATCATAACTATAAAAAGTTTAATACGAAGTATTTAGAACTTAACTTGTTTTATTTATTTACACTGTAAATTCGATAGTAGTAACCAAAATGAGATACTAACGGCTTTTTGCAAATACTAGTTCATCGTTTATAATGACACATGCTTCATCATTTCTAATAAATAAATTTAGCATATTACTGCTTGTACAACTCTAAGTATTTTATAAAAAGTCTTTTTTTAATTAAGAAATATTTTTGTTTCACACAAAATCGGTTATATATATTGTAATGCTAAAACTTTAACCATGTTGGTGTATGTTGTATTCAGGTCTTAGTATACTGCATTATCAGTATATATTTATAGCTTTAATATGACTCTGGTGTTGTTAAAATCTACTAATTGATAAAATATTACTTTTGATTCAGGTTTTAGGGATAAACAGTTATTAGAAATCTCATGGCTATTTTCGTTTAGTTTTGGTATATACAAATGTTTTTTTAATATTTTTATCTAAACTTTTTATTAAAACATAGTTTTAGATTTGTAAAAATAAAACACAAAAAAAAGGAACACATCAATGAATTATAAAATATTACAAGGATTATCACAGTAAAAAATACTTGTAACAATCGTTTTTTTAGTCTATAATACAAACGATTAGACACTGATTAAAAACCAAGTATAAATAAACACCCTAAAAATAATCTAAGTCTTAATATTATTTTGTATCAACAGATTGTGCGATTTTTACATAAAAAGTGTAATTATGTTTAAAAAATTTATGGATGTAAAGCTAAATATGAAGTATATTTTTATATTTTTATAAAACTATGATTGTACAAAACTTGATAGTATCAGCTTTTTTCAAAAAGGGTTATAACTTATAAATTAAGTTTAGTATTAAAAAATTTATACTGTTTATATATAAAATAGTACAAATAACTTACCTTCACCTCAAGTACTTATGACAAATATAAAGTGCTGTCAATTAAATTATTACAAGTTTTAAACAATAGTTACTATGTTTATTAAATGATTGAATTAAATGATTAATTTTCCAGCAACAATTTTTTTAGAATAAGGTTAATTTGTAACAAAATTATGTATAAAAAAAATAGAAGAAATATCAAAGAAAAAAAAAATTATACTCAACAAGGTAAACCAAATTACTTTTTAGTATACAATACAAACACTAAGAAACTGATTAAAAAACCAAATATAAACATAAACCCTAAAAATAAGCTATGTCTGATCATTGTTTTGTATATATGACAAAATAGGTTGTTTGATTTGTACATAAAAAAAATTTATTTGAATAAATTTATTAATCTTATACTAATTATGAAATATACTTGATTTTTACAAAACCAATGGTTTTACATTATCATTTATTATTTTCAGCAATTTTAAAAAAGGGCTAAAACTTATTGCATTATTTTATTAAATTATAAACTCTTATAAACAATACTATTATGTGTTGTAGAACAAACAACTCACTTTTAAAACATTTAGCTTGCGTCAGTATCTAAATAAAGTTTTTTTTTCTCATTGAATATTTAAGAATATCATAACATTTATCTAAAATTTTGAATATTGTTTCTTTAGTGGAATTTAAATATCTACACTAAAAATTAATCTTAAAAAATTTGAGATTGTCTTTACAACTGTTTGTTTAAATTAATAATATTTGATTAATTTTTTTTCTCTAAACAAGGTTAAATGCTAGTCACAACTTCTTACAGTTCCTAGATAAAAGCATTGTTTTTTATTGCAAGATTTAGGTTTTACGTTAATAGACCAGACAAGTAGTTAACATTTAATTGTTTAAAAGAAATAATCAAATATGCGGAACAATTAAAACAACAAAAGTTTTTAAAATAAATTAAATTAATTTTAATAATATATATTTTTTTTTTTATTTACTGTTTTGAATAATTCATTTAGAGGAAAAATAAAATAGTGCAACTAATATCATACATTTATAAAAAAACTACAAAAGCATAAAAAAATACGTTTAAGTGTCTATCGCGAAATCAATCAAGATAACATCTGTAATTTTGATTTAGGTGTTAAGTAATTGCATTATATGTTTATAGTAATTTGTGAACATTTTTAAGATTACATTAAAGTATAAACTGCACTTGTTAAGTACTACAATATACGTAAACTGTATTTTTTTATGTTACTTAACCACCCTAAGGACTTTACAGGTGCTACGTTTTATGATAATTTAACTTTTAGGCGTTATACAATTATGACAAATTAGGTTTCAGTAATTTTGACATCTAAAGTTAAACTTACAGGTGTTAAGTTGTTTTAACATTTTTAAGTGTGGTTTTTTGAATTACAAGAATATTGTTTTATAATATATTTGAATATAAAATTTATAGTCTACTTTTTAATCTTTTTTTGCGTCTATTTACAAAATTGTGGCATAAACTTAATCTGACTTTAAAATAAAAATAAAGATGTAATTGTGATAGCAAATAATTTTGTTTTAAAAAGTTTTATTTCAAAGACATTTAAATTTTTTAAAGTCTAAAGAAACATAAAAAAAAATTGTCCTCTTAATAAAAGTTCTACAAAAATGTAGATAAATCATTATTGAAGTTTAAGTTCAATCGTGTTAATTGAAACTGTAACTACAGAAAACAATTGTTCTGTAATTACAATAATATTTATTCATACTTTTTTTAGTATTAGTATATTATATATCGAACAACATACTTATTTTTCACTCGTTATGCATTTATTTGTAGATTCAGTTCAGTTACAGTTAATCAGCACTTAAAAAAACTTATGTTAGAAACAAAACAGTTTAAAAATATAATCTGAAACAGTTACATTAGTGCTAATTTATTCTGGGTTGTTAAGTAAATTCTATTAAAAACTTTTTTTCTGCTATTTTAAGATATAAACTAAGTTTAACAGGCTCAAACTCAAAACAAAATATTACAGAACTTAGTAAATAAAGTAAATACACAATAAAAGATCAATAAAATTTATCTTTGGCTACTTAACTAGAGTTGAACAAGTAATTAAAGTTTAAGTTCATGCAGTTAACTAGAGTGCAAAAATATTGTTTTCAACAAACGTAGTCTTGATATTTAGATTATACTGAATATAAGAAAACATAACTAGTTTAAATAATTTCTATGGGATTTAATAACAACTTTTACAAATAAACTAAGAAAATTGAGAAAGTTTTAGAATTTTAGACTCCGAAGTTTTAGAATAATACTGATTTAGCCTTATAAATCAAAATAACTTTTGACTGGCAAATACCAGTCAGTAAAGTATTCTATTATCGCTAAAAAAATTGCTTTAATATTTCTAAGCTTATACTTACAGCTTGTAAAACTGTAAAGTTTTACTAAAAGTTTTGTCTCACATTTCTCTTTTTAGTCTTTTATGAAAAAATTGAAAAGTTTGTGAAAGTTTATTTACAGTTTAGTCTACAATAAAGTAGCATTTAGCAGTATACTAAGTCAATTTTGTTAAGAAATGAGTAAAACATACTGTATTATCTTAATAAGTACTATTCAATCTTGTTGCAATAGCATCATTTAAAGATTTGATCGTTTGTATCTAAGACAACTTATACTTATAATACAGATAATTTTAGTACATAAAATAGGTTGTTTTTCAATTATCATATCAAACAAAATTTCTCTATTAATTTAATTTTATTTAAAAAAAAAGTTATGTTTTGTTTTTTGTATAGATATATTTTTCTAGTTTCGTAAACTTCAAATATACAAAAAAAAAGCTAAAAATTTATTATTAATATAAACACCTTAGTATATGTACGCGACTGATAGCTTATAAGATTGTTGATCAAAGAATTTGGTTGAGCACAAACACTTGAGTTTGATAGTGAAAGTCAACATAAAATCTCTTGCTTTTGAATTCCATTTTAATAAAATTACTTATCTTTTTATAAATGTAGATTATATTTAAGTCAATTTTTTGTGTCAAACTTTTTACTTAGTAACTATAGTTATATATTATTTGTAGGAATAATGTTAAGCTAAAGTAAAACTAGTTGGGATTATTTATAAAAAGTTTTTTCAAATGAAACTTTTTTTTTATTATTTTAATCATTTTAGAATAAATGTCAGATTTAAATATTTTCAAAGATGTTATGAATTTTAAGGTATACAAAAATAAATGTATCTGTCAACTTTTTAAATAATTTAATGTTGATTGAAAATAACTACAATATAATTTTTTTTAACCATCATTTTAAATCTCACACATTATGATGGTTAAAAAAAATGGATATGTCAAAGAAATTTAAAAAGGTTTTAAAATTTAAAAGTGTTAATGTTTTAGCATTTAATTTAAGTTTAGTTACAAAAAATATATTTTCTAAGTTTTTTTTAAACTGTTGAATTTTTTGCACAAGTTTTTATCTAAAAGATAAGTTATAAATTTATTCTACACTAACTTTTACGTCTTAAAAAAATTGAACTACTGATCAAATATATAGATGGCATATAGAATCTCTTTATTTAAACTAAAAAAATAACTTTCAAAAGAGGATTGGTTCTACTAATCAAAATATAAACCGGCTACTTCGTATTTGTATGTAATATTTAGAAAAATGTTTATGCGTTTAGGTGATTAAACTATTTATAAATTATAAACATTAAATAAATACTATATAAAATAATACAATTCATGAAAAAATAAAAAACTTTTTTTAATATTTTTGTTTGTGTGAAATATAAGCTTTTGAGGTAATTGCTATCTACTACTACTTGAACTGTTTTTTTCATAATTAAAGAGCTAGAGAAACAAAATAACTGCAAATTTTTGTCCATTTAAACCAGTTGTTTTAGTTAAGTTAATGTCTATCTGTGTTTTAATATGAAAAATTAAAATTTATTTTGTCAAAAAAAGGGCTATTAATAAAGAAAAATTGTACAGTTTTATAGTATAACCATAAAAGGTTTAATATTTTTCTTTTTTAAAAATATAACTTAAATATATTCTTAAACAAACTGTACTAATCAGAATGAGTCACTTTGAACTGAGATTAAAGATGCGTATCGCCAGAAGTATTACTTATTTTATTGGTTAACTTGTTTTCAAGTCAAATTCTTATGTGTGCTTTTATAAGATCAAAAAGCACAAATCCTAAAAACGAAATGCTATAAAAAAAAAAACTAAAGACTTGCGTGTAACTTGTTTTAAAATAGTTTTAGTTTTTTTGAGTATGAAAATGAAACTTTAAAACATAAAATTGAAAATAAGTGGACTATGTGTTAGTTTGTTATAAGTTTTTATGGTTAAGTAATTTTGCTTCAACAATTTATTTGTCAACAAAAACTGATCAAATAATGTTTTAAGAAATTTGTTAAAGCACAAAACTTGGTATCTGCATTGCGTTGAACTTAGTGAAAGTTATTTCTAAATACTTCTACCGTATGTTTTTGATGAACAAGGATCTTTAAACCTTTAAAGTAAGTTTTACCACAAAATCACATATTTATGTACTTTCCTACACATCTACGCGATAAATACAGTCTAGTAATAAAACAAGTTAAGAGGAAACATGATCCCTAAAACGAAAAATAAAAAACAAAGATTTAAACTTTGTAAACTAGTATTCTTGTTTTTAAACGAACAATAAGACGAAAAAAAAAAACTTGAAAATATTCTCTAAATAAAGCTTCATCTTGTTATGAAATAATTATAGTGGAAATAGAAAATCTAGTTTTTCGTTTCACAAGAAAACATTATTATAATGATAAGCAAAATATCAAAAGGGTTCGACATTTTAAAGGTATCTTTATTTTGTTTAAACTTCCAAGATGTAAACTAAAAATGATTTTTTATAAATGTAATTTACTTTAAAGTAATAATAGCTATGAACAAATCCAAATTTTTATTAAGATATGCAACTTACTTAAATATTTTTTTTATAAAGTTTTTGTTATTATTTACCTTTAAGCTTATTAAACTAAATTAAATACTTAGATGTTAAAATTTTATTGCATAAAGTGTTTTTCGGTTATTCTTAACAAATAACAAAATAATAATATATTCAAGAAATTAGACTCTCTATAGTTGTATAAAAATTAAAAATTAAAAATTTGAAGCTAAAATCTTAAGTTTGTATTAACACTTAAACTCGTTAATATTCTAGTTCAAATTTTTATCAAAACTTTTTGTTCAATCATTACTTAAAATTATTAATCCTATGTAAAGTTGCTGCTGAAATTTTTCAAGTAATCAAATATAACCTTTAATGCTCATAACTTAATTAGACCTTACAACTTTCAAATTAAAATTCTACCTTACCATGCAAATTCAATAAGTAGGTATTAAATAACACTAATCTTTACCATATAACAATTAAATCAAATATGAACAGCTTTAATCAATTTTATGGTATTTAAGCTTACCGTAAACCTGTTAAAACATTCAGCTAAAACATTCTTAACTTTTATTGTATTCTATATCATCTAATATTAAGATAAACTTTATAAATTCAAAGATTAAATTAACATATATCTAGCAGTAGCACTGTTTTATTACAAACTTTACTTATTCATTTATTTTTAATGTATTTTCTTTGATTAAAACATGCTTATGTTTAGTTATAAATCATTTTTTGTTTAATGTTACAGTTTTTTACAGTCCTTGTCTCTTTATTATTTTCACTGTTTAATTTTATTTCTACAAGAATACTGCTAAGCCATTTATTACTATGTTCATTAGTTGCAGTTACTATTAGTAATAACTTTAATAATTTTTGTTAAGGTAATAATGTTCGTTTACCGCTAAGTTTCTAATCGATATATGCTTTATTTTTTAGTTTTGCGTCTTAAAATAGTTTAAACCTCAAGTGTATAGTGATCAAAGTATTAAATTAGCATTCAACAAAATATATATAATTTCCACTTTTAAATGTTTATTGTCAGAATAGACAAAAATAATTTTAAAATAAATTTTAAGACAAACTAAATTGTATGGTTTTTAGTGAAAACTGTATTTATAATTAATAAATTAAAATTAAAAACTTTATATAAACATTTTCATATTTGCGTACCGTTGTGAGTTTTTAAAATCTTTTAAAACGTGTAGGTAATAAGTAATATCAAGTCTAATAATTTTCAAAAATAATTTATTTTTCCTTATTTAAAGTAAAAATGTATAATAAAGTTATAACGAGTTTCATAAACATACCAATATTTACAAAAAAATAATTTTAAATAGACTAGCATTATGTTTTGTCAGATAAGTATTACTTTTGACTTTTATAAACATACTATAACGTCTAATTCATAGTACGTGCAGATAATAAATTTCACGTTTTTAATATGTAAAATATTTAAAAAACGATATAAAACTGAAAGTTTTTTAGAGCTTATGTACTGTAGTAAAAGAAATGTAGTTACAAAGCATAGGTAGATTAGTTAAGCACTAATTTGAAATTGAAAACAATTTTTTAAAGGGTTTCACTAAATATAAAAATGAAAAAATCAATTGGTTTTATATCTGTTAAAAGTAAATAAAACTTTTAAACCATCACAAAAGACAAATCATGTATAGACATCTAAAAGTTTGAAAAACTGCTTTTTGTAATGGAATGATTTTGTTATAATTTATGATAGCTTGATTTGTCAAAATTAGATCAGCTAATATTCTGTTGCAACTAAATAATATTTATTTTAAATGTATAGGTATAATGTTTTTTTCAAAATAAATAGTTTATAAAGTCAGATTAGGTTTAAGAACAAACATAAGTGCATAAAGAAAAATAATTTGTTAAAATAATTAATACCGTTGTCAGAAGTTATTTCTATTTTTAGTTGAATGATGATTTATATAACCTTTTTAGCAGTATTAGTTTTATAGATAACATGTAGTTTAGATTTTTTTTTATTTATAATAAACTTACATATTTTGTTTACATTTGTATAATTTGTAATCATAACTGTGGTGTTACAATTTTTAATGCTTAACCAAATAAGGAAAGTAAATACTATTAAATCTATACTTAAAAGTTATAATACTTTAAAAATTTATTTACCAACTGTATCTATATGATATATCTTACCGAATTGTAATAATCCTACAAATTAGTACCAATCTTAATTTAAAAAACTTTTGTTATACAAAAACTATAACAAAACTCTCTTATATCATGAAGTATATATTCAGCGTTTTGGTGAACTGATTATAATTATAACACATTTTTTTTGTCTTAACAAACAGTAAAAAACGTAATTTATACCTAGGAGCTTATCGTGGTTATGAAACTACATTTAGACTTCTACTAATGATGCTCATTTAATTCAAAAATAATTTGAAAACTTTTTGTGTTGTTTATCAGACTAAAAGATAATAATCTAAGTTTGGACATAAATTAATAAAAAATTGAAAACAAAGTAGTTTTTATAGTAAATTCGATCATAATTAGTATCCATAGTTATAAATTGTTCAAATAATTTAATTGTTGCTGTTATAAAAGTAAGGTAAAATATAGGTTTGCACAATATAAAACAAAATTTATTCTGTAGTTAAATGAGCTAGCCTTTAGTTTTTGAATTTAAATAATTAGATTCAATTTTTTTAAATTAGTTTAATAAAATACATCTATGTTTATGCATAAAAAAATTCATTTGTTTTTTTAAACTAAATCATGCTTAAGCTTTTTCAATTATGTATATATCGTTATATTGTAGATTGCAAGGTTAAATTATTTTAATCATGATGACTTTTTTAAATCGTTTTTACTAAAATAATTTTACAAACATTATAACCAGAAATCAATCTGATTGAAACACTGAAATTTCAATAAGTTAAAATAACAAATAAGGCATTTTTTAAAACTTAACTATTGACATTAGTACAAGCTAATGACACATCTTATACGTTA
The DNA here is from genome assembly GCF_965202585.1 of Thalia democratica. Lineage (NCBI taxonomy): Eukaryota > Metazoa > Chordata > Thaliacea > Salpida > Salpidae > Thalia > Thalia democratica. The sequence continues at coordinate 106,611,856 of NC_139165.1, forward strand.
AACATGCTTCCAATCATTTCTTTAATCTTTATTACTTTTAAATATTAAATGCCTTTGTTTTTTAAAAGATCAATTATAAAGCTTTATTTTGTTCCAATAGTTGTACGAGGTTATCCAATGTTAGAGTGACAGTTAGAAACACCTAGTTCAACAACTATTTAAACTTTTTTTTTATAATTAAAAATAAAATAAGTTGTTAAATTTCAGTTGTTGCACGATAATCATTAAATCCATCACGGAAAAATATATTTTCAAATAAGGTGTGCTATTTATCAAGTCACAAGCTGTATATGCCTGAAATAAGCTATTATATTTTCTTCTGGACACAGTTTAAAAATTAAACAGTTTTTTACTATATATTTAGAAGTACTGAAGTAATGAAAAATTTTATAATAATTAAAAGTAAAAAAAAAACTATGCTTTTTAATAATTAGAGTAGTTCGACTTTTATTTGAAAAGTTAAACTAATTACGTTTTAAATAAGGCAAAATTTAAGTTCCAATATTTTTTAGATATAGTTTCTATGGACATTTGACATCATTTCGACTTAATCTTAATCTTATTCATAAAAGTAATAGAATTCTCTTAACTTTTTTGAAACTTTTTAAAAATTCCTTACTTTACACATATATAATTTTTTGATGGTTTTAGCGACGATAACTAGTTAGTTAATAAACTCTGTTAAAATAAACAACCATAATGTTTGTTTTTTGTTTATAAGTATATTTTGCTTTACGTTCAATAAAGCATTTAAAAATATTAAAATGTTTACACCACGTTGTCTTCTAAAAGCGGACACATTTTTAACGTGATTCTGAAAGTATTTAAGTTATAACTAGAATTACATATGATAATTCTTTTACTGCTAGAATTTGTTAGAAAAAACTTGAAATAAGTTATTATTTATCAATGTTTATAAACTAATGGTTATGAAAATTATTTTTCACATGTAAACAAAGTTTAAATTTTGATAGCTTGTTAGTAAACTAATCTAATTAAATTTGTTACTATAGAAACAAAATCATTATTTTTCCTCAAAATAAGTTATAAAACTAAACTGACATTCCTTTAGGTAACTAAACAATAATTTACTTTTTTTTTTGCAAGCCTTTGGTTTTACTTCAATTGAGTAGTTAACTTGTAGTTGTTTTGTAAAACTGCCTAATTTTTAAAAACAAAAGAAAAAAAAATGTTTTACTAAAAATGAAAAATTTTTTGGTAATTGTACTTTCTATTACTCTAAATTCAAAAATTGATAAATATTTATGAGTACAAATGTAAATATATTCTATTGTAAAAACTGTTTTACGCTTTATAAATTATCTTAAACAAAATAAAATTATCTTATTCATAACAAAACAGCCAAACATATTTATGCTTAAAGTTTTCTAACTGTAGATTTTTCAATTGCAATTAATAAGTATAAAAGAATTTTGTTAATATAGTTATAAAAACTAAAAAACTGTTTATAATAAGTATTCCTTATAGAATGTTATGAAACGTTATTGCAGAAGTAAAGTTTATTCAAGTAAATAAAAAATATCAAATGCTTTACAAAACAGTTTATAATGTAATTGTATCAAAAAAGACTCGTTCGTTTACAAAATATTTTGAAGATTTCTTAAACTAAATGACGTTGTTGAACAATTTAATTTATCATAGTAATATTGCGTATAACTTTAAAAGCTCCTAATGAGTGTTTAAAAACTTAGTATAATCCACTTATTTCATAACATAAGAGTAAATTATTTATAAATTCATGCTTTACTACTTTAAACATAATTTTTTTAGACGAAAACAATAAGTAGGGCTACTAAAATGAAAGATTTGTAAAGGAAATTATAAAGTTAAAATACTGGTTCAAGTTTAAATAAGCATGTCAATCAGGATAACATCTATAATCTTGTGTAAACTTAAAATTACAGGTGTAAATTATATATAATTTAAGGATGAACAAAATAAATCAAATTTCGTAATAATCTCAGTAAACTGATTAAATTTTTAGTGTACCATAAAACACTAAGCCAATAATTAAAAAATCAAAAAATATGTACACACCATAAAGTACAGCTAAATTTGAACATTGTTTTGTTTATATGACAAAACAGGTTGTATGATTTTCACATGTGAACATTAAGTTTATAAAAAGAACTAATAATACTTTATAACACAAAAGTTACTTAATAAACAATAGTCTTAGGTTGTGAGTAAATAAATAAAAATACTAAATTAAATACTAAAGTTTTCCAAAAAGTCTTGCCAAATACTTACAACCAGATACTAAACGCAAAAAAGTATAAATTTTACCGTCATAGTTTAAATATTTTTAAGTCAGAAATTCATTTGGTAACTTAATAACAAATAAAAATAAGACAATTTTTATTTGCTACTTAATACAAGTAAATAAAAAAAACTTGCTGATACGCTTAACTGGATTGTTTTTTGAAACATCTGGATAAAAAAGTATTTATTGTAGTTTAGCATAACATTCTTATTTATCAAGAATTGAAATGTATTAAGGCGGTATATGTCACATTTAATAGTTTTTTTAATTTCATTGTGTTTAAGCTTTACACCTGTTTCACTATTTTACTTAAACGATCTAAACTTGTATGGAAACGTTTATCATTTTTAAACATTTTCAAACATACATATAGAACTTTGACTACTCATTGTACTTAGAAATATCTTGATATAAAATCGTTGATGTTTTTTTCTAAATACTCATATAAAGTGTCTATACGTAAGCTGTTTGTTTATACTTTTAAAACTTATTAACAATGTTTTAAAAATTTTAGTCACTTATAAAAGTAAATTATTATAAACATAAAATAATAACGGAAAATGCGTACTCAGGGTGAAAGTTACTGTATTTCTTGTTTAAATTTGTTTAACTTTTATTTTAAGTTCATCGTTTAAAAATTTTGATTGCAAAGCTTATCAACTAGAAAAAATTAATTTTTCTTCAAATTTAAACGAAAATGTTAGTTCAAACTATATTTGAAATTATAACAAAGGAGTATTTATTGGACTATTTTTTAACGATAATATAAAGTAAAATCAAACTTTAAAGTAGAAATTTAAGTTATCGACACAAATACAAGAAAGAACATACTTAAATTTTTAGGCTTTTCTTAATTGTACCTTTTAAATTGTACCTATAAGTTATTTATACTCTAACTTTATTTTAAGTGTTTAATTCAACTATTACAATAAAAAAGAAAAAATCTAAACTGTATTTTTAATTACAAGAATAATTAAAAATTTAGAATTGTTCAATATTCTTAAACATAATTTAATTTATCTATTTATTTTGAATTTCAATGCTTTCTAGAAAAAATAAAAAATTTCAAAATATTATTAATAAAATAAGATCCAACGGCTTAGATTTTGATAAGATTTAAAAAAAAAAAAACATATAAGTATGTATAATATAACCAGAAAAATTGCACTATGACATCATAATTGCAACCAGTCACGTACTTATTGTGATGCACAGTTTTGCACTACATCGTTCAAAACAAATTTAGAGTAGCATCGTTTATACAAAATTTGATATTTTTAAACAAAACCTTTTTTTGTTGACACACATTTTAATCTGTTAAACAGTTAAATATCGGCATAAAGTACTTTTTTTATTACACGTTAAGACGTAAATTAATAAAACTCTTAATAGATTAAAAGCTTGTCTGTAGAATGATAAGATCATATATAAAACCGGAAACTTAAATAACACTTCATAATTTTAATCAAGAGAGTGCGCATTTTCGAAGTGAAAAATATATACAATATACATTGCTAATAATTATTATTATCGAATAAACGTCAGATTTAAATATGTTTCACAGCTTTTATTAGTTTCACGGTATTTAAAATAAATTACCCTTTCAAAATTTTTGATAGTGTCGTGTTGATTGAAAACATATGACATTTAATAAACCTCTTAGGACTGTCTACAAAAAGTAATGAAAAATTGAAATTTATTTAGTTTGGTTTTTTGATTAAATTACTATTGAATATGTGTCAGATTAAAATATTTTTCACAGCTTTTGTTAATTTCACGGTAATCAAAATTATTTTTTCAAGTCAAATTATTAAAATGTTTAATGTGGAATCAACTAATATAATGTACTTGACACATTATGTTAGCTTTAAAGAATAAAATTAAAATTGACCAAGTCTTTTGTGTATTAATCAGGATATTGATTAGAAAAATTAAAATATATTGAAGTTTTTATTCTTATAAAACTATTAATTTTCATAAAAACTTGTTTTTTTTTTAAGATAAGTTTTGTTTTTTTAATCTTAGTTTTACAAGTTTCAATAAATTAAACCACTTATGAGTTAATGGGTAATTTAAAGAGTCTATTTTGATAAACTTAAAACATAGTTGTCAAATACACTTTAATGTTTGTTTTTCATAATTAGTATTAAAGTACTGCAACAAGCGTATTAGATATGTTTTAAGATTCTCACTTATATGTAATAAAATCTACTTAAGTACTTGCAATTGACTAAAATTCTGAATTTACCAATTGAGTAAGAGGTAAAAGTACAGGTGATGGACAAATATAAGTTATTTTAAAAATCAATTGCATTAATGTTTTATTAGCTTAATAACATTTACAATTGGTTCAAACCATCGTTTGTGATAAAACTAAAAATTTATATTTTTGCATAGTATAATCATGTTATATTAAGTTATTAAGTTATATTAGGTTAGTTTTTATTTAGTTTTGCAAATTCAAATAGCTATTTTCATCACTAAGTTTAACGTTTCATAATAAGACTATTTACACGCGATATTTAACTTGTATACTATAAGGTATTTAACAGGTTAGTTTTTACAGAAATTTTATTTTCTCCTTAATTTCTTGTAGTTTGAAAACCAAAGATCTTTAAAATCAAAACTTAGTATTATAATCAGCTAACATACAAACTTATGTGCAACTTGCTAAAATAACTACTACTTGTCAATCATTTAATAATACAAGACGTTTAATACGTAAACTAACTTCAATAGAAATTTTTGATAAATTGGTATTTAATTAGTGACAAATCAAGCTACCTTAAAATAACACATAAACTAAACATTCTTGAGTAACTAGTATTACTTACAACTAAATATAAGTATTTTGATTAAGATAAACATAACTTCACATTGCGATTTTGCTAAATATTTACAAATATTTAGTCCAAATTACGGTTTTAAAACAATAACTTAAACATAGTCTTTATTAAACAAAATATAATAAGCTTTTACTTACCTAAAGTTATATTACATGATTATATAAAATCTGCTCTTATTGTTTCACTTAATCATATATTTTATCCGTTTATCAAAATTTACAGTACATATTGTGATCATAAATTTATAATTACGTATGTTTAATCTAATCGTATACTTTAAAAAAAAATATTTTTTTTTTCTTATTTTAATAAGGAAAATCTTCTTAATTTAACTGTATTTTCTGGTACTTTTACATAAAATAGTTAGTACTTAATATCTTTCTCTACAACAACGTTAACTGGTTTTATTCCTTTTTATTATAAAGACAGTTAGAAAACCGTGATATATTACCATTTTAAAGCTTTAAAAGTGTGTTTAAAATATCTGTCTAAGTTTAAAGTAAATCATTTAGAAATGTCATTACAAATGTTTTAAAAACACTAGAAATGTAAAGAGATTAAACTAATAAAAAATTTAAACATATCATGATGTCAATGTCTGTTTACTGTATTTTAATTACATGAATTTTTAACATTAAGAAGATTAATATTTGTTATTCATAAAAGTGATTGCAGTAATGTAAGACAAATAGAACATTGTTGATTCTTATTATACTTGAGTATAAGTTTTTTCAGTTTATAAATAACTTAAGCAGTCAGAAACAAACTTAAGAAATAAGCCTCAGACTGTTGCCAAATCAATTTGTCTAAAATACTATCATTTTTCTTTATATGATTATATATATTTATTTTTTATCACGTTTATATTTTTATAAATAGCATATTGTTTGTTGAAAAAATTTTTATTTATGTTTAAACTGACAGATGGGTTAACCTTTGCAAAACCTTGAATAATAAATAAGTTTAAAGTATTTTATTAACAAAAAAAAATATTTGTTTCTAATCTAAAACCAAAAAATTGTGCAACATTTTCATCAATATATCTAAGTTCGCGCAGGTGCTAAAAGTTAATAAAAATCTATAACTAACTGATTAGCTTTTTTATCTATACATACTATCTTACCTAAAACAAGTATACATTCATCATTGGTTTTTCGAAAGCAAAATATTTTATTTCTAATAAATATGAGAAAAATGTTTTAGTAATTTACTAATATAACATATAAGTACATCCAAAAAGTGAGAAACTATTATAAAAACACATTACTTAAATTATATACCTAACAATAAATTTTTTTACTATTAAATATTTACTTTTTATTTACTTTAAGTTTTAGTATAACAGTATACTTTATTTGATACATGTTGTTGCAACACAAAAGACAAATAACAAAATAAATAATCTACTTAGATTAATTGCTATAATTTAAGTTAGATAAATTCTGATAAGGTTTACTTTATTTTCGTTTTCTAGTTCTATTGCTTCGATATATTTGCAATTGATTTTCTTTTAACTTCTTCACTAACTTATTTGAAGTTAGACAAACTACAAACTTCTTTTATCTACAAGAGACATTTTCTTTTCGTTATTTATTCTTTGAAATACAGCATTTTGTTTAATATAGATTTTATAGAAGTATTTTAGCTTAATCGAAAAGGTGAAAACAAAATAAATTAAAAAAAATTAAATTTAATTAAATTATCTTTATTATTAAACATTTAAAATATTAGTTTAGATTGGTGTCTTTTTTACGTGAAATTAGAAATTGTAAAACAACAATAAAATGAACCTTAAAAGTTTAACTAAAGAAAGAATGTTACAACGCGAACAACTATAAGAATATTCTAACTTAAATATCTCCAACTTTTGAATGAAGTTTCAAAAAGCTTACTACAAGTTTTCAAGTCTGATACTTGATACGTTTTTTTCACAATAGAATTACTGTTTACTTTTTATAAATTTTTATATAAATTTTATTTACAGTTAAATGTTTATAATTTTTATTTAAAATTCGCCTGCCTAATCAGTTTTAATCATGATGTCTTTGTAATCGTATTACCGAAATCATGTTACAAACGTGACAATAAGATTTTTTTTTTTTTGGAATTTCAAAAAATAAATTTTAAGGAATACTTTTGCAAAAAATTAAAATGATTGTTTATATAAAAATCGTGCTGTTAGTAACAGCTTATCACACATTTTTATTTTAAACGTGCTTTTAAAGTATAAACAGAAAACAAAGTAGTAGTCAGTATGTTTTTAAAATAATTATAATGCGTTAATTATTTATACAAGTTAAAAACTAAAACTTGTTATTAAAAATTTACTTTCATTTTTTTCACATATAAAATACTTTCAATTTGTTCAAGTAAACACTTATAAGACCAAAGAAAATCTACGATCTGGTTGTTTCAAGATAATACTTTAATTAATCACTGAAACAGCTTTTAAAATACTTATTTATTCTAAAACTATTTTGTTTCTTGGTGTATTACTCGAATTTTATAAAATTAACTTTTTTTTTCAAAAGGTTTTATATAAATCTACATACTGAGTTTAGTTAATTTTTTAAAATATAAGACTGAAAAGATGCATATAAAACTTCTGATGTTTTTTTTTTACAATTTGGCTTCATATTTTTTCTTTATACAAACGAAAAATTATTACAAATAAAAATAAACAACGTTGAGTATTACCTCATAATTTTGGCAATGTTGTGTATTTTGTGACCTTAAGTAAATAACAGTATCAGTTCTGTTATTTCTGTACCGTTCCAGAATACTTAATGTCCTTTATCTGCGTTGACATTATTAAATATTTCATTTCTATGTCTATGGTCATCTGGTATCTTAACAAAATGCAGTAAAGGATTTAAAAATTAACATTATGTTAAATTTTTTAATAAATAAAATAAAATAGTGACTTTATTTCTCAAAGTTTGTTTTTTTCTTTTGATAATGACTTTTTGAATATAATTTAATGTTCCGACATAGTTTTTTTAGCATCTTTTATCTTAATATAATTTACTTATTTAAGTTACATAAACTACCAGTCAACAAAACAAAGTGTAGCTATTTTTGCTATGAACATGTAATTAAGAATTAAACAAGTTCGTCTGTTGTTTAAAAAAAGGTATGTCTAAAACGTAAATATTACTATCATAATAATAACATCATGTAATGTAATACTATGGCGTTATAAACTTTTTAATATAATGTAAACGAGTATTGGTGTTTAAAACAGTCGATAAACTTTTATTTAAAAAATTTCATTGAGAGTCTTGAACTAATAAAAAATAAGTTAGTCACGAAGAAATTATTAAGAAAAAAAGAACTGATTTAAAAGTTTTATTTTAGACTTTGAATCAAAGTTTGCTGCTTTTACATAAAAAACATATTTCAACCTGATTATATTTATTGTTTTGAAATGTATTCATATGTGCATATATGGTTTTTTTTTATAGTTTTAATATGTGAAAATTTTGGAAACTTTAATTTTTCAAAGTTTGTATCCATTAATCTATATTTAAATAAAAACTGGATCAAAAGATACAAAACTATTTTTGAACTTTTAAATGCTTTATTAGTGTCAAAATCACAAATTTAAAGCTCCTTTTATAATTAATGCTTATATTAGCTCCTTTTGTTTGTTTATAAAGTTTAGTGTTAAATTGAAATCAAACATACAAAACACAAACTTAGTGAAAGTTAAATAAATTAATTTCAATTTGCTTAGTTACAATATTAATATTAAAACAGTGCATCTCAAAACTCTCTCAATTCGGACTTTAGTAAATTTTTATTACAAAATTTTCATTCAAAATGAACTGATTGTTACCTTGACGACAAATACTAAAAACCTTTCGTAAAATTTTTATTTGGTATTTTGTAACATTTTTATAACAATTTATGTTGTGTTATGGTTGCTAAGGAAATATTGTTATCAAGAAAATTGAACTATACTAAAATCATTCTATTTTTTATCTAATAGACATTTAAAAGTTTATTTAAAGTTTGTTTAAAGTTTAATATACTATTACAACCATTAAGCATTGAAATAAATCAATTTAGTCCAAATATGAGTAAAAACTAGTAACAAATTGTATATCACATTGTTATAAGTACATGTAAAAGTCAAATGTATAAAGAGATTTTAGATTTCTATCTTAAATTAAAATCAGATACGACTTCGTCACGAAGTTTTCTACAAAAAATATTTTTGTTATGACTATTTTAAATTAAGGTTAAAATACATACTAATTGTTAAGAAAATCTAAATTATATAACTTTTTTATTTCGTTATCATGGTCTTTTTAAGTTTTAAAGAACTAAAATTAAATAATTTTGTCATGGTCAATTATCTTATGTGTAATCGAATACATGTTAAGAGCATAAATTTTTATTGACAATATAAACACTCTAACTTGTGCATTCGACTTAAAAGCAATCTTAATCTGAAATTGGATAAACGTAATTTTTTAACTTTGATATTGCGAATTACAATAATATTTGTCACTTTGTTTATTTTTTTATATATTACCTTTCTTTTTTGGACGTTAGTGTAACAAAAAATACTAATTTTATATAAAGTGGTTGTTGTGTAAAGTTAGATCTAAAAGAGTGTTATTGATTTGATTAAAAACTAAAACTGATAGAAAAAAAAAAAACAGTTTTGTTTATGCAATTTTTGCTCGAAACAAACAAGTTTAATATTTTAGCTTATATTGTTTTATAAAAGTTATGGCTGTATACTAGATGATACAAATTAAGCTTATTATGAAATCATAATTTTAAAAATTTTAATATACGAAAATTTAGAACTTAACTTGTTATATTTATTTTCACTGTAAATTCGATAGTAGTAACCAATACAAGATACTTACGACGTTTTACTAGTTCATCGTTTATAATGACACATATTTAATTATTTTTAATAAAAATTATAGCATATTATAGTTTGTACAACTCTAAGCATTTCAAAAAAGGTCTTATTTTAATTAAGAAAACTTTTTGTTTCATACAAAACCGGTAATGTATACTACTAAGCTAAAACTTTAACTATGTTGGTATTTGTTGTATTGAAGTTTTAATCAGTATATATAACTTTTTCATTTCGTTACCATGGTCTTTTCAAGTTCTAAAGAACTAAAATTAAATAAGTTTGGCATGGTCAATTATCTAATGTGTAATCGATTATATGCTAAGAGCATAAATTTTTATTGACAATATAAATACCCTAAGCTGTGCACTTATTTTATGAACTAGATTTTATTTTTATAAAACCACAATTGTACAAAATTTGATACTATCAGCTTTTTTCAAAAAGGTTATAACTTATAATATAAGTTTATTATTAGAAAATATATACTGTTTATATATAAAGTAGTACAAATAAATTACTTTCACCTCAAGTACTTATGACAAATTTAAAGTGCTGTTTATATTTTACTAAAGAAACAATGAAGTTTGTTAATTAAATTCTTACAAATTTTTAACAATAGTTACTGAGTTTTATAAATGATCGAATTTAGGTTTTCCAGCTACAATGGTTTTAGAATAAGATTGAGTTGTAAAAAAAACATAACGATTATCAGAGAAAAAAAAGTTATATTCATCTAGGTAAACCAAATTACTTTTTAGTATACAATACAAACACTAAAACACTGATTAAAAAACCAAATATAAACATACACCCTAAAAATAAGCTATGTCTGATCATTGTTTTGTATATACGACAAAACAGATTTTGTGATTTGTACATAAAAAATATTTATTAGAATAAATTTATCAATCTAATACTTATTATGAAATCGATTAGATTTTTTTTAACTAATAATCTTATAATACTATTTATTATTTTCAGCAATTTTCAAAAAGGGCTATAACTCATTGAATTAATTTATCTTATTATAAACTTTTTATATATTGTAAAACAAACTACTCTTTTTTTAAAAATTAAGCTTTCGTCAGTATCTAAATAAAGTTTTTTTTCTTTCTGACTAAGTCTTTAGAAGTATCATAACATTTATCTATAATTTAGAATATTAAAACTTTGGTGGAATTTTAGTATCTACATAAAAAAATCCTAAAACACTTGAGGTTGTCTTCATAACTATTTGTTTAATTTAATAGTATTTAACTAAACTTCTTTTTTATTGATTTCTAAATAAGGTTAAATGCTAGTCGCAACTTCTAAAAGTTCCTAGATAAAAGCATTGTTTTTTAATGCAAGACTTAGGTTTTACGTTAATAGCCCAAATAATTAGTTAACATGTAACTTATTAATAGAAATAATATGCTGTACAATAAATGAACAAAAATTTATGAAAAACATCAAAATAATTTTGATGAAATATTATTTTTTTGTATCATTTACTGTTTAAAAATAAATCTTTAAGACAAAAAAATAAGTTATTACAACTAAAATGATACATTTGTAAAAAAACTACAAAAGTATAAAAGAATAGGCTAAAGTGCCCATTTCGAAATTAATTAAGATAACATCTGTAGTTGTGATTCAGGTGATAAGCAATTGCATTATAGTTTCATAGTAATTTGTGAACATTTTTAACATTACAACAGAAGTATAAATTGCACTTTTTAAGTACTGCAATATACGAAAACTGTAAAGCTGTATGTTTTTATTTTGCTAATTCATCCTAAATAAATTCTAGGTGTTACTTTTCTATGATGATTTAACTTTAATGCGTTAGATAGTTATGACAAATTAGGTTTCAGTAATTTTGACAACTAAAGTTCAACTAACATGTGTTAAGTTATTTTTTAATTTTGAACTTTGGTTTTTCAAATTGCAAGTATATTGTTTTTTAATATTTTATTATAAAAACTTGACATAGAGTTTAAAAGCTTTTCCTTTTAAAAGTTTATAATTTCCTATTTTTATCTTTTTTGGCGTTTATTTACATTTTAGTGGCATAAACTTAGTTTGACTTTAAAATCAATATAAAGATGTAATTGTAATAGCAAAAAAAAATATTTTACACACACTTTAATTTTTAAAAGTCTAAAGAAACATGAAAAAAAAGTTGTCCTCTCAATAAAAAGTCTTATAAAAATGCAAATAAATTATTTTCGAATTTAAAGTTTAATCGCCTTAATTGAAACTATAACTACAGAAAACAATTGTTCTGTAATAGCAATAATATTTACACTTTTTATATGTAGTATATTAGATACTAAAAAGACGTGATTATTTTGCACTCGTTTTGAATTTGTTTGTAAATTCAGTTAAGTTACAGTTATTTAGCACATAAAAAAACTTTTATTAGAAACGAAACAGTTTGAAAATATTTTGTTAAAGTATGTGCTATATAATTTATTTAACAAAAATTAATCAAACATTTTGTGTTGTTATGTAATGTGTTGTTCTAAAAGTAGTTGTGTCTAATATGCATATTATCTATCAAAAAACAAACATTGAATAAACAATTGTTTGAAGCAATCGATTAGAATTTAATTCGTTTATACGCAATGCTGAATAATTCTACGTTTTTTTAACACTAAACTATTATTTTTTTAATATAAATATTTCCTTGTAAATTTAAATTTAGTAGTATTAATTATTTTAATTTAACTATTTTTAAATCAAACGTAATTTTTTTTTAAGTGTTCTATAACTAAAATGTTGCTCCCTATATAAAAACAATTTTGAGTAAAACGTTGCATTGTTTTTTAGTATTAGATTCAATGAATAATAAAATAAAATCTACATTAAACTGCTGTTTGTGAATCAACCTAAGTTTGTTATTTCTTATAGAAATAAAATTTTATCTAGTTACAATAAATATCGTACAAACAATTTTTATATTTTATCTTAAAGTCAATTTAAGAAATATTATATTACCAATTTGTAAGCTATTAACTTTACAATAAATAGCAAACTTAAACTTTTTTATTTTCTAGTTTTACTTTTTTTTACCAAAAAGTACTTACATGAAAGTAAGAATGTTTTAATGTTGTTTAATACAGTTTTAAAATTTTTATTTTATCATTTATTTTGATACTTTTACTTATTTGACACTAAAAAAATAAAATTGTATTTTATTAAACTTTTTTCAATTATTAGTTTATAAAAAAGGTACTATACGTGTTTCTTAACTTTAAAACTTGAAGTTTTTAGAAAACTTAGCAAAAATAAAAACTGTTTTAAAGAAAACAAGAAAGCTTAGAGTAATTGATATTTCGAAGTTTTAGTCTAATACTAATTTAGCCTTGTAAATCAAAATAGACTTTTGACTGGAAAATACCAGTCAGTAAAGTATACTATCATTGGTAAAAAATTGCATTAATTTTATATACTTATAGCTTATACTTACAGGTTGTAAAGCTGTAAAGTTTTACTCAAAGTTTTCTTCTTTTTCCTTTTTACTAGTTTTTTGTAAAACAATCGAAAAATTTTCAAAAAGTTTATTCGAAGTTTAATCTACAATAAAGTAGCATTTAATAGTATACTAAGTCAATTTTGTTGGAAGAAATAAATAAAACATACTCTACAATCACATTAACTACTGTATAAAAAACTAAAGATTTTATCTAAAACCAAAGTTAATTCAATCTTGTGACAATAGCATCATTTAAAGTGTTGGTCTTTTTTTATCTAAGACAACTTATACTTATAATACAGATAAGTTTAGTACATAAAATAGGTTATTTTTCTAATATCATATGAAACCAAATTTCTCTATTAATTAGATTTAGATTTTTAGATGAAAAAGTTATGTTTTGTTTCTTATATAGATAGATTCTTCTAGTTACGTAGATTTCAAATATACAAAAAAGAAGCTAAAAATTTATTATTAATATAAACACCTTAGGATATGTACGCGACTGATAGCTTATAAGATTGTTGATCAAAGAATTTGGTTGAGCACAAACACTTGAGTTTGATAATGAAAGTCAGTATAAATTATATTGCTTTTGATTTCCATTTTAATAACCTTTACTTATTTTTTTATAAATGTAGATTATATTTAAGTCAATTTTTTGTGTCAAACTTTTTACTTAGTAACTATAGTTATATATTATTTGTAGGAATAATGTTAAGCTTAAGTAAAACTAGTTGGGATTATTTATAAAAAGTTTTTTAAAATGAAACGTTTTTTTAATTATTTTAATTATTTTAATCATTTTAGAATAAATGTCAGATTTAAATATTTTTAAAGATGTTATGAATTTTAAGGTATACAAAAATAAATGTATCTGTCAACTTTTCAAATAATTTAATTTTGATTGAAAATAACTACAATATATCTCACACATTATGATGGTTAAAAAAATGGGTATGTCAAAGAAATTTAAAAAGGTTTTAAAATTTAAAAGTATTAATGTTTTAGCATTTAATTTAAGTTTAGTTACAAAAAATATATTTTCTAAGTTTTTTTTAAACTGTTGAATTTTTTGCACAAGTTTCTATCTAAAAGGTAAGTTATAAATTTATTCTACACTAACTTTTACGTCTTAAAAAAATAAAACTACTGATCAAATATATAGATGGCATATAGAATCTCTTTATTTAAACTAAAAAAATAACTTTCAAAAGAGGATTGGTTCTACTAATCAAAATATAAACCGGCTACTTCGTATTTGTATGTAATATTTAGAAAAATGTTTATGCATTTAGGTGATTAAACTATTTATAAATTATAAAAATTAAATAAATACTATATAAAATAATACAATTCATGAAAAAATAAAAAACTTTTTTTAATATTTTTGTTTGTGTGAAATATAAGCTTTTGAGGTAATTGCTATCTACTACTACTTGAACTTATTTTTTCATAATTAAAGAGCTAGAGAAACAAAATAACTGCAAATTTTTGTCCATTTAAACCAGTTGTTTTAGTTAAGTTAATGTCTATCTGTGTTTTAATATGAAAAATTAAAATTTATTTTGTCAAAAAAAAGGCTATTAATAAAGAAAAATTGTACAGTTTTATAGTATAACCATAAAAAGTTTAATGTTTTTCTTTTTTAAAAATATTACTTAAATATATTCTTAAACAAACTGTACTAATCAGAATGAGTCACTTAGAACTGAGATGTATCGCCAAAAATATAACTTATTTAATTGGTTAACTTGTTTTCAAGTCAAATTCTTATGTGTGCTTTTTTAAGATCAAAAAGCACAAATCCTAAAAACGAAATGCTATAAAAAAAAAAAAACTAAAGACTTGCGTGTAACTTTTTTTGAAATAGTTTTAGTTTTTTTGAGTATGAAAATGAAACTTTAAAACATAAAATTGAAAATAGGTGGACTATGTGTTGGTTTGTTATAAGTTTTCATGTTTAAGTAATTTTGCTTCAACAATTTATTTGTCAACAAAAACTGATCAAATAATGATTTAAGAAATTAATTAAAGCACAAAACTTGGTATCTGCATTGCATTAAACTTAGTGAAAGTTATTTCTAAATACTTCTACCGTATGTTTTTGATGAAAAAGGATCTTTAAACCTTTAAAGTAAGTTTTACCACAAAATCAAATATTTATGTACTTTCCTACACATCTACGCGATAAATACAGTCTAGTAATAAAACAAGTTAAGAGGAAACATGATCCCTAAAACGAAAAATAAAAAACAAAGATTTAAACTTTGTTAACTAGTATTCTTGTTTTTAAACAAACAATAAGACGAAAAAAAAAACTTGAAAATATTCTCTGAATAAAGCTTCATCTTGTTATGAAATAATTATAGTGGAAATAGAAAATCTAGTTTTTCGTTTCACAAGAAAACATTATTACCATGATAAGCATAATATCAAAAGGGTTCGACATTTTAAAGGTATCTTTATTTTGTTTAAACTTCCAAGATGTAAACTAAAAATGATTTTTTATAAATGTAATCTACTTTAAAGTAATAATAGCTATGAACAAATCCAAATTTTTATTAAGATATGCAACTTACTTAAATATTTTTTTTATAAAGTTTTTGTTATTATTTACCTTTAAGCTTATTAAACTAAATTAAATACTTAGATGTTAAAATTTTATTGCATAAAGTGTTTTTCGGTTATTCTTAACAAATAACAAAATAATAATATATTCAAGAAATTAGACTCTCTATAGTTGTATAAAAATTAAAAATTAAAAATTTGAAGCTAAAATCTTAAGTTTGTATTAACACTTAAACTCGTTAATATTCTAGTTCAAATTTTTATCAAAACTTTTTGTTCAATCAGTACTTAAAGTTATTAATCCTATGTAAAGTTGCTGCTGAAATTTTTCAAGTAATCAAATATAACCGTTAATGCTCATAACTTAATCAGACCTTACAACTTTCAAATTAAAATTCTACCTTACAATGCAAATTCAATAAGTAGGTATTAAATAACACTAATCTTTACCATATAACAATTATATCAAATATGAACAGCTTTAATCAATTTTATGGTATTTAAGCTTACCGTAAACCTGTTAAAACATTCAGCTAAAACATTCTTAACTTTTATTGTATTCTATATCATCTAATATTAAGATAAACTTTATAAATTCAAAGATTAAATTAACATATATCTAGCAGTAGCACTGTTTTATTACAAACTTTACTTATTCATTTATTTTTAATGTATTTTCTTTGATTAAAACATGCTTATGTTTAGTTATAAATCATTTTTTGTTTAATGTTACAGTTTTTTACAGTCCTTGTCTCTTTATTATTTTCACTGTTTAATTTTATTTCTACAAGAATACTGCTAAGCCACTTATAACTATGTTCATTAGTTGCAGTTACTATTAGTAATAACTTTAATAATTTTTGTTAAGGTAATAATGTTCGTTTACTGCTAAGTTTCTAATCGATATATGCTTTATTTTTTAGTTTTGCGTCTTAAAATAGTTTAAACCTCAAGTGTATAGTGATCAAAGTATTAAATTAGCATTCAACAAAATATATATCATTTCCACTTTTAAATGTTTATTGTCAGAATAGACAAAAATAATTTTAAAATAAATTTTTAAGACAAACTAAATTGTATGATTTTTAGTGAAAACTGTATTTATAATTAATAAATTAAAATTAAAAATTTATATAAACATTTTCATATTTGCGTACCGTTGTGAGTTTTTAAAATCTTTTAAAACGTGTAGGTAATAAGTAATATCAAGTCTAATAATTTTCAAAAAAATTTATTTTTCTTTATTTAATGTAAAAATGTATAATAAAGTTATAATGAGTTTCATAAACATACCAATATTTACAAAAAAATAATTTTAAATAGACTAGCATTATGTTTTGTCAGATAAGTATTACTTTTGACTTTTATAAACATACTATAACGTCTAATTCATAGTACGTGCAGATAATAAATTTCACGTTTTTAATATGTTAAATATTTAAAAAACGATATAAAACTGAAAGTTTTTTAGAGCTTATGTACTGTAGTAAAAGAAATGTAGTTACAAAGCATAGGTAGATTAGTTAAGCACTAATTTGAAACTTAAAACAATTTTTTA
Organism: Thalia democratica; assembly: GCF_965202585.1. Classification (NCBI taxonomy): domain Eukaryota; kingdom Metazoa; phylum Chordata; class Thaliacea; order Salpida; family Salpidae; genus Thalia; species Thalia democratica. Next base: position 106,629,457 of record NC_139165.1, read on the forward strand.
AAGGGTTTCACTAAATATAAAAATGAAAAAATCAATTGGTTTTATATCTGTTAAAAGTAAATAAAACTTTTAAACCATCACAAAAGACAAATCATGTATAGACATCTAAAAGTTTGAAAAACTGCTTTTTGTAATGGAGTGATTTTGTTATAATTTATGATAGCTTGATTTGTCAAAATTAGATCTACTAATATTCTGTTGCAACTAAATAATATTTATTTTAAATGTATAGGTATAATGTTTTTTTCAAAATAAACAGTTTATAATGTCAGATTAGGTTTAAGAACAAACACAAGTGCATAAAGAAAAATAATTTGTTAAAATAATTAATACCGTTGTCAGAAGTTATTTCTATTTTTAGTTGAATGATGATCTATATAACCTTTTTAGCAGTAATAGTTTTATAGATAGCATGTAGTTTAGAATTTTTTTTATTTATAATAAACTTACATATTTTATTTACATTTGTATAATTTGTAATCATAACTGTGGTGTTACAATTTTTAATGATTAACCAAATAAGGAAAGTAAATACTATTAAATCTATACTTAAAAGTTATAATACTTTAAAAATTTATTTACCAACTGTATCTATATGATATATCTTACCGAATTGTAATAATCCTACAAATTAGTACCAATCTTAATTTAAAAAACTTTTGTTATACAAAAACTATAACAAAACTCTCTTATATCATGAAGTATATATTCAGCGTTTTGGTGAACTGATTATAATTATAACACATTTTTTTGTCTTAACAAACAGTAAAAAACGTAATTTATACCTAGAAGCTTATCGTGGTTATGAAACTACATTTAGACTTCTACTAATGATGCTCATTTAATTCAAAAATAATTTGAAAACTTTTTGTGTTGTTTATCAGACTAAAAAATAATAATCTAAGTTTGGACATAAATTAATAAAAAATGGAAAACAAAGTAGTTTTTATAGTAAATTCGACCATAATTAGTATCCATAGTTATAGTTTGTTCAAATAATTTAATTGTTGCTGTTATAAAAGTAAGGTAAAATATAGGTTTGCACAATATAAAACAAAATTTATTCTGTAGTTAAATGAGCTAGCCTTTAGTTTTTGAATTTAAATAATTAGATTCAATTTTTTTAAATTAGTTTAATAAAATACATCTATGTTTATGCATAAAAAAATTCATTTGTTTTTCTAAGCTAAATCATGCTTAAGCTTTTTCAATTATGTATATATCGTTATATTGTAGATTGCAAGGTTAAATTATTTTAATCATGATGGCTTTTTAAAATCGTTTTTACTAAAATAATTTTACAAACATTATAACCAGAAATCAATCTGATTGAAACACTGAAATTTCAATAAGTTAAAATAACAAATAAGGCATTTTTTAAAACTTAACTATTGACATTAGTACAAGCTAATGACACATCTTATACGTTAAACATGCTTCCAATCATTTCTTTAATCTTTATTACTTTTAAATATTAAATGCCTTTGTTTTTTAAAAGATCAACTATAAAGCTTTATTTTGTTCCAATATTTGTACGAGGTTATCCAATGTTAGCGTGACAGTTAGAAACACCTAGTTCAACAACTATTTAAACTTTTTTTTTATTATTAAAAATAAAATAAGTTGTTAAATTTCAGTTGTTGCACGATAATCATTAAATCCATCACGGAAAAATATATTTTCAAATAAGGTGTGCTATTTATCAAGTCACAAGCTGTATATGCCTAAAATAAGCTATTATATTTTCTTCTGGACACAGTTTAAAAATTAAACAGTTTTTTACTATATATTTATTAGTACTGAAGTAATGAAAAATTTTATAATAATTAAAAGTAAAAAAAAACTATGCTTTTTAATAATTAGAGTAGTTCGACTTTTATTTGAAAAGTTAAACTAATTACGTTTTAAATAAGGCAAAATTTAAGTTCCAATATTTTTTAGATATAGTTTCTATGGACATTTGACATCATTTCGACTTAATCTTAATCTTATTCATAAAAGTAATAGAATTCTCTTAACTTTTTTGAAACCTTTTAAAAATTCCTTACTTTACACATATATAATTTTTTGATGGTTTTAGCGACGATAACTAGTTAATTAATAAACTCTGTTAAAATAAACAACCATAATGTTTGTTTTTTGTTTATAAGTATATTTTGCTTTACGTTCAATAAAGCATTTAAAAATATCAAAATGTTTACAACACGTTGTCTTCTAAAAGCGGACACATTTTTAACGTGATTCTGAAAGTACTTAAGTTATAACTAGAATTACATATGATAATTCTTTTACTGCTAGAATTTGTTAGAAAAAACTTGAAATAAGTTATTATTTATCGATGTTTATAAATTAATGGTTATGAAAATTATTGTAAACAAAGTTTAAATTTTGATAGCTTGTTAGTAAACTAATCTAATAAAATTTGTTACTATAGAAACAAAATCATTATTTTTCCTCAAAATAAGTTATAAAAGTAAACTGACATTCCTTTAGGTAACTAAACAATAATTTACTTTTTTTTTGCAAGCCTTTGGTTTTACTTCAATTGAGTAGTTAACTTGTAGTTGTTTTGTAAAACTGCCTAATTTTTAAAAACAAAAGAAGAAAAAATGTTTTACTAAAAATGAAAAATTTTTTGGTAATTGTACTTTCTATTACTCTAAATTCAAAAATTGATAAATATTTATGAGTACAAATGTAAATATATTCTATTGTAAAAACTGTTTTACGCTTTATAAATTATCATAAACAAAATAAAACTATCTTATTCATAACAAAACAGCCAAACATATTTATACTTAAAGTTTTCTAACTGTAGATTTTTCAATGGCAATTAATAAGTATAAAAGAATTTTGTTAATATAGTTATAAAAACTAAAAAACTGTTTATAATTAGTATTCCTTATAGAATGTTATGAAACGTTATTGCAGAAGTAAAGTTTATTCAAGTAAATAAAAAATATCAAATGCTTTACAAAATAGTTTATAATGTAATTGTATCAAAAAAGGCTTGTTCGTTTACAAAATATTTTGAAGATTTCTTAAACTAAATGACGTTGTTGAACAATTTAATTTATCATAGTAATATTGCGTATAACTTTAAAAGCTCCTAATGAGTGTTTAAAAACTTAGTATAATCCACTTATTTCATAACATAAGAGTAAATTATTTATAAATTCATGCTTTACTACTTTAAACATAATTTTTTTAGACGAAAACATTAAGTAGGGCTACTAAAATGAAAGATTTGTAAAGGAAATTATAAAGTTAAAATACTGGTTCAAGTTTAAATAAGCATGTCAATCAAGATAACATCTATAATCTTGTGTAAACTTAAAATTACAGGTGTAAATTATATATAATTTAAGGATGAACAAAATAAATCAAATTTCGTAATAATCTCAGTAAACCGATTAAATTTTTAGTGTACCATAAAACACTAAGCCAATAATTAAAAAATCAAAAAATATGTACACACCATAAAGTACAGCTAAATTTGAACATTGTTTTGTTTATATGACAAAACAGGTTGTATGATTTTCACATGTGAACATTAAGTTTATAAAAAGAACTAATAATACTTTATAACACAAAAGTTACTTAATAAACAATAGTCTTAGGTTGTGAATAATAAATAAAAATACTAAATTAAATACTAAAGTTTTCCAAAAAGTCTTGCCAAATACTTACAACCAGATACTAAACGCAAAAAAGTATAAATTTTACCGTTATAGTTTAAATATTTTTAAGTCAGAAATTCATTTGGTAACTTAATAACAAATAAAAATAAGACAATTTTTATTTGCTACTTAATACAAGTAAATAAAAAAAAACTTGCTGATACGCTTAACTGGATTGTTTTTTGAAACATCTGGATAAAAAAGTATTTATTGTAGTTTAGCATAATATTCTTATTTATCAAGAAATTGAAATGTATTTAGACGGTATATGTCACATTTAATAGTTTTTTTAATTTCATTGTGTTTAAGCTTAACACTATTTTACTTAAACAATCTAAACTTGTATGGAAACGTTTATCATTTTTAAACATTTTCAAACATACACATAGAACTTTGACTACTCATTGTACTTAGAAATATCTTGATATAAAATGGTTGATGTTTTTTTCTAAATACTCATATAAAGTGTCTATACGTAAGCTGTTTGTTTATACTTTTAAAACTTATTAACAATGTTTGAAAAATTTTAGTCACTTATAAAAGTAAATTATTATAAACATAAAATAATAACGGAAAATGCGTACTCAGGATGAAAGTTACTGTATTTCTTGTTTAAATTTGTTTAACTTTTATTTTAAGTTCATCGTTTAAACATTTTGATTGCAAAGCTTATCAACTAGAAAAAATTACTTTTTCTTCAAATTTAAACGAAAATGTTAGTTCAAACTATATTTGAAATTATAACAAAGGAGTATTTATTAGTAATAAATAATTACGATAATATAAAGTAAAATCAAACTTTAAAGTAGAAATTTAAGTTATCGACACAAATACAAGAAAGAACATACTTAAATTTTTAGGCTTTTCTTAATTGTACCTTTTAAATTGTACCTATAAGTTATTTATACTCTACCTTTATTTTAAGTGTTTAATTCAACTATTACAATAAAAAAGAAAAAATCTAAACTGTATTTTTAATTACAAGAATAATTAAAAATTTAGAATTGTTCAATATTCTTAAACATAATTTAGTTTATCTATTTATTTTGAATTTCAATGCTTTCTAGAAAAACTAAAAAAATTCAAAATATTATTAATAAAATAAGATCCAACGGCTTAGATTTTGATAAGATTTAAAAAAAAAACATATAAGTATGTATAATATAACCAGAAAAATTGCACTATGACATCATAATTGCAACCAGTCACGTATTTATTGTGATGCACAGTTTTGCACTACATCGTTCAAAACAAATTTAGAGTAGCATCGTTTATACAAAATTTGATATTTTCAAACAAAACCTTTTTTTGTTGACACACATTTTAATCTGTTAAACAGTTAAATATCGGCATAAAGTACTTTTTTTATTACACGTTAAGACGTAAATTAATAAAACTCTTAATAGATTAAAAGCTTGTCTGTAGAATGATAAGATCATATATAAAACCGGAAACTTAAATAACACTTCATAATTTTAATCAAGAGAGTGCGCATTTTCGAAGTGAAAAATATATACAATATACATTGCTAACAATTATTATTATCGATTAAATGTCAGATTTAAATATGTTTCACAGCTTTTATTAGTTTCACGGTATTTAAAATAAATTACCCTTTCAAAATTTTTGATAGTGTCGTGTTGATTGAAAACATATGACATTTAACAAACCTCTTAGGACTGTCTACAAAAAGTAATGAAAAATTGAAATTATTTAATTTGGTTTTTTGATTAAATTACTATTGAATGTGTGTCAGATTAAAATATTTTTCACAGCTTTTGTTAATTTCACGGTAATCAAAATTATTTTTTCAAGTCAAATTATTAAAATGTTTAATGTGGAATCAACTAATATAATGTATTTGACACATTATGTTAGCTTTAAAGAATAAAATTAAAATTGACCAAGTCTTTTGTGTATTAATCAGGATATTGATTAGAAAAATTAAAATATATTGAAGTTTTTATTCTTATAAAACTATTAATTTTCATAAAAACTTGTTTTTTTTTTTAAGATAAGTTTTGTTTTTTTAATCTTAGTTTTACAAGTTTAATAAATTAAACCACTTATGAGTTAATGGGTAATTTAAAGAGTCTATTTTGATAAACTTAACACATAGTTGTCAAATACACTTTAATGTTTGTTTTTCATAATTAGTATTAAAGTACTGCAACAAGCGTATTAGATATGTTTTAAGATTCTCACTTATATGTAATAAAATCTACTTAAGTACTTGCAATTGACTAAAATTCTGAATTTACCAATTGAGTAAGAGGTAAAAGTACAGGTGATGGACAAATATAAGCTATTTTAAAAATCAATTGCATTAATGTTTTATTAGCTTAATAACATTTACAATTGGTTCAAACCATCGTTTGTGATAAAACTAAAAATTTATATTTTTGCATAGTATTATCATGTTATATTAAGTTATTAAGTTATATTAGGTTAGTTTTTATTTAGTTTTGCAAATTTAAATAGCTATTTTCATCACTAACTTTAACGTTTCATAATAAGACTATTTACACGCGATATTAAACTTGTATACTATAAGGTATTTAACAGGTTAGTTTTTACAGAAATTTTATTTTCTCCTTAATTTCTTGTAGTTTGAAAACCAAAGATCTTTAAAATCAAAACTTAGTATTATAATCAGCTAACATACAATCTTATGTGCAACTTGCTAAAATAACTACTACTTGTCAATCATTTAATAATACAAGACGTTTAATACGTAAACTAACTTCAATAGAAATTTTTGATAAATTGGTATTTAATTAGTGACAAATCAAGCTACCTTAAAATAACACATAAACTAAACATTCTTGAGTAACTAGTATTACTTACAACTAACTATAATTATTTTGATTAAGATAAACATAACTTCACATTGCGATTTTGCTAAATATTTACAAATATTTAGTCCAAATTACGGTTTTAAAACAATAACTTAAACATAGTCTTTATTAAACAAAATATAATAAGCTTTTACTTACCTAAAGTTTCATTACATGATTATATAAAATCTGCTCTTATTGTTTCACTTAATCATATTTTTTATCCGTTTATCAAAATTTACAGTACATATTGTGATCATAAATTTATAATTACGTATGTTTAATCTAATCGTATACTTTAAAAAAAAATATTTTTTTTTTCTTATTTTAATAAGAAAAATCTTCTTAATTTAACTGTATTTTCTGGTACTTTTACATAAAATAGTTAGTACTTAATTTCTTTCTCTTTAACAACGTTAACTGGTTTCATTCCTTTTTATTATAAAGACAGTTAGAAAACCGTGATATATTACCATTTTAAAGCTTTAAAAGTGTGTTTAAAATATCTGTCTAAGTTTAAAGTAAATCATTTAGAAATGTCATTACAAATGTAAAGAGATTAAACTAATAAAAAATTTAAACATATCATAATGTCAATGTCTGTTTACTGTATTTTAATTACATGAATTTTTAACATTAAGAAGATTAATATTTGTTATTCATAAAAGTGATTGCAGTAATGTAAGACAAATAGAACTTTGTTCATTCTTATTATACTTGAGTATAAGTTTTTTCAGTTTATAAATAACTTAAGCAGTCAGAAACAAATTTAAGAAATAAGCCTCAGACTGTTGCCAAATCAATTTGTCTAAAATACTATCATTTTTCTTTATATGATTATATATGTATTTTTTATCACGTTTATATTTTTATAAATAGCATATTGTTTGTTGAAAAAATTTTTATTTATGTTTAAACTGACAGATGGGTTAACCTTTGCAAAACCTTGAATAATAAATAAGTTTAAAGTATTTTATTAACAAAAAAAAATATTTGTTTCTAATCTAAAACCAAAAAATTGTGCAACATTTTCATCAATACATCTAAGTTCGCGCAGGTGCTAAAAGTTAATAAAAATCTATAACTAACTGATTAGCTTTTTTATCTATACATACTATCTTACCTAAAACAAGTATACATTCATCATTGGTTTTTCGAAAGCAAAATATTTTATTTCTAATAAATATGAGAAAAATGTTTTAGTTATTTACTAATATAACATAAAAGTACATCCAAAAAGTGAAAAACTATTATAAAAACACATTACTTAAATTATATACCTAACAATAAATTTTTTTACTATTAAATATTTACTTTTTATTTACTTTAAGTTTTAGTATAACAGTATATTTTATTTGATACATGTTGTTGCAACACAAAAGACAAAAAACAAAATAAATAATCTACTTAGATTAATTGCTATAATTTAAGTTAAAAAAAATTTGTATAAGGTTTACTTTATTATCGTTTTCTAGTTCTATTGCTTCGATATATTTGCAATTGATTTTCTTTTAACTTCTTCACTAACTTATTTGAAGTTAGACAAACTACAAACTTCTTTTATCTACAAGAGACATTTTCTTTTCGTTATTTATTCTTTGAAATACAACATTTTGTTTAATATAGATTTTATAGAAGTATTTTAGCTTAATCGAAAAGGTGAAAACAAAATAAATTAAAAAAATTTAAATTTAATTAAATTATCTTTATTATTAAACATTAAAAATATTAGTTTAGATTGGTGTCTTTTTTACGTGAAATTAGAAATTGTAAAACAACAATAAAATGAACCTTAAAAGTTTAACTAAAGAAAAAATGTTACAACGCGAACAACTATAAGAATATTCTAACTTAAATATCTCCAACTTTTGAATGAAGTTTTAAAAAGCTTACTACAAGTTTTCAAGTCTGATACTTGATACGTTTTTTTCACAATAGAATTACTGTTTACTTTTTATAAATTCTTATATAAATTTTATTTACAGTTAAATGTTTAGAATTTTTATTTAAAATTCGCCTGCCTAATCAGTTTTAATCATGATGTCTTTGTAATCGTTTTTACCGAAATCATGTTACAAACGTGACAATAAGAAATTTTTTATTTTTGGAATTTTAAAAAATAAATGTTAAGGAATACTTTTGCAAACAATTAAAATGATTGTTTATATAAAAATCGTGCTGTTAGTAACAGCTTATCACACATTTTTATTTTAAACGTGCTTTTAAAGTATAAACAGAAAATAAAGTAGTAGTCAGTATGTTTTTAAAATAATTATAATGCGTTAATTATTTATACAAGTTAAAAACTAAAACTTGTTATTAAAAATTTACTTTCATTTTTTTTCACATACTAAGTACTTTCAATTTGTTCAAGTAAACAATTATAAGACCAAAGAAAATCTACGATCTGGTTGTTTCAAGATAATACTTTAATTAATCACTGAAACAGCTTTTAAAATACTTATTTATTCTAAAACTATTTTATTTCTTGGTTTATTACTCGAATTTTATAAAATTAACTTATTTTTTCAAAAGGTTTTATATAAATGTACATACTGAGTTTAGTTTTTTTTTTAAACATAAGACTGAAAAGATGCATATAAAACTTCTGATGTTTTTGTTTTTACCATTTGGCTTCATATTTTTTCTTTATACATACGAAAAATTAATACAAATAAAAATAAACAACGTTGAGTATTACCTCATAATTTTGGCAATGTTGTGTATTTTGTGACCTTAAGTAAATAACAGTATCAGTTCTGTTATTTCTGTACCATTCCAGAATACTTAATGTCCTTTATCTGCGTTGACATTATTAAATATTTCATTCCTATGTCTATGGTCATCTGGTATCTTAACAAAATGCAGTAAAGGATTTAAAAATTAACATTATGTTAAATTTTTTAATAAATAAAATAAAATAGTGACTTTATTTCTCAAAGTTTGTTTTTTTCTTTTGATAATGACTTTTTGAATATAATTTAATGTTCCGACATAGTTTTTTTAGGATCTTTTATCTAAGTATAATTTACTTATTTAAGTTATATAAACTACCAGTCAACAAAACAAAGTATAGCTATTTTTGCTATGAACATGTAATTAAGAATTAAACAAGTTCGTCTGTTGTTTAAAAAAAAGGTATGTCTAAAACGTAAATATCACTATCATAATAATAACATCATATAATGTAATACTCTGGCGTTATTTAATATAATGTAAACGAGTATTGGTGTTTAAAACAGTCGATAAACTTTTATTTAAAAAATTTCATTGAGAGTCTTGAACTAATAAAAAATAAGTTAGTCACGAAGAAATTATTAAGAAAAAAAGAACTGATTTAAAAGTTTTATTTTAGACTTTGAATCAAAGTTTGTTGCTTTTACATAAAAAACATATTTCAGCTTGATTATATTTATTATTTTGAAATGTATTCATATGTGCATATATGGTTTTTTTTTATAGTTTTAATATGTGAAAATTTTGGAAACTTTAATTTTTCAAAGTTTGTATCCATTAATCTATATTTAAATAAAAACTGGATCAAAAGATACAAAACTATTTTTGAACTTTTAAATGCTTTATTAGTGTCAAAATCACAAATTTAAAGCTCCTTTTATAATTAATGCTTATATTAGCTCCTTTTGTTTATTTATACAGTTTAGTGTTAAATTGAAATCAAACATACAAAACACAAACTTAGTGAAAGTTAAATAAATTAATTTAAATTTGCTTAGTTACAATATTAATATTAAAACAGTGCATCTCAAAACTCTCTCAATTCGGACTTTAGTAAATTTTTATTACAAAATTTTCATTCAAAAATGAACTGATTGTTACCTTGACGACAAATACTAAAAACCTTTCGTAAAATTTTTATTTGGTATTTTGTAACATTTTTATAACAATTTATGTTGTGTTATGGTTGCTAAGGAAATATTGTTATCAAGAAAATTGAACTATACTAAAATCATTCTATTTTTTATCTAATAGACATTTAAAAGTTTATTTAAAGTTTGTTTAAAGTTTAATATACTATTACAACCATTAAGCATTGAAATAAATCAATTTAGTCCAAATATGAGTTAAAACTAGTAACAAATTGTATATCACATTGTTATAAGTACATGTAAAAGTCAAATGTATAAAGAGATTTTAGATTTCTATCTTAAATTAAAATCAGATACGACTTCGTCACGAAGTTTTCTACAAAAAATATTTTTGTTATGACTATTTTAAATTAAGGTTTAAATACATACTAATTTTTAAGAAAATCTAAATTATATAACTTTTTTATTTCGTTATCATGGTCTTTTTAAGTTCTAAAGAACTAAAATTAAATAAGTTTGTCATGGTCAATTATGTTATGTGTAATCGAATACATGTTAAGAGCATAAATTTTTATTGACAATATAAACACTCTAACTTGTGCATTCGACTTAAAAGCAATCTTAATCTGAAATTGGATAAACGTAATTTTTTAACTTTGATATTGCGAATTACAATAATATTTGTCACTTTGTTTATTTTTTTTATACATTACCTTTCTTTTTTGGACGTTAGTGTAACAAAAAATATTAATTTTATATAAAGTGGTTGTTGTGTAAAGTTAGATGTAAAAAAGTGTTATTGATTTGATTAAAAACTAAAACTGATAGAAAAAAAAAACAGTTTTGTTTATGCAATTTTTGCTCGAAACAAACAAGTTTAATATTTTAGCTTATATTGTTTTATAAAAGTTATGGCTGTATACTAGATGATACAAAATAAGCTTGTTATGAAATCATAACTTTAAAAAGTTTAATACGAAGTATTTAGAACTTAACTTGTTATATTTATTTTCACTGTAAATCCGATAGTAGTAACCAATACAAGATACTTACGGCGTTTTACTAGTTCATCGTTTATAATGACACATATTTAATTATTTCTAATAAACATTTATAGCTTATTATAGTTTGTACAACTCTAAGCATTTCAAAAAAGGTCTTATTTTAATTAAGAAAACTTTTTGTTTCATACAAAACCGGTAATGTATACTACTACGCTAAAATTTTAACTATGTTGGTATTTGTTGTATTGAAGTTTTAATCAGTATATATAACTTTTTCATTTCGTTACCATGGTCTTTTTAAGTTCTAAATAACTAAAATTAAATAAGTCTGTCATGGTCAATTATCTAATGTGTAATCGATTATATGCTAAGAGCATAAATTTTTATTGACAATATAAATACCCTAAGCTGTGCACGCGACTTAAAATGATAACGCATTTGAAATTGGAGAAATTCAATTTTTTTAACCTTGATATTGCGAATTACAATAATGTTTGTCACTATGTTTCGTGCGTTTTTGTCATTACCTTTCTTTTTTTGGACATTAGTGTAACAAAAAATATTAATCTAGTAAAAAGTGCTTGTTGTGTAATTCAAACACTTTAGAGTGTTATAGATTAAAAAAAAGCAAAAGTTGGTAAAAAAAAAATAATAATTAAGCAGTTTTTGCTCGAAACAAGCAAATTTTAAATTTTAGTTATGTTTTAGTTTGTATATATAAGTTTATTTTTTTATATAAATCAAACAAAAGAGTTTTGTACATTGTTTAAATTTAACATATTTTTTTGTTTAAGTAGATTGACAAAAATTTTTTAGAAAAAAAAAGTTACAATTTTGTATTAGATGATACAACATTAAGTTTATTATGAAATCATAACTGCAAAAAGTTTAATACGAAGTATTTTAGAGTTAAACTTTGAATACTTATTTACAAGTTATTATCTTAACTTGTTATATAATTTGATGTAAATTCAATAGTAGTAACCAATACGAGATACTTACGGCTTTTTAAAAATACTATTTCATCGTTCATCATGACACATACTTAATTGTTTCTAATAAATAGATTTAGCATATTACTGTTTATACAACTGTAAGCATTTAATAAAATGTCTTTTTTGATTAAGAAATATTTTTGTTTCACACAAAATCGGTTATATATATTGTAATGCCAAAACTTTAACCATGTTGGTGTATGTTGTATTCAGGTCTTAGTATACTGCATTATCAGTATATATTTATAGCTTTATTATGACTCTGGTGTTATTAAAACTTACTAAATCATAAAATTTTATTTTTTATTCAGGTTTTAAGGATAAACATTTAATAAATACCTCATGGCTATTTTCGATTCTTTAGTTGTTATATATACACATTTTTTTTTAACTTTAAAAAAAAGTTTTATTTAAACATAGTTTTAAATTTGTTAAACTAAAACACAAAAACAACAAAACACCAATGAATTTAAAAATATGATTTGGCTTATCAGAGTATAAAATACTTTTAATATTCGTTTTTTAGTATATAATACAAACAATAAGACACTGGTTAAAAACTAAATATAAATAAACAACCTAAAAATAATCAAAGTGTTAGTACTTTTTTGTATATACAAATTGTGCATTTTTTACCTAAAAAAAGTAATTATGTTGAAAGAATTTATGAATGTAAAACTTATTTTATGAACTAGATTTTTATTTTTATAAAACCACAATTGTACAAAATTTGATACTATCAGCTTTTTTCAAAAAGGTTATAACTTATAATATAAGTTTATTATTAGAAAATATATACTGTTTATATACAAAGTAGTACAAATAAATTACTTTCACCTCAAGTACTTATGACAAATTTAAAGTGCTGTTTATATTTTACTAAAGAAACAATGAAGTTTGTTAATTAAATTCTTACAAATTTTTAACAATAGTTACTGAGGTTTATAAATGATCGAATTTAGGTTTTCCAGCTACAATGTTTTTAGAATAAGATTGAGTTGTAAAAAAAACATAACGATTATCAGAGAAAAAAAAAGTTATATTCATCTAGGTAAACCAAATTACTTTTTAGTATACAATACAAACACTAAGACACTGATTAAAAAACCAAATTTAAACATACACCCTAAAAATAAGCTATGTCTGATCATTGTTTTGTATATACAACAAAACAGATTTTGTGATTTGTACATAAAAAATATTTATTAGAATAAATTTATCAATCTAATACTTATTATGAAATCGATTAGATTTTTTTTAACTAATAATCTTACAATACTATTTACTATTTTCAGCAATTTTCAAAAAGGGCTATAACTCATTGAATTAATTTATCTTATTATAAACTCTTTATATATTGTAAAACAAACTACTCTTTTTTAAAAAATTAAGCTTTCGTCAGTATCTAAATAAAGTTTTTTTTCTTTCTGACTAAGCATTTAAAAGTATCATAACATTTATTTATAATTTAGAATATTAAAACTTTGGTGGAATTTTAGTATCTACATAAAAAAATCCTAAAACATTTGAGGTTGTCTTCATAACTATTTGTTTAATTTAATAGTATTTAACTAAACTTCTTTTTTTTTGATTTCTAAATAAGGTTAAATGCTAGTCGCAACTTATAAAAGTTCCTAGATAAAAGCATTGTTTTATAATGCAAGATTTAGGTTTTACGTTAATAGCCCAAATAATTAGTTAACATGTAACTTATTAATAGAAATAATATGCTGTACAATAAATGAACAAAAATTTATGAAAAATATCAAAATAATTTTGATGAAATATTATTTTTTTGTATCATTTACTGTTTAAAAATAAATCTTTAAGACAAAAAAATAAGTTATTACAACTAAAATGATACATTTGTAAAAAAACTACAAAAGTATAAAAGAATAGGCTAAAGTGCCCATTTCGAAATTAATTAAGACAACATCTGTAGTTGTGATTCAGGTGATAAGCAATTGCATTATAGTTTCATAGTAATTTGTAATCATTTTTAACATTACAACAGAAGTATAAATTGCACTTTTTAAGTACTGCAATATACGAAAACTGTAAAGCTGTATGTTTTTATTTTGCTAATTCACCCTAAATAAATTCTAGGTGTTACTTTTCTATGATGATTTAACTTTAATGCGTTAGTTAGTTATGACAAATTAGGTTTCAGTAATTTTGACAACTAAAGTTCAACTAACATGTGTTAAGTTATTTTTTAATTTTGAACTTTGGTTTTTCAAATTGCAAGTATATTGTTTTTTAATATTTTATTATAAAAACTTGACATAGAGTTTAAAAGCTTTTCCTTTTAAAAGTTTATAATTTCCTATTTTTATCTTTTTTGGCGTTTATTTACATTTTTGTGGCATAAACTTAGTTTGACTTTAAAATCAATATAAAGATGTAATTGTAATAGCAAAAAAAATATTTTACACACACTTTAATTTTTAAAAGTCTAAAGAAACATGAAAAAAAAGTTGTCCTCTCAATAAAAAGTCTTATAAAAATGCAAATAAATTATTTTCCAATTTAAAGTTTAATCGCCTTAATTGAAACTATAACTACAGAAAACAATTGTTCTGTAATAGCAATAATATTTACACTTTTTATATGTAGTATATTAGATACTAAAAAGACGTGATTATTTTGCACTCGTTTTGAATTTGTTTGTAAATTCAGTTAAGTTACAGTTATTTAGCACATGAAAAAACTTTTATTAGAAACGAAACAGTTTGAAAATATTTTGTTAAAGTATGTGCTATATAATTTATTTAACAAAAATTAATCAAACATTTTGTGTTGTTATGTAATGTGTTGTTCTAAAAGTAGTTGTGTCTAATATGCATATTATCTATCAAAATACAAACATTGAATAAACAATTGTTTGAAGCAATCGATTAGACTTTTATTCGTTTATACGCAATGCTGAATAATTCTACGTTTTTTTAACACTGAACTATTATTTTTTTAATATAAATATTTCCTTGTAAATTTAAATTTAGTAATATTAATTATTTTAATTTAACTATTTTTAAATCAAACGTAAATTTTTTTTAAGTGTTCTATAACTAAAATGTTGCTCCCTATATAAAAACAACTTTGAGTAAAACGTTGCATTGTTGTTTAGTATTAGATTCAATGAATAATAAAATAAGATCTACATTAAACTGCTGTTTGTGAATCAACCTAAGTTTGTTATTTCTTATAAAAATAAAATTTAATCTAGTTACAATAAATATCGTACAAACAGTTTTTATATTTGATCTTAAAGTCAATTTAAGAAATATTCTATTACCAATTTGTAAGCTATTAACTTTACAATAAATAGCAAACTTAAATTTTTTTATTTTCTAGTTTTACTTTTTTTTGCTAAAAAGTACTTACATGAAAGTAAGAATGTTTTAATGTTGTTT
Source organism: Thalia democratica (assembly GCF_965202585.1). NCBI lineage: Eukaryota > Metazoa > Chordata > Thaliacea > Salpida > Salpidae > Thalia > Thalia democratica. The sequence goes on from NC_139165.1 coordinate 106,645,213, forward strand.
AAAACAGTTTTAAAATTTTTATTTTATCATTTTTTTTGATACTTTTACTTATTTGACACTAAAAAAATAAAATTGTATTTTATTAAATTTTATTCAATTATTAGTTTATAAAAAAGGTACTATACGTGTTTCTTAACTTTAAAACTTGAAGTTTTTAAAAAACTTAGCAAAAATAAAAACTGTTTTAAAGAAAACAAGAAAGCTTAGAGTAATTGATATTTCGAAGTTTTAGTCTAATACTAATTTAGCCTTGTAAATCAAAATAGACTTTTGACTGGAAAATACCAGTCAGTAAAGTATACTATCATTGGTAAAAAATTGCATTAATTTTATATACTTATAGCTTATACTTACAGGTTGTAAAGCTGTAAAATTTTACTCAAAGTTTTCTTCTTTTTCCTTTTTACTAGTTTTTTGTAAAACAATCGAAAAATTTTCTAAAAGTTTATTTGAAGTTTAATCTACAATAAAGTAGCATTTAATAGTATACTAAGTCAATTTTGTTGGAAGAAATAAATAAAACATACTCTACAATCACATTAACTACTGTATAAAAAACTAAAGATTTTATCTAAAACCTAAGTTAATTCAATCTTGTGACAATAGCATCATTTAAAGTTTTGGTCTTTTTTTATCTAAGACAACTTATACTTATAATACAGATAAGTTTAGTACATAAAATAGGTTATTTTTCTAATATCATATGAAACCAAATTTCTCTATTAATTAGATTTAGATTTTTAGATGAAAAAGTTATGTTTTGTTTCTTATATAGATAGATTCTTCTAGTTACGTAGATTTCAAATAAACTCAAATTAAGCTAAAAAATTATTTTAAATACAAACATGTTAGGATATGTACGCGACTGCCAGCTTATCACATTATTGATCAAATAATTCGGATGAGCACAAATACTTTGAGTTTGATAATGATAGTCAGTATAAAATGTATTGCTTTTGAATTCCATTTTAATAACCTTTACTTATTTTAATATGAAAATTAGATTATAGTAAAGTTTATTTTTTAAGCTCAACTTTATACTTAGGAACTATTATTATGAGTAGGAGTAACGTTATGCTAAAGTTAAACCAGTTGGGATTATCTATAAAAAGTTTTTGAAAATGAAGTTTTTTTTTTTAATTATTTTAATAATTTTTGAATAAAAGTCCGGTTTAAATATTTTCACAGCTGTTGTTAATTTAACGGTATTTAAAATAAATTTACCTGTCAACTTCTTTATAATTTAATGTTGATTGGAAATTAAACACAATATATCTGACACATTATAATGGTCTGAATAATTAATATGTCAAAAAGATCTAAAAAAAACTTAAAAATTTAAAAATATTAACTTTTTAGCCTTAAACTGAAGTTTAGTTACAAAACATATAGTTTCTTATTTTTTTTTTTAAGTATTGAATTTTTTGCTCAATCTTTTATGTAATAAATATGTTATAAATTTATTCTACACTTACTTTTAGGTCTTATAATAAATAAACTACTGATCAAACAAGTAGATGGTATATATAATCTTTTTTATTAAACTTAAAAAAATAACTGTCAAAGGAAGATTGATTCTTTTAGTCAAAATACAAAACGGCTACTTTGTATTTGTGTGTAATATTTATAAAAAAATTTGTTATTTAAGGTGTTTATAATTTTTATACATTATAGAGATTAAATAAATACATTATAATTAATAGAATTCCAAAAAAAATTAAAAACTATTTTTAATATATTTGTGTGTGTGTGAATTATAAGCTTTTAAGGTATTTGCAATCTACTAAAACATGCCCTATTTGCCATAATTAAAGAGCTTGATAAAGAAATTAACTGCAAATTTTTGTCCATTTAGATTTATTCTTTTAGTAAAATTAATGTCGATCTATATTTAAACATGAAAAACTAACATTTATTTCGTCAAAAAAAGGGCTACAAATAAAAAAAACTGTAAATTTTTTATTTATAACCATAAAGTTTACTACTTTCGTATTCCAACAAGATTAAATAACTACATTCTCAAACGAATTCTCAACTTTAAACTGAGATTGAATGGGTGCATCCCAATAACTATCAATTAACTAACTTGTTAATTGGTTTTTAAGTTAATTTTTTCTTGTGTGCTTATATAAGATCAAAAAGAGTAAATCCTAAAAAAAATTTCATAAAATGAAAACTAAAGATTTGCGTGTTTTTGTTTTACAATACTTTTGAATTTTTTGATTATAAAACTGAAGTTTTATAACTAAAATCTCTTTTTAAAAAAATAAAATTAAAAATAGGTGGATTATGTGTTAGATTTGTAATACGTTTTAATGGTAAAGAACTTTCGTTTACTTTTAAGCTGACGAACAATTAAGTTTAGAAAATTCGTTTTTTATCAAAAACTGAATAATTAGTGTTTTAAAAAATCTGTTAAAACACAAAAATTGGTATTTGAATTGCGTTGAACTTTGTGAAGACTCTTTTAGAAATTTTATCGTCTGTTTTTGATGAAAAAGGATCTTTTAATCTTAGAAGTAAGTTTTACCTCCAAATCACATACTTATGTACTCATCTATACATTCTTTTTATTTTTCTTTTCATCTATGCGATAAATACAGTCTGGTAATAACATAAATTTAGAGGAAACATTATTTCTTGAACAAAAAGTAAAATACAAAGATTTAAACTTCGTAAAGTCGTGTTGTTGTTTTTAAATAATGAATAAGACAAAAAAATTGTAAATAATCTATAGATAAAGTTATGAAATACTAATTATGGAAATGGAAAACCTAGTTTTGCGTTTTCAAAAAAAAAAAATCATTATGTTTATAAGCATAATATCAAAAAAATTTGATGTTTAAGAGGTGTCTTTATTTTTTTTAAACTTTCAAGGTGAAAACTAAAAGTTATTTTTTATAATTGTTATTTACCTTAAATTAATATAAAATTTAAACAAGTTCTATTTGTAGTATAAAGGTATGCAATTAACTTATATAATTTTTCTTTAAGTCTTTGTCATTATTTTACTTCAAGCTCATTAAACTGAATTAAGTACTTAGATGCTAAATTTTTATTACATAGAGTGTTTTTCAGTCATTCTTAAAATAAACACAATATAATTCATCCAAGAAATTAAAACACTATATAATTGTCTTTGATAAAAGATTAAACATGTAAAATTTGAAGCTGCGACATTATATTTGTATGTATACTTATACTTGTTGAATATTAAATTTTTTTTTTATTAAAAACTTTTTTGTTCAATCATTATTTAAAAATTATTAATGTTATGTAAAGTTGCTACTGAAATTTTTCAAAAAGCCAAATATAACCGTTAATACTCATAATTTAATTAGTCTTTACAACTTTAAAATTCAAAATTCTAGTTTACTATGCAAATTCAATAAGTAGGTATTAAATAATATTAATCTATACCGTAAAACAATTATATCAAATATGAACAGATTTAATTAATTTTATGGTATTTAAGCTTACCGTAAACCTGTTAAAACCTTAAGCTAAAACATTTTAAACTTTTATTGTATTCTATATCATCTAATATTAAAATCAACTTTATAAACTCAAAGATTAAGTTAACACATATCTAGCATTAGCACTGTTTCAACATAAATTTTACTTATTAATTCTAGTTGTAATATATCTTCTTTGATTGGTACATGCCTATGTCTACTTATAAATCGTACTATTTTTAATTTTACAGTTTTTACAGTCCTTGTCTCCTTATTATTTTAAATTCTTAAAGTATTTTGTGTACTAGAATACTGCTAAGCCATGTATTAATATGTTTATTAGTTACAGTTACTAATAGTAACAGCTTTACAAATTTTCGTTAAGGTAATAATGTCCGTTTACTGTTAAATTGCTAATCAGTATGTGCTTTAATTTATAGTTTTGCGTCTTAAAATATTTTTAAGTTAAGTGTATAGCAATCAAAGTATTAAATTAACATTCAACTAAATATATGTTAGTTCCACTTTTAAATGTTAAATGTCAGACAAGACAAAAATAACTTTAAAATAAAACTTTTAATACAAACTAAGTCGTATGATTTTTAGTGAAAACTGTATTTATGATTAATAAATTCTAATAAAAAACTTCTTAACTAAACTTTCTTCTTTGTGTACCGGTTTGATTTTTAAAGTTTTCTAAAACATGTTGAAAATAAATGAAGTTAAACAATATATTTTGCAAAAGAAATTGACATTTTGTTTTTTGTTAATTTAAAAGTGTATACTAAATTTTAATGAATTTTATAAACATACCAATATTTACAAAAAAATAATTTTAAATAGACTAGCACTATGTTTTGTAGGATAAATATTACTTTTATAAACATACTTTTTGTCTATTTCGTAGTACGTGCAGATAATAATTGCTACTTTTTTTTAGTATGTTAAATATTTAATAAACAATATATAACTTAAAGTTTTTTAGAGTTAATTTTCTATTAAAAACGAAAACCACAATAACTACAGTAGTTTTGTACTGTAGCAAAAAAATATAAAGTAGGGCTACTTGAATGAAAGATTTCTAAAAGAAGTTAAAGTAATTAAAACACTAATTTATGTTTTTTTAAGCGAGTTAATCAAGATAATGTCTATAATCTTGTGTAAACTTAAAACTACAGGTGTAAATTGTATATAATTCAAGGATGTACAAAGTAAATCCAACTTCGTAATAATCTCAGTATACCCTTTGAAATTTTAGTATACAATACAAACATAAAGCCACTTTTTAAAAAAGACCAAATATAAATACACTCCATAAAAATCAGCTAAATTTGAACATTGTTTTGTATATATTAAAAAATACAGGTTGTATGATTTTCACTTGTGAATGTTAAGTAAAAAAAAGAACTAATAACATTTTTTAACACAAAAACTACTTAAAAAATAAGATTGTGGGTAAATAAATAAAAATACTAATTTAAATACTGAAGTTTTTTTAAAAGTCTTGCAAAATATTTACAACCAGATACTAAACGCAAAAAATATAAATTTTACCGTTATAGTTTTAATATTTTTAAGTCGACAAATTCATTTGGTTACTTGATAACAAAAGAAAAGTATACTTGCTAATTGTTACATATCAATTAAAAAACCTTGTTGATACGCTTAATTGGATTGTTTTTTGAAACATTTGGATAAAGAAATTTTTGTTTTGTAGTATAGCACAATATTCTTATTTAACAAGGATGGAATTAGTATCAAGACAATGTATATCACAGTTAATAATTTTTTAATTTCACGGTGTTTAAGCTTAACACCTGTCTTACTATTTTACTCAAACAACCTAAACTTGGTTTGAAACGTTTATCATTTTTAAATAATAAAACATTTTGAAACATACATATAGAATTTTGACTACTCATTGTACTTATAAATAATCTAATATAAAATCTTTGTTGTTTTTAAATGCTTAAATAAAGTGTTTATATGTAAGCTGTTTGTTCATATTTTTAAAACTTATTAAGATTGTTTTAAATATTTTAGTTACTTATAAACGTTTATTAATATCGGAAAATGCGTATTCAGGATGAAAGCTATTGTTTTTCTTAATTAAATTTATTAAATAGTTTAATTTTTATTTTAAATTCATCGTTTAAAAATTTGTAATTACAAAGCTGATCAACTAGAAAAAATTACTTTTTCTTCAAAATTAAACTAAAGTGTTATTTTAAACCATGTTTTAAATTAGAACATAAGAGTATTTGTTTGACTATTTATTAACGATAACAAAAAGGTAAGTTCAAATTTTAAAGTATAAATTTAATCTATAGACATAAATACAAGAAAGAACATACTTAATTATTTACGCTTTTTTTAAATATAACAAGTTAATAAGTGTCATTACGTTATTTATGTACTAACTAAAATTTAAATGTTTAATTCGACCATTACTATAAAAGAGAAAAAATATAAACTGTGTTTTTAATGACAATAATATTAAAAGTTTAGAATCCTTTAATTTTCTCAAACATAATTTACTTTATCTACTAACTATAAATTTCGATGCTTTCGAGAAAAAACTATAAATTTCAAAATTTTAAAATAAAATAAAATCAATCAGCTTAGCTGTTGATAAGATCTTAAGTCAGATAAGTTGACATCAAAATTGCAACAAATTATTATATGTTTTGAATTGCATTTTGTAGTTAATACTAGTTTCTTTATAAGTAAAGTTTGAGATCAACATCCTTTTAACAAACTTTATTCTTTTTCAAACAAAGTGTTGTTTTTTTGTTGACATATATTTTGATATTAATAAACAATAAAATATGGGCGCAGAGTACAATTTCTTTTACACTTTAAGTGGTAAATTAAAAAAAAAATCCCTTATTAGATTAAAACGCACATCTGTAGAATGATAGATCATATATAAAACCGGAAACTGAAATAACACGTCTTAACTTCAGACAGGCAAGTACGCATTTTTGAAGTTGATTATGATGAAAGGTCTATCTAATATGAAGAACTTTTTACTAACAAGTATATCTAATTTGAGTTTTCAAAATTTAAGGTACTGTAATTTACTTTAGAGTTTAAAAGTTAAAATCTAAATATTCTATCTTGCTTAACTTTGTTCTTATCATACAGTAACCTCTCGCTTATTTACGCACATTGTGTCTACATAAAAAATGCGTAAAGATCTGAGAGATCGTAAAGATCCGAGAGTTAACAAATATACTTACTATAATGGCTGTTTTTTGATATTACTTCTAGTTAAAAGCAGACTGAACTTTCCAACTTTTAACAACTTGTTTACTTTATTTACAAATATGAAAACAAAATATACAACTATAGACATAATAAATAAAGGGATTTAAATTTATATAAAATAATAATACTTGCAGAAAAGTCTTACTAACTTTATTAATAAGTAGACTTTATCTTTATTTCTATGAGACTTATTTGATACTTGACATTTATATTCTGTTCTACTTAGCAAATTCAATTAATATTTAAGCATTTGTAAACAGCTAAGAAATGGAGTAATGTCTATATTAAAATTTGTTTCTATAGCCTTTTACAAAAATATGCATTTGGTGCTGTAATGGATTTCTTCTTTTGAACAAAAATACATAAAATATAAGAAAAATGTTTAATAAAAATTGTTAATGTTACTACATACAAAGTCTAAAGATATAGAGAGGTGAGTTAGCATATAAAAACATAATTTTAATTAAAAAATATACAATAAACCTAATTTGTGCAATATTAAAAAAAAACGAAGTTTTTATTTTCTGAGTTTTTTAGAATTCTAAAATGCGTAACGTCACGAGTGCGTAAAGATGCGAGAGTTTACTGTAATTGATGTAAGAACTTAAATTTATCTGATTTCTTTTATTATTTAATTTAAGTATAAACTGACTGTGGAGACAAAAATATAGTTAATAAATTTTACTATGCGGCATATTTTGCTTTTTCATGTTAATTAGTTTGTATATCGCCTTCGTAAGTAACTATCTAAATAAAAGATAATTAACTAAACTTTAACACCTATAATTAAGGAACTGAAACACACTAATTGTTATAGTAAAAATGATCTAGATTACAAACATACAATGCTAATTTTTAAAATGCTTTTTTTCCTATCAGGATCAAAGATAACAATCTAAGTATGGACAATGATAATTGTAATTGGACATGAAAAAATTAGCAAAGTGAAATTTTTTTATTTAATATAATTGTTAACAATTAATTACATATAATACCAGTTTGTAAAATTTTTAGTTTTTTAATCAGATTAAAGGAGAATAATCTACTAAAGGACATAGAAAAATTAGGAAAGTTAAACAAAATACTTGTAACAATATATTTGGCTTACTGAAATCGGTTAATTTAAATGCTTAGATTTATTCAAATCTGGTTTAAAAGCTTGCCTTAGTTTAATTAGTAAATTCTGTTTAAAACTTGAAGTTTGAAAAAAAAAACATAAAGTTATTTTTAACACTAAATACATATGTATATTTATAAGGTATAAGATGTAACGTTAAAAGGCGTTAAATCCTGGAGATCCTAATAAGCTAAGCTTATCGGAATATATACCACAGATGTTCTTGTGCTAAAACTTTATTTCAACTAACGGCGTTACTTGAAATAAAGTTTTAGCACAAGAACATCTGTGGTATATATATTTATATATAAAAAAGTTTATTTCAAGATGTAAAACTCAAAGGACTCGAGTTTCGTGCCTATGCACTCATCAGCTTCAAATCAAGTTTAAAATAAAGCACAAAACAAAACACAAATGAAAGTTAAAAAATTTAGCATAAATTGATCATGACGTAATTTTGAAACTATCAAAAATTATGCAAAACGGCTTGTGCAAAAACAAATTTACCAATTGACAATAAACTGGCAAAAATTCATAAAACTTCAGTGAGTAAATATATATTACAACTGATATTTGAAAGAGATAAAGATAAAATTAAGGTAAGAATTGAATTTTAGATTATTTTAAGATGAAATTAAAACTTGTTTAACTTTAAAAGCGTTTTTTTATAGGTCTACAAGACGATACAAACTCGCTTCTTTTATTTAAGCATCTCCTGTCTTTCAGCGCATATACAACGACTGTTGCTTCTTTGAGACACAGCCTACATATTGGGCTATTGCCGTCAGCTATAGGCTGTGCTCTTTTTATAAATTCCCAGGATATTTCAAAGTCAATGCCGCTGCGTTTTAAGCCACTAACATACTTCGAAAGTTTAATGTCATTTTTATATATGCCGCCTTTAAAAGATTGTTTATGATTGGCATACCTGAACCTAAACTGAGTCGAGCACAAGCCGACATAGAACCTCGTCTCAACGCCAGAGTTAATTCATTTGTGTTTTGTTTTGTGCTTTATTTTAAACTTGTTTTGAAGCTGATGAGTGCATAGGCACGAAACTCGAGTCCTTTGAGTTTTACATCTTGAAATAAACTTTTTTATTAATAAAGCCCTTATGGCGGGCTTAGTGTGAAAAATTTAATTTGTCAAGTTAAATAACTTAATTCTATATACATATATATAATATATATATACATGTGAAAAAGATGCTTAGTCACAGAATTTTATCTAAACTTGTACTATGTTATTAGCCATAAAAAAAAAGTAATTGTAATAAACAAGTCTCTGAAAATGAAAAATATTAATAATTAAATAATTAAAAAGTTTTATAAAAGTTTGTTAAAAAGTATAAAATATTTTTTTTTCTATTAAAAAGTACAGTTCGAAACAATTACATCATGTAAATAAAGAAAATCAAAACTTGATGTTACTTAAAGTATGAATAATTGTATATAAAATTCAAATATTGGCCTATTATTTTTAACATTACTTATTTCTATTTAACGTTTTCTTAATATTATGTTTAGTTGTTACTTTCAAAAAACCTATTGAAATAAATTTGTTAAAGATAAATCAATTACACTTTAAACTTGCACTATACTACAAGCATTTTGTAAATAGCTCAAAATGAATATACAACAACTTTTTAACAACTTAATTAATTTTTTTTAATTTTGAAATAATATATTTCAGTTTCATGCTTAAGATTGATTTGATGCGGAATTTAGTTAAACGCGCTAAATTATCTTTTAAAGTTTATGATTATCATTGTTTTTATATTTAATTTTTTTGAATAAATTTAATTCTAAATTATGTTTGATTAAACGTCAGAATTAAATATTTTTCACAGCTTTTACTAATATCATGGTATTTAAAAATAAATTTACCGGTCAAAATTGTTGATAGTTTATTGTATATTGAAAGAAATATGCCATTTTCATGCTAAAAATAAACCTTTTAAGACTGTCTACAGAAAGTTAAAATAAAATATTTGTTTTTAGTTTGTTTTTTTTTTAATTATTTTGGAATATGTGTCAGACATAAATATTAATCACAGCTTTTGTTAATTTCACAATAATTAAAATTAGATAACAATAAATAAAATCTGTACCATGTCGAAATATTTTTAACTTGTCAATCAACTAAATACTAGACGTTTAATACGTGAACTAACTTCAGTTTGAAATTTTTGATAATTTGGTATTTAATTAGTGACAAATTAAGCACTCTTAAAACAACACATAAACTCAATATTCTTGAGAAACTAGTATAACTTACTACTTAATACCAGTATTTTGATTAAGATATACATTATTTTTCACTGCGTTTTTACCTATTTTTTTACAAAGTTTTAGTACAACTTACGGTTTCAAAATTATATTTAAAACAGAGTCTTCAGAAAACAAAATATAATTAGCTTTTATTTACCTACAGTTATACTACAGGATTGAATATAATCTACTCTTATTGTTTCATTTAATCATATTTTTATACCGTCTATAAAAGTTTACAGTACATATTCTGATCATAAATTTACAATTGCCTATGTTTTATCTAGTTACGCAGTTTTAAAACTTAAAACTTTTATAGTTAAGTCTATAAAAAACATTTTCTTAATTTAGTTGCATTTTCTTGGTACTTTGATAAAAAAGTAAGTACTTTATTTCTTTCTCTACAACTACTTTACCCGGCTTCATTCCTTTTAATTATAAAGACAGTTAGAAAACCGTGACATATTACCATGTTAAAGCTTTAAAAGTGTATTTAAAATATCTGTCTAAGTTTGAAATAAAGCATTAAGAAGTGCCTTTACGTCTGTAATACAAACAATAGAAATTTAAAGAGATTAATTTAATCAAAAATACCAAGAACATCTGTATATTAATTACATGAACTTTTAACATTAAAAGATTAAACTTGATATTTATAAAACTGATTGCAGTAATATAAGGCGAATAGAACATTGTTCATTCTTAGTATATTTAGGTATAAGTTTTTTCAGAATATAAATACCTTTTTCAGAATGTAAATAATTTAAGCAGCTAAAAAGAAATTTAAAAAAATAAGCCTCAGACTGCTGCCAAATCAATTTGTCAAAAATACTATTCATTTCCTTCTATGATTTGTGTATTTTTTATCACATTTATAGTTTTATAGATAGTATATTGTTTGTAGAAAAACTATTATTTATGTTTAAACGGACTGATGGCTTAGCCTTTGAAAAACCTTAAATAATAAACAAGATTAAGACATTTTATTCACAAACAGAACTATTTGTTTATAATATAAAACCAAAAAATTGTGCAAATTTTTTATCAATACATCTACGTTCGCGCAGGTGTTAAAAGTTCATATAAATCTGTAACTAATTGATTAGCTTTTTTATCTATACATATATATTTTAGGTTAATCAAAAAAGTGAAAACAAAACAAATTTTTAAAAATGAAATTTATTTAAATTTTTATTTTAGTAAACATTAAAAATATTAGTTTAAATTGGTGTCTTTTACACATCACGTTAGAAATTTTACAACAATAAAATAAACGTGAAAAGTTCAACTCAGCAAAAATGTTACAAAGCGAACAACTATAAGAATATTCTAACTTAAATATCTCCAACTTTTGAAGGAAGTTTAAAAAACTTACTACAAGTTTTCAAATCTGATACTTGTTAAACAAATGCTTTGAAAAGCCACGAGCGTGTAGGAACTCAAGCAGTGCTGTCTAAAATAAGAGTATAAACAAAAATTAAACAGGTAAACAAAGAGTTTATAAGCTTTAATGATTTGAAAAAAAATATATAATAGTACCTTATATTTTCATAAATAAAAGAAAATTATTGCGTATATAATTCTAGGTTATATTTAACAACTAACTAAATATAACTTCTCAGAGTTGTAGATGCCATATTTCAGGTATTTTGGACATATGTTAGCGTACCCAGCTATTGGTCTGTTAACTATTTCTAATTTAAATTAACTTGCATATCCTCTTCCGTTCTGTTTAACAATTAGAAATAAATAGTATATGTTTTAAATGTAACTTCACTTACTTTAAATTGTGCAACACCAAAAATCAAAAATTAAAAAAACACTATGTTTAATTATCTATTAAAATAAAATAAATAATGACTTCCTTACTTTAAGCTTGTTTTTTTATATATAGACTATTTGAAAGTAATGTAATGCTTCGACTTAAATTTGATAAGGCTTAATAAAGCTCATTTTTTGTAAAAAAAACTCAGTTTTTTTTTTTTTCATGAAAGTTTCATCTTCATAATAAGATTTTAGTTTAGCACATCTGTCAAAAAAATATTAAATCAAAGTTTTGATATAAAATGCAATTATTAACATACTGTTGAGAAAAAACGCTGCTGTTACTAAAAAGAAACAATATAACACAAAAGTTTATATTTCTTAAATGTAAAAAATTCTGGTCTTGGGTCATCTCAAATTGATTAACAAACGTTTCCACGCTTGAATAAAAGAGGTTCGTCTTCTTGTTTAACTAGAAAAGTAGATCTTACTTTAGTATTTTACTTTCTTTTTAATTAAATTAAAAAAAGCTATTAATTGCCATAAAGAAAAAGTTAACTTTTTTTTATCGTCAAATTTATAACAAAAGTTAAACCAAATAAAATTAATCTTTCTCAGTATTAAGTGTGATGCTTTTGTATTAAAACCAATTTTTAAACTTTTACCTATATAAAGTATAACTGACTTAAGAACACTTCGCTAAAATAAGGTTGTACGAAAAAAATAAGTTTGTTTTGTCGTTGAAAACTTTACTACTTGCAGAAAATAGTTTTAATTTAAAATATTATTAAACGGTATTCAAAAATAAAATTGAAAGATAAATACAAAATATATTCGGTATACTTTTAAAAAGCAATTTTTCAAAAAAATTATATATTTTTTTATCAATCGAAGCTATGTTTAGATTTTAAGTCAACGTTGTTACAATTTAAACCACAATCCGTTAAAATAGAAATCTCAAAACAAGATTAAAATATTACGAACAACAACTTAACGAAAGATGTTAAATGTCTTTGTCACATCTTCAAACTTTTTTTAATACGATTTTCTTCGTAAAGTAACAGATAAGATCAAAAAATAAAAAACTTTTCAATGGTGGTTACGGAAATTAAGTGTTTTTAATCGACATATTTGTTTTAGGTGTAGTATTTTAAAAATAAATTAAAATCTTGTAGTTTAGAATAACTTAATTTTTTTAATTGAACTTTTTTCAGTACAATTAACCTCTTTTTTAAATTAAAGTTTAAGAAAAAATGATGATGCAAAAAAAATTAGACCAAATTTTAATGTTAACTTTCTGTGTTTGAGACATATAGTTACGAAAAAATGTTTATGTTAAAAACGCTAAAACGTTTTAATCACCTATTGTTAATCTTTAAGTTTGAATAAGAAACATTTTATTTTCACAAATAATATATTTTTCAAATGAAAAAAAGCACATATATCACTGTTACTTAAAGATTTATAATTTAAAGATTTATAGTTCAAAGACTTATAATGATAAAAAATCAATTAAAATTGCAAAAAAAATGTTGTACCCTTTAAAACTCTATATTGCAATTATATTATAAATATAAATTTATTTTCTTCTCAGTCTTCGAGTAACTATTAGCCAATTAAAAAATTAGTAAAAATTATTGGTTTAAGAATAAAGAAGCTTTGTTCTCACACACACTTTAACTAAAAAAATCAACGGAACAAATATAAAAATTTAAAATAGAAGTATTCTGTTTTTTTTAAGCTGCTCATATATTTAAAATTTAAAATTCAAAAAAACCTAAGACTTTTTACATGTAACGCTAAAATTTATACAGCTTAAAGTATAACTAAAAACTAAAATATATAAAAAAGAAAACAAATGTTTTGGTATGAATTTATAAATAAAATAACCGAGCTAATTGTAAGTATTTTTTTATGCTTTTTGGCAAAAACGATAGTAAAAACTTTAGTTTTTGTAAAAAAAAAGTAAAAGTATTACTACTAAAAAATATTATAATGCAATTTAAATACATTATATGACAATATATCCGATTTTTTCATACCTAAAATATATAAAGTTTTCATTTAATATAATATATAAAACTTTGTTTAGTTTTAAGACTACAGGAGTTAGATAGTATAAAATAAACTGTGTTTAGTAGCGATGGTTTAAAATCGTGATTTGCGATTTGAAAATAACTAGGTCAGTTATTCATTTTGGTGTTAGATTATAGCAGTTTAATAGTTATATCTAAGTTGAGATAAATATATTAACTTAATTTTATATTAGAAAACATTGACAAAAACATTGTATTTTTGTTTCAGTAAGAAACTTTCTAAACACACTTTTCCTGTACTATTGTGTTTTAATTTCAACTACAATGAAGTTGAAAATTACGACAGTGGATATTTTAAAATCTCAAATTTTTTTTTAAGCACTTTAGGCTACTATGACAACTTTGTATAAATTAAAATGAATCAAATTTATTTGAGTGAAACATTGTTTGTAATAATCTGTCGAAGTAAAAGACAGTTTTTATTCTTAAATTTACTTGCTGTGGAAACTTTCTATGGTTTAATATAAAGAAAGTTACAATATCATAAAAAGCTTTTAGTATAAACAAGTAGACTAGGTTAAAATTTCCACAAGATCTTTCAAAGGTGTTTGCTTACAGTATGTTTACACATACTATTTAAAACTTAATCTTTTTAGATTTATTAAAGTTTTTTCGTTCAGTTTTATCATTTAAGATGCAGCAGTTTTTATTAAAAAACTTTAAATATAGTTTATAAATAACGTTTTGAAATTTTAATAAATTCTCACTTTTGCTATTTAACGAAAGTCGTTGGTAAATACGAATTAGCTCAAAAAAAAACACTATACAGATATTCCAGTAAAACTACTAATAAAAAATTGTTTATAACAATTTTATTATTGATAGTTTTTTACAAAGTCGTCTAGCTCTTATTTAATTTCTAAAACTTTAGTGAATTTTATAGTTTTTTTAAAACTAATGAAAACTGTGCGTAATAGCTATTTAAGAAAAAAAAGTAAAACAAAATCTGCTAGACATTATGTGAAGAAGACTTATAGTTTATTTATTTTGATGGTTAGGAAGAATAACAGCAAAAATGATAACAATTTATTCTACTTTTTAAATAGTATTTGTTATTTTAGACGTTCTGACTTTGATTAATAGTTTGTTATTTTTAGCAAGTTTAGTGGTTATTTCTAAAAATACGTACTTGATATATCTATTGTTTTTACATTAAGTTGATTGAAGATTGTGTTGTTTTATGTAATGTGTTGTTTAAAATAGGTGTGTCTAATAGGTAAATTTTCTATCAAAATTAAAGCATCAATCTTGCTGCAAATAGATAATTTTTTTATATTAATTTGTTTAATTTTTTTGAGAGCTTTCATGTTTTATGAATTACTCAAACTTGATATGTATTTTTTTAACTATGAGTAAATGGAAACTAGTTTTATTGTATAATAACCACTTTTTGAACTAAATTTAAAAAAGTTTCTAGTTTTTCATAATTAATAATGTTTTTAAGTTTTTTACTAGTTTTACAAATTTTGAAATTAAAACATAACTTAATTACTAATTGAAATATATTACTATTTTTAAAATTAAAATACATTACTCTTTAAATTATGATAAACTCGATTCAATACGTTTTAATAAATGTTTAAATATTTAATTTAAAGTATTTTTCATTCGTTATTTTGTATCAACCAGTTGATACTACCCTTAGTTGTGATAATATAAAAATAAGTAGTTGTTTTACTATGTATAAAAAATTCACGAAAATAAAGTTTTTTATAGTCTCATAACACTTTTTTTCAACCAACAGTGTTTCAAAACATTAAAGTTGTTTTATAGAAAGCATATGTTAAATTTATTTTTTGAAATGAAATTTTCAATGTTATTTAGATAAATTTTCATTAAACGGCTACTAGTAAAAATTTTAAAGTTATTATTTGTTATTGAAATAAAAATACCATATTAAAGCTCGATTTTATTTCATTATTTGTTTAAGAAATATTTTATCACAAAGTTGTCGTTCATAAAACAAAAACATTGTTACTAGACATCATCATATTGAAAACTATCAGTTTTTTTATAAACATTTCATTCATATTATATTTGTATATCAAGCAATGAGCTTTTAGTAATAGTAAAAAAAAAATTAATTTAAAATAATTTTTTTAATGAAAAAAAAATATTTTTTTCTTAATAACCAAAATGTTAAGCCAAAAGTTTTTTTAGTTTACAACACAAACACTAAGACACTGATTAAAAACCAAATGTAAAACCCCAAATAAGTTTGTTATAAAATAACATATGTACAATAAAACAGATAGTGTAAAAATTACATGATTATACACTAAACATTTTTATAAAAGTTTAAAAACTTCTTAATAACAAAGTTTTCGTATTTTATATACCCGTCCTTTAAAACTATATAATACGTTAATGGTGTAAATTCATTTACATCAACTAGTATAACTACTATGTTTGTAACTTAAGATCATAATGAAAACACAAAATTTAGTTTCTAATTAATTATTGCAAAGAATAAGTTAATACAGAAAGAGTTAGATACTTTATATTGCTCTTTATAAGACAAAAGCCATATTAAAACAATGATGGTTAGTAAATCAATTAACTACATTAATAAAAACAAATATAAAGTTTGCTACATATTTAGTTATATATCTATATCCAATTTTAATAAAACTAAGATTGTTGGCATATATTTTAGATAATACTAAACGTTAAAAGCAGAAATGTTAAATTTACATTTTAGTTTGTTTTTGAAGTCAGAACAAATAACTTGGTTACTTAATTACAAAAAATGTAAAATTGCTACTTAATACATGTCAATTAGAAAACCTTGTTGATACGCTTAATTGGATTGTTTTTAGAAACATCTGGATAAAAAGCAATATACATTTTATTATAGCATAGTGTTATTATTTAAACAAAGATTAAGTTGGTATTAAGACAATATATGTCACACTAAATAGTTTTTAGTTTCATGGTATTGAATGTTATAATAAAATCAGTCAAACTATTTTATTCAAACATTTCAATGTTGATTGAGCATTTTTATCATTACTAAATACAATGAAATAATTAAAATAACATATTTATAACTTTATTATAGAAAAGTATAATTTGAACTGCTTTTTGTAACTATGGTTAAATATCGTGCTTTGGTATTCAGAAAATAACCAATCCAGTTATTAATATTAGTGTTAAAATATTGCAGTTCAATAGTTATATCTTAATTATGACACATTACTTAAATTCAGTTTTAATTACTTATATAATAGTTAGTTAAAAATATAAGACATTTTATGAGTGTTCTAAAATCTAAAATCCTTTTATTTTGTGTATAAGTATTTACTCTATCACAATTTAATATGAATAACTGGTATTTTGAGATCGTATTAACGTTGTCATAGTAATATGTAGTAAGTTAAAAATAGCTGTTTTAATGTAAATATTAAGTTATGCTCCGAAAAATATTTTTTTTAAGCACAAGAAGGCATCTTAAAAACTTAATATGTTCTTCAACCTATCAAACGATTACTTTTTAATTTGTATAACAGGTGCTTGATTACTATGACAACTAAAACTACATATTTTTCGAAACCATCACAAATTAGATGTTTTGTTAACATGACAACTAAAGTTCTACATAAAGTGTTAGGTTACTATGGCAATAAAACATGCGAGTACTAGATCACAATAACTGTATAAGTTCAATATTTTTTTTATAGTTTGTTTTTACAGTTTAACTAAAGCACTTAATTATCTTGCACAACATAATAACAACTGACTCTACTAGCATTTTTTCTGTAGAACCTTTATAAAATTATATGTGTAAGACGGTCAGAAAGAATCTTTTTTTAGAAATTTAATTTTTAAACTTTGTGCTTTGCTTAATTGAAATCTAAAGCAACCATGAAAGTTATACTAAAAAAAAGTCAAAAATTTATTAATATAGATAACAGTCTGTTTGATTATTTTGTGTATAAAAAACAAATTTAGAAAAAAGACTTAAAATTTATTGATTTAACATTTTGCGATTTAACTAAAATTTTCACGTTAAAATCGTTCGAATACAACTATAATGCATTTAATTAAACTTATATTAAACGTATAGACACGAAATAGTTTGAATAAAAGTCGGAACCTTGACTTTTAATCTTATATTCAAGTTAAAAAATTAAAATACTTAATTGTATAACTTTTTTTAATTGTAATAAAAATATTTCCTATGTTATTTAAAGTTATACATTGTATGCATTTAAGCTAAATAAAAACAAAATTTAATTTTAAAAAATTGTCATTAAAGTATATATACACAACATATATGTTATATTTTTTAAAAACGATTTTAATATATAGTAATAAAAAATAACACTTATTAAGACATGATACAGTTTCTTTATAAAAGCTTTTTTTCATTTTTAAAGTCAAAGTTGTGAAATATTAAACCAAAAAGATTTGAAATAGAAATTAAGTTGTAATAGAATTGTTATTATCAAACAGTGAAACATTTGTATTACAATTATTTTTTTAAGTAACAGATAAAATCAAGTTTTAATTTTACACTGAGGTTTCAACATATTAAAACTAATAAATTTCTTTTAGGTAAAACATTGAAAATAAGTTTTAGTGTCTTTAATAAAAAATAAAATTAAAACGTTTACTTGTCAACTAATTAGAAAATAGTGCTTCGTGGATAACTTTGCTTTTTTTACGTTTAAATGTAAACTACTTTGTTCGTTTAAGTTTTTGAACATATCAAACATTTTTGAACATTTTTAGTAACTTGAAGTATACGTATTTTTTTTTTCATTCTAGTGTTTTACATAAACTAAAAATAGTTAAATTTACCTTCTCACAAAACGCTATATAAGTTAACTAAGCTTATTTAACAGAAAATACGTAGTAAAGATAAAAATTACAGTAATTTTTATTTAAAAATGCTAATTATCATAAGTTTTTGTGTTAGTATTTTTTATTTATAGTTTTCATTTTCTAAAGTAAATATAATTTATTTAATCTATTTATTTGTAATTCCAATACTTATTAAAAAATGTATTTTTTTTACACGTCTAAGTTCGTACGGATTAGTTATCGATAAGATTTTAAGTAGATCAGATAAAATGGATTATGACGTCATAGTTGTAGCTAGTCGCGTGCTTACTATAATGGACAGTTTTGAAGTTTAATTTTATAGATTAAAAGTGTATTTTGTTTCACTCAGGTTTAAAATAAGCAATTTGATAATAAACTTGGTTGTTTTCAAGACAAAGCTCAGTTTTTTGGTATTGAAATACATTCTAATATTGCTAAATAGCTAAATAAGGTTAAAATTACTATTTCACTGAACATTGTAACACGAAATTTAAAAAACTCCTTTACAAATTAGAAAGCTTTTATGTTAAAATGTTAAATGATAAGTCGTAAAAAACCGGAAACGGAATTAAAACATCAAAACAGTTCTAAAAAGTCAAGTGTTACACTGAACAGTTTTGAAATTGCAATTTATATTATTTGTATTGTTAACAAGTATAAGTTTCGCTTATTTGAGTTGACCAATAAATGCAAATTTTCTGTTTTAAAGAATAGTTTTTAGATTAGTATAATTTAGTTTAGACACTAATCTATTTATATTTCGACCAAATTTTTATTGGCTAAATAACATAAATACCTATTTGGTAACAATCATACATAATTCGATTTAAAAATTTAAGGTACTGTAACTTACTTTAGAACTTTATACTGACAATTTAATTAGTCTGCATATATTTAATTCTTTTCTTATGATAATTGATTACAAAAACTTAAAGTTATTTGATTTTTTTTACATTTTTTATCTGAACAATATTTTTGTCGCACCTAAAAGTTTAAAGTATGTATGTCAATGTAACTATCAAAAATGTATCTAATTTTTCGTGAAACATTAAGATTTTCTAAATTTATAAACAGTTTATACTTAACTTCATAAACTTACTATCTATTTAGCATTTTATTTTAAGCTAGTTTTACCATATCGTGTAATTATCTTTCTAGTCATTAATACTTACTCATACGTATTAAAATTTTTAATATTTATTTTTTTTATTTTCTTATATTGAGGTGGTTGTTTGTGCAGTTTTTTAATTTCAATAATGTATTTCTTCTACTATGACATATATTTATCTAAACAAAATTAGTTTGAGATTTTCTCTGTTTTTAATTCTGGTCGATTTGTATTGATTTAAAATAAAATTTTATTAGAATGCTTGTTATTGTTTCTTATATCTATGTTTAAATATTTTACAGGATTAAATTAATGATAGTGACACACATTTTAAATATGAGATAATCAAATATAGAAAAATTTATGTCTGAAAATCAAAAACGTTATTATTGTCTGGAAAGTGACTTTAATGATAAATTTTAAATATTTTGTTCTTTTATGTGGCTTGTACTGCTTTTTTAAGATTTATTTTCTTTGAAACAATTGTTAGGATAACGTTTTTGTTTTATCTACTTATGAAATTAAAATTTAATATATATATAAGTTTTGACATAAAAACTTTAAGAATGTTAAATACATTAGTTGTTACGATATAATTAATCACAAACTTACTTAAACTAATTTATTACATACTGATTAAATCACTGACTTATTAAGTAATACCAAAAACTGTCAAACTTAATTTACTTATAACTTAATTATTGTTATAATTGAATATGCATTTAAAAAAATCTAAGAGATCCTTTTCAGAAAACCATGTTTAACATATTTATTTTTGATTATCTGCGTTTATCGGATTATTTCTGGAGCTTGTTTCACAGATACGATAAAAGGCCAAACATGGAGCGGAGTATTGTTTCAAAGATCAAACATGCATCCAACGGAGTAAGTAGAATTTGCCCAACTTGCAATACAAAAAGAGCAGTAATTGCAGCAGAAGATAAAAACCTACATCTGAACAAGCGGCAAGATTTATCGGATATTTGTCCCCACAACCGACGATTCTACTTTTAATAACTCTGTCTACTTATGCACTTATTTATTTCACAACATTTACATTTACAATCACAAACACTTACAAAATTAATACTTCATGTTTATTAGCTGCATAAATTATTGATTAATTTGTTAAATTTATTATGACGTAACATTTCTACACAACTTAATTTAATTTTCATTTTAAAAACTTGCCTACTCTTAGAGCTTTTTTGAGGTTAGTGTGTACTTTTATTAAATTTGTAATTTTTATAGACAACTTTATATTTTTATGTTTTTATTTCAAACTTCGCTTCTAAACCATAGAGTTCGTTTATAGCTACTACTCATATAAACACTATACATAAGTATACATGCTTTTTTTCTAATGTGTGTTTATATTTTATAGACTTCGTAGATCTGTTCTAAATTTATTTGAGAGCAGTGAAAGGCCAATAGTCGGAATAAGGTTTTGACACAAAACCATTTGTGGTATATATTCCGATAAGCTTAGCTTATCAACATCTCCAAGATTTAACGCCTTTTCACGTTACATCTTATATATTTTTGAATATATTTTAGCTTTTCAACTATAAACTAGTTTTGACTATATGTCAGATTTTAATATTATTCTCAGATTTTATTAATTACACGGTATTAAAAAATTAATTCACTTTTTAAGATATTGAATAATTTAATGTTAATTTAAAATATATGTTGTATATCAGACATTTTTTGATTGTTAAAATAACAAATATGTCGAATAAATTTTGTGTGTATTAAACTTGAATTTGATTACATAATTTAGTTGTTATTAAAGTTTTTTTTTGTAACCTATTAAGTATTTTTTTAAATTGTGTTTTGAAACAATGTAAGTTTTATTTTTTCTTTTAATAGTACCTTTAAAAAAAATTATTGCTAATAATCAAACACCATTTTAAACCGGTAAATTTGCATGAAGTTAAATATTTTTGAACGAATAATTTCATAAATTTCTTAAGACATTTTTTACTTTAAAAAAACTAGATTTTGAAGTTTCAATATCAATTAAACTACATAATATTTAAAGCTATATGTAATATTTTCATTAAAAAAAAAGCTTCATCAAATTTACAGTTTATTATTATAACGTGCTTAATTTTACATATATTAGGAGCTAGTAATATAAAGTATGTGCAATTTTATTTCATTTGCACAAATTGTTTCAGTAGACCAAAATTGATCTATATGTTTTTTTTTAGTTTTTATTAATACTCTATTAAAACAACTGTTGTTTATATAAGAAATATTGCAAATTTTAGAATAATAGTGGTTTATATTCACATATTTAAATTAGTAACTTATACTTGTGAAAATAAGTCAACATCAAACGCGAGATTATATGCTTGTATCACAGAAACTCACAGAAAATTAAAATCTTATAATTTACGTGAAGCTTGTAAAAGTAATTATAATTTTTCAATCAACTAAATCCTAGACGTTTAATGTGTTAACTAGTTGAAAAATATAAAAATGTAATAATTTGCTATTTAATTAACGACAAATTAAGCTTAAGCTCACTTAAAAAAACACATTAACTTAATATTCTAGAGAAACTAGTATAACTTAAACCTAAAAATAAGTATTTTGATTGAGATAAATTTAATTTGACATGGCTTTTTTGCTGAGAATTTGTAAAAATTAAGTATTTACTACGATTTAAAAACTTTTTATTAAACGAAGTCTACAATAGACAAAATAAAGTTCATTTTTACTTTAACAGTACTATACTACACAAGTATACAAAAGTATATTCTTTCTCTTTTTATAAATTTTAATTTTTGAACATCTAATATTGTTCAATGTTCATACATTAACCATATCACATTAGTTGTCTAAAAATATAAATTCCTGCACGTTTATAAAATTGCAATTAATAAAATAATAATATTTTTTGAATCTTTTTTTTTTACTCTCTTTTTATGTTATTTTAACAATAGATAACAAGTACTCTCTCATCTGTTCAACTATTTATACCTTTTTTTGAAAACATACTAAACCTTTAAGTTTATGTAGCTTTACTATAAAAAGTTAATATCAGATCAAAATTGAAACCCTTTCTTTGTTTAAAGTTTCTAATTAAAAATGTATGTTTTACAAAACAAAAGTCCTTTGTTATGAAACTTGATATAAAAAGATTGTAGCTCATATCTTAAAATTTATTTTTGTTAAGTAAACATACTTTTTGACAAAACTTAATTTAATAAAATGCATAGAATTGAACTATTTTGTATTTGTATACATAAAAAACTTATAGTTTGCATATTTATTGAAATAACTACAATTAAAAAAGGCACAGTAGTTTAAAAGTAAATGGAAGTCAAGTTTAAAATTTTATAAAACTATTTTTGTTTAAATAAGTTTTGAAGCTGAAATTAAAAATAAAATTAAGCTTTAAGCAATTAATCTTAAATAAGAATTTTGAAAGATAAATAAGTTTGGTCTTTTAGGTAACCTTTAATCACAGTATAAATTTTATTTAAAAAAGTTTAAGAAATCTGAAGCTAAATTATGGAATATATGTTTATAAATAACCTATTAACAAATCCTAACTACGAAATACGTATTTCTAGCGAATTTCAAAAAGACTTAAAAAAATTAAATTTTAAAATGTTTCAGCGTTTAGTTAATAGTACTTGAAAATTTTGACAAAATAAAAACAAAAATAAAGTTATCAATAAAAACAGTTAATAGAAATAACTAAGAACATTTGGGAAAAAACAGTACCCTTGTTGTGGCAAGATATCAAATTAGTCAAAAAGCAATACCATACATTTCTTAAAGTATCTTACAAGAAAATATTTAAGTGATCAAAAGTATTTAACTTTTATCAAACGATTTTGAATAAAAAAAATTTTTATACTCTTAGCCCTAACAACCTTAACCAATAAGATGTTAATATTTTTTTATCTTATAACTAACTATTGATACAGCTACATTTCAATTATCATTTATTAAATGAAGCAGCTTAATTAGACAAATTGGAAACTTAAATGACGTCACTAAGTTTTAGGCGCCAAATACAAATCACAGTTTTGAGATGACGTCACGTCTTGAACGTTGAACGAAGTCATGACGACTGATGACGTAGGAAACGTCGATGACGTCAGAAACTCTGATATGCTGCTGGGAGGAGTTGCCGTTGGGGATTCTTCGTCGAACTTGTGGGGATGGACGCTTGATGGCGGTATTGATTTGTAGACCGTCAACACTGCCAGGAACAGCATGACGCTGCTTACCAGAGTTATGATCGTCCAAGCTACCAGAGAGCCGGCTCCGGTACCAAATTCGGATTTGTTTAGTTTTTCTTCGGTTTTTGGTTCAGGTTTCGACACCACTGCGGGTTTTAAGGATTCTATTTTTTTGGGTGTTGGTATCGCTTGAGGTTTTTTGGTTAAGTTGGAAGGTTTTTCAGGTTTGGTGGTTTTTGTAGCATTTTTTGGAGGTTTCTTGGGCTTTTCAGGCTTTTCAGGACATGGTTCAGTAAGATTCCAGCTAAAAAACAAAAATTGAATGTGAGGGAGAAAATAAAATGTATTAAAAGTTTCAAACAAATCATTATAAAAATAATAATAATACTTACAACTTAATTGATTTAGCTTTAGTTTTAGCATTATTTCTTGCAATGGCTAGACTCCTTCTTTCTACAGTTTTTTGAAGTGCATCCATGGCCTCAGAACAATTTCTATCTTCTGAATCATCAAAATAGTTTCTACTTGTCGATTGAAGTGAAAAGAAAAGTTCATCTAGCTTTGATATTCTTGCTGGAAGCATTGTCTTCGCTCTACAAAAGTTTAAGTTTTTAATGTACTTGTAATAGTTTATAACGTTATGGTATATAAAACACTAAGAAGTTTTTTAGTATAATAATTAAGAAATAGTGTTTTTTGTAGTTAAACTTTAAATCAATGTACATAAAAGACTTAAACTAAAACCAAAACGTATTTTTTTCCAGTCAAAAAAACTGTAAATGACTAAAATTCTTTAGTTAGTTACTAATTAAACTTTAATATAAAAAATATGCTTCGTTAATCAGAAAACGTACAACTCTTGATAATATAATAATAAAATTTATCATAAATGTTTAAGTTTAACTAACCCATAACGTGTAACAATATTGTCTATTATTCTGAGCATTGCTTTTATTAAGTCGTCTTTCATTTTGAATTGCTTCTGTGGACTGAAAGTTGACCTGGTGTAAAGCCTTGACAAGTCGTTGAAATGTATACTGACTCTCGCACAAACAGTAGGGACATATCCTAAGTGACAAATAACGATTTTTTCAAAACTTTTGGTTTCTTCTTACAAACAAAGATATTTAGCAATATACCGTTACTATAAATTTGACAAAGAGTTTGCATGTTTTAACAAAACTTATAACAAATTTTAGTTTTAAACGTTTGATAAAAAAAGAATTTGTAGCTTACCTTGGTGGAATGGTTTCTTTTTCTGGCAATAGTCGTCAGCTTTTGGGCAGTAAACAGAACCTAAATCAAGAAACTATATTATACAGTTGTTATTACTTAAAAGTAAACTAATAACAAAGTTACTTATGACGTTATACCTTGGTAATCGTCAACTTCAAGCCATGTTTCCGAAGGACAATTAGTCCAACCTAAGGAGCCAACTTTTATTTGTAAATAACCGTCAATGCATCTTTTCTCATAGCAGACACCTTCTGGTTCTTTTTGTGAAACACTTCTGCGTTTTCTACTTTTTGTGTGCTGTGTAAGTTATATTATTTAAATATTTAGCTATAATATATTGTTAATGTTTATAAAAATTTCAATCCCTTATCACATGATGTGTTATTTGTTAGATGTAAGTTTGTAAAGATGTATCTATTGTATATAATAGGTTTATAAATACTTAAAAGTATACTTATATGTACGTTTTTATTAAAAATTGTATGAAGTAACTCACTGATTGTTCTGTTGTAGCATTAGAGTAGAAACAACTACTTGAAGTACTAAGGTAGTCGTTTCCTTGAGCTTTTATCCTAGTAAATTTAAAAGCATAAACATATAGAGTAACTTATCGTACTTGAGGAAGCTTTTAAAACTTTTTATTGCAAAAACTTAGCATTTAAAAACATTACTTATAAAAGTCGATTTATAACAAGACGAACTTACATTTTACTAAAGCAGGAGTCTTTTAAAGTAGTTTTGTAGATGTGACATCCATCTAAGTATTGATTTGTTCTACATTTACCTTTGGAATGACCAGAAAAATGGCAACCGTTTGCTGGACTGTAGAAAAACAAATTATTTTCAAGATTTAGTAAAAAGGGTACAATATTAAAACTCATTGGTAGTAACTTAATTTAAGACAAATGTGTAAAAAGTATGTACACATAAGCTACATTAATAATAGCAATATTTGTAATATATGAATTAATAAAAATAGTAATCAACCAAAATTAATTTTTATACCCCTTAATGTTTAGTAAATACTTGACAACATTAACGTGAACCATTATAAACTTCAAATGTTAAATGTAAACAAAGTGCTTTTTAATTTTTTTAACATAAATACCTGTTTAACGGATGACAAAAATATTTTCCCTTGTCATTCAAACACGTGTCAATTGAACCAAAATGGCAACCTTCATTTTTTCCCCATTGAAACAGGTCTGCGTGCGAATAATCAACAAAATACCAGCCGCTATCTTGTAATGCTGCTAGTGTTATTGGGTCCAATGACACTAAGGAGGACTGTGAAGGCAATAAAAAAGCTTAGATAAATTGTTAGTTGCGTACGTTACTATACTTATCAACAGTAAATTTGTTGGTATATATAAAATTAAAACACTTAAAAATTCATTTTGTAAAATCAGAAATAAATTCAAAAAAAAAAAGATTAAGGTAAACAGTATAAAATATTTAACTTTTTTAGTTAAGTATAGTTGTCTATTTTATTTTTACTTAATTGCTAAACATTCAATTAATTTTCAACTTACGGATCCCATCTGTGACGTCATAATAGAAGTGTGCATTTTCCTCATTTCCCAATGTGACGTCAGTCTTTTTACCTTAAGTAAATAAATTTTTATTAGTAAACCCTTAGATCAAGTTATTACAGTATTACAGTAACCGAGTTTTAAAATTTTGAAAACTTATTTAAAATGTCTGTCTAAGTTTAAAATAAAGAATGAAGAACAAGCTTTACATGTATTATAAAAACAATAGAAATGTAGAGAGACTATTTTAACCAAGACTTTCAAAATATGTTTGTTGTACGACTTTAATGTTTGTTAGTTGTACATGATCATTTTACATTAATAAGATTAACAACTGTTACTTATAAAAATAATTACAGTAAAGTAAGGCAAATAGAACATAGTTTAAACTCGTATTTTTAAGTATCAGCTATTTTTCAAAATAAAAATAGTTCAAGCTGTCTAATAAAGTTTAAAACAAATTTGAGAAATTAATCTCTAATTAATGTAAAAAATTTTTCAAAAATACAGTAGTTTTTACTTATACGAAGATTTATTTAATTTATCATGTTAATATTTTTATAAATAGCATATTGTTTGTCGAAAAGCTATTATTTATGTTAAAACTGACGGATGTAATAAACTTTTCAAGTGCTCTGTACATGAATAGCGATCTGTTACTAAATTAAAACCATAAACACTACATATTGTGTGAAATAATTATCAATACACTACGCATGCGCAGGTGTTAAAAGTTCATAAAATCTATAACTAATTGATTAGCATTTTTATCTACCCATCTCACCTATAACAAACGTACATTCATAAATTTAATATTCAAAAAAAAATACTTAAATTTTAAAAAATAAAATAAATACTAAGATAGATAGATACACTGTTCTTTAATTATAAATAAAATAATACATTTTGTTTATCATGAAATATTGATTTTTTTATTTAGTTTAGTATAAAAGTATACTTTATTTTATACATATTTTTGTAATACCAAAAACAAAAAAGCAAAGAAATTATAAAGTTACATTTATTAATATAAATTCATTTTAGTTAGAAAAATATTGTTTAAAGTTTACTTCATTGGCGTTTTCTAGTTCCATGCCTTCAATATATTTGCAACTGAAGTGAACTGACGATTTTCTTTTAACTTCTTCACTTACTAGTTTGAAATTAGATGAATCGCTTACTACCAAGTTATTTTGTTGTTTACAAGAGACATAAGGTTCTTTTCCTTCTTTGTTCTTAAAAAAATGTAGTTCAATTTAGTATTAACTATATTGAATTACTTTTTTATAGTAAAATAATAAGTGCGTAAAAGCAAAGTAAAATTTTGAATTTGAAATTTAGTGAAAAACTAAATAAGAACTTTTTAATTAAAAATAACGCTTAACATATTAGTTTAGCTTAAAATCTTAATAATTTAAACTAGAAGTCTTTGATAACCAACATTAACATAAGAATTTCACCCTTAACAAAAAATGTTCAAGAAAGTAATTTTGTTTGTAAGTAATTTTAAAGAAAATATATCTAATTTTCAAAATAATAAAGTTTAGATAACTTACAACAAGTCTACAAGTTTGATACTTGTTAAATAAATGCTTAGAAAATCCAAGAGCATGTAGAAATTCGTGCAATGCGGTCTAAAATAAAAGTTTTAAAAATCAGCAATATCAATAAATATTTATAAAACAGTTTAAAAAGTTAAACAGATTTAAAAATAAACTTATATTAAAAAAAATCCTATATATGTCTAAGTTAATTAGAATAACTAACCAAATATAACTTCTCAGGGTTGTAGATGCCATTTTTCAGGTATTTAGGACAGAAGTTTGCGTACCCAGCTATAGGTCTGTTGAATCGTCCTAGTTTACAGTAACTTGCATAAGCTATCGCGTTCTGTTTGAAAAACATTTAAATTAAATAGTACAATCGTTTCAATATTTTTTTACTTACTTTGAATTGTGCAACATCAAAAATAAAAAGCACAATGAAAAATAAAGATGATTTACATTAGAGCTTCTACGTGAATTGATTGAAACATAGTTTTGTTCACAATAGAATTACTTTTTATTTTACATCAACTTTTTATATAAATATTATTGACATTTAAATATTTTTAAAATTTAGTTTTAAATTTATATGCATAATCTCTTTTTATCATGATGTCTTTATAATCGTTTTTACCGAAATAATTTTACAAACGTGACAATAAAAATATAATTTGTTTGGAATTTCAAAAAAAAGTTTAAGGAATACTTTTGAAAACAATTAAAATAATTGTTAATACAAAAATCGTGCTGTTAGTAACAGCTAATCACACATTTTTTAACGTGCTTTAAAGTCTAAATAGAAAACAAAGTAGTAGTCAGTCTGATTTTAAAGGATTTATAATGCATTATTTATTTATACACTTTTAATATAAAGTTAAATGTTTTGCATGAAAATATACTTCCACTTTCCTTTTTTTCACATAAAAAATACTTTTTAAGTGTTCAAGTAAATAATTTAAGACCAAATAAATTTTCCAATCTGGTTGTTTCACGATAATAGTTTAATTGATCACGGAAAAACTAATTTTAGTTTAATTGTTCTAAAACTATTTCAATTACAGGTCTAATATATGAATAATGTAAGTAGTAAAAATTGACACGTAACACTTTGAGTTATCTTCAATAAGGTTTTATAACTACTTGTTTCGTTGTTTTTATTAAAAATAGAAGATTAAAAGATGTTCTAACAGATATATTAAGTTTTTGGTTTTGTCACTTCTGCTTGATATTTAGTCTCTATTTAAAATATAAACAAAAAATGATCTAGACGAACAGTAAGAAAATTGTTTACCTCATAATTTTGGCAATGTTGTGTATTTTGTGCCCTAATATAGATAACGGTATCAGTATCTGTTATTCCTGTACCATTTTTGAACACATAATGACCTTCATCTGCGTTGGCATTATCAAATATCTCATAACCTTGTAAGTGCTCGTCAGGTATCTAGATTAAAATTTTGTTAAGCAAAAATCAAATTATCAAAATAAAGTAAGCACTAAAGAAGGAATCTGAAATGTTGTTTTTCTAAGTTCTATTTATTCTATTCTTGCTTTTTTATTAGTATATCAATATTTTTAACTATCTGTAGTTAGATATATTATAACTAGCTTATTACTTATATTTTTGCCGATTTAATAAACTATAAAACTTACTTTAAATTCGTTCATACAAACTTCACCATCATAGTAAGGATTTAGCTCAGCACATCTGTTAATAAAATAAGACTATAACATTTAAAACTCAAACATATAATGCAAAAACAAGATACTACTGAAAAAAACTACTTGATAACACAAGAAAATGCTATGTTTATTTAAAACAAAACAATTCAGTTAATAAAAAAATTATGAAAATTACAAATAAAATCAAAAATAGACAAATTTGATACTACATACTTCTGAAATGTAGAAACTGCTGGTCTTGGGTAAATCCAAATTGATTTGCAAACGTTTTCACGTTTAAACAAAAGGGGTTCGTCTTCTGGTATGACTAGAAAAAACGTAAACTTTATCTTATGTGAAAGTTTTACACATTTGTACACTTTTATAATATTTTGCCTGTTATCAGAAAAAGTTTTTGTCTTAAACAGTTTTTTGTAGAATAATTTCAGTTAGTCGTTAAAACTTAGTAAAATCAATTTATTTTAACTGTTATGCAAACAAACCTCTTAAAATTGCTGACAACTTATCTGCTGCTTTCCTTGTTTGAGTTTCAAGCCGTTTTATTTCTTCCGAACTCAAATCAATGTTGTCAAAATCGAACCAGAGTTTCAGTCTCATCCTTTTGTAAAAATCTCCAAGTTTAATGTCGTCGTTTGTATGAGTCTGACGACGCTTCCTTTTTACTTTTTCGGGTATGACGTCATAATTCGTAATGTCACTCATAATGTCATTGTTTTTGATATCCGGATGAATAATGTCGTGGAGGCAGCTTTGAAATGTCGATGGCGCGAACAGAGTTAATAGCATCAAAATAATCCATAATGACGTCATAGTTGAATAAGAACCACAGCTGATAACTTCATTTTAACCTTTAGCAAAAAAACATGTGATATCTTACTAAATCTGGCTGTAAAAATGGTTTTTAATTTGCTAACCGATTTAGGACGATTAGGCTAATTTAGTTTAAATTGTTTGTTAGTCTAGATAAAGATCATGAAAATTTATAAACACGAGTTTTTGATAAATTTAAAATCACATTTCAGAAATTTTTAAGGTGTGAAAAGCATGTAGCTCAGCAAGTTGTGCTGGTAAAATTGACCCAGCCTAATTGCTTGTAGATTGAAGCTGTAAAACGTCATTAAATTGAATTGTTTGATCTCAAAAAAAAAATTTCTTGAAGCGTACTATAAATTAAAAAGTTTCACAAGGTTTCAATGTAAAAACTTCCTCAACAATTTCGCAAACAACATTATATACTACACTACTAAACTAAACTGTTATGAAAATTGTTCACTAATAAGCAATAGAAGAAAAATTTTATGTCTGGTTTATGTATAGCTTATTCGACAGCCTGAGTACCTCTATCAATAAAAACTTAGCAAATTTTATTTTTATCGAAATTGCACTTTACTATTTATAAAGTTATCGGTAATAATATAAATTTTATACAGAAAGTAAACTAAGTATTTTAATCAATTTTAAAGCATTTAAAACAAAATACTAATAAATTTCACAAAGTTTTTTATTTCATTTTTCCTACGCCTAAAGTCAAATTAAACAAATATATTGAATAAGATAAAAGTTAAGAAAATAAAAAGTTTAAATAGATTGAATTTCATAGTTAGTGTTTATTATATTTCTAACTGAACTTGAACAACTAACTGATTGATGGTTTTAATACAAGTTGCCGAGCGCAAAATGCTGTTTATTTTGTAAATACAACAAGTTATTACGTCACACTGTTTGCTATGGCAACACTTGATAAAAATCTACTAAAATGATTGATTTAAAATGTCTGCTTGATATTTTGTTAGATTTTTATGAACTCAATATATTTTTATTCAGAGAATATAAACACAAAAAAAAAATTAATTTTAGTTTAAATTTTATTAGTTTAATTAATAAAAATAACAAAATGTTTTAAGTTAAGAATATTCAAAGTTTTCTAGTAAATTAACCAAAAAACGGTCTGAAAAATTCTAAATATTACTTTTATTTACCACACCAAAGTAGGTAAATATGAACCATTGGTTTGAACTGTGACCAACATATATTTTTAAACTTTCAGAACTTCAAAAACTTTTACTACAGCTGACAGCTCAATTGAACTAGAACTTTTTTATTAACTGAGTAACAAAACACTGGTTGTTTGAACGTACTAAATAGCACTTCTGTTCTGCTGTAACCTTACACCTGTTTTGAAAATTCCACCTGTCAATTAAGTTGTAATGAAATTTAGTTGACACACTCACAATTTAGTTAAATTTGCGTGAAATTCAAAACCTGTTTTTTTCGCAATTTAACACAATAGCCTTGTTTATGGTAACTTTTGAATAAATTTACTGTAACAAAATAAGTTTGTTTCACTAAAATCTATTTCAGTTGGTTATTACGATAGCGTAGGCTCAATTTGTGAAAATTAAAAAAAAAATATATATATATGAAATACTAATAAAAAACCCATTTGTTTACTTTTTGGGCAACCATAAGACATAACATTATATTCAAAACTAACAGAAAACTCGTCTTAATGCTTCCTAAAACCATGTTCTGGTCAAAAATTGTTATCTAAAGCAAATCTAAATAGATCTTATCAGCAAATGTGTCCAATTTTAATTATAGTTACATATTTATTGAGATAAAATGAAACATATTTATACCACCTATGTAATAATTTCCTATCATTTTGTAACAATACACTAAACTTAAAGCTCGCTACTAAAAACTTCATTATTAAATTGGTTATTTTTCAAGCAGTTGCTCATTCAAAATGTTACAGTAAAGTAAAGCAAAAAAAAAACAACTTTAACTGAATGTTTATTTCACTCACTCGCACCGTGATATGAATGATTAAACTGCAGCCGGCAGCTTATTTAATTGCCAACGCCGACGGGCAAAAACAAGAAAAAAAAGGAAAAACCGCTAAAGCTTTCCAAAATTTACCGGTTAAATTTGACAGGCCGCCCGATAATTTTGTGTGAAGTTTTAATTGGAATGTTTGCATCGCTTTTAATCTATCACTTAAATATTCTGCACGTGACTTATCAGCATCGGTTGCTGATTTGTTGAATTTATAAGCAGATTTGCTTTATAAGCAGACTTGCCTTTTTGCAAGTTTTTGACTTCCGTTGATATACAATTCTTTACAAAACTTCAGCCCAAATTTATTGTTGTGTAAAAGTTTAGTTTCATCGTTCTTTTTAATTAAACTTTTTTTATAGTTACAAAACTTTTTGGTTTGTAATCAAAAAATATAACGAAATATTAAAAAATGATGCTTTTTTTACCTATTCGAATTATTTGAAATAAATAATGTTTGCTGTTATTTTCTGTTTGTTAAACTATATTCACCTTAAAGCTAAAATGTATGAACGTTTTCCATTTTAGACAAAAAAAAAGTTATTACAAAATTGACCTAGCTGTGCTCAGTTTGAGTATACAGGATATTTTTTAAATTTACCTGCTTAAAATACAAAAACTTTTTAAATCCAAAGTTTACACAACTTATTAAGCTATAGCAACAAAAATCACCTTTAATACTAAATCAAAGAATTCTTAAAATCGGATATTTCAAGTATGAAATAAACAATAATGTATTAACTATACTTAAAATCTGTGCAAGACAGTGTCATTCAAAGCCTGGGAAAACATAACCGGTTTATAATACCTTGAAAAAATTCAAACAAAATCAGACAAAATCAGTCTACAATTGTGCTAAGTACTTTCTAACGCTTTTGAAGATAAATCAAATAAGTTCACATTTTGTCGGTGTTAAGTACTTTCTACTTGTAATGCTTGCGGAACATAAATCAAATGAGTTCAGCTTATTCTTGTGCAAAGTAATATTTTAAAATAAATCAAATGAGTTCAGCTTATTCTTGTGCAAAGTAATATTTTATAATAAATCAAATTTGTTCAGTTTTCGACGGTGCCAAGTGCTTTTTAAAGTTGAAAAAGAAAAAATACATTTGTTATTTCCCAGTACTTTCTAATACCTGCAAAACAGAAAACAAAAATTTATTTTTTACCGGTGCTTAGCACTGTGGTTATGCTTAAGTATTTTAATCATCACAATTGGTTTCGGCAAATTAATCACTAGTAGTAATGTGAAAACACTGTTTAATGTTTAGTCACAGCAATTTCTTTTAGTACTAATTTATTCATATAAATTTAAACCTTTTTCTGATAACTCAAAATTGAAGTACCATTAAGTTTTTAGAAAAAATAAAATCAACTATTTGTAAAAAAATAATTCAGCGGTTAACATTAAACTTTGTTTAGGGCTGATGAAATATTCTGTTCTTCTAAAATAAAGTTAAAACAACTATTGTTCTTGTAAAACAAATTAAAAACATAAAATTAATGAAATAAAAAAACTTAATAAACGTTTTATTAAAACTTTTTGTTTAAAAAACGTAAGCAAATTATGGACTAACTTTGTGATATTTTTTACTAAATTTATTTATACTTAACTACTTGAAATCGATACACATGTTTTTAGTAGAATAAATTAATCGAAATCTAATAGCTGGTCTTAAAGTTGTTATAAATAGCTTAAAGCAATCAATAATTCAGTTTTAAGTATTACGTATGCATTTTCAAATTTTAGTACAAATAGCTTTAGTCACCCATAAAACTTTTACTTGTGACTATATTTATTTACCGCATTTATTTAAATATCTAACTTTATACAAACTAACTGGTAAATGCTACGTTGCTTCCTTTAAAAATTTTAAAATTTTAGAACAGTATTTTGCGACAATTTTGTCATTAAATACATTTTAGTTTCTTATTTTCAAATTATCAGCTACAAGATTAAATTAAATACTTTCTAAGTGAAGTTTAATGACTATTATTTATCATTTACAAAAAAAATCATACATTGGTCAAAACTTTTTTTTTTTGCCTATTTAAACTCTATAAAAGGTTTATTATTTTACTAGTAACTAGTTTAAAATTATTTTATAATTTTCTTGTCATTCATGCTTTTACTTTAGAAAAATACATGATGCTTATCACAAACCTTAAAAACTACATTCTAACCAGTGAATTGAATAAGCGTTTTTAATTGTATCCTTTAACCAACTGGGTATCTAATATACCGAAATAGCATGTAGGCGAAAATTAGAAAAAAAAAACTTTTTTCTGTACAAAGTCTATCGTTTTACAATGACCAATACCTGAAAACAATTGCAAGTTTTTGCTTTTTTAAATAACTACTTGTTCTAGTTATATTGAAATTTCTTTCAGTTTAAGTTTTTTGTAAATGTTTCAACGTTTTACTATAGTTTTAAACTTTCTATTTGCCTTAAATTCAAAATCATTAAGTTAATTACTTAAAACTTTTCATATAAAAAGACGAATTGAAATTAATTAAAACGTAAATAATAAACTAAACCTTTATTTTTTGATTTTTTTTGTGCTAAGAAAGTTTAAACAAAATGTTTTCTAAAAAAAGTTTCTTAAAACTAAAAAAAACATAAAAAATGCCTTTGATATTTGTAAAGCCATGTAATTAAAATTTTGCTTTTAATTAAGTTGCTTAAAAGACTTGCAATTTTATTTGAAAAATAATCAATCAAACTTTACTATTTCAAAGTTTTTTTTTCAAGCTATTAGTTATTTAATTATGAATTCTGTACATAAGTCAATTGTGTCTTAAACTTATTTGAAAAAAACAGCTGTTTGTTTCCCTTTTTGTTACTTAGGTACTAACAAATGATTGAAATTTAACCAAAAATTAAATATAAGCAGACATACTAGATTAAGTCACATCAATCGAAAATATTAAACATGATACCTTTTTATGACTTATAATTCTTATGCTTAAAATAGCCGTATATCTTATACAACGAGTTAAAATAAAGTTACCCTAAGAAATGACCTGTAAAATATTCAAGTTCTGGTAAGTTTATATCATTGCTTAAAAAAATATTAAAAAATTATTTAAGGAAATAAAATATTCTGACATGTTTTTTGGTTTATAAAAGAAACCGATTTACTTACAAAATATTTTTCTGTGCAACTTTGCGCCATTCACTGCAACTGTTTAGAACATAAACAAAACTGCTTTCGTTTGTTGGCAAAATATTCAAATTACCAACACCTAGTTGTGATAGGTCAGTTAGGGGCGCTTGTAAAATATATGTTAATATCAAGATCAATTAGACAAAATGGTTTGTGTGTTGTACAGCTAAAATTTTGCATTTCAAATGAGAATTAACTTGTACTTATATATGTAGTAAAATTAAGACAAGTTAGGTGATATATAATCAATTTAACAAATTTACTGTTGTATTTTGGTTACTGTTTACATCCTTTTATAGTTTTTGAATTTCCTAAAATATTGATTTTAATTTGTAACTTTAGCAACACGTAAAATTAAAAAAAAATGTTATACTTTATTTAATATAAATTCTAAGCTTTGCTTTTTAAGGACAATAAACCAAACTCAAGTGAAACAAACAAATAGTTTTATAAAGATTTAGGAAAAAAAAGTATTAGTAAAAGGTGAAACATTATTAAAATATATTTTTCTTTAAAAGCAAGTTTGTGGGAAAAGCAAACCGCTCAACTTTAGAAATAAAAAACAAATAGTTTTAGTTTTAACCGGTGCTTAACACTGGCAGTTAGTAACTTTTACATAATTTGATTATGATCACATTATGAAATTATGCTAAACAACAACTAAATAGAAAAACGCCTAGCTGAGAAAAACGAGATTTAAATGCTGTTACAAGCAGTTAATAACTATGAAAAGGAATTTTTGATACTTGCTAGATACAGATAACAATAATATTAATAAAGAACTTATAAACAACTTTCTTAGCATACTTGTAAAAGTATTAAACAATTTTAAACAAATTTTCTTTTAATTTTTTATGCTTAAATTTCTGGCTCTAAACGCTAAGATTTATAAAAATATTTTTGGTTTCAAATTGTCAAAATACTTTGAATACTTTTTTCAAAAAAGAAAAAAAAAACTTTAAAATTAAAAATTAAGGCTTGTCTATAGTAAAAACTTTGCGCGAAGTTTGTTTGTTTTCACAACTGTTTTTTCGTAGATTCTTGTAAGATAAAGCTCAATTATTTAAATTATTAATGAAAACTAAGTTAGAAGTTTTCGCTGTGAAAATTTTGATTTTAATCATTTTCTCATAGTCAAGTTTATAACTACAGCTGTTCCTTAATGCTTACTATTTGACCTCAAAAACTAAACATTAAACAATAAGATACAACTTTTAGGATCGTTTATGATAAAAACCAATTCATAGATATAGTAATAAAATATTTTTTTAAAAACCACTTTTTTAGAATTATTAGTTAAAGCAGTGTAAAGCATTTCAAGATAAAAAGTTATCTTAGTTTTTTCTCGTGCGCAACTATTCTATGACGTAGAATATGTTTATCTCTATTTTGCAAAAACTTAACAATTTTGCAGCAAAATAAAAATAATTAGTTTCGGCGATTATGGTGATTACTTTTTTTTCTAAATTACCAACTTTCAATGTTACACTTTATTCCTAAAATAAAAACAAGCACTAAATACAAACAAATGTACATTTTTCAGAAACCAATAAAATTGATTTTATCTTATAATTAAAAACTAATTTTCCTTCTAATAAGCTTAAAGTTAAAAAAAAACCAACAAAAAACTTTAAGAAATGAAGTTTGTTACTAACTTTAGTGTCTTTTTGTTTTTTTATGACTAAGTTACTTACACCAGAATATGAAAATTGTCATAAATGATGTTTGTTAACTTAGTTTTTTTTAACAAAGTTGGAAATAAGGAACAGTTTTTAATGCCTCTAGTTTAAGTGAAACCTATTTACTCGATTTAAACTGTAGTATATTTTTGTACAGCTGTTTTTTTAATACACTTAAGTTGCCAAAAGGCAAAAATAAGAAAAAAATTTAACCTTTTTCTTTATGAATGACAACTATCGTTTTAGTAAAAGTAATAACAATTGTACATTAATGCATATTACTTTGTTTACTTTGTATTTTTTTTCAATTACCACAAATTAAATGAGTTCGTCATAGATAGCTATATACTACTGGCTTGTAGATATAAAAACTACTAAGTCAAAGAAAAATAAACTTTGCTATATGTTTATCATAACAAACTTTGCATAAAGAACAAAATACAATTATAAAAATTAATATTGCAATACATTAAAGTTCTAGTGCACAAC
The DNA here is from genome assembly GCF_965202585.1 of Thalia democratica. Taxonomy (NCBI): domain Eukaryota; kingdom Metazoa; phylum Chordata; class Thaliacea; order Salpida; family Salpidae; genus Thalia; species Thalia democratica. Next base: position 106,683,494 of record NC_139165.1, read on the forward strand.
TTAAAAAACTTTGATTACTTTCGTTTTTATTTTATAAAATAATTTGTAGAAAAAATCATTTGATAAGCTTAATCAATGAATAATAAGTTTTAAACTGGTATTAACTAATCTGTAATTAATCTGAAAAGGAACTTTGTTATAAAACAAGAAAACACAACATTTGCTAGCTATGTATTTAAAATCTTTAATTAGTTCAAAACCAAAAAACATTCTTTTTATTTGAAAAACATCAATCAAGTTTTTCCTAATTGTTCATCCAATTTCATTTGTTTGTTTTAAAACAAAAAACCTTCTCTATTTTTATTAATTATCTAAATTTTATATTAGTTAAACCTTGTGCGTACAACTTTAAGTGTCCTAGAAACTTTACATATTCATGAAATATTTGAACAGTAATAATTCGTATCACTTATTAAAAACACCTTTAGATAAAATATACTGTAAATATTTCTACAAGTTTGTTCTCCTTAAGTAGATAAAATGTACTAAAATTTTCTTAAGTATCAAATTAAAAAAAAAACTTTATTTTTAAAGCATTTATATACTTTTTTTTTTGATTATGTTCAGCTCGTTCAGAAAAGAAAAGCAACGTACGATTTATTAATAGTAACAGTTAAATGATTAAAAAAATTTAGATTAAATTATATTTGTATTAATATGAAATTATACAAGTAAATATTACAATAATCGATGCTCATCAAGGAATTAATCTACTGTTTTACTTTTAATTATATAACTAAGGTACTACTTCAAATACGTATTTCAATGAAGATGTTTGACTATTCTAATTGTTAAATAAAAACTTTAATGATCAGCTCAACAATATACTCTTTTTTACTTCACTTAAAACAAAATAAATAATCCTGTACTTTAAGTTTTAGTCTACTTAACCTACTGAAAGACGAAATCCTTAAAATAGAGATATTAAAAAAGTAAAAATATTTAAGTTGTAATAACGTTATATTAAAAGCAAGTAGTCTTTGAAAACATTTATGAAAAAAAGGTTATCTTAAAAAATTTACTTCGTATTAACTTTATTATAAAAAGCAATTTTGTGGGAAAAACTAACCGCTTTTTCTGTAAAAACAAAAACAAATAGTTTTAGTTTTAATCGGTGCTTAACACTGTCAGTTAGTAACTTTTGCATAATTTAATTATGACCACAAGTTGGAATTGTATTTTTAATAAAAAAATAAGTTATCACGTATCAGGTTAAAGCTTTGTTTATTTATTATTAAAATTAATTATAAACCATAAAAAGGTAATTTTGTTATGATAAGTTACAATAGAATTTTAGTAAGTTATTAACAAAGCAATCGGTTAGCAATTTTCAACTATTAAACATTGACTTCTTTTCTTTAAAGCTTTTATGTTGAAACTTTTATTCTAAACACATACGTTGAAATATATTTTTAGCATAATAATAATTAAAAGTTTTTCAATTTTTTAATGCTTGTCTTTAGTAAACACTTTTTCTCGAAGTTTGTTTATTTATGCAACAGCTACTTCATAGATTCCTGTAAGATAAGAGCATTTATATTACTAATGAAAACAACTTGAGTTAAGCGTTTTTGGTGTGAAATTTTTAATTTAATGACTTTTTGACAGTTAAGTTCATAACTACAGCTGTTTTTTAATGCAGATTAATAAAAAAATAAACGCTAAGTATGAGAACTATTTAAGCTTTGTAAAATATGAAAAACAGTTTATTAAACATTTTACCAAAGTTAATTATATTTAAATAAAATATTTTTAAAACTTTTTTTTATAATTTTTTTTTTGGTAATTTTTGTATGTTTTAACATTAGACTTAATTTCATGTCGTTCGAAACTGCCAAAATAATTAGAGTACAGCTGAAAAAATAAACTAGCTTTTGATTTATGACGTATAATATTTTTATTTCTACTACAGAACCCTTGTGATTGTTGCAGCACAAAAAGGCGTAGAAAACGAAACAGTTATAATAATATATTATAATAATAAAAAAACAACTTTTTTAGTTTATACTTATTTTACTTTAATTTTCCTAACCCAGCAACTTCCAATGTTATACTTTGTTGCTAAAAATTAGTTGATAAAAATAACTGTTAACAAATATAAGTATTGCAGAAGGTAATAAAACTGCTTTAATACCTACAACAAAAACTGATTTTCCTTCTAATCATCTTATACTTAAATAAAAATCTATCAAAAAAATATATATAAGATAATTACTTTTACTCAGTATTTCGCCTTTCTGTTTTTCGTCTTAACTTTTATAACAATTTCACCGATATTGTTTGTTGATTTTTGTTTTTTTAAGAAGTAAATTGGAAAGTAGCGAAAAAATTATGTTGCTTCTACTATGTATAAGCCATATAGTTAAAAATAGTAAGTGGATATTTGTACAACTGCCTTTTTAATACACTGAAATCGCCATAAGGCAAAAGTAAGAGAAAAAGAACATCTTTTCTATATATTACCTGTCGTTTAATAACGGTCAATGGTATACTATTAAAACCCACCCGCGTTCAAAATCCACCCGATTTTTTTTAATTTTTTTTGTTACTTGTTAATTTATTTTATATATATATTGCTCTTTATTTGTATATTTATTATTTATTTTTCACTATCACTGTTATCCCTAACCCTTACCCTTGATCGGTAAGCGGCTCTCGAATTTGGCTAGGTGGATTTTGAACGCGGATGGACTTTTATCGCGGGTGGATTTTGTACATGTCCCCGGTCAATGTTGATGACAGCTTTTTACAATTTAAGGATATTGTTAATGCGTATTCTTCACATTTAAAAACATTTTCATTTAAAACATCATTAAAATAAAAAAGTTTAAATTCTAGTTTTGTAAGTAGTTAAAATACTTTTTTTACTTGAAACAAACTTTTATTAAGCTTGACCTAAAAAAAATTAAGTGTTCAAAAATTTAAAATTACGTTTTAATTCAAGTCTATGAATTTAATCAAAACTTAACAAATTTGTTTGTTTAAGTTTTCGATATATTTCAGAAAATATTGATTTAAGTTTTAAGAAACAACTACCAATTGTAAATGTGTAGTATTTATACTAGTTACTAATATAAAAGGAAACCAAATAACAATAAAAAAATCATAAGTTTGTTTTTATAAACTAATTGTATTTAATTTACAAATATCAATTAGTTTGAAATCAAAATAACATTTTCAGACAAGCCTTTTTATTTGACAACGCATCAATCAAAGTTTCCTAATTAATAAGCAAACTTTATTTGTTTGTTTTAAAACAAAACACTATTCTTATCTTTATTATTTATCTGATTTTTAACATTGGTTTACACAAAATCAAAAATGTCTTGAAAATTTTACATAGCTTCATGAAAACGTTGAACAGTTAAGTTTTATAACATTTTTGAGATATAAATAAGATAAGATATAAGTGTGTTTAAAAGTTTGTTTTCCTTAAAAACAAAATATTTACTGAAATTTGTAAAGAACTAAGTTTTAAAAAAAGTACAAATACCGAATGATTATATTCTAAAATATTTTAAAGACCAGATCAAAAGCAACGCGCGATTTATCTATAATTACAATTGCTCAGGTAAAACTTTCAAAATAAAGAAATTTTTGTTTCTCAAATATAAATTCCCAAATTAGCATTATAATTGTAGGTGCCTTTTATAGGATTAAGTCTAGAGCTTTACTGTGATTATATTTTTAAGTTTCGAGTTTTCGTAAGAAAGACGACTTTGTATATCAAATATACAAAAATTGTTTAAAAAATGTTCCTTTAATTGCATTCAATTTTTTTTAATTAAAAATGAAATGATGCTTAACTTGTAAAGTAATGTTAATCTAGCTTGAAGTTTTCTTAAATTTGTATAAATTCGTGAATTATGTTGCTAACTGACGTACATTGTTGCGATTATTTTCTGCAAAAACTACTGCTTTACTTTATTACATATTATACTTAGCTTTATTTTGAAAAATATAACATCTAGAAAGTTAAAGAACTAATATAAGTAGATTGTAAAATTCTCAGTTCTACTAGTTAACAACTTTCTTAAGACTAAAAATAATGTAACGTTAAAGACAATACAAAAAATAACTGACAACTTGTGTTTCCATTGTACGGTTTAAAGTTTCGATTCTGTAGAGATAGTACTCTATTGTTTAACGAAATTCAATTATTAAGCCACAAACACCTAAAATTTTGATTATGTTTGTCTTTTTAAATCTGTTTTTTGGCCTCGAACAGACCTTAATTTCCAAACGTTTATAATTAAGATCTATTTTTACGATGAACAATTTTTCAACTACATTCTAAAGACATATAGTAAATAAAACTTGGTACTTTTTGAAGCGAGTAGAAATTAACTACTCCTGAGAATATTTTAAAGTAATACAGAGAAAGACTTTAACTGAAGATAAATTCTAATGAAATCGACAACCGTAAATAGTGTTATTTCTATTTCAAATATTACAAAAACTAAAATAACAAAAAGTGTTAGCCAAACCTTAATGCTTTTATTAATAATATTTTAGTAACTAAATATGTTTTCACTATTAATGAAAACTAGTATTTATGATTTTTAGTTTCACTTTTAATCTAATGCATTAATAGAAAGAAAAACACTTTTCTAAAATTTAACTTAAAATACAACTAGGTCATAGAAAAAAAAACTGTTTTAAACTTAGCTGCAAAAATAATACTAAACAAAACCTTAGGATTAAAAAAAAAATCATACTTTTTATATTCATACTTTAAAATTATATTTCATTTACAAAAGCAGTTCCAACGACATGATGTTTAAATCAACTATGATTGTAATAATCATGAAAAAATATTTTATTGTTTACAAAACACTTCAAAGTTACATATTATACATTCGTGCTAAAAATAAGCAAGCCATTTTTTTAATTACTTCTTTACCGAATTTTAAACAATAAGATTAAGATTTTTGTGATTAAGATGGAGGTTTTGATAATATCCACAGGTTAGCCTTTTTAACTTGACACTTCATCAATCAATCATATTTTTATTAAATAAATTTCAAATTACTTGTTTGTTTTAAAACAATACGCCTTTCTTATCTTTATTTGAAATCTTTTTGCTCACACCTTGTTAAATTAGATATTAATTGCTATGAGTACTAAAAAAATTTAAATATTACAACTTTAAATCTAATTAGACTGTCTAAAATGTTTTTCAAAAGTATTTTAATTTCTTTTGTTAAAAACAGAGTTGTCCGGTTAGAGATATTTCTTATTTAAAAACCAAAAAGAAACTAAACTACTTGTTTAAAAATTATGATAATATTTTGTCCATATATTCGATTAAATAAATTGTTCTAGTCGTATAAAACATTCGTTATTTTTAAAATAATAAATAAATTTAAAAATAAAATTTACCAAAATCAATACTGTTATCTAGTATTATCATGAACGACAAAAGCTTGTATCTTTTTCTAGGTAAATTGTATTTGTTAAGCATATAATAATTCTATTGCTAACTATCAAATATGTTCAACTACTTTTATTTCTACTTGTGGATTATGTAAAGTTGAAACAAACTTATAACCATTATTAATATTCAAAGCTTACATGTATTAATTCTCACCATCGACATATAAATACTTACATTTTCGAATATTAAGCACCGTGTATTGTATAAAGTATTGTAAAATAAATAAGATATTCCCAACTAACTATAAACAAATTGGTAATTTTGAAACTTAACACTTTCTAATGTTTTTAACTTATGTTCTTATTATCCTAGCACATTTTTATCTTACAATAATTACACCCACAATAACTTATTTTACCCATCTTTAACAATAAAAAATGTGATATGTAGTGTAAAATAACTATTGTCATATGTAAGCTAAATAAAATATTCTAAGTTCAATATATTTTCTGGCTAACCATAGACAAACTGATAAGGTTTAAAATATTATATCTTTAGCTTATTTTTTATGTTGACAGAACTTCCGCTTTGAAAGTAAACTTAGTTCTTATCTGCATCAGTCACAAGTTTTGTTTATATAACACATGAAACCACTATTACTATTTTCTAACCAATATATCAAATTGATTTTTTCTACTAAAGTGTCTCCTAAGTTCAACTTTTTTAAACAAATTTTAAGCTGTTACAGTATTCCAGCAAATATTTGTTGTCAAATTTAACACGTTTTTAGTAAAAAAAAATGCATTATTAAAAACATATTTAATATCATTGACCTTTTTAAACAATCATAAAGCTTTAATCTAATGAAGTAAAAGGTTTTTTAATGTTTTTAACAAATCATAAAAATCTAAACAAAAATAAAAATTATTCAACTTCTTTTATGTATATAAAACAATTATATATTGAACTATTTAAGTTAAAACTATAAAATCGATTATTTATATAAAAACATGTTTTTATTACAAAGTACTTTAACCGCACAAGTTACAACGTTTTGTAACGAATACAAGTTTTTAAACTACTTAAGTAGGTGTTCAACTTTTGTTTGTTTATTTAATTCTTAAGATCAAACCTATTTATGTTATCAAAACTACAACTATTTCAACTAATTCCAAGAAAAAAATTTTTGATTAGCTAAAGCTAATACATTCAATTTAAATAGAAACCATATAGTTTGAAGCTAGGTTTAAACCTTAATTACTTTTATTTTTATTACAGAAAACTTTACTTTTTTTGTATAATTAAGTGTTAAACTAAATAAAATTAAGAAGAGCTTTGTCTATATATGTAGTTTAAATTTAAACATAATCACTAAAAGTTATTGTTAATAACGTTTCTTTTAGTAAACTTCATAACACCTTTACTTAAGAAAGTTGTTTTTTTAACAGACTTTTTCTAAAAATGTCTATAAAAAACTGACTAGAAAACAAATAACCATACCAAAGTAACTTTTACAAACGTTGTTTAGTAAGTTAATTTAAGAACAGCATTTTTACTATTTGATTTTTCTTAATACTGTAAAACACATATACTTCAAAGTAACTATAAAATAAAAAAACTCTACAGTTTAAATTACAACTTTCATCAAAGAGTAATTTTCAAAATCCATCAAAACAAATGTCTGTGTAAAGTATCTGTTTTTCTCAAACACGAAACAAATAATTTCAGTTATAACCGGAGCATATCACTAAAGTGACCAAGCACTAAAATTGTATATAGTTAAATTATCACAACAATATTGGAGTTTTTTAATATAAACCAGAAAACAATTAATCTCTAACCTTCTAATTAGTCAAGGGCTAAAAGTTTTTATTTTAGAGTAATGACATCTTAGCATCAGTTATACAATTAGCCATTTTAAATGCGTCTTTTACATATTTAACTTGAAAATTATAGTAAAACTTTATAACTTTTATCGTTTTTATTGAACAACGACATACCTTCACACAAAGTTAAAGTAAGGCAGAAAAATAGAATATCATTTTAGTAAACTATAATTTAAAAAGCACTACACATTTAAATAATTAGTTAAAAAAGATTGTATGAAAAATTAAAGATTGTTTTTAATTACGGTTAAACATTAAATTTATCGTCTTTAAGTCAACTCATACTAAAAACTTTGCAAAAAAGTGCAACTTGTATACAACTTATTTAACCTGATCTTTTATGTAGAAAATAATTTAAAACTATGCTTCATAAAATTTGTTTCGTAATATCAACCAAGTAAAGGGTTTAAATTTTGCAAAGAAGTAAAAACACAACTATTTAAAAAGTATCGCTTAAAGAGTTAAAACAAATTAGGATATTGATAATCACCAATACAAAGGTCAGTATGGGAATGTACAAGTTTCTTAGAAAAACTACTAGTTTTTATTTACTCGTACTTTTTATGTATAATACAAACAGTTTTCGTGTTAACCGGAACATGACACTGTAGTGACAATGGCTTATAATTAAACCGTAGCATTGGAATGCTTTACCGGTTGAAAATGAAAAACAAAAACCTATAAATTGAAATAAGTAGGTTATTCAACATGATCTAGTCGATCAAAACAGCTTTTCATTGAAACAAACAGTTTTAGTTTTACAGCTTTTCCATTGAAACAACAGTTTTAATTTTAACAGCTTTTCCATTGAAACAAACAGTTTTAGTTTTAACCGCTTTTCAATTGAAACAAACAGTTTTAGTTTTAACTGCTTTTCAATTGAAACAAACGGTTTTAGTTTTAACCGGTGCCTGGTACTGTGTCGCGACAACCGGTGGAATGTGATTAAGACCACAACATTGTAACAGTTTATCAACTCGACAATGGAAAACAATAGGTTTCACACCTAACTTATAAGAAACTGAAAAACCTGATTTTGGTGGCAAAACAGCTTAGTTCGAAATGTAATGGCTAATTATAGCAATTGGGAAATTTTTATAGCTTTGTTTTAAATATTCCGTAAAAGTTGTATGTCTTAGTGTCAAGAGGTGACTGTTTTGTTAATTGATAATTTGATTAAGACCTCAAAATTGCAATGATTTACCGGCAAACAGCATATTAGAACTATAAGGTGCTATTTTCACACCTGAGAAAGCATTAACTGTAAACACCTGCTTTATTCCAATAACAGCCTGTTATGATTTGAGTTAAATTGCTGTATTTATTCAATCTCCGAATTGTGTAAAACTATTGTACAAAATACAATAAGCGTCACTCATGGTCCTATATAATGTTCGATTAAAAAAAAAAGTTATACCTAATATACCATTATAACGTTTTTTTAACAATGCTAATATTACATATAATAAGTACTGAGTTTTGTAGTTTTTTTTGTTTAAATATTTTAATTGTTGCGCAATAATCTTATTCAAACTCAAACTGGGAAACGGACAAAGAATTCTTTTTTTCTCAAACTTTATATTAAAAGTATAGACAAAAACGTCGAAAATTTGTTTATTTTAAAGTTTTTACAAAATAGTATCAACTAGTAGACGTATTATAATATAGCGCTAACACTAATTCAACTAAAAAGTTAATATTAATGGTGTTTAGATTTTTATTCTGATGAGAAAATATCACCAAAATTACTAATGTAAATTAAACGAGCTCAAAGTTTTTAGTTAGAAAAACTTAAACTTAAATTGCAGTGTAACAGCTTTTGATAATTTGTTGTTTTTTTTTATTTATGTTCATGATACTTAGTTCAAAACTATAACATTTAAATGTTTTTTTAATTCAATAACCTAAACTGCCTGTTTGAAATATCAAGACAAACTTTTAACTAACGTTTACTTCTTAATAAACCCGACTTTGAGTTCAGTAATTTTAAATTATACATTTAGCTACTAGTAGTAACAAAGTTTAAAGTAGATTCTGAAAGTAAAATTCACTAGCTCTTCTAAACTAAACTGAATTTTACATAAAGTTTAAATGAACATAAAATTAAACTAAAACAAAAGCTAGAAAAACTACGTTAATATTTTTCAAATGTAATATTAGCTATAGTCTTAATATTAACATAACACTTTGGGAAAAACTTAAACAGATATTTAAGCTTTCACTAGTATCTAGTATCGTATCAGCTAGCATCATCAGCAGCATGCAATGATTAAGTTAAGATCACAATTCGGTGTTATACCGATTTATATAAAAAAATAGTGTACTGCTCAAGTTAAAGTATATAATGTTTCAAAAAGCACAACTTCTTAAAAATCATACATTTGATTACATATCTAATTTTGTTGTTGTAGTAACTATTTGCAGCATATAATGTCCTAGCTATATATAGATTCATTGTTATTTCAAAAGCAAATGCTTTTTTATTAGTTTGTCTTTTCTGTTAAGATTTTTTGCATCTTAAAGCTTTTCTTTATTTAATTAGTAAATTATAACTTTATACCACTGAAATGAATAACTTCTGTTTAATTTAGAGCTGTTTGTTTAAAATCTATCGGAATACTCAAGAACGACAGAAAATTATATCACAAATGAGAGAATTTTTTGAGACAACAAGTTGTATTTCATAGTAGTATGAATTCAAAAAAAAAAACTAGAACATAAAATGATTAACTTTTGTCTGTTACAATGCAAAAAACAAATACATTAAGTGTATCAGTTGTCGTTATAAATATTAATAAACAAATAAGCTACAAACTAAGTGTTTTAGAACAACTTTAAAAGTTGTCAAAACTGCACAAAGTGGATACAATTCCTCTTTTACTAATACTTTAAATACATGTATTGTATGTTAACGTTTTAATCTATATTATAATGTTTTAGTTATATACTTTAACGTTTTTTGTTTAAAAAAAAATTAGTAACCGATTTTTTAAAACATTCTGTTGCCTTTTATCTAAGCGCTATGTTAGAATTTTATCGTATGATTTACGTTTTCATACTTTAAATACTTTCGTAAAGTATATATTTACCAAAACTTTATTTTTTTTTATATAAAAAGGCTATGGTGCAGTCATAAGATATTTTGCACTAAAAAAATACTTTTTCAAGTTTTTCTACAAAACTAATATGAGCTATAAATTTTAAAAACAATAAACTTATGTATAAAAAGATTTTTAAGAAAAAACTATATGCAAGCATTGAATTTTTTAGAAAAGTGGCTTATGCCATTTCTTATACTATTCTCCTTATATTATAGTTTTAGCTCCTTTGCCATATTTTTTATTAATCTGTTTATGTTGGCTAGTAATAGGAACAAAAAGTTGTAGTTCTAATTCCTTGCAACATAGTTAGTTTTACTGTAGCAGGAAACAGTTTTAGTCAAAATTATACTTCGTTATAGAATAATTTATACCAGTATTTTTTTAAAAATTTATGAAAAACTGTAGAAGTTCTAAATATAACTTTTTTAAAATTTTCTAAAAACTATAGAAGTTTTTGAAGTTTTTTTTTAAACTTGTTTTAGTTAAACTATTTTTTAATTAGTTTAATTTGAAAAAACGTTTAGTTTGATAGAAAAAAATCAAAAATTTTAATATTGTTTAAAAAAATTTAATCTTTTACAGGTAGTCATTATAATTCAATCATTTCTGACATATTGTTTTAAAATACATGCTAAAGTATGATTCTTGCGGATTATTCTAATTACTGTTTTGTATTTCAACAAAAAACCTTCATATTTAAATTTATTATCGCTTTTTAATTACTGTTTTCACCTTGATTAATGTATAGTTAATTATTTTGAAAACCCAAAAATTTACTTTCAGCTTAAAACCTTGTAAGGTGACTTAAATTGGTTACTTAAAGGTTTCAAAGTAATTTAAATTAAAACTAGAACTAATTAGTTTTGTATAGTACAAGTACTTATTACTTTTTATGTAATTATCGATTCACCAAATCCTAAAGTCATCAATAGAACTGCCTTAATCTTATTTAGTACAAACTTAATCAAAACTAACTTCAAATGAATTATCAAAATGTATTGTTCGTTGTTTTAGATATACTATTGAAATTTTACTATAAAAAATTCTTTTATCACAGTGTATTATATACTTATGTTTAAAACTATATGCAAAAATGTTTAAAATACTATAAAATTTTACTATTAACCGAAAAACTTTAACATTAAACTCAACATAAATAAACTCAAATGCTATGTATTATTCGTTTTTTAGTTTAAACGAATATTAATCACAACGGTAAAAACTCATGTTATAAAAAAGATACTATATCAACATTAGCTTCAAGTAGACACTTCAATGTCACTAAAAACATAATTGAATGTACAAAATAATATTTATCTGATTTATAATTTAACTTTTTAGCTTCTATTTTCAAATTTCTTTAGCTTTTAACTAAATTAACAAAAAAAATTAACATTTTTATTACAATGTAATATATGAAATATACAAGACTTAATTAACAATTTTATATTCTTCTATCTCCCAAAAAGTCATATAAGATTAAAATCAACAGATTTTTTGTAGAAACATTTGAATTTCACAATTTTATTTTGTTCTTTCCTGAACTAGTCGCAACCTTTGTGTACAAAATAATTAAAACACTTTAATTTTTTGATTATTAAACAGCTTTTGCCACTAATGTGTTTTACATTGATAAATGAGTAAATATTTCCAAATACTTTTAAAACATTCTCTGTGTAGTAAACAAAAAATTAAATAAGTTATAACTTATAAAAAATTAAAATAAATAAGTCTTGCTTAAAGCAATCGTTATAATATATAGACAAAATCTAAGTTTATGCTTACATCAGTGTCAGTCATTTAAATAACCAAACTAAAACAAAAATCAAAATTCTAAATCTATTGAGCTATTCGTTCAAAAAAATATTACATATTTTAATATATTTTTGCCTCCTATGTTTAAATATTTTATACTAGATACAAGTGTAACAAATTAAACGCATTCTGATCTGAACTAAATTTAGAATATTTTATAAATACTTACAAATCACTAAAAATAGAACTATGTGAACTTAAGAAACATCTAAAAAGAATTTTAATTATTAAAATTTATTTAAACTGCAAACTTTTAACTTACATCTTTTGTGAGCACAGTGTAAACTATATATAACTATTTCATAATGCATCTTTTCACTTAGACTAAAATTTACATAAAACAGTATTTGATACTTTTTATATCTAACTAGATGAATTTTTTTTTCAACGCCTATTACATTTTTTAAATCCTTGTGTTTTAATAAAAATAAACGGTTAAATTGCTAATCTAAATCAAAATGAACAATAAGCTTTCGATGAGAAACTTAAATCATACTTTAAATACATAGAAAATTTAATTTTTTTATAAACATCAAAAGTTCACATAGAAACTTTACAAAATAAGTTATGATTAACTGAAATATATTGTCGAATGCATGTTATTTATTTTAGAAAGCCTGTAAAATTTATTACCTTGGTTTTAAAAACAAAAAACTATTGAAAATATGAGAAATAAACTAAAACGATATCAGCTTATTAACTAAAAGTGTTAATATAAAATAAAATATTTTTAAAATAGAGTTTTTTTTTAAACTTAAGTGATCGACATAACTTTTGATATAACAAAATGTCTTAAAAAATAAAAAAAACTTTACTATACTTACTTAATATAATAATAAAAGTACAATAGGTACAATATAATATTATTAAATAAAACTAAGTATATATAAAAAACACGAAGTTGTAAGTAAACGTTGCACTACAATTTTATGTTTTTGGTTTTTCTAAAAAAATGATACTAACTACAGCTTTAAAAAGAGTAAATTAAAAATTAAAAAAGGTATGTAATAAATGTAGTTATATAGCATTGATTTTTAAAATAGTTTTTGACAATTTATGTACTAATCTCCTGGTACAAGATTTATTTCTAGCACCGGAGCTACTTCAATCAGTTTATGTTGGTTATTTAATCAGTGTTTATGTTGGCTAGTAAGCAGAACTAATCTTTGCAGTACTAATTCCTTACGCTAGAACTTATTTTCACTGTAGGAGTAAACAATTAATCTTCTACTTAAATTTTTGAATTGAGAAAAAAAAAGTTTCCAAATACAAAAGACTATTAAAATATTACAAAAAGTTTCGCAAACTATATATATGTAACGTATTTTTAAGCATTAGATTCTAAATAAACTTTTTTCATGTATTTTTTTGGCAAAAATTTCAGTCTTATTTTTTACATTGTTTTACTACTATGAAGAAAAAATCTATTTTATAGTTTATTCGATTTAAAACCTTAAAAGTTACTTAATATCATTCAACTTCATTTAAATATTACCTTAAATGAGTTGTATAGATTCCTTTTTTTCTAGTTGAATTTATACATAATTAATTATTGTTTTTGTATGAAACCAAAACACCCTTACTATCTTAGTTGTTAACAACTTAATAAGTAATAAGTAATAAATGTTTTGAAAATGTTATAGACATAATTGTAGTTGTAAGTCATACAAATTAGTTTTAAAAAGGTTATCTGAAGGCTTTAAAAAATTTTAATTTATAAAAAAAGTTAATTTTGTTTTTTAAGTAAACAATTTTTTTAAATATTTTACTCAGGGTGTGCTTAACTCATCAATTAAATTTTTAGAAATTAGTGTAAAAAATAAGCATTTAAAATTAATTTCACTTGAATATTTATAATGCAAGCTAAAACGTCTACATAAAATTATTTTTCACAAAAATTGAAACGTATCTAACAATGTTTAGTTACGTCATTTATATTTGTATATTTTTGTATGAAATTTTATACCAGTTCCATTAAACAATTTCACACGTTTTATTACCTAACTTTCAAATTATTTGACGCAAGTTAGAAAAATTAACTGTAATTAGATATAATGTTTAAAATAAGTTCAGTAACACTATTTGGCAACTATACTATTAGTGTTACCAATAAAAAAAGACACTCTCTAAATAATTATGTTGTTTAAACAACTGTTCGTAGCGTTTCTTAGAAAATACATTATTTTTATTTAGTTTTTTAATATGATTGTTAAAATAGTCAAACATTACAAATACAACATATAATAACGAATGTAAATTTATTAAATTTATACTATAACTTAAAAGGCCCAATTTCAATGTATAAGTAATAATTTATTAGATATATTTTCATTGGTGAATTACATGAAAATTCTTGACCTAATATTTAGTTTCATCATTTAATACCTTTATTTTAAATTGTCTATAAAAGATCACTTCGCACGTTTTACGCGCTCATTTCAGAACATTATCGGAAAAAATCAATTCTAAGTTAAATATAATGTGTTTTAATTTATTAAAGTTTGAAAGTAAAATACTCAGTCATAAATTACAGCCTGTTAAAACTGTTTTTGTTATGTTTTCTAAATTTTAAGTGTATCATTTTAGTAAAAATTCAATTAAAAAAACAATACAAAGATTATATGTAAAACAAACTGAACTAAACGTTTGTTTAGGCAATGAAATCGTTTTTAAAACATTACAATTCTAACTAAACTACCAAAAACACAAAATATAGATAATCGTTATTCGAAGGTAGTTATTAAAATAACTATTTGGTATTTACAAGAAAACATTTATAGTGTAAAAGATAAGCTATTTAAAACCAATTTAATCTTTTATAAAAGTTATTGAAACGAAATATTAAAATTTTATACTGTATGGTTTTGAGTAAAGTTTAAGACGTAAAACTTTTACGTAGTGTGAAATGAATTTAACACTCTAATCATTAGTTTTCTACCGTAAGCTTACTTTTAAAAATAAAAAAAATTTGTAAAAACTACTTAAAATTCCGGTCCAAAAACATTAGGCTATAGTTTAGTAAACAAATACTTACGTAAAATTGGTTACTTTTTATGTATTAGCTTCAGGGTAGTAAACGGTTATTAAATTAATCCATTAACAAAAAATAATAACATCTAACTATTAAAACTATTTTTTCAAAAAAAACTCATAACTTTTCATACCATTCATTTATGATCCTAACTTTATATGTTAAAAAGTTACTATTTTATAACATAAAAGCATTCTTGTTTTACGTATTGACGGTAAGAGTTTTTTTAAAACAAATTTAATTATTTGAATGTTAACAACAATTTACTTTTTCTTCGTTAAGTTACTAATTGTTTTAAGGAAACTAATTAAATAGTTTATAAAAGAACACCAAAATGCGAGTACTAATTAGCTGTGTATAGTATTGAAAAAAGTTTACAAAACTATAAAGATAATTTTTTTATTATCGCAATATACAAAAACATTATATAGTTAAATACTAGCAGTATTTAATTAGTTTTTAGTTTTGTTGGAAATTTAAATAATACTGTAAGTTTGTTTAAGTTTTTTGTTGTTTTAAACTTACTACCAAAAGCAAATATTAGTATTTTTTTCTAAAGACTTGAAAAAAAAATGTAATTCACAATACTGTTGATTTAAAAAAGTATGTGTGTTGGTAGATTATAAAAAAAAATTTTGATGAGTTATATTTTTACTCATCTTTAGATTGCTTAGTTTTAAAAAGTTTTTCAAAAATTTCAAAAAAAAATTAACAAGCTTTGACACAGTATCGGCTGCAAATTATGCATGCAGTCATAAAACTTTCAACATTTTGATGAAATAAAATAAAAATCACAGCACTTAGATATAAATTTAAGCCCTTAAGTAGATTTAACAAGCTTCTAGAGGTGTATTTGATATGTTTAGTGAAAATTTATTAACTTAGTCATAAATCAAAGTAATTTAACGAGATTATCTTTTAACTAATTCGCCTTGAACTTTGTTAGTTTAAGATAAAGAACTGAAGCTGTAAAGCAGAAATAAAAGTTTTACTCATAATAAACGGTAGTTTATGTTTATTTAAAACACCTAATAAGATGAATAGTTTACTTTTCGTACAAGATTTACTTATAGCTTTAAAACAAAAACCATCAGAAAGTGAAACGCTTTAACCGACTGTTTTTAAATAAGCATATTAATTTTTTTATACATTGCATAAAAAAAGTTAAAATTATGTTTTTTTTATTTATGAATTTTAAATTTCACAAAACTTAGTCATTTTATTTTAAAATTAAATCTTTACATATAATATTTTTTTTTCATAAACGTTCTAGTTATAAAAGCAATACTAACGATTTTATGAGAATTTGATTCTTAAGTTTTAAAAATGTATTTCTAAAAGCAATAAGTCATTACTACATGAGTTTAAATAATTTATTCTTTTTAGTATTAAGTCAAACTTGTTTGTTATCAGTAATATTAAAAGTGTACAAATTGTTAGATGTAGTAAAAAATGACTTAAGTCAATGTTTTATAGAAGGATCGTTTTTACTTGTAGAGGAAATAAAAAGATTGTTCTAATTATAAATTTACTTTATTTAACTACAAATGAATGGAAAAATAAAATCATTAGTTTTCTAATTTGAAGATAAACTTTAGTGGTATTTGACCTATATACATCAAATTAAGAATAAAAACCTAGCTACAGTAGAATATATCAACAAACTTGTCTATTATAAAAGCTTATATAAAAAAAAACTTTACTTGAGTAATAAAAAAATTTCAAATGCTATAACGTTTAAGATTTTTGTATTTTTTGGTTTAGTAAAGCTGTAATTTTCTTGAAAAACAGCTTTAATCTAATAGTTTATTCCTATATTAAACTAAATATTTTTTTAATAAATATAAAACAATTTAATTAAGTTTTTGAATTTTTTTTTAAATATTAATGTTAAGTTTTAACAAAATTTTAATTTTAAATGAAGAAAGTTGATTTTATTATTATTTTTTATCAATAAATGAATAAATTTAAGGTCGCATACACAACTTTAGAAGACTATTTACAAAAATAATTATTGTTTAATGTCTATTTTTCTGCACAATGAGTAAAAACTGTATATAAACAATTAAACATCAGTTCTTGACTAATATAAACAGTGTATGCCTTTTTAAGAAAATAACTTTCATTACAATAGTCTGTTAAAGCATAAATTTAAAATTATGTTTATCACAAAAATTCCAGAAAAAGTGATGAAATATGTTTTCATTTTAAACTGTTCAAACAAAATTTATACAAAAACAATTTTACCAGGTCAATTATGTTTTGACTAGCTCAGTACCACTTTGTACTTACATTAAACCACATTTATTTATAAGTTGATTTATATGAACACTTCTGGGAAATTACGTGACATTATAGATACTCAAAAAAATAACCTCATTTCAGAAAAATTGAAAAGTCACCTGAAGGGAATTCATTGTAACACTTCAAAAACAAATATTTTCTTTTTTTTAATTTAAAAAGTATAAGGTTACTATTTTAATTATTTTCTTTAGATATTTTTCACATTTTGAAGTAGTAAAATATTTTTACTTGACGCATATTGCAAAAAAAAAAGCTTTTAAATTGCTTTCATGGTAATTTAAAATAACTAACAGAAAACGACTCATTGTATGTGAGACTAGTCTTGAGAAATCTGATTGATTTCATTTTGCAAAATTTATAGAAATATATTTCTTATAAAATGTTTGTTACCAAAAAGCTTTTTTTATATAGGTTTATTATTTTGTTAGTTAAACTTTCCCAATTTTTCTAGTTAAAAATTTTTCTCGAATATGTTTATTTAGAAAAGATAATTGTTTATTAGAAATATTTGACTAAATCTGTATATAAACTAAATCTCTAGAATGTTTGCAAAAAGTCTAATATAATTAATAAATATCAAAAAACATCTAAAAAAAATACTTATTTATAACTTCATCTAAAATGCTTTTTCAAAAGAAAATCTGTATATAGTATACTCAAACTAGTTTTTATTAACTTAGATAACACACTACATGACTACCATATTTATTGTAAAAACATTAAAGATATCAAGTGTATACATATGTGAGTACATATATAGTGTATTATATTTGAGTACATATGTATAAACTGCTGGTTTGATAACTAAAATAACAAATAATTTATCAAAATCGGAATACTTTTAACAAAAATAATAATCTATAAAGTCTATGATATATTTAACATTGTTTTTTCCTTTTGTTGTAAGTATAAGAAAACTAGCCAAAGAAAATTTTAAATCCAAAACTGTTCAAACATTCTAAAAAGTAAGTGATGAAAATGAAAAGTAAACTAACCAAACATTTTAAACTTCAATATTCGATAAAAAAATGGTTTATTTTAATTATTCGTTACGTCAGTTAAGATAAACCAGATGTTCTATAAGTGGTAGTTTAGTCACAAGCTAATACTCAAAATGGTGCAATAAAAATCTATAAACGTTTTATACAATAGTTTTTATAACAATATTCTAATTTTACTGTGCTTGTGTGACCGAATTCGTTTTATATATTTTAAATTTCTGTTTTATGAAGGTAAATATCTGTCTAACGTTACAACTTTTACATTTAGAAATATTTTGAACATTTATAAAGAAAAATTCTTCTTCGAAAGTAAATTAAGGGTAGAAATTAGTTAGTTCCGTTTAGTTTAATATTAAGATACAAATTAAATACATAAATTGTATTTATTATTAATAGTTTTTAATCCAATTTAGACTCCTTATATCTAGAAAGTATATCTCTTGTATCTTTATAATAATGGTTATGTATAGTTTAATTGTAGACCACTTTATTATCACAAAATTGTGTTTATATGACTCATCAAATACGATAATTTTTTATTTATTTCGAGCTTTTTTAAAGTATTAAGTTTATTATTTTGATTGATGTCATAAAACAATTTTTACTTTTTTAACATAAATAAGTTTTAGAAAAGTTTATAGAGGTATCTGAAATAAAATAGTAAATTTTAAAGTTAAAAAATAGTTTTAATAAAAATCACTAAACTTTTACTTTTGAGTAATGTAATAAGAATTTCAGTTTTTAATTTAAGCGAAACTATTATATTATAAGTTTACTCACCAAATAAAAAGAAGTTATTGTAGTATTATCAATGTTATGGTAAATCAAGTGTCAATTCGTTACACCTTTTTCAAACCACAGTTTCAATAAAAATCACTTGTCTACAAAAAAATGTACTAATAGTTACATACTATATATAGCAATAAATGAAAGTCTTAGTTTAAGTTTTGTTTCTCCAAAAAAGTACTTCACTGTTGTGTTCAGACGATAAACGTTTGTTTAATTCTTGTGACAATTTTTGATTAATTTTCTGTTGTAAGTTTTTTTTCTTGATTAATAAAAGTTTTTACTAATACCACAAAGAAAAATTTTTATTACGTAACTACTCTAAGCATAAGTTTTATAATAACTGTTTGCATATATAAATAAAAAATAAGAAAAGTTTTATTTATGCAAAAAAAATATTGATAACTACTTAGTTTAGTATTAACTTCAAAAATGTTTGATCTTTTCTTTCACAAGCTATTTTTTTCGAACATCGTTATACATATTTTTTTATAGATGATTAAATTGGGTTAAACTCTACAAATTTTAAAATAAATAAGTTTATTTCAAACAACTTTAACAAAAGTTCTGTAGTTTAAAAGTAAACCAATATTTTTTTATTTAAATTTTTTATCTCTAACCAAAGTCTTTTAAGTTAAAATAACAACTACTTTTATCTTTGTTTTAATTTAAAGTTATTAGTAATTAAGTAAGTATCCTTATTAATGTATTTTTTTAATATTGTATGAATTAAGATTGATATACTTTAATTTAAACAACTTTCCATAAGTAAAAAGGATATGTTTTAAACTGTAGATCAAAACAACAATTTTTATATTTATTTGCAATACTGTAATGAAACTAACATTTCATTTTAGTATTTAAAGCTTGTGAATAAATATGGAATTTTTTATAACAATAAAAGCTTTTCCAAAACATTTTTCATTATTTTCAAAACAAGCTTTTCCAAAACAATTTTTATAACTCTTAAACAATTTTCTAAAACAATAAACAATATTGTTTACTTAAAGGAGTTACATTTATTTCAGTGCTTATAAAACGGAATTTTACTTGCAGTAGCAGTAGCAGTGTTATTTGTGTTTGGTAAAGCTCGAAATGTTGTATTTAAAAATTTTAAGTTTAAGTCTGAATTGCTTTGTTTTCTTTAGTTTAAGATACTTCTTGTTACTTGTGTTCAACTGTTGTTTTGTTCGTGTGTTGTGTGACTATTTCATATTTGTAATAAACTTTTGTTGACTTTTAAGTATCTTAGATGTATTTATCTTATCTAAAAATACATATCCCAATTTAATTACCCCTAGCAATTTAGATTGGTTACAATAAACATCACGTCGGCATCTCTTATCGAGACATTGGAGACCATGTGTGGCCTGTATTCTAGGAATCTTCTGACTAGAATTAGGTGCCTTATCAATTAAAAAATGCAGCGAAAAAAAAAAAGTTTAGTTTATTACTAAAAAACTTTTTAACGAGTTTAAAATTTTGACAGTATAATTTGCGATAATACTTTACTTTGCAACATTTCACCATGATAATAGTAAGAATAATTGTGTGAATAACTTTCTACTTTAAAACAGCAAGTCTACAATTATTATACAAGTGTGTTGTAGTGGTTTATTTAGTTTTGTTAAAAGTGAAGCTTGATGTCAAGGATTTTTTGCTGGAAGTACTATATAATTTTTGCGGTTATTTCTATGTATAGTTTTATATATGCTTTTTTAGTGCTTAGGTGCTTATTTTATTTGCTAATGAGCATAATATTTCTTTTTTTAGTGCACAATATAAGTTGCAACTAACATAAGTCGCATGGGGGCGCAGTATTTCGATCCTAAAAAGCTTAATCTTTTTAGCTAAGGGTACAATATAAGTTGCAACTAACATAAGTCGCATGGGTGCGCAGTATTTCGATTATAAAAAGCACAGTCTTTTTACTCTAGTGCACAATGTTCTTTGAAGATGTTGCAATTCACATAAGTCGTCAGGGGACGCAGTATTTTAGTGCAAAATTGCAATTTATAAGTTGCCAAGGAGCGCAGTTATTATATTTTGCTAAGCATAGAAATGTACAGTAAGAACCGCAATAAAGTTTAGAATTACAACAGCATAATAGTTGTTCTCAATAACGTCTGAGTTTTAGTTAATAAAACTAATTTTCCTATGTGTTTACTACTACTAGTTTATTGTTTTGGTCTGCTGATTGATTGTACTAAAGTATAGATTGTATTTGTTTTAAATCAGAATGTTTCTGAAGTTTAAAAATATGTTTGAATGAGTTTTCATCTTTAAAAAAAGGCAGTCGTTTGCCACATTTTGTTACTCGTTTCAAGTTTGAGTATAAAGTTGTGTTAAAATTTTCCCTTTGAAAGAAATCAAAAATAAACTCCCCTTAAATTTAGCAGTCGTCGTTTGTTAAATAAATTGTTGCGTTTGTACCTTTTTGAACGTTGTTGAAGCAAATAATTGATTGTCGTTTGATAACCACAGCTTTAAGCACACCTAACACCTTGTTACTGCATGAAACTTTAAAAGTTTTTTTTGTTTATAAGTATGACAATAGACAAAATATAAAATGAAAATTTTGTGTTTATTCTATGACGTCACAATCAAAATTCCTGCTGTCATTGTTTCCAAAACCAATGGATGTTGTGTTTTGCTGATTCAACAAACCAGCTAGAAGACAGAAAGTCAAATGTTTCCTAAAAAAAACAAGACGTTGTCAATGATCCAATTGATGTTTCATAAGCCTCTATTAACCACCAGTGAAGAAAAAGCCCGAGGACAACAAGCCCAAGGACAAGAACTTCGAGGAAAACAAGCCAGAAGCCAACTAAATGACTATTATTGTTACCTTGTTGTGTTTTATCTAAGTTTTTGTAAATTATGTAATTTTTGAGATAATAAGAAATACAGTTTCTTTTTCTTACTTTTTTAAAACCGCACTTATGATACTGTTAAAAAAGTTTAAAAATAAGTAGGATTTTAAGGATTTAAATTACTTAAAACCAGGCTTTTAATACTAATTTTAAAAAAGCAATACAAGTAATGTAATGAAACTAACATTTAATTTTAGTATTTTAAAGCTTGTGAATAAGTATGGAATTTTTTGTAACAATAAAAGCTTTTCTAAAACATTTTTCATTACTTTCAAAACAAGCTTTTCCAAAACAATCTTTATAACTCTTAAAACAATTTTCTAAAACAATAAACAATATTGTTTACTTAAAGGAGTTACATTTATTTCAGTGCTTATAAAACGGAGTTTTACTTGCAGTAGCAGTAGCAGTGTTATTTGTGTTTGGTAAAGCTCGAAATGTTGTATTACAAAATGTTTAAGTTTAAGTCTGAATTGCTTTGTTTTCTTTAGTTTAAGATACTTCTTGTTACTTGTGTTCAACTGTTGTTTTGTTAGTGTGTTGTGTGACTATTTTATATTTGTAAATAAACTTTTGTTGACTTTTAAGTATCTTAGATGTTTTTATCTTATCTAAAAATATATATCCCAATTTAATTACCCCTAGCAATTCAGATTGGTTACAATAAACATCACATCTAGTACTCTTATCGAGACAATACTTGTAAAACTTGCGCAATACTAAAATTTAAGATCAAGTTTGAGATAATATTTAAGTTCGTGTTCAAAACAAAAGATGTTCGTTTTGTCAAAAAAAAATTTTTAGCTATTTGCGTCAATTATAACACTTAAAAAGAAAATTATGCAAAAAATACTTCTTTGTAACACCTAACACAAAAAATGCACTTTTATAGAAAAACAACAACACACAACTATTTATTACTATCATAATAAATAAGAAATTATAAGAATAAAAATATAAAAATAATAATCCAAATTTTTGTAAACAACCATAAAATATGTTAATATACTACATATTAATAAAAAATACTGAAGTTTCTTAACACCATGTAGTCATAGTAATAACATGTTTGATATTTAGATGACAACTTTGAGATTAAAAATAAATAAACCGACTTTGAGGTAAAATCTGCAAAATGTTTTATGGGACTTTTTGTTAATAAATAAAATTTTATTTCTATAATGGATATGAATTTAACACAACTTTACTAATGGCAGTTTGGTGTAATTTTTTCTAATCTAGTATTATACAATATTACAAATACATTTCAAAAGTTATGTTGTTTATACAAAACTTTTAGTACAAAAAATATCCTTAAACTCGAAAAAATATTTATGAATGGTTTATTCTTTTGAAAACAAATAATTTTGAAAATAAAACAACTAAACGTAATGTTAAATAGCTTACTACAAAGTTCATAAAAGTATAACAAAACTGACTTAAATTACATACATATATAATCACTTCAATATTTTGAGATTTTTAAACAATCTATAGTGTAAGGTAGTTTTATACTTTTAAACTGTTTTTTATTATACTTTAATATTTTTTTTAGACTAGTGAATTTTAAAAATACATCTAAAAGTTACGGTATGATATTTAATTTAAACTTCTTAATATTTTAAAAGTACAAACATTTATTGCAGTTTTAAACAGGGTAATTTACTAATTTATGACTTAAACAGCTACATCACATTCAAGCAACTTAAAATACGTACTTGTAAGAACAACAAACTCTTATTCAAAGTCAAATGTGCACTTTTTTATAAATATGTCTTTTTTCGCAGAGGTATATTTCTGAAACATATAATTAAAACAACTACATACGTGTTTTAAATTAACATGTTTATATTTTATAAAAATTATACTATTTTGTTTGTGGTTGTAAATTTACTTATATTTAACAGTTTAGAGTACTTAAGCAGTTTTTTTTTTTTGATATTTAGATATTTTTTCATACAAACTTTATAACAAAGAAAAAAACATGAAAAATTTAAATTCTATAAACATTTTTACTCATTTTGAAATCAAAATCCGATCATTAATTATTAAATAAAGTAAATTTTTAATAGCATTAAAGCAATTATTATTAGAAACGCTCTGTATTATTTTAAAACGTCAATTTTGTTTGGTGTTTGAATCACAAAAAAATTTTTTTTCTATGCATTTGTTTATTTTTTAGTGTATAAGTTTAAACAAAAACTTTAGCTAACTAAATGTTAGCTTTTATTAAAATTGTTTAAACTTCGTAACATAATTATGCATTATAAACAAGCTTTTGAGCTTTTGTTTTACATTAGTTGTTTGCTTGTACTATATGCATTTTACTTTTCTACACTACAAACTGTTCGCTTATATTTAACTAAAACAACATTTTCTTTATCAAAGCAAAGTTACATGGTTATTTTTAACAGAAAATAGTAAAGTAATGCTTTTCGATATATCAAAACAGTATAGAAATATTTTAAACAAATATTACTATTGTTGAATTTTCAAAAGTTTTACGTTTAAACTGGTATGTGAGTGTATAGCAGTTTATTGTTAACAATTTACTTGATAAATACAACTATGGCTGCTAAGTTTGCTTAATTGCACACAAAGAAAATTCAAAATTTATTTAACCGACTAGTACTATATGTTTCAAAATGTTATACAAATATCATTTAATACAGAAAAACATATGTCAGTTCAGTAAATAAATAACTGTACTAATTAGCACATTTAAGTTCTATTACTTAAGTTGTATTAATTAACAATTATTTGAATATTTATGTTAGTAATATAAACTCCTACTATAAATATATATATATATATTATACAATGAAGATTATACACATTAAAGTCATATTTTACTTTTTCTTTTAAAATTACTTCTACTATTTATATTTATTCAAAAGTATTGTTAAGTAAATAACAAATCATTTTAATTTATGTTTTATTATTAAATATTTTTAAAATGATGACTAAACTGAATAACAGTAATCAAATTATCTTATAAAAAAGCTAAAATTAATGTAAACTAAGACAAGTTTGTAAATAAATTTATAGCAGTTTATGAGTTGTTTTAAGTTATTCAAACTTAACTTTGTTTACGTTATTTAAAAAGTAATAATTTTAAATATAAAAGAGCTGACACAAGGTTTTGATAATAATATAGATTTTAATATAACATTTGTTTATAATAATTTAATTACATCCATCTTAAAAACAAATGTAAACTACTTTTATTCTTAATAAACAGTTAATGAAAGTTTAAGTTAGTAAACAGGTGAACCATCGCAAACTGGTTTGTACAAGAAAATAGTGCAAAAAAGCCTTTATATGTATTATTGAATTGATAAATAGTATAGTTGTAATGTACATTTGGTATTGTTAATCAATAACAAAAGCCAACAGTTTTATAAATTTTTACACTTGAGTTATAATTAAAAAAAGAAAAAAATTTTAGTAAACTTAAGTATTAATTAATGATCGTTTAGTTTTGAAAAAAACATATTTGTGTTTAGTCTTGGTTTTTTAGTTTAATACCTGTTTAAATCTTACAACATAAAACTGTTAAAACAAAAGCCTGATCGCTTGCTGAAAAGAAATGTTACATCAGTTTTATAGTTTTGTAGAAAACCTACGTATTAGACACACCTATTTTAAAACAATACAATATGTTACATAAAACAACAATGTTTCAAATAAGTTTATTTTTAAAACAATAGATCTTTCAAGTAGGTGTATTCTGCAATAACAAATGATCTTACTAAAATAACAAATCATTAATCAAAATCGACTTATTTAAAAAAGAAATACTGTTTGAAAGAAATAAGTTACAGTCATATCATTTGTGGTAATCATCATGGTTGCAAACTAAAGTTTTATAATCAAAGCAAGTACAATATAAGTCTACTTTACACAATAACCAGCAGATTTCATTATAAAACTTATACTGAATCGGCTTCTCGCAAATTGTTAAAATTGTTTTATCAGTTATTATATGTTTTTTCTGAAAACTTTTTTAAACTAACATGACATATGATTTAAGCATTTTACAGCTGTTATAGGAAAGGAAAAACACGTTTAAAAAAATAAAATGTTTTTAATATGCATTGTCATTATAGCACCCTTAGAAAGCAACTTGCAACAATTTGTATTTGATTTTTTAGCGTGATAAAATACTATTTACTTAAATTTAAACTTTTTAGAAAGAGCTATTTATGAGGTATACTTAGTATACATTGTAAAACTTATATCTACAGTAAAGTAAGTAGTTCAATTTTTTTAAGAGTTAGCGCTGTTTTATTTTATACCTTAACAAAAATACATTTTAAAAAGTATTTTTATTAAGATAAGAAAGTGTAAAAATTTAAATAAAACTAAGCAGATAATAGTTATGAT
Source organism: Thalia democratica (assembly GCF_965202585.1). Lineage (NCBI taxonomy): Eukaryota > Metazoa > Chordata > Thaliacea > Salpida > Salpidae > Thalia > Thalia democratica. Next base: position 106,710,054 of record NC_139165.1, read on the forward strand.
TAAATATTCAATTACTATATATTGGCAGTCGCGTGCATAAATTAATTATTAATCTGTTCAGCAACAAATACATAATTTTAATTTATCTATTTAAATGTTAAAAGGGTTATAAAAAAGGAATAAAACTTAGTAAGATTAAAGATTTTTTTTATACTTCTGAAACATTAAGTTTACTTATAATAGTTGTTCTTATACCCCATAGAAACTATTTAAACGCTCTATGTGTTCTTATAATCAGTATAATTTTAACTTCAAAAACATGTTTGTTGAAAACATTTTTTTATTATTTGCAATGTAGATATTTACATAGACCTAAAACTTTAAGTACTTTTTAAACTTAAATAAATCTAAAACAAATTTTACTAACTTTTTGTTATATATATTTATTTTAATTACCAAACTCTGTAATACTTTTATTTTAAATTTAAGCGTGTTTCACGTAGTTTTTATCTTAAGATAGCAGAGATAAAAAGTTTCAATCAGAATTCACATAACAACTTAAAATTTAAATACAATAACAACTATATTCTAAAACTGCTACATTTCTAATATAAGTTTTTTCAAGTGCTTAATAACTGTAACTGATCTAATTTTAGAAATAAATGCATAACAAGTGCCAATTGAAAATAATTTTTGATATTTAATACACATACAACTAAATAAGCATGTAAAAATATTTTTGTTATTATAAAACAATTAATTTATTTAATGTAAGTTTCACTTAAAGCAATTCAGTTCTAGCTTAAGTGAGAATCTTTAGTTGCATTTTTATAGTATTATTGTCTAAAAGGATAAGTTTGGTGTTTATGTTTCTATAGACGACTTTAGAAAATCAAAGAGTCAGTTAAAGTAAATTAAATAAAAAAGGTTTTTTAAAACAATTACAACTTAATGAAATAAAAAGTAAAATTAAGGTTATGGAACATGTTTTAAACAAACGCAAAAAAACATATTAAAATTAAAAAAAAAAAAATTTAACTACAAATCAAACTTTTCAAGAAAAATAGTGATAAACAATAGAATTTTTTTTCAAAAAACTATTTTATTTTAAATGTTAAAAAAATCAACAAACGAGTAAATTGATTTTCAGTTGTTGAGATTGCAAGTTTTTTTTGTCATAATTATAAAATGCATGTAGTTCATGTTATGGTAGAAAGATATTACTAGTTATACAAACCGTAGTTGTCATAGTGATAAAATAATTACAGTCTGTGTTGTTATAGTGGTTAACCCCAGTAAGTTTCTTTTACGTTCTTGGTTATGAGATGCATGCAGTCTTGGTACAACATTAGTATTCACACCTGAACTTTAAATTGTGCACACAATTATCTTGGTTGACGTCGTTTAAGTGACGGACCTTAAGTTTATACCAATTGATTTATCTTAGTTGTTTGACAAGTGTTTCATTTTAGTATAAACATTCTAACTTTTAGTCTTTATATTTTTTAAAACTGTAAACTCCACTTCTATAAGCTACTTTATTGTTAATTTTTTTTATTGACATCTTTAGATATATAGTTGTTTTTTATATTTGATTATCTCTTTTAAACAATTTAAAATTGACTACCTGCAAAAAAAAACATCGTTTAGTAATGACACAAGCTGCAAGTAACATTGAAACCTTCTCTTTAAAAGTAATTAATGATTTTTTTATAATATATTTCAGTCAGTAATGAAATATTGTTAAATTAGTAAAGATTTTTTTAAAATGTTTAAGATAATCTACTAAAATTTTATTACAGAAATACGTATTAAAAGTTAAACTTTTCCAAAGTGTAGATAAAGCATGTTCTGTTTTTTGAAATATTTTATCTGAAACTAATTATAACTTTAGTTAGAAATTTACTGACGCAAGATAGAATTCTTACGATTATCTAATGTAGATAAAATAGGTGTATAAATAATAATCACTTTTTGTGTAAATTAATATCTGTTAAGTACATAATAATTTTGATTGAATGACATTCTTTATCAGACGTTTTTAAAATGGGTTTAAAATACGTACGTAAGTTTATTTTTAAATAATGTTTTTACAAAAAGACCAATTAACTTTAAATGAAGAAATTTACATTAAAATTTTTACTTATTTTACTTAAAAATTTAAACTGTAAAAAACTTAGAAAAATAACTTTTGAACACTAAACATATTTTCAAATATTAAGTAATATTTCCTTAATAATATTACTCTTATTGATTTCTTGGTAAAGCAAGTACGTCTATCTGTAATCATAAACTAACACAACATTTAAGCTTGTAGCTACTTTTAAAAAACCAAGTTAATTTTTCTATATTGTTTGTGTTTTTCGCTCTTTTAATCTGTTAAATAAGCAAAGCTTTGTTTTTGTACTTATTTTAGTATTTAAAAATATTAAATTACAAATTTATTTTAAAGCTCATACTTTATTTGTTTGACTTAAAATATATTTGTAAATTTTACATCTTATTTATTATGAGTGCTAAAGAAGTTTTTCTTTTAGATTTGAATAAAGCATTGATTAAGATATTAAGAAAATAATGGTGAATTATAAAAATTTGTTCTTGAAGTTAATGTCTGTTATGACATTTTAAAATATGTTGATTCGATGTACGGTTAAATCCGGCATAAAACGTTGTCTTCGAAAAAATTTTAAAGTAGCTCCATGCGATTATTTTTGAAATAAAAACAGTTATATATAATTTATTAAATTATTGTCTTGATAAAAATCCACATAATTAAATTTCTTAATATATAGTTTAAAAAAATACTTGATTTTTAATTTAAAAAATGTTTACAAAACCACGTTTCAAAGTCAAAAATTAAACTCTATTTGTAATAAAAAAGAAACAAGAGATAAAATGATGTTTTGTTGGAATAAAAATAATAATTTATACTGATTTAAGTTTTAACATGGATTGATGTTTTAAGTTCATTCTTAGAATGTCATCGATTAGCTGTAGTAGCATTAAGTTAATACATATTTGTAATTTTAAATGAGGTGTTTTTAGAAACACAGAAACAAGTTTGTTACTTTTAGTAAATAAAGTTCTGTATAGTTTTTACAACTTATAACAAAATGTTTGTGTTATATAAAATTTAACTAAATAAAAACATTATTATTGGTGTTTTATAATTTAAACTTATTATTCATGAATTGTTAATAGTTGTTAAGTTTTCTTTGCTAAAATGTTTAACCAGTTATACAAGTAGTTACAATAATTTTCAAGTTTTATATTATTTACTAAAAATTATTTACAGTAACCTCTCGTATCTTTACGCACTCGTGACGTTACGCACTCTCGTTTAGTTACGCATTTTAGAATTCTAAAAATTTAAAAAATAAAAACTTTATGTTTCCTAATATTGCACAAGTTAGGTTTATTGTATATTTTTAATTTGAAATATGTTTTTAAATGCTAACTCATCTCATCTTTAGACTTTCTAAACTTATGTTCCTTGACTAATTGATGAAAATTCAGTTATACCACAGTATATCAGAAATTTTGTTAACTATAAGAGATTAAAATTAAGTAACCCTTATGTTGGCAAATGTCAAATTAAAAAAAATTGTAGTAACGTAAACAATTTTTATTAGACATTTTTCTTATATCTTATATATTTTTGTTCAAAAGAAGAAATCCAATACAGCACCAAATGCATATTTTTGTAAAAGACTATAGAAACAAAATTTAACATAGAAACAAAATCACACCATTTCTTAATTAAAAACATATGCTTAATTATAAACTTAATTTGCTTAGTACAATAGAATATGAATGTTAAGTATCAAATAAGTGACATATAAAAAATATAAAGATACTACTTGTTATTAAAACTATTGTCTTTGAAAAACTAAACAAAATAAAATATTGGTAAATAGAAATGTTTTTTAAACAATGGTTTTAACGTGCTGAAGTAAAAGTTCAAATTTAAATTACAATAGATTAACAATATTGATACTCAAAGTTTTTATTGTACAGTTTTCTTTTTAATAATTGGGTACTTTGTAGTACTTATTAAAACATATATTTATTCTGTGAATTTTCTTTTAATGTAATCCAAATAAATGCTTGAAAATTAATATTGATTGTGAGATGATTTTAACTGTTTTTTAAATAAGTTTTTCGTAACTACTTAAGTTATTATCGTGCAACAATTAAATCCTAAGAGCTTTTTGATCTTTAGTTATGATAAAAAATTAAATAGTTTTGGAATTAAACCTTTCTAACTGTCACGATAACTTGGATAACCTCGTACAATTTTAGGTGCAAAAAACAAGTGAAGCTTTAAAGTAGATGTTAAGCCTACACAGCCTTTATTATTCGAAAACATTAAAGCTCAAGTATATGTTTTAAAGCACGTTTAACATACCAAATGTGTCATTAGCTGGTATTAATATCAAGAACTAAGTTTTAACAAACATTTTATTTGTTGTTTTAACTATCCTAAGTGTAAATTTAATAAACAACAAGATTACTTTCTGGTTATCATGTTTGTAACATGATTTCGGTAAAACAAAAAAAAAGTCATCATAATTAAAAAGTAAGTATTCGCCTTTTAAGCTAAAATGAAATAATTTAAAACATAATTAATCAGATTAAGCATGTGTATAGATAAGAAAATTTATGAAGTTGGCAAAAAAATCTAATGTACTTAACTAGTTTATTACAAAGTAATACTAATTATTTGAATTAAAAACTAAAATCTACCAAAAACATGAAATTTTAAACGTTTGTATCAGAGGTATTTAAGAACATTTTTTCATTCAACATAAGGTTTTAAGGTACCTTATTGTTTTCTAATTTAAACAACTTAATCAAGTACCAAATTAACTTTCTTTGTTATCGTACAAGCCTATACATTGTTTTTTACCATACTTTCATTTTATACAACAAATAAAAAATTCGAACAATTTTCTATTACGGATATTCATTATGATAAATTATACTGTAATAAGTACTTTGTTTTACTTATTTTGTAAATCCACGTCCAAAATTAGATTATTATCTTTTAATCTGATAAATAAAACAGAAGTTTTTCAAATTAGTTTCGCATTAAATGAGATAAATTATGAGAAGCTTAATTGAAATTTGTATCACAGCTCCTAGGCATAAGTAATATTTTTAACTGTTAATGACAAATATATTTTTTATGATTGATCATTTCGTGTATTAAAGTGTATGTCACTGTGTATCTACTTGTCAAATATTTAAACGTAAAAGTCAAGAAAAAATTCACAAAAAAAACTAAAACTAAAACCTAATGACATAATATAACTTTGTTATAGTTTTTGCATATAAACATTTTTCAAATTAAGATTAATACTACTTTGAAGAATTATTACAATTCAGTTATATATATTGTAAAGATTAAATTGGGAAAAAGTTTTATAAATGTCTTATAATTTTATACCTGCGTAAAGTTCTAATGGTTTTTACTTTACTTTTTTGGTGTAGCGTTAAAGATTTTTATTACCACAGTTATAATAACAAATAATAAAAGTGTAAAAACATTTGTACGTTTATAATAATTAAATACATTTTCTAAACAATATGCTACTTATAAAACTGTTACTGTTATTAAGGTTGTGTCAATCATCATTCAACTGATAATAGAAATAGTTTATGAAAATTCTCTTATATGTTATTAACAATTAATTTTTCTTTATGCACTTAGATTTTTCTTAAACCTATTCTTACATCTTAAACTAATTTAATTTGAACAAAAAGTTATACTTATGCATTAAAAATGACTATTTATGCAACAGAAAATAATTATATATTATTAAGAATAATCAAGCTATGAATCATAAAAGTATAAGAATAAAAAAAGTTCTAATACAACTAAGAGTTTTTGGAACTTTTAAATTTTTATACCGGTTTTTTTAAATTTTAATTTTAAGTTTTTTATTTCTTAAAACACATAAAACAAAATTGAACTTTTTCCTTTTTTAATCTAGTACAATCCCTTAAATAACTAGTTTAAGCTTCAAAATATTGCTGAACCAATCTACCTATGCTTTGTATTTATAATTATCTAACTACAGTACAAATTACAGTTGTGGTTTACATTTGTAATACAACAATAAATTCTATAAAATTTTAAGCTAACTATAAAAAATTTACATTATCAAAGTTTAAATATTTTAAAAAGATAATACTACAAAAATATGTTTAAAAATTCAGTAGTTTTTGAAAGACTAAGATATTTAATGTTTTATAACTAAACTTCAGTTGAATGCTAAATACTAATTTTTTTAAGTCACCAAAGTGTGTCAAATATATTATATATTTTTTTATTAACATTAAATTATTTAATATTTTGACAGGTAAGTTTAGTTATGAATACCGTGAAATTAACATAAGCTGTGAAAAATGACTAAAGCTGACTTTTAGTCAAGTCTGATTTAAGAATTAAAAAAAAACGTTTCATTTTAAAATTTTCAAAGATAATCTTTACAGGTTTAACTTAAGCATGAAAATTACAAAATATTTTTTAACCATAAAAAACTAAAATATATAAAGATGTTTTAACATGTAATGGAACGTAGTTTATTTAAATTTAGTATATACTTTTAACTCAAAAAAATTGAAAACAAGTAAATTAAATAAGGAAAACATTTTAAGGATTTAAACAAAAACATTGGTTTATCTAAATAAGTCGCAAAAAACTCTAATTTTTAACCTTAAAGGTAATTAATTATGATGAATTATATCTAAACAAATTACTATGTTTCTCTTTTCTGATTTGTTTATGTTCGTACTTCAATCTGATAAATGAAACAAACAAAGGCGTTATACAAATAAGTTACTCTTTAGAAAAAAATCAAGTAAAACAGTACAAGTTAGGTTATAAAAAAAGGTTTTACCACCGTGTGTTTTTAGAAACTAATTAAGTTTTATATGTTTTCAGACATAAAACACTTCCTACAATTAATTATTTGTTATATTTGTATGGTTGTACAAGTTTATTATTTTTAAATATTTTAAGATAAATGTCATATATAGAGACTAGCATGCATAATAAGAAATAAATAAATTACAGCAAAAGTAGATATAAATTTTCAGTTCAAGTCAACTCAAGCTTATAATAGTAAAATTTATAGTAGTTAATAATATAGGTATTACAAATCACGACTTAAAAACTTATAACTAGAAAAAGCACTTACCTGTTCAAAATGATGACGTTTTAATTTATTTTCCGGATTTATATATGATCTTATCATTCTATAGATAAGCTTTCTAAACTCATAAAATGCTTTTAAAGCTACTTCTTAAAGTGTAAAGAGTATTATAACTCAAGCCAATATTTGATTGTTTACAAATATTAAAACAACATAAATATAATATACAGTAAAAAAAATTGCTTAAAAACAATAATTTTTATTAATGTGCTACTTTTAAGTTAAGTAAATCAAAAAGAACTTTTAAATTTTAAATAATTTTTCCGAAGTGTGCACTTTTATAAGCACGTGTCTGGTTGAAATTATGGCGTCATAATACTACTTATCTGATTTATCTCAGATTTTATCAACAGTTAAGCTGTCTGAAGTGAGAAGTTTAAGAAAATGTTTAAACTTATTCTTGTTTTTTTTTACAGTTTAAACCATTAGATGTCTTTTGAGCGAATATTAAATTTTTAAGATACTATAAAAATATTTTTATTAATTTTTTGTTATAAGTAAATTGCTTTATATATTAATATAGTAATAATTTTTTAAAAAGTTTTTGTCGATTGCGCTCAAAAATTTAAATTAGAGCAAAATATTAATTTAATTATACAAATCAATAGATTTATACGACCGTTTTGTAAATGAGATATAATACCTCATGAAAAAAGTAAAAGTTTATTAATGATGTTAAAAAAATTAAGTCTGTTTAAAGGGTGTGTTAACTCATCAATTGAAAAATTACTATTCGTTTTTTTATTAAATACTTGAAATTAGTTTTATAGAAATTTTTTAAATATAAGCTAAAATGTCTACTTGCAATTTTTTTCACAAAAATTAAAATGTACATAAAAATATTTAGTAACGTCACCTACATTTATATATTTTGTTTGAAATTTTATACCAGTTCCATTAAACAATTTCACACGTTTTATTACCTTATTTTCAAGTTATTGACGCAAATTAGAAATAATAAAACATAAATTAGGTATAATAATTGAAATAGGTTTAGTAACACTTTTTGTTAATTATGATACTAGAGAACAAATTTAAAACGTGACTTTTCTAAATCATTATGCTGTTTTATTAGCTGTTCAGAATATTTATTAAAAAATATTTTTTCATTTAGTTAATCATTGTTGTAGTAATTATACATTACAAATACAACATACAAAAACAGTAATATTTTGTTTTTATTTAATTCAAACTTAAAAGTGCAACTTTATTGGATAAATAAAATGTTATTAAATTATTTTGTTTTGTAAATTAAATAAACTCTCCCTTGTATTTTGGTTCATCATTAAATATTACTACTTTAGTGTTAAATTTTTCAACTTATAAATCATTTCGCACGTTTTACGCTCTTATTTCTAAAAGATAATTGTATAAAACCCATACTAAATTAAATTTAATGCGTTTTAATTCATTAAAGTTTGAAAATAAAATAATCATGCATTAAACTATAATATATCAAAATTGTTTTTACTAAGTAGTCTAGAGTTTTTTAAATTTTTACTTAATTAAAAATACGCTTAATGAAATATTACAAAATTATAAATAAAATAAATTGAAGTAAACTTTTGTTTAGGCAAGAAACAGATTTTAAAGAATTAAAATTCTAATTACACTACTAAAAACACAAAATATAGATAATCGTTAAATCAAAAAACCATTTAATATTTACATAGAAACTTCTATAGTGCCAAACATAAACTATTTAAAAAACTATTTAATCTTATATAAAGCTTTTTACAAGAAATAAATTACTTATAGTGTATGATTATGAGTAATGTTTAGTACAGTTTGAGTTTTACGTATTGCAAATTGTTTTTAGACTTAGATCATTAATTTTCTAAATTTAAATTTTTTTTCTAATGAAACTTTTTTTGTAAAAACTACTTAAAATGCCTGAGCAATGACTTTAGGTCGTAATTCAGTAAACAAACGTAAAGTTTGCTAATTTTGTTGTATTATCTTTGTTGTATTAAAATAAACTATTTAGAAATAAAAACAGTACCTTATTATTAAACCTCGTTATTCACACAAATGCTCATAATTTTTAATGCTTTCAATTTATGATGTTAACATTCTATGCTAAAAAAATAATGTCTTAATAAAATTATTCATTGTTTTACGTATTGGCGATAAGACTTATTTTAATAAACAGACTTAACTATTTGAATATTAACAAAAGTTTACTTTTATTTCGTTGAACTACTATGTCTTTTAAAAAAATTTTTAAATTTAAAACAAAAAGAAGACCAATATTTGAGTAGTAATTAGCTGTTTATAGTATTGAACAAAATCTACAAAAATAAAATAAAAGGTCTTTTTTTTATAGCTATTTATAAAAAATTATAGTATAATACTATTATTATTTGATTAGCTGTTAGTTTCGTTTCAAAGATTAAAAAAACTGTAAGTTTACTATAGTTTTTAATTAGTTTTTAACTTACTAACAAAAGCAAACACTGGAAATTTTTTATTTATAAACTAAAATAAAAGAATATTGAATTTCACAATATTGTTAAATTATAAAAATAGATATGTCGCTACAGTAATTAAAAAATAATTTTTTTTAAAGAGTTATTTTTACTTATCTTACATTGCTTATTCTAACTAAGTTTAATAAAATTTAACAAAACATTAGAAAGTAAATTAGTTTCAGACCTAATAAGCTTTGACACAGTATAGGCTGCTAATTATACAGGCCGTCATTAAACTTTAAACATTTTGATGTAAATTTCATGCAAATTACAGCACTTAAAAATACATTTAAGCTCTAAAGTAGATTGAACAAGCATCTAAATGTGTAGTAATTAAAACCTAGTAACAAATTTATTAATTTAGTCATTTATCAAAGTAATTTTATAAGTTAATCCTTAACTAATTCGTCTTGAACCTACTTAATTTAAGATATAGTAGTAAATCTGTAATGTTAAATTAAAATGTTACTCATTTTAAAAGGGGATAGACGTTTATTAAATCATCAAATAAGATGAATAGTAAGTTTTTCGTACGAGATTTACTTCTAGCTTTAAAACAAAACCTTCAGAAAGTGAAAGGCTTTAACTGATTATTTTTAAATTAACATATAAACATTTTTATACTTTGCATAAAAAATGTGAAAATTATGTTTTTTTTTTTATAAAACTTCAATTTTAAACAACTAAGTCAAGTGTTTTTTTTTTTAAAGATATTACTATATATAATAAATCAGTTAATTTTCATAAACGCACAAGTTTTATTCTTAAATTTGAAAAAAAAATTCTTAAAACTGAAAAATCAATGCTACAGGATAAATAACAACTTTTATTTAGTGTCAAATCTATTTCGTCAGTTATTAGTAACATTTAAAGTGTAAAAATTTTTTGATATTGTAAAAAAATGATACATGACCAATATATTGTATAGTTTTTACTTAAAGCAAAAATAAAAAGATGTTCAAAATATAAACTTACTTAATTTAACTACAAATGAATAAAAAAACTTAGAAACCATTTAGCTTCTATTTTTTTGCTTAATTTTAGTCTTTTTTAACCTTAATTACATTAAACTAAGAATAAAAACCAAATTACAGTAGAATATAACAACAAAATTGTCTATTATAAGAGCTTAATAGAAAAAAAAAAACTTTTATTTTATTAATAATAAAAATTTCAAATGCTACGTCGTTTTTAAGTTTTATGTATTTTTTGTTTTAGTTAAACTATAGCTTTTCTTGAATTACAGCTTCAATCTAATAGTTTCTTTTTGATAGATTAAATAAAATAATTTTTTTAAGAAACATGATACAATTAAACTAAATTTTAAAAAATCATTCTTAAAAATTTCAATGTTAAGCTTTCAAAATATTTTATAAAAAAAATGAAGAAGTTTGTTTTTATGAATATTTTTCATCAAGAAAGTGATAAATAAAAGTCGCATTCATAATTTTAAATAACTGTATTAAAAATTAAATAGTCGTTTTATGTCTATTTAACTGCACAAAAAGTAAAAACTGTATATAAACACTTAAACATCAGTTCTAGACTGAAAAAAAAAGTGTCGTTACAAAAAGATAAATGTGATTACATAAAACTATAAAGGCATAATATTAAAATCGTATTTATAACACAATTTCCAGAGAAATTATTACAATCGTTTGTTTTTAAAACAAAAGTATTACAAAAACATTCTTACCAGGTCTTATTCCGATGGATAGTTCCGTAACACGCCGTAACACCTTATATTAAACCACATTTATTTAACAGGTTGATTTATAAGAAGACTGTTAAGAAATTACGTGACACTACAGACACTAAATGAATTATAATTCTATATCGAAATAAAATGTAAAGTCGCCTAAAAGTAAATCATTGTAAATTTAAAAAACAAACTTTTTTTACTTTAAATATCAAAAACAAGCTGGTTATCATTTCGATTCTTTTTTCTAGATATTTTTACATTCTAAAGTAAATAAAAATAGGCAAATTATACATTTTATTTACTACCTGATTTCGGTGATAAAAAAATTGCGATCTCATCAAGTAAAACAAAATAGTCTAAATAGTAAAATAAAATCTCTTTTAGTTAAGAGTACACATTCTAAAGAAGTAACATATTTATAACTAATTATCCTTTTCAAATTTTCTTTTGATAAATAAAAATAATCATCAGCAAACGACTTGTTTTGTGTAAAACTTATCTTGAGCAATTTGATTGATTTGATTTTTCTTTAATTGTAAAAAATTATTTTTATACAAAAACTTTATCACCAAAAAATTTTTTTCATACTTGTTACTGTGCCGACTTTCCCGGTTTTTCAAATTACAAAGTTTTCGGGAACATGTTTGTATATTTTGGAAATACTTGAATAGTAATTATATCTATATATAAACCAAGTCTCTAGAAAAGTACTTACAATTTCATCTAAAGAACTTTTGTAGTTTAAAAAAAATCTCTAACGAAATAATATTTTCAAACTAGTTTTTATTAACATAGAATAACACACTACATACTTGTTGTAAAAACAATTAATTATTAAGTGCATACGTATTTTTTTAGTGCATATATATAAACTGCGTGTTTAATTGCTAAAAAAACAAATAATTAATCAGAGTCGGAATAATTTTACTACTAACAAATGACATAGAAGTCTATGATAATCATATCTACATAGTTGTTTCAAACTGTTTTATATTTGAATAATACTAAGTTATATTACTAATATTACTAATAAAATGATATAATAATACTCAAACGTTGTAAAAAGTTTTGATGAAAATTTAGTCTACAATAAAAACCAGAATGAAGTATTAAAACTATTTTTTTTTTTATTCAGGTATGCTAAATAATATTTTTGAATTTAGTGTTTCAGAATCATTTTTGAGTAATAATATTAATAGCTCACTAATTTAAATAAGTTATTATACGTTTACATTTAATATCAAATGAGGTTATTTTAGTATTATCAATTATATGGCAAACTAAGTGTAAATTTGTAACCCCTTTTTAAAACCACAAACTTTTTAAACTTTTTTTATCATACATATTGAACTGTAATTAAATTTCATGCTATATATAGCAATCAATGACATTGACAGTTCAAATTTTGTTTCTATAAATAAAGACTTGTTCTTATGTTTTTACTATAAATACTTGTGTAATTATAATTTAAAAATTTATTAAATTTACCTGTGTAATTTTGTTCTTATACAAAGAGATTTTCAGTTATCAAAAATGAAAACTTTTATTCAAAATCTTTTTTCTTAAGTATGAAGTCAAGTATAATTGATTGAAAAACAGCACACTTAAACAAAGAACAAAAATAAATAAAAATGATCAAAGTTTGTCTATATAAAAACTAAGATATAACTACTTAGTTATGTTTAGTGATGTACCGGACTCACTATCCGGGTCCGGGTCCGGCCGGATATTGCCATTTTTGTCTGATATCCGGATCCGGCCGGACTCTACTTTGAAAAAAAGTCCGGATCCGGTTCCGGCCGGATTGTAATTTGAAAAAAAATTCCGAACCCGGATTTAGTTAGTAAAAAAGAGCATACTGAAAAGTATTTTTTCAAAAACAAACCCTGTGTAAATTAATAAGAGTCATTTTCGTCGTTAATTCTTGAAATTTCTTATTGTTTGTGAGTTGACAAGTATTTCAGCCTATTTTTACAACGGTTTTTAAATAAGTTTTCTGTGATTACTTTAATTATTATCGTGCAACAGTTAAAGTATAAGAGCTTATTTGGTCTTAAATAAAATAAAATAAATAGTCGTGGAATTAAAAATTTCTAACTATCAAAAAAACATTTAAAAACCTCGAATTTTTAGGTTCAAAAACAAAGTAAAGCTTTAAAGTTAACCTTAAAAAAACACATCACTTATTGTTAGAAAAAATCAAAACTTTAAAATATTTTTTTGAAGCACGTTTAACATATAAGATGTGTCATTAGCTGGGACTTTTAATCACGAATTAAATTTTAAAAGTATTTTTGTTTGTTGTTTTAGCTACCCTAAGCTTCAGGTTAAATTCCAATCAGTCTAACTTCTTGTTATCTTGTTGTAACATGATTTTGGTCAGAACAATAAAAAAAGATCTTGATTATTTATATCACCTTGCAAGCTAAAATATAGTAAAACAAAAAATAAATGATCAGGTTAAGCATGTATATAATTTAAAAGAAATAAGTAAAATTATGTAGTTCACGAAAAAAGATCTAATGTACTAAACTAATTTATTAAAAACTTGTACTAATTACGAAAATTAAAAAACTATAGGCTACCTAAAAAACTTGACTTTTTAAATTTTAATACCAATGGTATCAAAGAATATATTTTTTTTAAGAAATTATACTTTTGATTAATATAAGGCTTTTTGGTGGCTTTTAGTTTTTTTATATAAATAATTCATTTGACTAAGGAATACATTTTTTATGTTATTGTGAAGCCTAGTACAAGTGTTTTTCACTTCTTTTTATTTTTAGCAACAATTGAGTATTTTTAACAAATTGTTAATATGGATATTAATTATGACCAATTATACTGTAAGAAGTATTTTTTTCTTGTCCAAACTTAGATTATTATCTTTTAATCTTATAAGTAGCACAAAAAAAAATTCAGAATAGTTTCGCATTAAATGAGCCTAATTTTTAAAAGTCTAAGTATAGCTTTTTTATAATTATATAAAAATGTTGAATTATATGTTTATAAACAGTTTAACTTTACTTTTACTTTTTTCATTTAAAGTTCTTTGCTCTATATTTTCCAATAATATACTTAACTGTTGTAATATATTTCTTTGTTAACAACAACTAGTTACTAATACCAAAATTTAAGAAATGGTACCATTCGTGGAGGTTATTTTGTTTTGTTTAAAAACTTAAAAACTAACTTTAACACATAAAATAATGTTACAAACACTTGATTAGTTTTTCAAACTACGTAAATTTTTTTTAATTATAATAATAATCAAGATAACTGTTTCAATGATGACAAGAAAAGTTTTGTTTGAAGTGTGTATTTTCGTATTTTATTTAATCAATTGAGTTGTACAAATTCATGAATAAATAAAACTAGTAAAATATTAAAAAATGTGAATATTGAAAATAGTGACATCAGAGTTAATCAAGAAAATATAAAAAGTATCTTTTTTCTATTAAATCATAAAAAGTTTTTTATTTAATTAATTGAGTTGTACAAATTCATGAATAAATAAAACTAGTAAAATATTAAAAAACGGGGATAATAAAATTGGTAGTTGTCCTAAATAACAACCGGTTTACAAAAACCACATACTATAAAATAGTCAACAATTTATTCTTTTAAATATCTATATGTAACTAAGGTTAAAGTTTCCTTATTGTATATATTAAAGTTTTATAATTTATTTATTAACTAAAGAGTCAATCAATATCATCCAATAATTATCTAAATTATAAAGCTATAAAAAAAAATAAAAAGTCATAAAATTTTCATAAAGCTAAAAACCATTAAATATTTCATTTATTTATTAACTATACAAAAGTAATGATGACATAAGTATTTCAAGAAATTTTGAAATGCAAGTCAAATACTTTAGTAGTTTTTCTATTTATATATCATGTATTTTTATCAGCTATAAGTCAAAATTATTATATAAAACTATGAGAAATTTAAAAACTTTATTTAAACATAAGTTTTATTTTCGTATAGCTATATTTTTATCATGTTTTATACCTTTACAACATGTAATTGAAATAATATAACTAGAAAAAACTACTACAAGTATTTCATACAACTGATTTATTTTTTTTTATTTTTAATAACAAACCTAATTTTTAGCAATTGCAGTAAAAAAAAAAATTTTTCTGCTCCAAAACTAAAAAAACAATATCAATATTGTTTATTAGGTAAAAAAAATATGTGTATATTATAATATAAAATAATTATTATTGAATCATAAATAAAAAAAACTTAACAAAATGTTTTTCATTTTGAATTATAAAATAAAAATGTTAATTGTATATGGAGTAACAAATAGGTTTCTTTAGTTTATCATTTTTAACAATAAATTGAATGCTTTTACAAGCAACTAAAAACACTGACGTAAAATTTTAAATATTTTCGTGTTTTTATCATTGGTCCTTAAGTCAACAGGTGACTCGTACTTTAGGTCCTACTTTTTACAATTATAAAAGTTCACTAGTCAGTTTTCACTAGTCAGTTAAATTTTAACATAGTGTTCAGTTATTTTACTACTTCTATTAACCTTAACATTTCAGTTTAACAATTCAATAGTATAACTTTTTAATCAGCCTAATATATTGAATATGACTTTAAAATAGTTTGAATATTTTAATTGTTTTAGACTTTTGTGTTTGTTTTATTTCAAACATCTTTAAAAATATACTTAAGTATAGTAAACTACCTAAAAGAAAAGTAAAACATTATCTACAAAAGAAAAAAAAAAGATCCTTTAAACTAATTGTGTTAAATTTATATGAAAAATTAGATAAATAAGTTTGAGCAGTTTTACGGTATTATTTATTAAATAGAAAATAGTGACATCAGAGTTAATCAAGAAAATATAAAATGTATCTATTTTATATAAAATCATTAAAAGCTTTTTTTACATAACAAAGCATATACGTATACTTTTTTAAGAAAACAAAACTTTTGATTTTAGATAAATTCAGCCCAGTTTAAAACTTTATTAAGTTACAAAATAAATTTATTAAAAATAAGTAACAATATAAATTTTTCAAAGTACGTACAACTTAAAATTTCGTAGAATACAAAAGGTTATAATTGATTTAATCGGTGCCTAGCTCTATCTTTTTTTGACACATATTGTTTCTAGTTAATTAAAACCACAATTATGACAAATAAGTTCGATGTGGTTTCATTATTCCTATAAAAAATGTACATTTTAACGGTCTATATTAACAACTACTAATCAATAATTTAAGTTCAGTTTCAACCATTGAATTTTAATAATATACTTTATTGATTTTGCATAATAATAATATGTAATGTATATGATGATAAGGAATGTACTAATTTGACTTTGTCAACTAAATTTGAAACTATTAAAAGGAAAAATCAAATGATTAATGTTTAAGTAACAAAGTGTTTATGTATTAAGTGTTTGTAAAAAATAGTTTGGATTATTCTAGTTTATATCTGGAAATAAATTTATATAGATTTTATTTTAAAAAACATATCATAAACTAAGAAAAATTTCAGAAAAACAAACAACATAATCACTTATCTTATGATTATCGTGCAACAAGTAATTGTTTTAAACTGTTATTTTTTAGGTAAAAAGAGCTAGCAGTAGTGTTTTCTAAGATGTGTTTATCTAACCTTGTACTTACAATTTTTAATTCTTCACAAACATAACAACGTATTATAAATGCTTTATAAACAAGACACTTATTTTTCTACTTTCATTTTAGTTATATATTTTATTTTTTAAACATGTTTAAACTAAACAGAGTGTGATTAGCTGTTACTAAACGCACGATTTTTTTTGATAAAAAATATTTCAACTGTTTACAAAATTATTTCTTGAAAATTATCTGAAACGATTTAGTTTTTAACGTGTAAAAATTTACAACGCATTATAATTGCTTTATAAAAAGACTAACTATCTTTTTGTTTTCTGTTTAGATTTTAAATGCACGTTTAAAATAAAAAATGTGTGATTAACTGTTACTGAAACCACGATCTTGTTTGAAAACTTTTTTTTTTAAATTTACAATTCCTAAAACTTGTTTTTAAAATTCCTATCAGGTTATTTTCAAGTTGACAGTAATGTAACATGGCTTTTGTAAAAACCATTAAAAGATTGATTTAAATAGATTGACAATGTAAAAAAAAAACGATAAAAAGTATCAAATGACGTAACTCATAGCTCTTGAGTTCATGAAAATACTTTAACTTAAAAACTAATATGGTTTTTATTTCAGTTTTAAACCCAAAGTGTTTTGTGTGCTTTGTGTTTGTTTAACATAATGGTAAGACATAAATCTGTTAGAATATGATTAGTCGAAAGCTTAGTGTACCAGAATATGAAACTGTTATTTATTCTGTTATTGTTATATAACTTATATAAAACATTATTTAAAGCAATACAAATATTCTGTATAGTTTTTAAGTTTATTACTTTAAAATAAAAAAAAACGTAACCTTGGTTCATTCAAATATAAATTTTTCTGAAACAGATTGTATAAAGTTATGTAATTTTTATAAGTTTTGTATAATTCAACTAAAATATGTCATTTTTAATGTAAAAGTAGTTTGTCTCGATGATTATAAAAAAATATACAAAAAGTATATACTACTTAAAGTGTTGTTTTGTAAATAAATATTAGTTATTTCGTATAGTTTATTAAACATAAAAAGTAAATTGTGCAAAAAAAACATCTTAAGTTAATTATGCATAAATAAGTAACTTTTGTTTATCTAAATTAAATTAGTAAAAATATTTTGTCTGGTACGATAATAAAAAAAACAACCAATTTTATTAGTTAAGTTTAAATGTATTATAAGTATAAGTTGTGTGAATAACAAAAAACCTGTTCTTTCGATGAAGTTTTTGTCACAAGATCAGTTCAAGATAAAATTTGTAATCTTTTTATACAGTGTTTTACTCATTTTATCAAACGAAATTGATTTATTATACTGCATAATGATAATTTTTTGAACATTAAACTTTGAGTACACTTTTTTTTTTAAATAACTAGATACAGAAGTGTTATATATAACTTTTAAAAATGTTTTAGTCAGACAATAGGTAGGTAAAAACTTAAAAAAAACTGTTTATTGGTGTTAGTTTATACATCATAAATAAATTACTCACTGTTATTTTTGTAAACAACAAAAGCATATTACTTTAATCACTAAATATTTTTATTCTAAAGCTAGACTAATATAAATAGCTTCAATCGTTTTGAATATTCTTAAAACCAGTTTTAATTGTTGGTCGACTTTCTTTAATAAGTTAAAAAGACTTACACTATTGGGGTAACAAATTAGTACCTGAATAAAGTTTAAATTAATATAACACATGTTTTATTAGTTTCAAACCAGTATGGAGATCAATAACAACTAATAAATGAAATAATAATAAACAAATATACACTGTGTCAAAGGATAATATAACATATTGCTGTTTATGGAAAAATAAAGATTTTATTTTATTATTTTCATTTTTTTATGTTAGTTGTTTGCATGTAAATTATACATAAAGATTGTACTTTATTACAAATGTTTTGTTATACTAAATAAAAACAGTTATTTTTATTGATTTTTCGTTGATGTTACTTGTACATCTTTAAAGAAAAGTACAAAACTTTTTAAAGTACTATAATTATTCTCAACAAGTTTTCTTACTGTTTAGTTTTTTAAAAACTGTACGGCAAAATTCGTATCAGTTAGTACAGCACTTTATTACTCACACTTTTGCTTTATAAATACACCTATGGCTGCTAAATCACATGGCATTGACTATAAATAAATACAAGATTACAACTTGCACAGTATTTTTCTGATGTATGTTTTTACATGTTAAACAATTATCATTTAACACAGAATAGCGTAAAGAAGTTAAATAAAGAAAAATACTGTGTAAACTATTGTTAATATTTGTTATTATTACAAACTTGCTTCTTAAGGGTTGGCTTTTAAATTATAAAATGTCTTTGCAATTACTTTTAATTCAACGACAAAAATTGAAAGTATTTTGAGAACTGATGATCATACACACTTAAGTTTGTTTTAACTGTTTAAAATTACATCTACTTTTAAATATTTTAAAAACACTCATTTTACACGAATTTTAATTTATAGTAAACATTTTCTTTTAAATTTAGAATACATTAGGGCTGAATTAAATTTAAGATTTTAAGTTTTTTATAAATAAGCTAAAACTAATGTTAAAGCATATTTGTATATAAATCTATAGCCTCTTAAACTGTTTTTTAAATTTTATTAGTTTGGAAATTCATAACTTAACTGCAATAACAACAACTATTAATAAGTAGATAATAGTACTTTACAATGCTTTGATAACATTATTGTATAAATATGAACTTAATTTTAGTTAATTGCTTAATGTATAACATTTTTTTTTTTAAACCGTTGATAACCAACGAAAACTAGTTTTAAACCAGAGTACAGAATGTAAAACTTTGTATGACTCTTAAATGAATAAACAAATATAATAGAAATGTACTATCTTGTTGTAATGATCGGCATAAACCATAAGTGATTTAAAATTAAAATAAAACTTAGTTCAAAATTATTTTAGTTATTAGTTTTTTATAAATTTAAATTAAGAAAGAAAAACTCAAACTAATATCTTTAATAATTTAATGATTAAACGTTTAATTTTATTTTATTTTTTTGAGTTTTTTTCCAAAACCTTTTTAAATTTTTCCATATACAACTAAACAAACAAAGCCTTATAAATTATAATATAAATTAGCTAATGCGTTTATTTTGATCGAAGTTTACGTGTTAGACACACCTTTTTTAAAAAAAATACATTGTATAAAAAAATCAAAGTTCTAATTAACTTATATTTAAGACAATAGATCTATCATGTGGGTATGTTTTGCAATAACAAATGAGCTTTTTAAAATTACAAATCATTAATCACAGTCGGATCAATTTAGATAACAAATATTATTAAAAACAAAATTTAATCTTGTATAAACTTTGCTTACAAACACGCTTAAAAATTGAAGGTTTCATAAATCAAAATAGTTATATTATAAGTTTATTTTGTACAATTTGAGCAAACTTTTATTATAAGTTTAATATTCAGTCGGTTTTATGCACAGTTCTTTATAATTTTTATAAATCCTCGAAAAAAAAAATGTACTATACATTTACAAATAAAATTAAAATGAGAGAAGGTAATTAAAAACCTAAATTAACAGCTAATTTATCAATTCAAAAAAATTTATTTTAGTGACATATCTCCATAGTTTTTTTTATATGTAAATGCGTATTTAATTGAGCAGTTAACTTGTATATTAATTATGCATATAAACCTTAAACAAGCTTACAATAAGTTATATATAAACAGTATCTGGCGTTAGCTTTTTACTATAACCTTGATATTTTGATTGATTATGTATACATTATTTATACCAAATATTTAAAATTCGTTAAAACTTGAAATTTTAACATGTTTTAAATTTTATATCAAAATTTTAACAAAATTTTCTAATAAAAAAGGACGTTACAAACAAATGTTTTTGTAAATATTTACCACAAACACTTTTATAGCTTATAATTACCGGTCATTATATCGATTTATTTAATTTATTGGCCACAATTAGATTTAAAGGTTTATTAAAAAAGTATTGACTTTTTCTGCAATATAATGGACCTTTAAATTTTCTATTTGATAAAATAAAATTAAATATTATAATATTTCGTGAGCCATTATTCTTAAAAGTATATTTTGTAAGATAAAGATGACCTTAAGATATTTTCTAACTAAACAGAACATTGCGCCTTTAACAATTTAATCTAAATACATTTATTTTTAATTCAGTATTTTATCATAATTGTATGTTTAAACTAGTTACTGTTGTTAAATATCTTACAGCGTTAAGCTTAAACATTTTTATTAATTTTTTATCTTTTACCTCTCTGTTTAATGTAAACTAATAAATAAAACATATATTTTTTCTGTACAGTTTAGAATCAAAAATGCGTACAATTAACTTAAAATCAACATTTTATAATTATTATACGAAAGATACAACAAGTCTGAAAGAAATATTAGTTTTTAATATGTATTAAAATTTTCTTTTACAGTGGTTAAATAGCAACTGCTCAGAAATTATGTTTTACTTATTTTGATATAACAATGTTATCACAAAATATAAGAACTGCCCGAAATTTAAACAAAAAAAAGTCTATTTAAACTACATTTAACTATACTTTTTGTATATAGGTTTTTAAATGCAAGTAGATGATTAATTTTTAAATAAGTTTAACTTTAGATCAGTTAAATTACGAATTTTTAGTTTGTCTCTATTTTAAAACTATAAATTAAAAATTTCAGTATTTTAGTTAAGTTTTTTATACTTTAGCATCCAAGGTGAATAATTGGTAATTTTGTTTAGTATCAAAAGAGAACTATTGGTTATAACTTTTTTTGTTAAACATTGTGTTTAAATTTTGTCGATTTCATTCTAAACGAGGATAAGAAAATGTACAATCGAGTAAGTAAGATAATAACTTTGATTAACAGAAAATTGAAGTAGCGTAGTTTTACCTTTTATGGAATTTTTTTGAACTGTGTTTTTGTTGTGTTACAGCAAAAATGCACACAAATTTTAACTAAGATATTATTTAAAATAAAATTTTGCAGTGTATTTAATATATCGTTTAAGTTTAGAACAAATATTTTTTGATTTTTAAAATTAGATTTAAATCAATAATTTTCCGACTATGTATCTAAATAGTTTCACGCTGAAAAAATTATAAAAGTTTAATTAAATATATAATAATTGTGATCGAAGGGTTCTACGAGAGGCCTTTTAGCAAGTGCAAAATAGTAAATTAATTTATTTACGTAGATAAGCTTATATTTAACGCTAACGTAAACTTATGTAACTAACAATAAAATTCTACTTTTTTTCTATCTAAATTTTAGTTATCTTTATTTTAAACTAAATATTTAAATTTTACTATTTATCATGGTAGTATTAAATAAGGTATATGAGTTTATTTTAAAACTAGTAGAGTTGTTTGTTAACAAAATATCTTAGCGAAATGTTCTGATTTTTGTTTTACTTTTTTAGGTAAAAGTTTAAAAACAGTTTTAATATAAAAGCACTACACGTAGTATTTAGTAATAATTTAAAAATTTTAGTATAGCTTTTGTTTTAATAATAATTAAAAAAAAAACTTTTGACTATAAATTTAATAACATACTAAAATTTGTCTAAAACCAAAATAAATATTTAATGTAAAAACTAAGGAAATCATTATTTTCTAGTCATACCTGAAGATAAACCTAAAAAAAAAACTTATTGCTTTCATTTATTAGAAATAAAATGTTTTGTTTTTGAAAA
Organism: Thalia democratica; assembly: GCF_965202585.1. Taxonomy (NCBI): domain Eukaryota; kingdom Metazoa; phylum Chordata; class Thaliacea; order Salpida; family Salpidae; genus Thalia; species Thalia democratica. The sequence goes on from NC_139165.1 coordinate 106,732,768, forward strand.
ATAAATGATTGATAAATGTTTGTTTTAGATATAACGTGTAGATTAGAATTGTTAATCAATTAGCTTTTTATGAACGTTTAACACCTGCACGTACGTAGATGTACTGATAAAATTTTACAATTTTTTGCTTATATGGTTTTAAGTTTGTAACAAATCGTTTTTTATTTGTCATTAAAATATTTGAATTTTACTTATTATTTAAGGTTTTGCAAAGCTTAACACATTCGTCAGTTTAAACATAAATAATATTTTTTTCAACAAACAATATGCTATTTATAAAAATATTAAAATGATGAAAAATACATAAATCATCATATATGGAAAAATAATAGTATATTTAGCAAAGGTATTAGGTAACAGCCTGAAATTAAAATATATTTTTTTTTTTATAGTTTGAACTTTTGAAATGTGAAGAATAGCTTGAACATATTTATTTGTACATACATTATTTTACATTTAACTATATATTTATTTATATACTAAGAATAAACAATGTTCTAATTGAAACACATTATTTGAAAAAAAATTGGCAAAAGCAACTACTTATCTTTACAAAACAAGATAGTCATAAAATAAAAACACAGTAAACAGATATTGGTATGATGATATATTTAAAAGTTTTAGTTTAAGTAGCATGTCTCCTTTTTTACTGTTACAGATGTTGGTAAAACAAAATACTATAACTTTTCTTGTAATTTAAGGTTGAAATATATGTCAGTTTAAATATAAATAATTGTTTTTCAACAAACAATATGCTATTGATAAAAAAAATTCAAGTGATAAAAACTACATAAATTATCATATAAGGAAAAATAACTGCTATTTTGACAGAGACATTTAGTATCAGTCTGAGATGAGTATTTTAATTTGTTTTTAACTTTATTCTATAGTTTGAACTTTGTTTTTTTTTAAACAGTTAATATTTGAGTAAACTAGGAATAAAAAATATTTTTTGCCATAGTTTATTTTGTTTATATTTATTGTCGACTACAGTTTATATTAATCATCTTAATGTAAAATTAAAACTATCAAATTAGAAACTTTTAAATGTTATCATTTAATCTTATACTGAAAGTTTAATCTTTGTTTTAATAAAGCTAATATGCTATACTAAAAAAAAGAGTTAATACTATACTATACAGTTATACTATACAGTTATACTATACAGTTATGCATATTAATCAAGTATTTTTGACATGTATCCAATAGCAAGTATACAGTATTTTATTTTATTCGAAATTAGCTTATAATATGAACTATTTTGACTTAGAAAGTGTATATAAACTGTAGGTAAAAAATAAACCTTTTAACAGTTAAAATCTAGTTGTAATTATCTTGCTAGATATTTCAGCTAACTTTAGTTCTGTTCACTAAAATGTTTAATTTATTTACTCACAATCGTATTTTTTATTTACCTAATGTGCTAAAATTTTTTTAAAAAATATTTTGGTTATGTTTTATTAAACTAATTTTTGCTATTATCATTTTTAAAGAAAATTTGTATTTGCGTTTATTCTTTAAATTGAAAAGTTAGTAGTTACACTACTTATTGTAAATTATTATAGTTTATAAATGCATTAAATTTTTTTTTTTTAAATAGGTTATAAAAAGAAAAAACCGTTATAAAGTGAGATATTTTTAAATTGAAAAACATATTAATAAATAGTTATTTTTTTTATGTATAAATTACATAATATGCTGTTCCGTATTTACAAAATATTTTAATCTGTAAATATTTAGTTTTTTTAAGGGTGTGTATTTATATTTGGTTTCTTAGTGTTTATATTATACACTATATGAATTTCAGGCTCACCGAGATCATTACGAAAAACATTTTATTGTTTTTGTCCTGTTTCAAATTACTTCATATTATTAATTATTAGTTATATTACATATCATGTGTCCAATAGTACATACATAATATTTGATTAAGAAAACTATCATTTACAATCACAAAACATGATCATATATTTAATTTAACTTAAAGAATTAGTTGAAAAAAAAAATTGTTATTACTTTTCATTATTTGGAGTTTCAATTGTATAAAATGCTTTTACTCAAATGACAACTTTGTGATGGACTTTAATAGAACTTTGTTACAAAAAAGACAGCTTAAAACAAAATAATAAAGTTTTTTAATAATTCATAAATAACAACTAAGAATTTAATTAATTGTTTGATGATAAATAGTTGTAACAGCAACGAACAAATTCAAATAAAATTAAAAATAATACTTATTCGCACTATAATCAAAGCTTCTATTTTGATAGAAAATCTACGTATTAGACACACCTACTTTAAAACAATATATTACAAGAAATAATGAAATCTTCAATTAATTTATTTTAATCAAAAGTCATAAAAAGTACGTATTTTTCCAAATAACCAATGTACTTGCTTAAAATAACAAACCATAAATCAAAGTTGAAAATGTTTGAATATAAAATATTATTAAACAAAATAGTCTTAAAAAGGTTTAGAAAACTCGACGTTAAAAATGCTTAACGTCTTTAGTCTTTGTTTAATTTTTTTTTTTCATTTTATAGGTTTTTAACTTTTTACCTCCCTTAATAAACAAAACTAAGAACTGTTAAGATTTTTCTAAACCTTCTCGAATTAACATTACTACTGATAAAACTGGGGAAGTGCTTTTTGTTATTGCTATTTAAAATACTAGCTAAGGTTATTCGTTATTAAATAAAAAATTAAAAGAAATACGACGCATAGAATATTTTTAACTACGTGAAGCTACTAGTTACTAAGCTACTACTAACTTTGTATTTATTCATATAAAAAAGGTTACCATAAAACAAACAATCGTATATTGGTTCCATCTATTCAGATCTTTGTAATTTGAATTATTATATTATTATCATAAAGTATGGGTGCAGGCCGCGAGCTCTTTTTCAGCCAAAAATAACATTTAAAATAATAAAAATTAAAGATTTTATAATAAAAACTTACAGTTAGGCTCTTAATTCATTAAAAACTCGTTATCAGTGCTCTAATTTATCACATATTTGATCCTGAATATTGGCCCGCGAGTTATGTAAGGTTGACGACCCCTGTATTAGACAAACCTATTTTAACAAAACTTTACATAAAACAATACAATCTTCAATCGACTTATTTTAAAAACAATAGATATATCAAGTACGTTTTTTTTCAAATAACTAATTTACTTGGTAAAAATAACAAACCATTAATCAAAGTCAGAATGAATTAAATGTTAAACATTGTTTAAGAATAAAAAAGTTTTAGAAACCTCGAAAACAAAAATTGCGTAATGTAAAATAGTCTTTATAATGTTTAATTCGTTTTTAAAACTTTGTTTTTTTTTTAGCTTTTCAATATTAATTATTAAAATTAACTACTGCTTAGGTTTTTCTAAACCCTTTTGAATTAGTATTACTAATGGTTAGACTCAGAATAAGGTTTTTTATTGTTGCTATTTAAAATACTTGCTAAAGTTATATGTTATTATAAAGATATAATATAAAAAAGAAAATACTTACAAAAAAAGTTTACAAAAAAAGTTAATCTTAAAATAAGCTTAACCACTAGCAACTTTTGTAATTTTTCTTTTAATAAAAACCTCTATTACAAAATATACAGTCACATATTTGCTACTTCTATTCAGCTCTTTGTAAGTTGAGTTTTCAAATTGTTATAATAAAAAATAATTACTAAATATTACGACAATAAACTTCTATTTTACATTTGAAAACTTAAATCTACAGCAAAGATGTTAGTTTAAATGATATTAAGAAATCACACTGTTATATTCAAAAAAATTTTGATTTTTATTTTAAAATGTTTTTAGTTTTTAACTATAAAAGAAATACCTATCAAAAGCATTACCTAAATTTTACTTTAATAAAACATTATCAATAAATTTTGATCAATCCCATTAAAATAACAACAGCAAAATTTTAATAGTTTTATTAAATATTTTAAAAGTGCAATAATTACCACAGTAAATAAACGACACTTTTGTTTTAGTAAAAAAACCGAATACTGTTATAAAATGTTTTTCTTTTTAAAGTTTTACATACAGCTAAAATTTTTAGAATATTTTAATTATTAATAAGAATACTTTTAAATACGTAATTAAAAACATTTACGACATAAAGAGTGAATTGAAATACTTTGTGTAAAAATTTTAATTCAAATAAAGTTATACTTATACACTCTTAAAGTTATTTTAAAGATACAATAAAAACATTTAAGATTGTAGAAAAATTACTTAAAAAGTAAGAAGTTACAACACCAATAACAATAAAACTGTAATAAATACAATACTAACGATTCACTATAAACACACTATTTTATTTAGTTATGAAATTATTAATCTCTGTAATTTAATAATATAATGCTTATAAAATAAAACATTTCTTATAAAAACTTAAGCGTTTTAGTTTCTAAAAAATTTAATTTTTTACGAAATGGCCGGTTTTTAAAGATATAAATTATTACTGATTACTAGAATCAAAAGTTTAAGTTTTGAAAAACAAGTACTTTATACTATTTATATTTTTGATTAATATTTATTTTTATTTAAGATTTAAAAGTTATTTAGAATAAACAAAAAAGTTTCCCTATTATCAAACCACAATTGCTTAAGATTATTATTACTGTTTAGTTTAATCAAATTACCTATTTTAACTACCTTTTAAGTTTTGAAAAAGAAACTTCATATACTAACTTCTTATTTGATAATTAGCAAAATTTACTCAACATCTAAAAGTTAATTTACAACAAAAATTATAGCTTAGCATATCAAAATAGAGTTGTTTTATAAAATATGTAATATGTAATCATCTAAAAACAAAATAAAGGGAACACATTTGTTTTTTCTTTCAACTTTATTAAAACATAGAAAAAATATATTACATATCAATCCTATAAACCATCATAATATGTCAGATATGTTTATTGATTTTTTCAAAAAACATTAAAATACTTAATTATTTGACACGTATATTATACTTTGATTACCATGAAATCAATAAAAACTGTAAATTTGCTTTTAATCTGACATTTAATCAAAATTATTTCATACATTAAAAGTAATAACACGTATGTTTTAGTTTACCTTCTTTTTTAGCTTGATTTAAATTGTAATAGTAATAAATTATTATTTTTATTTTTATACAATTTTTAAAAGTTGTTAACACTAATTTCTGTTTATTCTTATTTATTTATTACGGATTGTATTTTGAATTTAATAGAACGTTTTCAATGTTATATTTGTGAAAAAATACTGTAAAAATCCCAAAATTTATTTGTAAAAAAAAACGAATATCTTTTACAAACCACCAAATCTATTATACATAATTACTTATTCTATAAATCACAAAGTCTTTTTTACCATTTACATAATGCTCTACATCTACGAAGTTTTTTTTTAAAACAAAACATTTAGTTTGCTTTTAAAAAAAGTTGTAGTTTTTGTTTTAAAATAGTACTTAAAATTAACAAAAAAAACTTCCAAATAAACCAAAAAAACTTTCAAAAGTAGAAATACGAAAAAGTATAGGCTTTTAAATTTTAGATGTTAATTATGATTAATTATATCGTAACAATTACTTTGTTTCACACTCCTGAATTATTTTTGTCAAAGCTAAGATTATTATTTTTTAATGTGATAAATAAAACAAATAAAAGCGTTACACAAATTAGTTTTAGTTATGATCAATTATATCGTAACAATAACTTTGTTTCAGCTTTTTTTATTTTTCTTCCAAAATAATATTATATTTTAATCTGACATAAAAGCCAATACTTTTCCGTATTGGTTCTAGACATCAACTTCGTTTTCAGACAATAACACTTTTCATGTTTAGTTCATAATGGAATATGTGTCACTTTGTATCAACTTAAAAGTATTTTTTATCAAAGTAAAACCACTAAAACAAAATCAAGAAAATACAATTCGACCAAAACTTATATATTCAAAAGCTAAAAGAATGTATTAATAAAATTTAAAACAACTATGTAATAGGGAAACTTTTTAAGTTTTTTATAATTGTAATAGTAGTTAAACTGATACTGAAAAACTTTATAAAAGACAAAACAAACAATTTATTACCAAGAATAACATATATATGCGCTCGGTTTCAAATCGCGCACAACTCCCACCCGATCAACTTCACCTGAAAATTCCTAACCGAACCAATTCCCATCCGATCTAGTCTGAAACCGCTTACTGACAAATTGTGCACGGGTAAGAATATTGAGCATTCTGAATAATATTTAAAACGAATTAAAGTTAACGGTATGGTAAAATTTGTCTAAGATAATGACTTTAGAAGTTTTTAGCTATAAAATAATGGGTTAGTAATATTTTTAAAATTTTTTAGATTTTTGTTTTATCTTTGAAAATACTAAGATACATTTTCAGTACTTAAATGACATATATATTTGGAATTAATCAATGTGATTGAATTGAGTTTTTACTTAGATGAGTTTTAAAACATAAGTTTTTTAAAGTCAATTGTCAAAGGAATATAGTTAAACATAAATAGAATATATAAATATTTAGTTTTAGATTTTAAAATAAGTTAAATAACCTTTAAGACTAAAAATTAAAAACATATTATACAAAGTATCATAAATAGAAAAATATAACAACTAAGTTGTTTTAACTAGTTTGAAAATTAAATATTGTATGAAGTATAAACAGTGTAGTCTCTAAAGTATACACATTTAAAAATAATTTTATATAAACTTGAAAAAAGGTTTACTACTAACTATTTGTATATAAGTTTATTTCTGTATAAGTCACATGTCAACAGTTTTTAAAACTTTTTAGTATGTAACTTTTCATTTTATTCGTTAATTTTTTTAGATAGACTTAAACAAAAAAAAATGTTTAATAATGTTAAGGTTATACTTAAATAAACAATTTTTTATACTGAATAGCATTTTAAGGTGTTATTTATGTTATAACTATAATATTACAAACAATAAATAAGTATAATAGTAGTAAGAATTAACACACAAGTTATATGAATTTTTTCAAATCAGCTTATTAATTATTTTGTACAGTTTATTTTAAATGGATATTCTAAAATATAATTAATTTTTAACTGTATTTTAACTGTGTTTTCAAATTTACAGTTTATGGGTTAGTTATTTCACATTTTAAATAATAAAATATTAAATAACTTTGTAAAAATTAAAATGTACCTTAGATCGTTAAACGTTTCGTCAATCGTCATAAAATTTGTTAATCCTTAGTTAAAATAAGCTTTTTGTATCTTGTTTAAAATTCTCAAAGTATTAAAAGAGTATTTCAATTAGATATTATAGTTTATCAAAATCAAAACACCATATTAAATTTTAGAAACATAAAATCGCAATAAAAAATCCAACTCAGTTGCTAGAACAATATTATTGTTAACAATGGACTTTTTTTCTCAAACTCACAATGCGCAGTAAAATAAGCTTAAATCATGTTGATTGTTTTCGTTTCAGGTTTTATTTATGATCTTATCAACAGATAAACTTTCTAATTTCATAGATGATTTTGAAATTACGTCTTAAAGTGTAAAAAGTATTGTAATTTCAGCCAATGTTTTACTGTCAAGCAATGTTGAAACATGTCACTATCAGAAATGAAATGGTTTCTAAGAAGAGCCGCTAATTTTATTACAAACATATTCTTTTAAGCTTAAGTAGAATGTAAACTATGTCAAAATTGTAAAACGCAACTTCAATTCAGCGCATTATTCAGCGCTTCACGTCCCCGGTTGCAATTATAATGTCATAATGTTACACTTATCTGAATTATTTAAGATCTTATCAAAAGCTAATCCTCCTCATTATATTAGAGGGTAACCTTTAAATGAAAATATTTTTTGTAATTAAGCATTGAAATTTAACATTTAAACGTAAAACAAATTGTTACTTACTTACGTAAAAATTACTCATTTAAACAAAAGGTTTGAATAAAAAAACAGTATACTTATTACTTATGCTTAATTATTCATATTAAACACAGTTCTTTTGACTTAATGATATTAATACACCTATAATATTTTATTACTTTAAAGTTGATGACATTACTTTCGAATGATACAAACTATCGTAAAGTATTCAAATATTAATCAAAGTTTTATAAATAAAAGCGTGTAATATTAAATTCTAATAACTCTACTAAGTTATTTAAATTTAATTTTAGTAATATTGTTTTATTAGTAGAAGTTATTGTTGTAAAATAATATCATAAATATTTGTTTTAGATGTAAAAGAAAATTAAATGAAAAGAGCTAATATAAACAAATCTAAAAACTTTTTTTTAATTTCCAAATTTTTTGTATAAACCAAAAGCCGTGTACTAGCAACTGTGCATAGCTAAACACCGTTTAGACCGCTTTCTCAAGCATTGACATTGTTTTTTAAGCACCTTTAAAATAAAAAAGTGTTTAAAATTATCGCTATATTTTCTAAGAAAAATACAAAAATATCATTGAATTATTTTTTTAGGTTTCAAAGTTTTATTTATAGTTTACAAAATTTCTATGAAAATGTGAGTCTAATGTCTAAACGAGATTGTGTTGTTTTTCAAGTTTAAAGTATTAATTTCATGACGATATTTAATATAAAATTTTAAAAGATTTAACTAGTTTTAACTGTACTATTCTACTTAGTACATAAGTTTTAAAATATCATTATTAAACTTAGTTTAAAATTATTTTAGGTCGACCTTATATCAAAAGTAGTTATCAAACTTAAAGTAGTCTATAAATAAACAAAAAAAAAAATTTTGTCTTTTAACTAAAATTTAATGTTAAGTTTCTGATCAATACATTTTTTTAATACTTTACATAACAGATCTTTTTTAATTTATATTGTATTTTTTTTGGTAAATTTAAATTTTTAGATCAAATTTATATATTTTGTATCAAATGTTTAATTATCAAAAAAACTCAAGCTTTGTTTACAAATTATTTACTTTTTTTCGTCAAATAATTATACCTAGCTGTCTTAAATTTTTATTAATACAGTTGTTTTAACCCAATTATGTTTAAAACCAAAATTACAAATAACTAGTATAATATTTTTTAGTAGCACAAATGAAATTTTTTGTTTCTTTACAAAGCTGATTTAACTTCTCTAAAATAAGAAAAAAATTATTATAAAAATTGTAAGAAAAACTGTAAGTTAGCTTACTACTTAAAGTATTATAGCTTGCATCTATTACTTAATTAGAGACTGCATATAACTTTAGGATCAAATTATTGTGGAAAATTTGTTTAAAAAATAAATGTTTTTAAGGCTAATGCAGTTGTTTTCAGTTGATATAACTTAGCATATAATGACTAGTAAAACATTAGCAAAGTTGGTTAAACAAAGAGCTAGAAACAATGAAAATCAATTTAAAACATTCGTAATAGTCTTAAATTTAGCAAGTTTTAATAGTTTGTTTTGATTTAGTGAAATAATTTATTAACAGCCTAACTTTTTAAACTATTAAGTGATATCAAATATGTACACTATTATTATTTTTAACTTAGTTGTTGCTTTTGTAATTGCAACATCTGTAATTGTCTTAGGTACTTTAGGTAAAAGTAAGCTATTTGTACTAATGTATTACAAACAATATATAATTAAATAAATTCAAAAAATAATCAATAGTTTATTTAAAAAATAGCTGAAAATGTTAAGTTTTGATAAATTATGAGGTTGAAAAACTAAATAATACTTCAAAATTAGTTATACATATGTAACTTTTGAATGTATAACTTTGTAAATTTACGGTAATACATTCATAAATTTATTTAATTTAATAACTGTTTTCATGTAAAAAAACAAATAACCACTTTTGCTGTATATACAACATAATCTTCAAACTTAGATTATTTTTGGGATGTATATTTATACTTGGTTTTTAGTCTGTATTTAAGTGTTTGTATTGTATATTAAAAATAAATGGGTTAACCAAGATAAATATTACGAAATACTTTTTTACTCTGATAGTCCTTATCACATATTTTAATTCATAGTTTTTTGTGTTTTTTATATTTGAAACGTATGCTTAAATTCATATTAAAATTAACAAAATTGAGAAATATGTGTAAGCATCGAAAGACAATAAAAATAGCCATTAGACATTTATTATCTGTCTACCTTTAAAACCAATAAAAGAACATATTATCTTTTAGTAGACTATAACAACACCAAAATCATAGTAAAGCTATATATTCATACTGATAATGTAGTATATCAATAAGTTCAATATAGAAGACAAGAACACATTAAACAATTTATCGTTTTAGTACACATAATCGTCTTTTATTGAAATATAACGATTTTTGAATTAATAAAAGACTTTTTATAACAAAAACATTATAAAGTAAATTTAAAAACTTGTATGCTTCAAGTAATAAATTATTTAACTTAAAATTTTTTTATTTTACATTATTTTATCAAAATTTTGTTTTTATTGTAATAAAAAATACTTAAAAGATTTTAATTAACACAGTAAACATTTTTTACTTGTGTAATATTTTTATTTTTACACTGACGTCCAAAAAATAAACTATAAATAAAAGTAAATAAAAGGATAAAGATGATTTTAATTTGCAATATCAAACTTACAAACACTGCATTTATCCACTTTTTGATCAAGAATGCGATATTTTTCAAGTCGCGTGCACAACTTACAATGTTTATTTTGGAAATAAACATTAGCTCAGCTCATCGCATAAATTCGATTACACATAAAAAGCGTTTTTGACATTAAGCATGACAAACTTGTCTAACTTAAGTGGTTTGAAACTTTTGCTTAAAAACATTATGATAACAAAAGAACAAAGTTATAAATATTATATTTTATAATTGATGAGTTGCAGTTTAACCATATTTTCAAAATGTCAAAATAAAACTATAATTCTGTCGAAAACGATGTGACGAAGTCATTTCTGATTTTAGTTTAAGATATAAATTTAAGATCTCTTTATACATTTGACTTTTATATGTACTAATATTAAAATGATATACAATTTGTTTTTTACCCGTATTTGGAATAAATTAATATAGTAAAGTACTTAATGTTTCTTTAGCGTAGACTAAACTTTTAACAAAATTAAAAAATTAAATAAAATGTCGATTTGGTAAAAGATAGTATAATTTTTGAACAACAGTTTAATACTTCTTTAACTTAAAAGAAGTATTTTCATGATTATTGTCATCTTTAATAGTTTGTTTCTTTTGATTCAGTTTTTTAATAACTTAATCGATACAAACTCTGAAAGTAAAATAATACCTACTTTTAAACAGACTAAAAGGATTGATCAACTTTCTGTTTAAACAAGAGATATATTGAGTTCAAAAATGTTCGGTAATATATATACATTAAACTATTAACCGAAGTCAAAAGCAAAACTTTAAAACCATTATTTTTGATAGATTTACTACAATTTATGTTATTTTTATAATGATTTAAGGTTTTGTGTCACTAAAAAAAGTATCGAGATATCAAAGAAGTTTTAATGCTTCTCTTACTATGATAGGCAACCTACGTATTAAACACACTTACTTTTAAAACTCTGTATCACATAAAACAACGGAATTCTTAACAAGATTGTTTATAAATCTATGTGTATGTATATATCGAGTGTTTACTTTTGAAAACAATTAATGATGTTGCTATAATAACACAACATCAATTAGAGAAAGAACGCTTAGATTAAAAATATTGTTAAGTTGTTCAATGTCAAATAGATTTTAATTAAAACGTTAATTTGAATCAAGTTTAAGCATTTTTTAAACATATACTTAACATATAACTAGTTTTTAACATTTTAAACTATCTATACAACTATTTTTTTGGTAAATAGTAACCTGTAGAACACTTAGTAATAGTTTTGAAAAGAAAACTTGTAACAATAAAACATACAAATTTTTAATTTGTTTTATTGCTGAAACTTTGTTTGTTTTGTAACCAAGTCAAGTAAAAAGTTATATAGTTATTTAATTAAAAATTATATATATATTTTTATTCAAAATAAGTGAAATTTTATTTTAATTAAACTCAATTACAAAAGTAGCAACAAGTATATCATGCAAAAATTATCATTTTAAGCTTATAAATCATTTACAATCTGTATAAATTTTCTAAAAATAATAAAGATGAAGAAGTAATTTAACAGAAAAATTTATATAAAATTTAGAATATAACATATTTAAATACTAAGCAATTATTGAAAAACTGTGGGTTTTTAATTCTGTGTAGAAATATTTCAATAAATAAAGTTAAATTTTGACTCTATGCGCATTTATAAACAATACACCTTAACTTTTTTAATGCTTTAAGAAGAAAAATTTCAATAAAAACCCTTATTTCCGATAACTTAAAGTATTATCGTGCAACAATTAAATCAAGTACTTATATTAACTTTATCTTTATGCAAGAACAGCTAAAAGAGAAAAAGTAAGTAATTATTAAATACAACAATTTCCAAGATAGTTATGGCTAATCTTTTAATTTTAAGGGTTCATGAAATATTAATAAAAATGAAACACATTGTTATTGCTTTAAAAACAAAAAAGTTATTGTTTGGCTTTTTTTTAAAGTTTATTATTTACTGTCAAATCACGTTTAAGATATAAAACGTGTGATTAGCTATTACTGTATGCACTACTTTTGTTTGAAAATATTGTGTGCGTTTTGATAACAATCCTTAAAACTTGTTTTCGACATTCCCATCAGACTATTTTTTTATAATGTACAACAACATCATGACCTAGGTAAAAAAAATAAAACGAAATCATGATTAAAACAGATTAACAATGTAAACATAAAAAAAAAACATGAAAATCAAACAGCCCAAAATATTATAGTATGGATAATCCAAAGCTTTAAAGTTCATCAAAGAACTTCAATTAAAAAACTGTTTTTGTTTCTATTACAGGTAAATATTTAACAAAAACAGATTATTTTTAAAAGTTCAGTTGTACAAAGCATAATCTATTTTGATATTTTATTGCCAACTTATTAATTTGTCTAAAATAGGGGTGGGCAACGTACATCCCGCGGGCCGGATACGGCCCGCAGAGTGAAAATGACTAGCCCGCTAGCGAATTTAAAGGCCAGCAAAGCGTTAATATAACAAAATTTGTATAAAACTTTGTATCATATTTTTACAAAACAAAACTGTATGAATTTGACTAAGAAAACAAGCTGAAAAATATTTTATAAATAAATGTGTACTATTAAATACACTATTTTGTAAGAATATTTTGTGTTGTTTGAACTTAGTTGGAATATCTATTGTAAAATTATCCCAAGCAAAGTGTTTTATTATTTTACATACGTACCTTTGTCAATTACCATGTCAATTCTATTAATAAACATTATTTAAACATCTGAAATGTCTCAATCTACATCTTCACTTGTCAGACTTGAGAAAGTTTTTTGAATATGAAGAATTTAGAAAATTGATCAACTGTATTCATAAAATTAGATTCCGGCAGGTTCCGAAATTTTTATTTACATTAGAATCCGACTGAATCCGTATCTCGACTTAAAATTAGTTGTTAGTCGGATTCGGATCTAAAAATTAATTATTTTGCTGGATCCGGATACTGAATCCGTTAAATCACTATTTCGAAATGCTCCGGCCCGCAAAAGACTAATTTTTTTCGGATCCGGCCCGTTGATTGAAAAACGTTGCCCACCCCTAGTCTAACATAATATCTATTTAAGTATTTTTAATTGGAACTAAGTAATTTTAGCTAATATAAAAACTTATAGCAATTTTCTTTAATATGAAATGCAATTGCTTTTGCACGATATTATAAGTTTAGATAATTTAATCGACCCAGTAGCTTAAAATTTTGTTTTTTGCAACAACTATCTAAATAATAGGTTTCATAATGCTGATATTTGTTTTTTTTGATATTCATAAAAGTACATATAACTTTTTATTTCATCTAAAATTAGGTAGCTAAATATACTAATATATTGTAAGTTATTAAATTTATTTTTAGTTTTTATACTGCAGTTTTCGATTTTTCAAGCCTTTCAATATATTTCATAATAATTTCATTTTGTAAATTTAAAGTTTTTTTATGGAGTAGTTAGACTCCTTAATACTTAAAATTACTAAATATATTTGGATACACATTGTTCAAAATTATGTTTGTGGTAATTTTTACAATGTATGTTTAAACATAATTGAACAATAGAAAGTTCTTAATGAAGATTTTACTTTCTTTAATAAATTAGTTTTTCAAAAGTTGTAACTTTAAACATTTAACAGGGCAAGTTACGATATTGTATAAAACAAAAAAAAATTAGACTTTCATAAAGGTATAAATTAGTTCAAAAAAAACTAAAAAGTGAAAAATTTATATCATTTTAACTGCACAAAAACTGATTAACTAAAACTTTAAAAAAATCTTACGTATAAAACTTTGTATTTTTTGCTTGTTTAAATTAGTTTCAATGATTTTAAATAGATCTATATTAAAAATATCTAAAGTATGTTGGGCAACACTAAAATAGAAGAGTACTGTTTTTTTTTATTATTTTATGATCTTCCTATACTCTAGAACCTAGATGAAAGTCACAAAATGTTTTGAAACATATTATTGTTAAAAATCAAACATACTTTTTGCTAAATATATAGTTCATATTAAAGTTTACATTAAAAGAAAATTATTACTTAATAATAGTTATTCTAAAAAGATTTTTTGCATCAGTATAAACAAAATCTAAGTGAATGCGTTATTATATAAAGTTAATTAGAAACATCATGATCATAATTTTTGTAAGAGTATAGAAATTTCATCGTTTCACACCTGCATATAGATATATTGGTATTCATTATTTTTGTATGGTGAAATTGTGAAATCGTTAAAAACTGTAACAGCACAGTTATGATAAATTCAAATACAAATGAAAAATCATCCATAAACTTAGAATTAATAATGTATACAATGTGCTGTTTACAAAACTGCTATGGTTATATAGTTTATAAAAATCATCAATCAACTAATCGCAGAAAAAAAATCTTAATGTTGTTGTGTATCAGTAACGATTTAATTTTCTTTACATGCTCAAGTTTATTTTTGAATTTTAGCTGACAAGTCTATTTAATTGTTAAATAAAATACATTTAAAATAACCAATTGTTTTTGCAACAGAGTATTATAAAACCTTATTTTGATACATCGAGCTATCAATCATAATAGTGTAAGAAAAAAGAAAAAGAAAATACAATAAGCAGTCATTGAAACTTCAAAATTAACATTGTCTAGACTACAGTCGTCCTTAAATATCTTTATTTCTATCATATCAGGTCTATAATCAAATGAACTTTTAAAGTTTATTGCAAAATTTTTGTAGTGTATTCAGATCAAATGAATTATCTTTAATTTATTTAAATCTTTGTAAATGTTATTTTTATCAAGAAATAAGCCTAGTGGCATTTTCTTGTTGTTGAATCAATGTAAAAATTTACTAAAACCAAAAACTTTCAAATTTGTAATATATTTAAATATGTTTGCTTAATAAGTATTATAGTTTAGCATGTTGACAAATAAAAACTAAAGATTTAAATAAAGAAAGTATTGTACAAAAATAGTTTAAAGTTAATTCTAATAAAACGTTATTCTGATCTAACAAAATATACACTTTTTAAGTAATCTGTAGACATTGAAATAAATTAATACTTTATTGTTTGCAAAAAAATATTAACGCATAAAATATTTATATACATGTTTGTATAAATAATATACTAATTTTGAAGTAAGAAAAAAAAACAACACACATATTAGTATAAAGCAAAAAATTACAGTATATACTACTTAAACTAAAATAGTTATTAATCGACAAAGAGTATAGTTTTTATTGTTGTTGCGCTTATAGTAAAAATAATTGAAATTGTTTTTGTCAAAAGGTTTGTTTGATATTAAATGATAAAATTTTCAATCAACTATAAATAATTTTTAACTTCTTTTGATAGGTTTAAGATAAGCTCAAATACCAATAACTTAAATCTGATATAATTGATATATAATGCATATTTCTATTATTTAATCCCTTCTTTGAATTTTGCGTAGCAAACTTGAATTTGAACTAATAGAAACTTATTCTATTACGCGTATTAACGGTCAGTTATTGTTGTATGATAAACTTTATAAGTAACAATTTTATAGTTACTATTTTTTTTTAACTAATGTGTGACCATATGCTCTATAAAGTTTAAAATGTGTGTTTATTTAATAACATGCAATATTATACATACTAACTTATATTGTGATTTAATGTTTTTCATCTTTGCTGTTTGAGCAAAAAAAAAAAATTAAACATTTTCATAAGCAACCAAAAAATTAAATTGAACATATTTTTCGTCTCTCTGTGTTCATGTAGTTTTAAGGATAATTTTTAACTTAATAATTTTAATTTTTGTTTCATAAAAATTGAGAGTTATCTCTTTATCTTTTATTAGTTATATTTTGGTTAAATATTTACCTATTTATTAAATAGATAAGCCAAGACGCATTATTTTTCGTGTAACCACAAATTAATTTAAATCGAGTTTTGTTTAATTCAATTTATTTACTAAAATAAGCAAAGAAAAATTTCAATTATTCTAGTGTTTTTCTATAGATATTCATTTTAGCTATGTTTATAATAAAGTAAGGCTTTGGAGTTGTTTATACAAAAAGTTAACTAAAAGTTACAACACTAAAAACTTAAATTTTGTTTTATAGAATAAACAAAATCCGGAAGAAATCTAATATGATTTAATACGTAATGTTGCATAAACGTTTGTTTTACAGATAATAATATTGATTATTTTAAAATAGTTAGATATAAATTCGCTGACTAAAGAAATAAGAGTACATAAGTAACAAGAACATGATTATTAAATTTTGTACATTTTGTGTATTTTGGGTGTGATTAAAAACCTTTATTTTCTTAAAGTGGATACTGTAAAACATCACATAATCTTAAGTAAATAGTTTTCAACCGGTTTAACAACAATGTAAATGTTTTATTAAATTACGCTATTTTTTTTTCTTTTAAAGGTAAGTATGTTATCTAATTTCAAGTTTAATTAAAATTAATTGAAATTTATAATATTTTAAACCAATTCGCTTTCTTTTTCCAAACAACCCGTATTAAGATATTAATTTGTAAATGTATAAGTTATTATATTTACTATAAAAATATTGTACGTGTTTGCCTTGAACTTATTAATTTTATAAAGTGGTCGAGTCAATTTGTACAGATAAAAAAGACGGTGGTTTGAATATAACATAAAATTACTTTTTTGAATACACTGTAAAGATCATTAAAATTTATAATACTTATAAGCTTTTCTTAAGACCTGGTTTTTTATTTAAAAAAACAATTTTTCCATTAAGTAAAATTGTGTTGGATGAATTTTTTACTACAATCAACAAGCAGATTTTGAGAATAAGATTTGTTCGGAAATTAGGACTAATTTAAAAACTCAAAAGAAAATTGATGACGTCGCGCAAAAGTTAATATGACTTATAATTTTTATAAACCAGATGACGTAATAGCAAAATTACGACTTTTAGTTGTCGTCATAAGTTTATTTTTCAAATCTTCTGAACAAGCTGCAACATAAAAATACTAGACTTCAATTAAAATTGTATCAAAACTAGACAAGTTTTAAAACGTTATACATAAATTGACAAACAATATTATTTTTAAAAGTAAATTTCTAATAAAAAATAAAGCATTGTTGTTACTAAAATGCTAAAGTTTTGTTATTAGTTTAAAAGTGTTACGTAAATCAAAATTTAATTTAAAGTCTTTTTTTTATAATAAAGTTCACATTATTCAAATTAAATATGTATTTTTACGGTCTATGTGAATGACATTTATCTAATCTAAAATCTGTAATTTAATCAACATTAAAAAATTAACTGTATTTTGAAAATTTCAATTAAGCTTGAACACCGTGTAATTATTAAAAGCTTTTAAGCTTTACCAATCTGACATAAAATTCTAACTTTATTTAAAAAACTTAAAACAAACTAGTGACTAAAAACATTTTAGGTTTCAAACAATTTCAAAAATACTTGTATTTATATTTATTACAAAAATATTTTAATTTTTATAAGTATTTCATACTCGAAGAGATTGTAAATGAGTTTTAATATTTGAACAATATTGAATTTATTTTTCTAAAAAGACTATATTCAAATAATTGTGAAACATACTAACAAAATTGAAAACAATAACTTAGCTATCAGTTACGTGGTTTTAATTTGTTTTAATTTGTAGCTTTAATTGAACTAACGACTCTCTTATTTTTATTTTCGTTTGTTACAACTAAATCTTGAGCATTTTCAAAACAAGAGGTAAAGAGGTTTAAAATAATAAAGTTGTTAAAGTAAAACAAATGTAAATACTGTCAATACTGATAACTGTTTTTTTTTTCGTGATGCTGAGAACTATTACTAGTAAACTATTACTTATTAATTTATATTGTGTACTTATTTAGAATCGTACTTTTTAACATTAACTTTTAGACAACTGTAAACTTTAAAAAACACTAGAGTTTTAAAAAAGTTTTTATTTAGTTTAAAAAAAACTATTTCCTTTTTCAGTATTTAGTTCTAATGAAATATTTTGGATATTTAAGTTTTATTAAATAAATAACAATTTAAAAAAAATTTTTTTTTATAAATTTTTGTTAAACGCTTGGTCAAAAAATTGTATACTAAATGTTTATTTTAATTACATTACGTCATAATCTTCTGCTTAGACGTACAACAATTTTAAATTACTTAGTTTAATTTTAAAGTGGATATATACATTGAGTAAGTATATTTCATATATAAGTTTATAAGCGTTGAATTTTTCAATCCAAACTAAAACTGAATATTAAATTAAGTGAATAAATTTTTTAAAATATAAAACTTAAGTTCTTTAAACTTTTGAGAATATTAATCATGATAAAATAACATATTTATCTTGTTTTAATTTCCTTATTGATTCATGTCAAACTTTGATTATTTTCTTTAAATCTGATAATCTATACAAACAAAGGCGTTATACAAATTGGCTTCGCATTAAAATACTTTTAGGAAAGAGCAGAGTAAGCCGCATCATAAGCAACTTAACTATAATTTTGTCTCCACTGTCAGTTTTCCAGACATCAAATACGTTTGCAGAAGCTTATACATACAAAATAACGTTCTATGATTAATTACTTCTGTATACAAAAATGTATGACACATGTTGTTTTGTCATTTTATGCAAACTGTTGAAAACATAATTTTCGATTATTTTTGTTGTTTAAGTATTCATATGCAAAACTAATAACAACTTAAAACATTAATAATAACGATTTACTAAAACCTTACCAAAATATTTAATGTGAAATAGTTCTTAACAACGTTAATAAAGATTAATAAATCACTTATAATAATTTTCAAGTACTTTAAAATATTAAGATACTCGTTAATAATCACGTACACACTCACACCTGAAAAATATTTTTTCAAATAAATTTAGTGTTCATAAGATTAAACAATTTAACAATAGTTTTTATACTTAATTTCTTGGGCAAGAAACTAAATTGTATCCGACTCGATGATTGAAATATTTTTCGGGCATCAGATCCTTGGATTACTTTATCGGCGCTATCTGTAAACAATACAACCACAATACTGACTAAACTTAGTTAGTATTGTTATTCAATAACTTTTTTTATTTAAATATAAACATTATATTTAAACTTATTTAAGGTGTAAAATGAGTTAAAATACCACCAAATAAAAAATAATAAACATCTGAATAGTATATAAGTGAAATAATCTAAGCACATTAACCATTAGTGTTTTACCACAAAGTTATTCACTAAATAATTTTCCGAATAAGTTTTGTTGAAAACATAAATAGATTAAAGCCTAAAATAAACGCAGTTGAAAAGTATTTTTGAGAACATATTAATATCTTCATATTTTTAACTTAATATAACATATTTTGTCGATGTGCAAAAAATGATGTGTAAGTTCAGTTAATTTATATTTTCACGTCAAAACAATTTTGAATAAAGTTTTACATAAAGTATTATGTATAAGTTGTTAATTGTTGTGTCAAACTCATACTTATTTGTACATTTTATATAATCGTTAATATTTTAAAAACTATAACGTTGAATTAAGTAAAACAAAATTGTTAGAAACAATGGTTTTAATTGTGTATGATATTAAAAATTGACACTTAAATTTTTTATTAGTTTTTTATTCAAATTGTTATTTTTTTGATTATACTAATTGATAATTACAACATAAATGAAAAAATTATGTTTTAAATAAATTTTGAAGAAAAATAGTTTTATGTTACAGTTGATTTGTTGTACATTATGTATCAGAACTTGAAGAATACTAAAATTTCTACTGCAATACTCAAGAAAACTTAACAAAAATGTTGTTTTAGATTACAGGGGTCGGCAAACTGCGGCCTTCAAATTCAAAATCTATGATTCGCGAGCTCATTTTCAGCCGAAAAAAAAAACACTTTAAATCAATAAAAATTAAATATTTTGTAAAAAAAACATACAGTTAGGCTCTTAATTAAGTAATTAATCTTTATTAGTGGTCTAAAATTGCCTTATTTATCATAATTTTTGTCTTAAATAATACATTATTAATACTTTTTTTAAATAAATGCGGCCCTTAAAGATTTTTTTCTAAATAGTGCGGCCCGCGAGCATTTTTTTCTAAGAAATTTGGCCCGTGAGTTAAACAAGACTGCCGACCCCTGTTTTAGAATCAAATTTTGTCTATTTCTGCTATACAAAAGGTTTCTTTGTTATTACTTTAGTACAGGGTTTCCCAAAGTGGGCGATATCGCCCCCCTGGGGGCGATTTTAGTAATTCGGGGGGCGATAATTAGTAAGGGGGCGAAAGGGTGGGCGATAACTAGTAAGGGGGCGAAAAGGGGGGGATTTTAAAATTTTTGGTTGTCATAAAATTTTTACTTTTTATCTTGCTATTTTACTAATTTTAGCTTGCTATTAAATATTTGACCCTGAGGTAAAACTTTAACAAAAAAGTTTATTGTGTTTATGTAAAATATAGAGAAAAAAATCAACTACTTATGACTCCTACTTTCAAGCTAATTACATATTTTCAATTATATATCTTCTTATTAAACAACTACATAGATCATAGATGATCGGAATTCATCTCATTATTTTTTAACTTTACATATATGTTATTTAGGATCATAAATGGTTTGTAAAAATCTATGTTTTCTATATTAACTTTCACCTCATGATATTTCCAATTGTTTTTTGAAAAGTCATTAAGTTAGACTAAGAAATAAAACTATACAAGGTTGCCAATTTACCTAGAAAAACCTAGAATTTGACAATTTAGGCAAAAAAAAAATCTAAAAAATCTGGAACTTTTAAAAATTTCAACATATTATGTAGTAAAAGTTCGATTTGACACAAAAAATCTATAGTATAGATAAAAATATGGATCCCTTCGTGGCAGATCTTTTTAAAGTAAACGACTCACAGGAAACCTTCTCAGACAAACAAACTGACCTTGATCTTAAAGTAATTTTTTCCAAAGAACGATATGAAAGCTTTTGGACTCAATATAAACTAAAGCAAAAGTATCCAATCATTTGAGAGGAATTTAGATTGTTGTGTACAGTTTTTCCTTCTAGCTATGTTGTTGAGAAAGCTATCCGTTTAGTTATCAACATCATGAGCAACATATCTAACCTAGATATTTGTAAAGGATGTGACTTGAGACTTTCTTTGACTGATTTAGAATCAGATTAGAAAACTTGCAAGCATTTATGAACCTCATCATTCGCTTTATATTACAATTCAGTAGCAGACATCATTTTATGAAAGTTTTTTAAATTTATTTGATCTTTTAAAATACTTCTTATTTAACCTGGTTTGTATTGTATTTAAGTAGTCTTTTTATATTATAAAATTCTTTTTAGTTATTTATTCTATAACAGGTTTGCATAATGCCTAATAAATATGAATTACGGTAGACTTCCTCTTGAGTTCGTACTTTTTACCCAAAAAAAAGTTCAAATTTATATTTTCTTAAATTTAACTTAAATAAAGTCTATTTCTAACTAGGTATTAATAAAACAAAAAATACATAATATAGCTTATATGAATCTTTTTTTTATGAATGTTTGTTTTATGTTTTAGTTGATTTTATGTTTATTCATAACGTTATTGCATATAACATATTTAGATTTATTATTTTGTAAAACAAATGGTAATAATGTTTGAGTTTACTTTTTGATTTTGTTCAAAGTGCGAACTGAAGAGGAAGTCTACTGTATTTATAAAACGGTTTATGTTTTAAGTATGTTAATAGCTTTGTTTTGACCTAGTTAATTTTGTAGTTTATATTTGTCGATTTACATTACACTAAAAGTTTTTATAGCATAGTGGTTAAAGTATTTGTTTAAAAGAAACTTATTTGACATATTTTTGTTATTACTTGTTTAATCTGTATAAATAAAATAAACCTTAACAACCTTTAAAGTTTTTATTTCAAAAATTATTTTTTTGTTTCAAAAGATTTGATGTCTCTATTTGAAATGACTTCACATTTTTCATTTAAAAGATTATTAAACTCTAACTTATTTTCTAACTTGATTTATTATTGTTAGAAAATCTAAATATTAAATAATTTTAAACTATTAATACAACTTTTTTTTTGTTTTATCTTATTTTTTAATATATTAGCAATTAGAATATGTTGTTTATTTTAATAGTTCAACACTAGCTTTTAGTTTTTCACTATTTTCTTCTGGTATATTATTATAGGCTAATAACTAGAGAAACAATAAAATTAAACAGTATTAAATAAGCCATCAAAAAGACTGCTACAGTTACAAAACAAAGTTTTAAAATAATTAAAAGATTTTTTTAATTGATTACTTTCTGTTCACAGAATTAACTGTAAAACATTTGATTTTTTTTGAACTTAAATTAAGAACAAAAATGTTAAAATTCAGGTTTTTCCTAAAGGTTATTCAAAGTCAAACACTATTTAATGGTATTTTTGTACAAAACATATAGTTTAAAAAATTTAAAATTAAATTTTTAATTTTACAACTAACTTGCTTATAATATAGCTTAGCATTGAAATTAATAATTTCAATGCATTAACAGAAGCTATTGATAAAACCACTTTTTATGAGATAATAAACCAGTCGGTCAAACTTCCTAAAACTGGATCAGCAATGGTGTTTTAATATTTATTGTATTATGTGTAAAATAATCTGTTAATTATTTTATAGTTTTTTAACCTCTGGTGTTTAATTTTAGAATATGCCTATTTATAAAATAATTTGAGTATTTTGTGCAGTTTAAATAAGTTACTTTGTATTCACTTTTAAATGTCCGAAATTCGTTAAATAAGAGATAGTTATAATGTTAGGTTTCAGTTAAGATTTTAGATGGCTAACGTACGGTCCAGATCCAATCAAATTTCGACTCGCTAAGTAACTTGAAAACTACTTGTGCAAAAAAAACAAAATTTATTTTTTTGATTCTTATGATTTTGAAATACACTTTCAATTTGGTTTTCAGTTACTTTATGATTTCCTAGATTACAATGATAGTATAGTGTATACAACAATTATGCTCGAGTTTTTAAATATTCTATATGTTATTGTTTTAAAATATGCAGCCCGCAATTACATTTTTTTAACGAGTTGAAACAAGAAAAGATTTTTTAGCTTATATGAAATGCTGACTACAAAAATTGTCCATAACATACCCTAAAAGTTTCATTAATTTCAAAACAATTCATATTTAATCAGGATTGATTACTGATTACACAAGGCATTTTAATATTTAAGTATTTTAATAAAACAACAGTAACTTATTTTCTCAAGCCCTGTAAACTTCTTTGAACACAGCCAAAAGTGCGTGCATAAGAAATACCAGACTAAATTACATTTCGAACACAATTTTTTTGGCTCAAAAGTTTGTACTTATGAGAAAAACTACTTTTTAAAATCGTTGGGGGCGATTATTTTTCAAATTTCTGAAAAGGGGGCGATTTAGTAAATGAGTTTGGGAAACCCTGCTTTAGTACTCCTTTTTTAATTAAATGTTAGTAA
Source organism: Thalia democratica (assembly GCF_965202585.1). Taxonomy (NCBI): domain Eukaryota; kingdom Metazoa; phylum Chordata; class Thaliacea; order Salpida; family Salpidae; genus Thalia; species Thalia democratica. The sequence goes on from NC_139165.1 coordinate 106,756,888, forward strand.
GTTTTGTAGTTTTTTATTAAATTATAACATATTGAATTAGTACAATTGATTGTACTACAATATAAACTCTCCAAATTATATTATTGATTTGTATTTAACCAATGTTTTTATTTAAACTAATTTACTTAACTTAAAATATAGCTGGTTGGTTAATTATTAGTACAACGAAGTTTTAACTATATTTATCTCAAAATAAGCTAAAAAGATGTGTAATATAAATCATTTAATTTACAATTTAACAGCTATATATTAAATATTGTTTTTGAGTTGTTAAGTATGTTGTCTTTTTAATTCTTAAGTAGTTTCATTACATTTTGATTTTAAAAAATTGTTTAATTACTAAATAATAATTGTAAATGTATAGTCTAAAACTTAAAGTTTTTAAGAAGTTAAAACTACTGAATTGCTTCAGTAAAAAAATTCTAGAGTAACTAATTTAACCTAATTTGATGTATAAAACAAGATATTTTTTGCAAAACGTATTAAAATATAGCTAAATATTTAATTATGTATATAAAACCGAAACATATACAAAATTATATTTTAAATAAAGTTGTAATTTTATTCAATGTAAAGTCAAAACGTTGTATTATTTAGTTGTTTGTATATTAAATAAAACACAATATTATTTAAATATTAACCAAAAGCTGTGTTTGCAAAATATTAAATCAGATTTAATTAAATGTATGATAAAACGGACTAACAAACATTTGATCAAACTCTTATGTTTTTACAAAAACAAGTTCGAAATTGCAATTTAGTTTAACGTTTAAAAATGTTTAGCGAACTTTATTAATTTAAATACTATAAATGGAAGTTATTGACAAAAACATATTGCGTATAACTAAATCAAATCTGCAAAAATGAAATCATTAACCTCTTTGTCATAATTCTAACGTATTTAAAAAAAATTAAAAACAATACTTTGCTCAATTTTGTCCAAAATAAGCAACATTATAAGGATTTAGTGTATAGACACTTAAAGTTGTTTATGAAGAATAGTTATTTGATTATTACTTTAGATACTAGTTTTAATATAAGCACAAATAATAGAAATTGCGGTTTACTAGAATAGGTATATCACGATCATTTTATTATTTTCTATCGAATGACATCCGGCACTTAAAAAAACCTGTAAATTTCTAATAACAAAACTCAATATCTTTATAATTTTGTATAGTTTTACGACATAATAAAACATTAAAAGCAATGACATTATTGATCAACAATTCATAAAATATACTTTTTTATTTTCTGGTATCTATTTCAAATTAGTATTTTATAGTTATATATAATAGTTTTAAAACAGAGCCTATAGGCAAAAAAAAACGCTTTTAGTAAAAACTAAGAAAATATTAGATTTGTCATTAAATGATAATAAAAAACTAATTATTCTTATAAAGTATATAGTAAATTTGATATATGTTAAAATCTAAGTTAAAAACAAACTGTTTTTTATTATATAAATATTATTATTATTAAATTTTGTATTCAAGTTTAATAAGTGTTACTCACCATTATATCTTTTAAGTATATAAACTTGGCAGGTGTGTTGTAAGATAAAAACTATGAAATTAAAGCTTTCTAAACGCTAGAGTTTTCAATAGAAAAGTATAAATTTATATTTAGTATTTCGACATGTCTTTTACATCCATAAATAAAAAAAAATAATCAGCATTAAATTACCTAAATTAGTTGTTTGACAGTTTTAGTAATATAATAAATTAGTGATATTACTTTGTTAAAAATAAAAATAAAAAACTTCCAAAGTTATATTCATACAACATACCATATATCCTCTTATCTTTACTTACATCTCAAATTTTATTGCTGTCAGTTTTGTATAAACATTACAGTTTTCAAGTTTACAACTTTGACAGGTGTGTTATAATATAAAAACCATAAAATTAAAGCTGTAAAATACAAAAGATTTTTAACAAAAGAGTATAAATTTATATTTTAATTTTTGACACTTGTTTTACATCTTAAAAACATTTTCTAATCAGCATTTAATTATCTAAATTAGTTGTTTGACAGTTTAAATATATGCACAAAGACCATGAAACTAGAAGCTCTTCAAAAAAATTACCTTGTTTGACATAATAATTAATAACATAAAAAGTTAAATTTAGTGCAAAATACCATATATCCGTTTATATATACACACATTTTAAAATTTTTTTTGTCAGTTTTCAATCAACATCACAGTTTTTAAGTTTATAAGTTTGACAAGTGTGTTATAAAAATAGCTACCATGAAAAAGCTGTCTAGTACAAAAGATTTTTGATCAAAAGTGTATAATTCATCTTTCTGACAATTTTATATCTAGAATTTGTATAAATTTTAGGATTAGCAATAAAGTGTTTGAATTAAATATTTAACAATATAATAAACACAAACACTATGACATGAAACTAAAAGCTGTTTTATCTGACGTAAATTTTATTATAAATTAGTAGGTTTTCATTCAACATTAAAGCTCTTAAGTATATAAGCTTGGATGGTGTGTTATATTATTTAGCCATGAAACTGAAGCTGTCTAGAGCATAAAAGTTTTCAACAAAGGAGTATAAATTTAAATTTTATTATTTGACACGTACATATATCAAGAAATAACAAAAAAATATCAATCAGCATTTAATTATCTAATGTAGTTGTTTGACAGATTCAAAACAACCACAAATATCATAAAACTACAAGCTGTTTTATCTGACATATTATCTTTTATAATAAAAATAGCCAACTGAAAAACAAATAAACGTAGTTTTTCAGACTTTTTAAAAGACATTCAAATTATGTTAAAAAAATATACTCTTTTAAATTAAAAATATGTCAAATACCAAACTTTTGTTCTTATTTATAATGAAACCGGATGATCCAACCTGCCTTAATATTTTTACTAAAGGTAAGTTATCGTCAATTTAACGTATTTATCTTAAAATTAATAAACATATGATTCAAAATAAAAAATATGAAAAATCTTAAAGTATAGTTAGTCTTAAAGTAAAAGTGAAAACAGACAGTTTTAGCAATAGAATCTCAAAACAGTTTTAATATAATATAATTAAGATAAATAAATTGCAATTTAATAGTTTTTTACCAAGAGAATGAATAGTCGTGGAACTTTAAACAGTTTTATATGCAAAATATTAAAATTTAGTTTGTACTTGAAGTATCAGTTAAGTAGTTCTACACTGTAAAATAAATGTTTAATACTAACTTTTTTACCTAGACATATAACTTTTTTTCAATCATAAAAAACTTAAAAAAAAACAAAGCAGTCAATGTAATAATTAACAAAAGCGCTACTTTTAAGGTTTGAACTAAAAAAACCATATATTTGAAGTGGATCACAAAAATACCTAGTGCTAAAACTTAAATTGTTTATTAAAAACTTTAAAGTGGCTGTTCTTGAATATCTAAACAAAAACTCGAATGTAAACTAAATTAGATCCAACTATCTAATTAAAGTTAGTTTCACGAAAGCATTTTTATATTTTATGAAATATCTTATAACTTTTTTTTAGTAATTAAAAAGTGTCTTAATTAAAGGTTTTTTAATTCCGACGCACGTAGACAATTTTCGATAAATGTTGCACTTTTTTAAACTCGTTTAGTTTATATAAGGTTTTTTTTTAACTAAAAATAGCCTCTGTATTAATTTTCTAAACTATTTTAAGTTTTTAAAAAGTTGCTTTTGTGGTAATTGCCACAGAAACATAGATTATAGCTGAAAATCAAGTGTCGTATTTTTGTTTAGGACGGGTTAAATATACATCAAGACACTTTTGCACAAAGAAACATTTTTGCACATAAGGTTCACTTTAGAATGAAGACACTTTTTCAAAGTGGTTCAATTTTGCACGAGCTAACATTTCTTATATATTAAAAAATAAAATTAATAATGGAAAATACAAAGCTAATAAAAGTTTAACGACCTAGCGTAAAGGCTAGGTGTAAAAGTGATAATAAAAATAATGTATAATATATATCTTTAAAATTAATTAGAAAAATAAAAAACCGAGCAAAGGTAAAGGTTAAGGGTACAGTGGTTATAACAAAATAAAAAATAAAACATAAAAATAAAAAATTAAGTTACCTATCATAGGTAAGGGTTAGTGGTTTAAACGATAATTAATAGTAATTAATATCATAAAAACAGAAAACATTATCAAAATAAATGTTTAACCCTTGGAAAAATGATCTTTTATTCCAAAGTTTTTTTATGCAAAACTGACACCGTGTAAAAGTGTTTTCTTGCAAAAGCAACTCTCCGTGCAAAAGTGTGCCTTCGTGAATTTTTGACACATACCCATTTTACCACCCACTTTTGTGAGTAACTTAATACTTGAACCACACAATACTAATTATAGAACAGTAGGTATAAATACGGCGACCGATAAGTTTTCAGCTATGTTTTTTTTTACATTTGGCAAAAAACACAAAAACAGCCTGTGCAAAAATTCAAATTATTTTACAAACTTTAGTTTTGACAATGGTCGATTTTCTGAAAACCAGCTTAGTGTAAACTATATGTGTCCTAGAAATGCGACCATATAGTTTTCATATGAAAAGTTTTTAATATGTGAAAATTACTAAATACATTTTAGAAGTCACTTTTGGTTTTCCGGAAAAAAAACATTCAAAAACCTTACAAAAAGTGATAGAAATTACAATTATAAAAAAATGAAATGCATATTATGTGCTTGTGCTTCTTTTAAACAAAAATATTTTTTTTTTAATTAACGAAAAAACGATTTTTATCTAAATCTTAATAAATTTTAAATAATTATTAATTAATAATATTTTATTAATCATTACAATAGATTTCTTACTTTTTAATTTATACTGAAGCGAAATACATGAATTAATAAAAAAATCAAATTTATAACCTTATCTAACTGAAAAACATTCTGAATTTTGGCAGACTTAAAACACTATTTTAACATTATAAACGCTTAATTTAAAGTATAATTAACTTATTGTTTTGTGACTTGTATTTTAAATTATATGAAAAAAAAATACAGAATTAAAATTAAATGTATTGATAAGAATTAAAATTTTTAAACTTTAAAACTCCGTTTAAAGGTAATTTAGCATCAGATACAAACATATTAAAATTTATTTTTGTTCTCATTTTTGTAAGCCTTGTGTATTAGCATAAGTAGTTTTAAGTAGTTGGAATACTTACAAAAAAAAATCAAAATGTTATTCAATAAAAAATTTCAATTAAAAGTGGCTATACACTTAATTTCTTGACTATAGTTTGTTTTACACGTTTATCTACTCAATTATTATATACTACAACTTTTAAATAAATTTTCATCAAAGTTAAAGAATTTAATAATAGTGTATTAATGTTTATTTACCATTAAATTTGTTTTTCGGGAAACCAACCTTATTCTGCCCAAAATTCTGAACTTATATAATTAATTTGCCCTTAATTAAAGGGTTTAAAAATTTGAAGCTGTTCAATTCATTGAAGATGAATTTCATTAATTTGGATTAAATATAGTTACTTTTTGTTTAAGATAGTTTGTGATGTTTTATCAATGACGTCAGTAAGTGATTAAAAGCACAGTATTTAAATATGATAACTAAATTAAATATAATTATTTGTAATAAAGATTTACTTATATCGCAAAAATAATCTAAGAGTACAGAACTTAATAACTAGTATTTACTTTTAGAGATTTAATTTAAGTTCGTTTTTCGTTTGTATGTCTTAGAGTTTTAAACAGTTACATTAAAGTGAGGTAAGTTTATAATTTAAAACAGTGATCACTTTATTTACTAATAATTCATTTTACAATAAATGCTGTAATTGAAAAAGTTTTTAATATAGAGAACAAAATCATATTCGGCTGAAAAAGTGAGTCAGAAATTTTTGATAGTTATTAAAAAACTCTAGTTTCATATTTTTTCGTAATTAAATATAATTTTGTTTAAAAAATTTAAATACATTTGTATTTTTATTCGGATTTTATCAATTTTTTATAGCTGGATTAAGGTTTAATATCAATATAAAGTTAACGAGTAATCACTATTATTTTTTCTAAATACGTTTGAAAATTAAAACTAGTTTTCTATTTTGATATCATTTAAACACTAAAGTGTTTAACTACTAATACAAAAACTCGTGTTCTTGGTTTATGTTTTTAGCATTTTTTTTACTAGTATATGTAATAAATATATGAACTTAATTATATTAAAAATAAAAAAGTAAAATTCTGTTAATTAAATTTAAAAAATATATTTCTATTAATTAAATTAGTTTTAAACAAACATCAAACAAAAACTAATTAAAATCATTTAGTAACTAACATGTTAATATATTAAAAGTTTAAGTAAAATCAAAAAAAAAATTATTTACTTGTTATTCGTGCGTTTAGAAGAAGTATTTGTTTCATTATACTAAACTTTAAAATAAACTTATACATGTTTTTAATTAGTTAGTAAGACCTTACAGAACTTTTAGTTTTTAATCAGATCTAATAACTATATATTTTTTTAATAACTATATAAAAAATTAACATCTTCGTAAAAAAAGGCGTGTTTCAAAATACTTTTACTTGGAGCAATGTTTTCTATCAAAAAAAAAATCATTTTTTGTAGATATGATATATATTGCCCTTGTTGCATAAGGCTAGAAGATTTGTCAAATGCAGTATGAGTTAGAAGAATTAAAATATATAGATTTTATTTTTATTTAGAAAACATTATATCGATCTAACGACTTGTTGCGTGTTGTCCATTACTTCACTAAGAGACTTCCTTTTTGTAATTCAACCATAATATCTTATTCAAATATCTTATTATATATCAGATATCTTATTTTATGTTAAAATACACTGCTAATAATAAGATTATAAATAATGTTTTTTTTTTATATTACAAGTATAATTATGAAACTATCATGGATTTTTAGTTATTTAACAAAACATTATTGTAAATAAACTGTATATAAGAAGTAGGAACGGGTCTAAATTGCACGAGGTTACTAAACTTCACTAGGAGACTGAACAAAATTGAGCGAGTGCAACAAATTACACGAAGCCAAATAAGCACAAGGGCACAAAATTGCCCAAAGACGATTTTGCTGGTAAATTTTGCACGAGTTACATTTTTGCACGAAAGTAAAAAAATCAGAATAAAAACTAAATAATAATAAAAACAAAGTTACTAACCAAGCGTAAGTATTAAGGGTAACGTTGATAGTAGAAGCAAAAAAAAAAAAAGAAAATTTATTAAGAAAAAACTATAAAAAAATAGCTACCTTCTGAGAATAAGGGTTAGGGGTAACAGTGATAATAATAATAAAATTATAAGAAAAAACTTAAACTAGAAATGAAAATAGTAATTACAAAAAGAAATAAAAAAATAAAAAAAATAAAAAAATGAAAATAAAATAAAAAAATTACTAACCGACCGAGAGTAAGGGTTTAGAGTAACAGTAATTATAAAAAAAGAATAAATTAAACGTAAGACAGAAATTGAAAAAAATAAAAATAAAATAATCCGTGCAAAAATGTCTGCGTGCAAAATTTTCTGCTCGTGCAAAAGACCCCTGGTAGAAAATTTTTTCTTCGTGCAATTTTTTTTTTCATGTAATTTTGTGTGCCCTCGTGCAAATTAATTTTCGTGCAAAAGTATCTTTGTGCAGCTTCGTGGACTTGTGCAATTTTGTCACCTCGTGCAATTTTGTACGCTTGTGCAAATTGGATAGCTACCCAAAAGAAGTTATAATTTTTAGTATGAGTATACTTAATTAAATTATGGAATAAATGTAATTATAATGTATGTTGATTATGTTACTTGATTGTAAGACTAGTTTTTATTTACTATTGGTTAAACAATAACTTATAAAACCTTAAAGTATGTTGAAACTAAAAGTATAAGTAGAGACTAACTACATGCTCAAAGCAATTTTAAAATAAATTTTTTTAAGTTTTATTTAATAAAATACATTAGACACACTTGTGGCGCATTCATAATATTTACATTGGTTTACTCTAATAAAATTAAGAACTAATAATTTAATATTTTTTTTGTTAATTTTTCAGTTTTAAAAATAAACTCTTTTAAATAAACATACCTTTAAATTATAACTTATTCGCAATACAACAAATAAGAAATGGAGAAAACCAATAATAAAAGTAAAACTACAACTGAAGTAAAAATAATACTATCAAACTTGTTTGCTATAACACTGTAGAAATATGTTTAAAAAAAAATTAAGTAATGCAGTTTATAAAAATCATAAATATACTACTTTTTATTAAACTCATCTGATACTTTTATTGTCGTTGAATAAAAGTTTGAAAATTTTCTCATAGATAATCAATTTTTTAACAAAACTATTATAACAAAGTAAAAACTATCATTAAAACATTATGTTTAAGTACACGTTTGAAATGTTTTACTTGAGTCTTGAAAGAAAGCTTTATAATATTATAAAACAGGCTCGGTATAAATACTGATAGAAAAAGTTTTCTATTAGAATATTAATGAGTTTAACATTTAAATGCATATCTCAGTTTTTTAAAGTTTTTATATAAGTTTTGATTAAACACTAGAAATTTTTTAAACAAATAGTTTTATAAAATATTAGTTTTACGTTTTTCTTTTGAATTTGGTATTGAATTTGCTTAATCAAAAAAAAAAAAATAGCTAGTTCTAAACTGTCAACTTAAAATTTTATGTTTACTTTTGACCCATATTTAGAGGGTTTAGAAATTATAAGCCGTTAATTATTTAAAAAAGTTATTTTCATAATTGCAGCTAAATATATATCAAACTTTCAAAAGAATATTTTTAAGAAAGTGATGAAAATCATATAAATTTCTAATTAAGTTATGTTGGTTATAAAACTATAAGTAAACCATTTATAGTTTTGAAAATTTTTCGTTACGTTATTCTTTACATGAGTTGATTTAGCTCTTATTAAAAGTCACTAGTAGTCACAAAAACAATCTTATTTTTTAAAGAACCATTTGTTTATTTCTTAGATTTCTAAGTTCTATTTCTGTTTATATTTAGTTTAAAGCATCATGCTTCGTTTTAAATTGGTGGGTAAATTTTTAATCATAAAACTAAAATTAAACCTTTTTTTGTGTAAATTTCTGAGGTGTGTAAAATACCTAATTACTTGCTACCAGTTACTTATACGATTTTGTAAGCCAAAAGTAAAATATCTGATACCTTTTAACTACAATTGATATTTATGTTTGTTACATAAACATTTGCATACTTTTTTTATTAATTTGAAAAATATTAAACTAGATAATTTTTAGCTGATAACTTTTTTTATTCCTAATTTTTTTTTTCAGGTCATGCAAGACTTGCAAAATGGATCATCTGAACTCAGAATATTCCTTTTTTTCTATAAAACTATCTACTTGATATTAAAAAAGTATACTAGTCGCTTCTTGTTTGTTTTAATGAACTTTACTCTTTTGAATATAATAGAATTAAAACTTTTCATTATTTTTCTCTTTATTTAGAATTTATTATGACAAAGTATTTTATAGTACTTTTTTTTTCTTTAACTCTAAAAATGATTAACTTATTAATAGTTAACTAAATCTTTACTTATGTATCTTTTTCAAACTAAATATTTCCTTGCTTTATATTAAACAATGATTTTTTAAATTTCATAAAATTTAAAACTAGTTTTCTGATGTTTAGTTTTAAATTTTATATATAGTGGTTTCTGCTTAAAACAAATTAATTATCGAATAAAGTGCAATGATTTAACTTGAACATTTGTGCAACGCTGATGTTATAAAATGTTTAAAAGTACTGATGTTTAAAAGCAGAGAAAATCTAAACTAAAACAATTACTGTAGAGACATCACGAGGTACGCATTTTAAGAACAATCATTTAAAGTTCGCACTCTACTTAGAAAATAACTGAGCTATTACATTCAAGAAAACTTTCTGGGGTATTTATTGAAAATATGAAACTCGACAACTAATCAATTATTTTAATGTAACCAAAGCAATTAAAATGCACCTTTTTTTTAAGCTAATGTCTAGTTATTTAGACCATATTTTAATAATAAATATGTGTTAGTATTTGTTTGGTGTGAAATGGGAAAGTTTACCTTTGAACTAGAAGTACCCATATCTATTAATTTAATCACTGTTACTTGATTACCAAATTTCTGTCAATATCTATCTATATCTGTCTTCTAAGCAATTTATAAAGATAGTCATAACATTGCAGAATAATCAATGTTTTTAAACACTCAGTTTTATCTTTTGACTACCAACTTAACCATACTAATGTTAAAACTTTAAAACTTAAAAATAAAGCTTAAAAAATTTTAGTTCTTGTCTGGTCAAAACATTTTAATTTCAATTAAAACTTAAAAGTTGCTTGTTTTTTCAGTTCATTTCGACAAAATAGTAATTCTATATATTTTTTGAATTAGTTTGAAGTCTTCTGTATATTACACATAAGACCTTATATTTCAAATCCGAGAAAAACTAGTGTAATTTTAAGGTTCTTTAAAGTGGGTCATATTTATATGCTTGAAGGTCACTGTTTTATCTTTTACATTTTAGATTACGCCGAACTTAACTGGGGTGGGCCTGAACTTACTCCGAAGGCCGGATCTAGCCCACAAGCCGTACATTGTCCACCCCTGTTCTATGGGAGGTTTGTTTTATAAGGCATTAAGTCCAAAAAGCATGTATGTAAGTTGTTGTTTTAAATGATATAAATGTTTTGTAAACTACACTAACCATAAAATATTGTTTGTTAATTCAATAATTAAGAACTGTCTTAATCAAATTTTTTTTAGTTCCCACGCATGTAGATAATTTTCGATAAAGGTTGCAGTTTTTAGATCTCGTTTCGTTTGTTTTTTTAAACCAAAACCAGCCTCTAAGTTAATTTTTATAAATTATTTTAAGTTTGTAAGAAGTTACTTTTGTGAAAATTGTCACATAAAAATCGATTATAGCTGAAAATTAAACGTTGTATTTTTGTCGAGGACGGGTTAAATATACATCGAGACACTTTTGCACAAGGAAACATTTTTGCACAAAACGGTCACTTTAGAATGAAGACAATTTTTCACAAAGGCTCACTTTAGAACGAAGACACTTTTTTATAGTTGGTAAATTTTGCACGAGCTAAAATTTTTAATTTATTAAAAAATAAAATTATTATAGAAAAAAAAAACAAAGCTAACAAAAATTTAACGATTAAGCGTAAGGGCTAGGGGTTAAAGTGATGGTAAAATAAATGTATAAAATATATCTATAAAATTCATTAGAATAATAAAAACCGATCAAAGGTAAGGGTTAAAGGTACAGTGGTTATAACAAAATAAAAAAGTAATTATAAAAATAAAAATTAAGTTACCTACAATAGGTTAGTGGTTTGAACAATAATTGATAATATTAATATTAAAAAAAAAAAAAACAGAATGTGTTATCAAAAAAAATTTTACTCTGGGAAAAGTGACCTTTTATGCCAAAGTTATTTTTATGCAAAACTGACACAGTGTAAAAGTGTCTATTTTCAAAAGTAACTTTTCGTGTGCCTTCGTGTATTTTTAACACATACCCATTTTACCACCCATATTTGTGAGTAAGCTAATACTTGAACCACACAATACTATTTATAGTACATTAGGTATAAATATGGTCACCGCTGAGTTTTCACCTATAATTTTTTTAAATTAAGCAAATAACGCAAAAACAGCCTGTGCAAAGATTTAAATCATTTTAACAAACTTTAGTTTTGGCAATGGTCGATTTTCTGAAAACCACCTTAAGGCAAACTGTATGGGTAATAAAAATGCGACTTTATAGTTTTTAATAGAAATATTTTAGTATGTCGTAATTAAATTATCTAATAGTTTTTAGAAGTCACTTTTAGGTTTTCTGAAAAAAAAAACATTCAAAAAGCTTCCAAAAAGTGATAGAAATTACATATATTTAAAAAGCTGAAATGCATATTCTTACTTTTGCCTTTTCAAATATTTTACAAATAGAAGTTTTTTATCTTAAACTTAATATTTTTTTTTAATAATTATTATCTTAATGAATTTCTATTAATCATTACAATAAACTACTTACTTTTTAATTATACTGAAGCAATATACATGAACTAATATAAAAAATAATTTTCGGATTTTATTTTACTGATAAACATTCTAACTGTTGCCAGATTTAAAAAACTATTTTAACAAAATAAACGCTTAATTTAAAGTATAAGTACAACATTAAGTTATTGTGACATGATTTTTATTTTAGTTTTTATGTAAAAAAAAATACAGAATTCAAATAAAATATCTTTATAAGAATTAAAACTTCTAAACTTTAAAACTCAGTTTAAAGTTAACTTAGCCTAAGATAAAATAATTTTAAATTGTATTTTCATTCTCATTTTCGTTAAGCCTTGCGTATTAGCATAGGTAGTTATAAATAGTTCGACTACTTACAAAAATTAATCAAAATATTATTCAATATAAATTTAAATTAAAAGTGGCAACAAATTTAATAACTTGACTTTAGTTTATTTTATAAGTTTATTTTTATAATAACTATATCCTACAGAATTTTAAATTAAAATTTCATAAAAGCTAAAGAAACTAATAATGTTGAATTAATGTATATTTATTAACTATTGAATTCGTTTTTCGGAAAACAAACCTTATGTTGCATAAAGTTCTAAACTTATATATATAGTTAGCCCTTAATTAAAGGGTTTAAAAATTTGAAGCTATTTAGTACATTGAAGATGCATTTCATCAATTTGGATTAAATATAATTGCTTTTCGTTTAAGATAGTTTGTTATGTTTTATCAATGACGTCAGTAAGTGATTAAAAGTACAGTTTTTGAATATGATAATTAAAAAAAGCATATATATTTGTAATAAAGATTTACTTATATTGCAAAAATATTTTAAGAGTACAAAACTTAATAACTACTATTTATTTTTGAAATTTAATTAGAGTTCGTATTTCGTTTCTGTGCTTTGAATTTTTAAACAGTTACATCAAAGTAAAGTAAGTTTATAACTTAAAACACTGATCACTTAAGTTATATTAGTTCGTTTTACATTAAATGCTATAATTTAAAAAAAAGTATAAAAACTCCAAGCATTTTCGGCTAAAAAAGTAAGTTAGAACTAAATTATGGTTTTTTTAAAAACTTTAGTTTCATATTTTTTCTTAGTTAAATATTTTTTGTTTATAAAACTTAAATTTATTTGATTTTTGTTAACAAAAAGTTTTATTCGGCTTTTATCAATATCAAGTACATCAAATCAGGTATAATATTAATATAAAGTGAACAGTTACTTACTTTTAAATTTTTTAAATACGTTTGAAAATTAAAACCAGTTTTTTATTTCTATATCATTCAGACACTAATTTTTTTAATTACTAATACAAAAATTAGATTACTTGAACTATGTTTTTAGCATTTTTTTTACTAGTATATGTAGTAAATATATCAACTATCTTATACTGAAAATAAAAAAGTAAAAAGAAAAGCCTGTACATAAAATAATTAAAAAAAAAACATATTTTCACTAATTAAATTAGTTTAAACCAAATATTAAAAAATAACCGACAAAAACCATTTAAAACCATTAATTAATTAACAAGATGAGGATAAATGTAAATACTTTTAAAGTTTAAGTAAAACCAAAAAAAAAAACTTTACTTATTATTTTTACGTTAATAAGAAGTAATTGTTTCATTACTTTAATGTAAATAAACTTTAAAATAAATTCTTACATGTTTTTAAATAGTTTGCAATGCCTTAATGGTTATAAAACTATAAATCAGAGTTTTTTTATTAACTGTAACAAATTGATATATCTGTGTGAAAACCGACGTGTTTAAAAATACTTTTAGTGGGAGCACTGTTTTATATCTTATAAAAAATCAATTGCTTGTATTAAGATATTATATATTGCCCTTGTTGCATAATGCTAGAAAAATTTGTCAAATGCAGTATGCGTTAGAAGAATTAAGAAGTCAAAGGCGGAGAACCAAAGGAACCGTAGAGGGGCCATGAGAACCTAATCATAAGAATATTTTGGAATTGATGATGGTAAGCAAAAAATAAAATTAAAAGGTCTTATGCGTATTTCATAGAAGTTTTGTAAATATTCCTTTCTGAGGGGAATGTAACATTTTTCGTTTCTATGAAGGTGGCCCCTACAAAAATTAATATTAATACCTGTGTAGGGGTTTAAAAAACACAAAATACTAAAAGATTGTGATTGTGTGATTGTAATCTGGTAGTTAGAACAACAATTTTTATTTGTCTAGCAATTTTAGAGATCATTTTTATTTTTCCTAATTATTTATGTTCATAGTGAAATAATAGTGAAACTTTGACATACAGACATAAAACAGGTAAACTTTGTATAAGAACAGGTAGGGTATATCGACTAATAGCATTTTGTTAAATTAGTTTCCGTCATCTGTTAAATAAAATTAATTCTCATATTCTATGAAAAAATAAATAAAATGAAAGTTGTTCTACGTTCCCATTTTTTTACATGTTTGCCTTTTATTTTTTAATCCAGCAATGTTTTTTTAAATAGTTAATTAAAAAGATACTCAGCAGACTTTTTTTTTTTTTATCCTTCAAAATTTTAGTTTAGTTTTTATCAAATTTTGTTATTAAACCATACAATTTTTATCCTAGAATGTTACGGTGTAAATATTTTTTTTCAGGACAAGCACTGGTTAAAAAAGGAACATTTGAACTCGGAATTATTATTTTTTATAATACTATCAGCTTGATTTTTAAAGTATATATTAATCCCATAATTTTGATTGGGTTGTGTTTTTTTTGTCGATAGTACCATATTACCTTTTTTTTTGTCTGAAATTTATACTGATAACCACTGTTTATGACATATACTTTTTTTGTTGATTTTAAACTGATCAACTTATTATTAGTAACCAACAATTTTTATTTTTGTATCATATTCAAAATTTTTAATTTTAAAGGCAAATTTTTTAAACTTTGCAAAACATTAAATCTAAGTTAGCTTTGTTATTATTTAGGTAAACATTTTATGTGTTTTTTGCTTGCTATATGTACTAGTAAAACTGAATGAAAAGGCGCAAGGACTTAGCTTGAGTAGTTGCTTAAATTCTAAAAAGTACAAGATCTGATGTTTAAAAAGTAGACAAAATTTAAAATAAAAATATTTACAGTAGGGACAACAGTACGTCGTTAAGAACAATCAGAAGTTCGCTAAAATAGCTCAAAAGAGCTTAAACGTATCTGTGGCCAATTATTTAAAGAATATAGCTTTAGTAGTATATGAAAAAAGAAATTGGGTTTAGACAAAAAAATGTTTATATGTGATTAATGCAAAAACAATCATACAATTGATATTATGTATAGTGTAATCAGTTAGTGTTAGACCATAGTTTTATAATGTATAAATCAATGTTAGCATTTGTTCGGTGTGAAAAGGTAGAACTTATTTACCAGTAATTTACCAGTATCCCTACTTAAAAATAAGTTGTTTTAAATTAACTCTTACCATTGCTGAATCAATTGAGCAACAAAATTAACACTAAAATTTTTCTTTTGACTAGCAACCTAACCATATTAGCGTTAAATTAATTTTAGATATTAAACGTTTTAGTCGGCGTTCCAGGTATCAAAAAATTTAGTCTTTGTTTGGCCGAAGCATTCTAGTTTTTTTTTTCAAAACAAAGATCAAAAAACTCAAATATCCATTTTATCCAAGAAACAATTTTCTATGACTATTTATACAACTTTATTTTCAGTTTTTAGTAAACTCTACTTACTTTTTTTCAAATCGAATAAATTTTAGTGTAAGTTTTCAAATTTTGGTTAAGCGGGCCAGGATTTACGAGAGCCTGATACGACTTAAATTTTAAAACATTGGCAGGCTGTACGTTACCCAGCGCTATTCTGAAAAAGGTTCTTGTACATGGCATAAAGTCGAAAAACAAGTAGGTTTCTGTTTTATTTGATATAAATGGGTTGTAAACTGTCATAACTTAAAAGGTTGTTTGTTAATTTGATCATTGTGTTTAAATTATTCAAAGTTAGATTTTACAGAATTTTGAGAAACAAAATTTGTTCTGGGTTTAGTTTTTAGCTCAAATCGTCTAATTTAAACAATAATATACGTCACATGGATTGAAAATACCCAGATATTTAAAATTAACAAGAGCATAAATAAAAATCATTAAACATGTATCTTTATTACTATTAGCAGTTCTGTTTAACAAAAGTTTTAAAGTATTTATGAATAATTAAGTTTTGCAATCCAGTAAAAAAAATACCTATATCTCACAAAAAATACAGTATTATGTTAAGTGTCTCAATTATAAAACGTTCTATCAAATAAATATTTTTCATTTTAAATTCATTTATATAGTTATTTATTAAGTCAATGATATCTTGAGTAACATATGATAATTATTTTAAGCTGTTTTACCAGGATTGATTTATAGTCACAGTTTTTTGTGAATGACAAAACTATACAGTATAGACACGTAAACTCCTTTCTTCAATATAGTAACAGTTTTATTTTTCCTTCTTGACAATCTACTAAAATAGTTTTAGACTACATTTCCTTTAGGTTGTTAGATTAAAATATAATTGCCTAAATAGTTTAACTTGAGTTTTTATTTTTATGAGAGTAAGTTGTCTACTATCAGTTACTATTATCGCATTAAACTATATGTTTTATTTTGGTTTTTTGTTTTGGATTTTTACACATAAATGCCAGTTTTATATCAAGTTTAGCCTAATGTCCTCTTGCATGTTTATGTAAAAAGTTTTACAAAATTTATTTAATTGATGATCAAGTTCGATTAGGCTAGGCGATCGAAACTTTACTTTGATAACAAAGTTTAAAATTTTGATTTGATACCATATATAAATCAGCTACTTTACCCCGAAGTTTTGTACTTAATCTAATATTGTAAAAATAATGTGAAAACTATATAATTGATCAAATAAAAAATATCATTGTGTTGTTCTTAAACTAATTTCGTTGCAAGTATTTCCTAAAAACAATGCTTTCATACCTTTATGCATTTTATATTTTTTTTTATCATCTTGAAATCAATATATGCAATGTAAATAAAGCAGAAACTAATGCTATTAAGCTTCAATATTAAAAACCAAATAATATTTTTTTCCTAGAAGTTAATTTAAACACATTTAAACAAAAAAAAAAGTTTTTACTTACTATCAAAAATTGGTTAAAGTAGTTTAGGTTATGCATTGAATAAGTATTTTTCTGTTAAGACATTTAAATATATCGGTGGTGATTGACACGATAACCGAAAATATTTTTCGTACACCAGGTCCTTAGACCAAAATGTTTGAGCGTTTTATTTCTCGTTTAAAAAACAACAATCCTTAACATAATAATTGTAAAACGATTGTGTTTTAAAGAAATAAAAATACTTTACGCAATTTTTCTTCGTTTTAAAAAACAGTTTAGCAAAAAAATAAAATTGTTAAAAAAATATATAGAAAAAACTGTCCCAACTCTTTAAAATCAGAAACAACAGAATCGGAGATATTTCGTTTTATTAAAACATTTTCAATTCTGTTTGTTTAAGTAGAACCTTTTTTTTTTCTTATTAAAGAGTTGAGACGAATTTTTTCTATGGGTTTGTTAAACGAATTTTGTTGTATATTCAAATCAATCAAAGCCGTATAAATTCTTATATAAAAAATTCAGACTACATTAAAAACAATCATTTTAAATTTACTACAAAAATTAAAAGTTCAGGCTTTTAAGTTTTTTAGAGATATAGTGAAGTTAACAGTAAGTAAAAATATAATAAGACAAACGTTATGTTCATCTTAAATTTATAAGCTAATCATACTTAAAGTTATTTACGTATTTCTAGAACCTAGTAAATTGAAAAATTTCTGTATTATTTTAATTTTATCTGTATATAATCTAAGTGGATTAATAAGAAATTTATAAGTTTTGGTACTAAGCTTTAAAGTTTCCTTTTTTTTACAGTTAAGTCTCTATAAATTAATAAATTAAATGCTAGGACTTAACTGTGTGTTACACAAGTCTATTTTTGTAGAAGAAATAATTATCATTTGACATTTTTCATATACATAAACATAGTTTATTGCTTTAATTTTTAAAATGTTGTTTTTCACAATGTGTAGCTTAATCGAATTAACTAAAACTGTAAATATTCAAGTAATATTTGACCAAGGATCAATAAACTGCGCCCCAAAAAGATAAAATCAGCTTATTTTTTAGCTTAAAATATATTTTTCTAAACAATTAAAAATAAAAGTCTTTTTGATAAAAGCTTACACAAAGGCTCTCAAAATTATAATTACTCATTACTAGTAATCTACTATCATTAATTTTTTCTTATATAAAAATGTTTTTATTGCAACGAACATTTAAGATAATATCTGCAGCCTGTAGAAGATCTATGTTATTTAGTGATATATATGCACTTTTCAAGGTAAATAGGGATGTAAAACTGTCGACCCATGTTTAAAGATCTTATAGCAGAAAAGAATGATTTCAAGGTTGAACAAAAAACATAATATCAAATTGAAACTTAGTTGGTACATAGCATGTACCAACGTACATAGTTTTAAAAGTTTTAAGACAAAAGTAATGATTTTAATGATAAAGAACTTACGATCATTACGTCAGCAAGATGTTTATTTTCTAAAAATATTTGAGCTAATAGTGCTAGACTACATTTTGAAAAGGAATAATAAAATGTCACGTTGAAGTAGAACTTCATAATTTTTAAAAATGATCAATTTCGTGCATAACAGCGTTGCAGAAGTGAAGTTTAATGAAAAGTATTATATCTTCATTACAAGTATACACATTGCGAATCTATTTCGTAAAGTCTCAAAGTTTGACAATGACAAAATCAGTAAATGTTTAACATAAGCACGTCCAGTACATTACTTTAAAAGACAAACACCATTTTTAAGCTTTCAATTTTTTTTACCTTTTAATAATCTTAATAATTTTATAGAAAAAAATTAGTAAACTATAGTACCAAGAGTAAAAATGTAAAAATACCTTATAAGAGCGAAATAACTTTGTCTTTTTGCTTTCATCGTGTAAAAACATTTGTTAAAATATCTAAAGTTTATAATCTATGTATGTACACTAGGGTAATTATAAATTGGGTTATTATGAATTGACGACCATTAAATTTCAGCTACAAATTAATTTACTTTCAGGAAAGATTGCATAATTTTAGATTTTGCGATTTTTTTTTCTAAAAACAACCGTTACGTAAATTCTATGGTACCTTAAAAAATTGACTTCAAAGTTTTTAGTTTAAAAATTTTCTACACGTAGTAATTATTATAACAACTAGTTTTACACGTAATAAGACGATTCGAAAAAGTTTCCTTTGGTCACTTAAAAAAGTAAAGAACCAAAAACGATAAAAATTGAATTGATGTGTTCCTGTGGTGGTTCTTTTATTATTCTTCTTCTGTAAAACGTGGAGTAATTGAATATTTTTTGAAAATAATTTTTTAAATATTTGCACAAAATAAGTAATTAAATATTTTTTAACGTTTTTTCTTGCTTGTGTGAAAATATTTCCACAAAAAATCAAAACACTACACTGGACTAATTTGAGTTATATATGAGTGATATGTTATGAAATTAAAAACAAACTATATTTATATTTTACAATTGTAACCGTAGCGATTTAAAATGTGAGTTTTCCAGCACTGTCAGCAAAAAAATTAAAGACAGTTATCATGTAGTTTTATTATAAAATAATCTTTTTATAAGCAACTTAGTACACTGCCTAACAGTGAACTAAAGTAATTTCAAAAATTTTGTTAATTCACTTTTATAATTTTGCTCAATTTAGTTAAGTTAATCTTATAAAGTAACTGATGAAAATTGAGTTTTAATTACCCTTAACTTGTATTAATTCAAAATGTTGAGTTAATAGCCAATTTATAAATTACAAGGTATTTGTTTTATTCTACTTAAGCTAATAAAGTAGTATTAATTTTAAAATCAACCTACCCAATAGCTACTTTTTACAGTACATACCACAATTTACATTTTGTAATCTAACTGTTTGTTACTTAGTTTTAAGAAGGTAGAAAACCAGGTAGTAAGATAAAACAAGATTTTATTTTTTGGAGATAAAATTGATTAAAAGTTTACTAAGTTTAAATAGTTTTCAAAAAATAAATTAAATTTGTTTTTTAAGAACTAGTTAATTTATTTAATTTTTATTGCTATGTTAAATAATATTTTTTACTAACTGTTAAGTGTTTTTAAGAAAGTTTTAAACTTGTATTTATTTTAAGTTCAGTAAAACAGATGTACTGTTAAAAACTTAATTTTAGTATCTTATAAAAGAAGTATTTCGTTTTTTACAGTATTATTTCAAAATGGATCAACTGAAAGAAGAATTTCATGAATTTAAATCAAGTGTCATTGAAAAATTAGGCGGTTCGTTTAAGTAATTTTTTTTTATCTGTTTATAGGTGTTGAAAATTTTACTCTAGCTATAAAATATATATAAAATTATAATTTACTTGAAATAAATTTTTCTACAACTGTTAAATTTTAACTTGTTTAGATTAAAAAAAAAAGCTACCTTTTTAAAACCTTTGAATTTTTTTTTTGTCTTTTTTAACAAGTTGAAAACTTCATATCAGAATTCGAAGAAAAGTTTAAACAGCTAGAAAAAGCACAGTCAAGTAGCCAAGATTTGCAACGAAAACGTAAGTAATTAAAATTTATTGCTGTAACAGTAGTGTTTTTTTTTCTACCCGAGGTTTCTCTTTTCAAAAGCAATTTACTATTGTAACAACCCAAACGTTTCTCTTTCTCTTTCATAGTAGACTTTTTACAATTTACAGTAACTTGAAATTACTGTTTTAAAAAATAAATTTATAACTTTTTTTACTGTTTTTTTGCACCTACAAAGCGAATTACTGCTAATAAAGAAAGCATTTTATACATAAATTATTGTTTTTTTAAAGCAAGTATCTAATTATTTTGTAAAATGTTTGACATCGATAATAAAATTTTAATTATTTCGTCTAACAAGTCATAGTTTTAATTTTTGAAGTCAATAGCAGGCTAGTTGTTAATCCTTGTAAAAGAATTTTCACAAGTCGTGAACTATTAGGCACTGAAAGTAAAGGGGTATGATAATTTTAATTTTGATACTAATGAACTATGTTATGAGTTTCAAACATAGTAATAAGTGTTTTTATCTAGTAGACGCTCGTTTATTGTACGACAATAAGTTTGGACTTTTCAAAAAACTTCTCATATTATATTATCAGGCAAATCTAAATAAATAAATGAGCATGTCAAAAAATTTTGTATTAACAATATATTGCACTTTTTTAAATAAGCTCATACTTTTAATTTAATCTATTAACGAAAATACTAAACGGTGTAGCACTACGTTACGGTATAAATTTAGTTTTCGGTTCTCGTTAAACTTAAAACTTTTATAACATGTCTCATTTTTAGTTTCGAATTTTAAACAATTTTTAAATAAATATGCCTTTCCTAAAAAGACCTTAAAATGTATCTAAGTGGTATACGACTCAATAACTGAACAGTTTTTTACACACAATGTCCGAGGACAATTTATTTTTAGTGCATTTCTTTGTTTCAAAATTGTGTAATATAAAAAATTTAAATACAGAGCAAGGTGTTAAACCGTACAGCACCAGTACTTATGCTTATTTAGAACAACATCGTCGTCATCTGGAAGCTATAAATAGTTAGTTGATTTTTTTTGTTTTATTTATATATTACTTTGAAAATTTTATGTATTTAAAAAGAATTAAGCAAACAACAAAGTTTATACTATTATACTATGTTAAAGGATTTTTGGCTAATAAAAAATATACGAATTAGTAAGCTATTTTTGTTAATTTTATTTTTTTACTTACTATTTTATTTATAATAGTTACGTTATTTTTGCTAATACGTAAAAAACATACTTTTAACTTTGTAATTGGTTCCAAGGTCAATTTTTCAAGGCATCTGGATTTTTTTTCCCGGGGCAACCATCATTAGGTTTGTTAAAGTTTGATAAATAGTTATGAAAATACAAACATAACTTGAGAACTAAATAAAAGCACTAATGACCTAGTTTTTGAAAGTTCTTTTTGAAAATAGCTAAAGAGAAAACTAAAAACTTCACAACAATCTAGAAAACGCATTTAACTTTTTATCAATATAGTAAGTAAACGAAAAACTTAAAGAAATGTATTTTAAAAAACTTGATACCCAATAATTAACTTATGTTTCAGTTTGTCAATATTTTTTCAGCTGGTAGTTATTTTGGAGGTCAACAAAGCTTTAGTGAACTACAATCTGCTAAAGGTATGTGGAAACAATAGTTAACTCTTTTTATGGTAAAATCTTTATATTAATACTGGTATGTATAAAAATGTTACATAAATGAATCAACGAAGTTAATCTTTTAAAATTTT
Source organism: Thalia democratica (assembly GCF_965202585.1). Taxonomy (NCBI): domain Eukaryota; kingdom Metazoa; phylum Chordata; class Thaliacea; order Salpida; family Salpidae; genus Thalia; species Thalia democratica. The sequence goes on from NC_139165.1 coordinate 106,779,378, forward strand.
CAAAAACTATTCAAAGCAAAAATAATGTATACAGACCAAGCTAAAAATGCATTTAACATTTTTATAACTTAAAAGCGGGTTTTTACTTTAAAACAGTTTTTTTATTTATAAAAGCTATATAAGAATACTCGTAATTATATTTTAAGTTATTATTTTTTCTTCAGCTGGTTCTAATGGTAGTATCAATGGAGGCCAGCCAAGTTTCGGTCAACAACAAAGTTCGGGTTTGTATGACAAAAGCTAAAGTATCATAATAATAGTATTAGTTGTTTCCAGTTGACAAATAAATTGATTGTTTTTTTTTTGTAATTCTGCAAAGTGAACATTTCATAAATTTAAGTTGCTTAATTTAAACTTTTCGAAAGGGATTAATTATTCCAATCACACAAGTACCTATTTATTATGACTAAAAAATAATTCACTTTTAAAATTATAAGGTTTCACGCCACAACCTACTATTTACAAATTTCAGTAAAATGAAAACCATTTGTCAACTACATATTTAAATAAAATTAAAACTTTTTTTTTATTTTATGAAGTGACAAATCATAAAAATATTTATAGAAATTATCAAAAGCTGCATTTTTCCAACTTTTGTTCACCATAACTTTAGCAAATATAAATTTATAAGTCGTCTAAGGTTCTAGTGAACAAAAAAAAGTAATAACATGTTTACTGATTAATATTTTGCAGGTTCAGCGTTCAAACATTTCAAGCAGTCTAACCGTAAAAGACACAACTTCAGTGACTACGAAAAAGCCTACATGGACACCTACTTCCAGCAAGAAGGCAGCTATCCAACTTCGCACACTTGCGAACAACTTGCCAACTTCCTCAATCTAGATAAGAAGAACGTACAGGTATATTTTGTATTCAAGTCTATTTTCATTAGTTTAAAACAAGACTATCGCTACTGTAGTTTAGAAAAGACTAAGCCTTTATAAACCCAATCAATGTTTTTTTTTTACTTGAATTTAAACAAGCTAGTTAATTAAAAGTTTAATTAAACTAAAAATTTAAAAAGTTTAAATTATAAAAGTTCATTTTCTAGAATTATTTTCTAAATTTTTTAGGTTATTACACTTTTATACTTCCATTAAATGAACTCAAATAACTTCAAGTAAAGTTTAAACAGCTCTATTTTCAAGTAAAAAAAAGATTTTATTATGTATCGCTAACGGTTTTATAGTCATTCAAGCTTAAATCTTTTTCCCAAGCTACTTTTAAATTTGCTTAATTTTGCAACAACGTCATAAATTGCTCAAACCTTGGCATTATAAATTTTTATAAGTTATGCAAGTTTAATATAAGCTCTCTAGTCTTTAATAATAAAAGCAAGTTTTTTCAAATAACATATTATGTCTATTGTAATCAAAGTTGATTACATTTCAACAAACTTAACCATATTTTAATTTAACAGAACTATTATCAAAATCTTCGCCAGAGATTGAAGAAAGCTAAAAGATATGGAAATAAATGAAGATGTTTTTATTTTGAAAGCTGTATAATAAAACTTATGAAAAATAAATAAAGCTGTTATTTTTGTGATTTTAATATGAAAAATAGACGTGAGTTTTTTTATTATTTAAGTTTAATAAGTTAGATCAACTAACCTTTTTCGTAATCTAAATCAATTCTGAATAAACTAAATTGAAACATACTATTTTGTCTTTCATTAATTTTTACAGAACAGTGCAAAGTATTGCATTTAGTTGATAAAATATCGAATCAACATTTTTTCAAATAACAACCGAAATTAGACAATATTATATTTACTATTTAAGTATTTTATTAAAAGTTAATTTTGTTGTACAGTTGACTTAAACAATGATTTTAACCGAATATCTTATACTCTAGGGGTGGGTAAAGTACCGCTAGCGATATACTTTTTAATGTAAATTGAATTAGTCCAAATAATTAGCCATTGTATTCTTGATTAATTAGATTCTTAACACCAAAAATTTTTCTTTCAATCGGTTTGATCAAAAAGTTTCAGCCCGCGAAGATTCTTTTATTAAAATTCTAGACCCATTTAATGTTTTAAAGGTAAATGTTGACGCCAATTATTAAAGTTGCACTATCTATTGTCAATTATTAACCTTTTGGTTATCGAGTAGTACACCACTAAATAATTAACTTTTTGTATATGTATTTGATTTTATATACTATAAACTTCTATATAATTCGTACTAAGCTAATTAGAATTAGGTGCTTTACGCTTAAAGTTAATAACATATAACTGATATATTTTACTTACTTGTGTTTTTTTACTTAAATAAATAAGTCTTGAACAGATATAAGTCTGATACATGATTTGATTAATATATGTACCAAAATTGGACTAAAATATAATAGTTGATTTTTATTTTATTTATTATAATCAAAGTGGCTAGGTTTTTATGTCTTAATACTCTATAGGTTCACCATGCTTATTTAAAACATTCGTTGTGAAATATAAGTTACTTTTGCTGACAACTTATAATAAATCAAAAGAGTTGATATTTGAATATGGAAAATGTAAAAATCAAACTGCATTTAACTGATATACTTTTGCTCAAAGCTTTTATATTATTATTATATTGTTTATTGTGCAATGTTGGACTCAGGCATCAAAAGCTGAGCCACTTAAACAGGACACACAAAAAGAGAAAAAGAAAATATACTTATATTCAAAACTTTAAGATAAATTATATATATTAAATATATACAAACATAATTTAAATGAAAACACAAAGTTAAACACAATATGATAATCAAATGAACAAAATTGAAAACTCAGTTCAAAAAATTCAAATTTATATATTACTTAGTACACACAGTAAAGAAGTTTGTCTAAAATCATGGCTTATAAAACAAAATTCATAACTACAAAATATATAAGTAAACTAATAGTTTGTAGGGGGGAGGCGTAGGGAAACGAATATTTTTCCTTTTGTTACAGTGGAAAATTAGTTAATTTTACTGGTATTTATCGTATTTAAATCAAATCTTTTTAGCTTTAAACGAAATTGTTCTACCCTCTCACAAGATACTATATCCTGAGGTAGTCTGTTCCACATAGCTTTTGCTCTGTGAAAAAATGCGCCTTGCCACTGACTGTTTTGAAAATCATGTTTACATATTATTTTCAAATTATTTCCTCTTAGTTGATATTTATTTTGGGAAAAATTAAAAAACTGGTTAAAAAAACTTTTATATTTGCCATTGATAATTTTGTAAAGAATTAATAAATCAAATTCCCATCTTCTATATTCCAGTGATTTCAAGCCAAATTTAATCATTCTATCATTATATGACGTGTAAGATATGTTGCAACGACTACAAATATGACGGGTAAAACTCCTTTGCACAGATTCAATTTTGTTAATATCCTTTTTTAAATGGGGTGACCAAATTTGGGTACTAAACTCGAGTTTAGGGCGAACGTATGTTTTAAATAGTTTTGTCAGAATTGAAGCAGAATTAGTTCTAATATTTTCAATATTTGATAACATGTAGTTTTTGCAATCTTATATAAATAGTTGATATGTTCATTCCATTTCAAATCTTTGGAAACATAAATTCCTAAATCTTTAAAAACTTTAATTTCTGGTAACTTGATGTTATTGATTAAGAGGTCAGTTGGAGAAGATTCTTTTTTGTTATTGGTTAGAATTTAACATTTGCTAGGATTTAAGTTTAGTTTTCTTGTTTTTAACCATATGTAAATATTATCTAAAGATAGTTGTAATGAAGTATTTGACTGACTAAATATTTTGGCATCATCTGCAAATAAGCTTAACTCACTTTTAATATCAATGTTTGAACAAATATCATTAATATAAATTAAAAAGAGAAGGGGACCAACTACACTACCTTGTGGTACTCCACTGTAGATTGTTAAAGAGTCAGAAAGCGTATTATTGATGATTACTCTTTGTGATCTATTATTTAAAAAGTTATCAAACCAATCAATTAAGCTTTCATGTAGCCCATACTGATTTAAAATTTTTAATAATCTTTTGTGTGATACTGAATCAAAGGCTTTTTGAATATCCGTATAAACTACTTTAGTAAATTCATTTTTGAGATAAGGAACTAACCAAGAATGTAAGCATGTTAACAGTTGAATGGTTGATGAGCGGTTTGGAACAAAACCAAACTGTTTGTTAATTAATAATTTGTTATCAAAGAGGTGATTGAGAATTTTTACAGATACAATATGTTCATAAATTCTTGAAAAGCCACTTGTTAGAGATATTGGTCTGTAATTTAATGCATCATGTATATTACCTTTTTTGTGCACAGGAATAATAAAAGATGTTTTCCATTGTTTAGGAACATCAGATAGTTCTAGAGAGCAATTAAATATTAATGAAAGTGGAAAAATTATTGATTGGATAACATGCTTGATATAATAGGGTGGAATGTTTTCTGGCGTTCTTATGATTTTATCTTTTAAGTGGTTAATTGAACTTATAATGTCTTCATAGGTTATGAAAAAATTTTGCATCTTACTACAACTCATTTGGGGTAGCTTAAAAGACTGGTAACTCTCGTCTTTTTTAAAAACTTTTTGAAAATTTATGTTAAAAAGTGTTGCTATTTCAAAATCTGAGGTTACTGTTTTGTTTTTATCATTATCATATAAGAGATGTAAGGAATTATTTAACTTAAGTTTAGATTTCACGTATCTATAAAACTTTTTTAAATTTGGGTTTTTGCAGAATTTGTTTTCATATTCAAAGTTGTATTTTTTAACAGCTAATTGATATTCTTTAGACTTGTTTTTGTATTTTATCAAAATTGATTTATTTGTCTTACTTTTTTTGTATAGTTTCGCTTTTTATTTTAATAACTTTTTAATATAAGATGGATATTTTTTACTTTTGTTATTTTTAGAAAAAATTGGAACAAAACGTTTGATTGAGATTTGAATTGAACTAATGAATTGATCGTAGAAATGCTGGAGATTTTCTGAATTTTTAAATAAAGAAGTCCAATTAATTTTTGACAAGAAATCATTGATGCTTTCAAAATCTGCATTTTTGTAGTCATATGAGACTTCATTTGCAATAGGTACTATTTTATTTTCAATTTTAATTGTTAGAGAAAGCAAGTTATGATCACAAGTGTTTGTTAATGGAAAATTAGTTGAGTGTGATATGATTCTATCTAGACCAAAATGATTGCAAATTATGAGATCGAGAATGTTACCATTCTTATGGGTTGGATTTTCAATTATTTGGGTTAAAAAATTGTCTGTACAAAAATTAAGAAAACACTCATGGGGTTTATTGAAATCTGTGCTAGGAATCCTCCAATCTATATTTGGCATATTAAAATCACCTAGAACATAAAAAGAACACTCTTTTGGAAAAATTATTTTAATCATTTTGATTACATTTTGAACAGTCAGTGCGCATCTAGCAGACAATGGAGGAAGGTAGACACAACAAAACTTTAATTTCATCTTTTTTAAAATTACATCTACACATAGGTATTCAAAATTGATGTTGCTAGTAGAGATAGAATCGTTTTTAACTTTAATAACTTTAAGCGAATTTTTGAAAAGGATAGCAACACCTCCACCCCTACTAGACCTATCACTTCGGTAAATGTTATAGTTAAAAGGACATACTGTGGCATCGTTGACCTTATTAGTCAACCATGTTTCAGTCAAAAAAAATAAATCAATGTTATTCAAATTTATATAGTTCTCTAAAATATTAAATTTATTTAAAACAGATCTTATATTAGTGTAACAAACTTTTAAATAGTTGTTGTTACAATTTATATAGGAAAACTTGTTAGTGTTAAAATTAATCCTATCACTTAATAAGTTTATACCCGTTGACTTACGATTTCCTCCACTAATCCCAGATGTCCTGGGAGCGGTAAAGAAAGGGCTGTTTTGTCAGTTCAACTATCTTGTTGTTCCTTATAACATATTTTATGTCCAATTTATTCTCATCAGCGATGGCTTGCTTTATTTTTACTTCTTTTCTGAATGTTCTGAAAGCTTCAATTTCCAAGAGAGTTCTGTCAGGGTTGATGTAAATTTTTGATTCAATTTCACCATTAAACATTTTCAAATCTCTCAGTCTTAACAGTCTGTGTTTGGATGCTAAATTATTTAATTTGACTATAATTGGTCTGATTTTGTTAGCTGCAATTTTACCAACTCGATAAAGTGACTTAAATTCTTCTTTTTTCATTTTATTTTCTCCTAATACTTGTTGAATAATTTTTAGATCATTTTTGCAACTTTCTAGTGCATTATGAGTTGGATTTTTACTTTCTGGAATGTTAAATATTATTACATTTAAAGCCTTTTTTTCTTTCAGTTTTTGTTCATTTTCAGCATCTATTTTTTCTGCTACTAAATTTAATTTGGTACTAATGTTTGTGATAATTTCTGTTGGTTCACTTTTCTGCATAGCATCAGCATATTTGGAGAATTTAGCTTTAAACTTGTTAAATGTAGAAGAAAAATCAGACTTAAATTCTGAGAAACTTTTTTGTAATTCTGTAATTCTATTTTCAATATTGTCTATTCTCTTACTGCTGAATTCATCTTTTTGAATCCGATCAATGTTATTTTCAATAATTCTACTTTTTTCATTATAATCTTTCTTCAATTTAAGCATCTCAGCTTGAAAACAACTAAATTCATTGTCCTTCTTACTTCCAATGGCAATCAGTTTTTCTTTCAGCTGTTTCCCAATTTTGGAGGACTCAACTAATGCTTTAATTTCAGCTTCAACTGACATTTACTTTTTTTTATTACAAAACCTTATTCAATATATTTGAATATATTATATTATATAATATTATATAATATATTATATTATATATATATTATATACTTTCTATATTTATGTTATTTTTGTTGTAATAGAGTTGAGCAAAATTTAAAAGATCTTTTTAAAAGTATTAGAAAAAAAAGCTTTTATGGTTAAAACAAGTATTAAATTTGAATAAGGAAATTTATTTTAAGTTAAAAATTTGAAATGTAAACAATTTCTTTCTTAAATTATATATTCACTGATATAAAATAATTTAGCCAAGCTTGTATTACATTAGAACACTTTCTATTGGTTTAGTGTATAATAACAATTCTATTAACTTTTAGCGCATATATAATTTATTTTTTTAAGAAGTTTGTCCATAAGGTTTAAGCAATTGTTTATTTTCGATTGAAACAAACTTATTTTATCTGGCTATACAATGAAATCTACAAAGGAAAAACAAAGATTTTTTTTACCTTAAGCAACGTACAGGAGTTTAGGTAAGTGAAAAATGCTTTACTTTAAAAAATATTTGAGCATATAAGTGAAAATAAGTTAAAAAATACTAGTTTACTTGAGTATCTAAATTTTTTTATAGATACCTATTATTTAGTTTAATTAACGAACATTATTGTAGTTATAATTAAATAAGCTTAGTTTTTTTATTATTTATTTATATCTAAGAAGCGTAAAATGAGACGACTGTTCTAAAAATAGACTGAAGTTTTTAGTACGCAGTATAAAGCTTTCATTCATTTTTCTAAAAGTTAATTAACACTAAAAAAATTATACTACGTTAAGGTTTACAAAAAATAAACGTAACTAAAAAGGTATATAAAAATATACTCAACAAACACAGCGACAAAAAATAAAAATTGTATTTTAAGCACAAAACACTACAAAAAAATAAACTAAAAAAGCCCAAGAATATGCATTAACTACTTTGTTATTATACAGAGTATGTAATTTTTAGTTTAAATTATTTTTAATTCAAAATGAAAAATTAATTAAAAAGTGTCTTTAAATTTAAGTGGCTTAGTTTTTGATGCTTAGGTCCTTCGTCTAACAATAAACTTCAATAAAAATAAAATAAAGAATTTTCAGTAGTAATGTTGTTTGTAAACAAAAAAAAAGAGACATGCTACAATAACATTAAGTAATTACAAGTAAGCTTTTATGTAATTTTATTATTATATCTATTTTCTAAGTATGCATCTAAATTAACTTTTGAAATATGTACTGTAAACAACCAGCTTAATCAAAATATCCGAAAGATTTATTATATATGTTGTTAAATAAGAATAAATTTTTGTTAAGTTACTTTTAGTATAACATTAAAATTTAAAAAACGTAAGTTTATTAAAATCACATTCGTAATAATTTTAATTTATGTGTGACACTTTTTCAGTTTTAATTTAAAACCCCAGGCAAAGTTTAATAAAATAACTAATTGAAAACCATTTCAATCAAAATCAAAAGGCTTGGACTCTTTGGCACAAACTTGTACTGAAGTTTATTCTATTCTTAAAACTTTCAATTTATACATTATTACTGTTGTATTGACAAACTTCTTAACAAAATATTCTTTAGAGAAATATAAAACGTTATTGTTTTTTTAAATATTTAACATTGTAGAACACACTTTTTTTTGTTCATTAAAACTTATAAAAATTTAAACTGGAAAATTTTTGACTTACCTTAGGTTTATGGTTGGCAAAATAGCACAGGTAAGTCAGGTATGATAACTACAGGTCGTAATAAAAATATTAACCCTTTATTGTAAAGTTTGAGCTTTGATTACAAAGTTTAAGCCTTATAGTAAACATGACAGCTAAAAATCACTATATTAAATGTTTTTGAAACACCAGTACTAATAATTTAATCTTCAAATTAAAACTGATAGCTTATATCAACAAAATATAGCTTTTTAGTTAACCCTAAAATCAATGATATCAAAAAAATCCACATATAGAAAATCTTGAATTATCACCAACATTTGTAATGTAACTTTTATAATATTTTTCACTGAAGAACTATCTACCCAAACTGTTTCCCCAATTCATTTTTTTATTTCCCTTAAAGGTCTTAATTGCAATCACCTTTTATAAAGTATAGCACTTTGCTAGTGAATAACAAATTGATGCCCACAGATAGCTAAAAGCGTCCAAAAGCTCTTAAAACCACTAGATGGGATTTAATTAGTACTAGGTTGGGTAAAACTCTAAAATTAAGTAAACATTGAGCAGGAGTAAAAATTAAAAAAGTTTAACATTTGTGCAGGATATTGATTAAGAAAAAGATTTAAAAAAAAAAATCTTTCAATTAGGTATATCAGTTTGTTTTTTCCAGCAAAATTTTCTTAATACCTACGGCTACACTTTTTTCATGCAAAACAAAAATCATATTAAATGATAGTACACTATACAGAAGCTTTACACAACCTATGTGTGATAATATATATCAAAAAATAATAAAAAACAAAGATCACTTATTTACTTGTATAACCAAATGCAACCTTATTAAATAAGATTAACCAAATATTTTGCTTATCCTTGATCAATAATTTAAACGACTAAACTTAATACCTATATATATATTCCGAGATTTACTTCTAAAACTATTCGCCTAATTTAACTTAAAAGCAAAAGATATTTCAGACATTTGATAAACAAATAACCATTGCATAATAAATTACTCACAAAGCAACAACAAATAAAATGAACAAGTTTAAAAAATGATAACAGTTCGTTGTAATCCTTGTTGTATCAGTTATCGGGATGATTCTGTGATTCTGTAAATATAAATAAAAGTTTAATAACCTTACAATTGTGTAAACATACAGTGTAATTTATATAAAACCAAGTTTAATAAAATACTTTCAATTTAACTCAACTTAAAATTGGTATAGCAAAATAAACAACTTCAGTACTGTTTATTTTATGAACCATGTATAATTTTTAGTCATTTGATTTTTTTCAGTACTATAAAACAGTCATAAAATTGAATTCTGTTATACGTTTGATTGTTTAAAAACAGTATAACATTTATAAACTATGTAACTACTTTTTACTTTTATAACTTTAGTATAATTAATTTACCAAATAAACTTTAAAATTATTTAAAAACTTATAAATATATACACCATATAAAACATTGAAACAAAATAGTATAGGTTATAAATATAGTTTCTTTAATTAAAAGACCATTGATTCACAAACCTTTTAAAAAAACTATATTAATTATTGTAATTTCGTTTTTAATAGTTATGTAGTTATAGAGGCTTTGACTTAAACAAGTTTTGCAGTTATACTGTAAAGCTTTTAAAATTTTACAAAATTTTAGTATACATGTATATTTATGTTTTGATACAATATACATACTTGAAGTGAAAACTGTGTTGAAAATAAAAATTTTATACTCAAAAAATCAATAAATTTTTTTACTTTTTTAATAAACAAGTCACAAATACGTTATAACATTCAAGTTATTACTAATTAAAATATCTTAATAATACCAGGATTTTATAAAAAGATAGAAAAATTAACAATACATATAAAATATATTAACGCTATATGAATAGAAAATCTTTGAATTGAAAATTAAGATTTAGTTTCAAGTCTGTTAAATCAATTTTTTTTGTAAATATCTTTAGTATATTTTTTATTCTATTGAAATTAGCAAGAATAAAAAGTAAAACCTATTCTTAAAAAAACTATTTTTATTAAAACTATAGTTAACCAGAATCCAGATTAAGTTTTTGAGCTTTAGTCAAGAATTTATACTTTTAGTTGACTTAGACTTATTCTTTGACAAGTTTTAACTTAACCGGCAGACTATTATAATAAAATGTTATTGAGAACTATAAATTATGATAGCTTTTTGTATTTAAAAGTTATTTGAACAAGTAGTTGTTAGTTTTTTTACTAAGGTATTTTAAAAAAATCAAGTTCTAAGAAAGTGTTTAAACTAGCTTCGTTAAGTTTGAAGTAAATTGATCCATACATAAATATCTCGTATAGAATTAAATAGGTACAGATAATTAAGTTTAGACATTTCCTGAAATTTTTATTGTCATTAATAGAATGTTATCTGGTGTAATAAAGGGTTGAGTAGTGTAATTCATGATAACAAACCAATTGTTGCTGGTCTCTGTTTGTTCTTTTGTGTATTTGAATTCGTCACTCGTTTTATTCGTAATTTGAAAAGACTAGCCTGACTGCACCTATAAAGTTAAAATTTCATTTTATACGATTTGCTAAAGTTTTATAAACTAAGTTTTAAAAAATTTTTTGTTTTTTTATTGTTGTAAAACTTTCTTCATACAATACTTATTATTTAATTATATAGCTAATGATTTGCAGTGTATTTGACATAATACATAAGTGTTGTACTAGCTTTGACCATATCCTTTTACAACGATATCAATTTGATTTATTGATATTATTTAATCTTTTTAACTATATTAAAACAATAAATAGATTACACAAAGTTCACTTACTATCCTTCCTAACAATATCTATATAAAAGTGACTTTCCTTAAAAACTTCATGACATTTATAAAAGCTACAGTTGCTAAACGACTAGTTTTATTAAAAGTGCTGAAGTTTTTAATTTTGTCATTTTAGTACATTTTATTTAGTATTTGATTTATTTATTTTATAACTGTTGATTATGTATTAAATTTTAAATATATTTGTTATTTTAAAAAGCTTTATGAACTTTGAAATATAATGAAATCAATCAAAATTTACTCGTTTATTTTTAAGTTGTTAGTGTTAATCATAACAATTCCTTTTAATGATTACATCATGACAGTTATCTTAAACAATTTGTATTTAAACAGCGGTTCTAATTAAACACTTTGTTTTGTAAGATGATAGACACAGCGTTAGGCTATTTTGCAGTCTATAACAATATCGTAGATGTTGTTATAGCCTTTATGTTCTTCTTACGTATTGTCAGTTCGAAGGCAGCTAATGATCCCGAAAACAGATTACGGCACATCAGAAAGTACATCAATGTCAAACAGCAGTTGATAGAGTTTCTCAATAATCATTCAGAGTACATAATAGTAAAGAAAATGACCATCAAACTCAAAGGTCAAGTACAAGAGTTGTTCAATGTTGAGATAGATTCTTACGAAGACATGCCTCTACTCGACTCTTTTATTTGGAATACTAATCACCTCACTGAGTTTTTTGACGTCGACTGGGTTATGGAAACAAATATTTATACTGACAATGTAGTGGAAACTACTGGACGAACACTAAATAAAGAAAACATCAGCAATGAAGATATTGAAACATTCCTCAACAGCTATCAATTTTATAACGACGGAAACTTCAATTACAGCACGTATTACGAACAGGCTTGTTACATACACGAAAGAACGGAAAACTACTTAAATCAAAGAGTTACTGCAAAAAGACTTGGTGATTTTTCGTTTGTTGTAAGAGAAGCAGACATTCAAGCTATTGAAGACAGCAGTTGTAATTTGTGTTTTGAACCCTACTGTACAAATCAAGAAGCCTGCTACTTTCCATGTCAACACCATTGTTGTTTGAACTGCGCTGAGACCAGAGATGTTAAAATGCTAAAAGTTACTATGGTAATTCAGCAATGAAGTGTTTTATTTTTGGTTTGTTTTAAGTTAGTAATTTCACGCTTGAGTAAACAAAGCAGAGCTTTTTAACATGCCTGGCTGAGACGATGTTTTTGAATGATCATGGTTCGGTGTATCATTTCACTAGCCCGTTCTGTAGGATGGATTTGACCTAAGACTAACAAACTTAATAAATAAATGTTTTAAACACAGCGCCGTGACACTTAAACTTTTCTAGTGCAGTTTCTAATTTTTCTGGTCTGAAGACTACTTGAATGGAAAAATTAATGATATTTAAATGACTTGCTCTATACAAAGATTTATTTTACACAGACGTCATAATAATATTAGTCTATTTACAGTACTAATTAAACTTTAGCTTTTTTTTATCATTTACTTACATATATAAAAAAAAACACTCGTTGTTTACTTACTGTTTTTATTACATATAACACTTTTAAATTTAATTTCGTTAATAACAAGTTGTGGTAACCCTTTTTTCAAAACTTTGCTCGTATGTATTAGTTTTGAATAAACTATGCATAAAAAACGAAAAAAAATAGTTTACTTATTGTAGTTTATGTTGACTATCTATGTTAAATTAGCAAAAATATAGATTAGTATAAGCTAAAATAAAATAACAAAATCGTTTTAAATATTAATATATACAAATACCAACTCATATCTATTCTGGGAATTAATATTTGTTTGTCCTACGACTTATCAAGAACTTATATTTGTATTCTGTGCGGAACTGATAAGTTAATTTGATTTTTTAATCAACTTTTGGAGTATAGACTAGTTAGTAATTTAACCAGATTTTAAGATAGGAGATACTTTAAAGTTTTAACTTGTGACTTGGGTTAAAAGAGAAGCAGACATTCAAGCTATTGAAGACAGCGGTTGTAATTTGTGTTTCGAACCCTACTATACAAATCAAGAAGCCTGCTACTTTCCATGTCAACATCATTGTTGTTTGAACTGCGCTGAGACGATGTTTTTGAATGATCATGGTTCGGCGCATCATTTCACTTGCCCGTTCTGTAGGATGGATTTGACCTAAGACTAACAAACGTAATAAATAAATGTTTTAAACGTAGCGCCGTGACACTTAAACTTTTCTATTACTAGTTTCTAACTTTTATGGTCTGAAGACTACTTGAGTGGATAAATTAATGATGTTTAAATGACTTGCTCTATACAAAGATTTATTTTACACAGACGTCATAATAATATTAGTCTATTTACAGTACTAATTAAACTTAAGCTTTTTTTTATTTAGTTTTTTTACTTTCAGTAATTCTAAACTTCATTTACTTACATATATAAAAAAAAACACTCGTTGTTTACTTACTGTTTTTATTACATATAACACTTTTAAATTTAATTTCTTTAATTACAAGTTGTGATAACCCTTTTTTCAAAACTTTGCTCGTATGTATTAGTTTTGAATAAACTATGCATAAAAAACGAAAAAAATAATTTACTTATTGTAGTTTATGTTGACTATCTATGTTAAGTTAGCAAAAATATAGATTAGTATAAGCTAAAATAAAATAACAAAATCGATTTAAATATTAATATATACAAATACCAACTCATATCTATTCTGGGAATTAATATTTGTTTGTCCTACGACTTATCAAGAACTTATATTTGTATTCTGTGCGGAACTGATAAGTTAATTTGATTTTTTAATCAACTTTTGGAGTATAGACTAGTTAGTAATTTAACCAGATTTTAAGATAGGAGATACTTTAAAGTTTTAACTTGTGACTTGGGTTAAATCATCTCATCTAAGAAGTTTTCGACACTTTTTCTAAAAATAAGATAACTACTAAAAACCTTAACAAATAACAAACACGATGATAACCTTTTTAGATAAAAAGTTTTTTTATAAGTCAAGCTACTAACATTTATAAATAAATAACTTTAATTTTTAATGAAAACAAACAAGTCAGTTTTGCAAGACTTACAATTTTGCACGAAGGGTCATTTTTGTACGAGAGTAAAAAATAAAATAAAAAATAATATACAATAAAAAAACAAAAAGTAGAGAAGAAAATTTACTGACCGAGGGTAAGGCTTGAAGATTTTAGTGATAGTAAAAAGAAAAATAAAAAAATAAATAACAAAAAAATATGAAAAAATAAATAATTAAGAATAAAAAAGCTACCGACCGAGGGTAGGGGTAACCGTGATAATAAAAAAATTTTAACTTAAAAATAAAAGCGATAATAATAAAAAAAAAAATTTAAAAATATTTAAAAAAATCAATGCAAATTTGTCTGCTCGTTCAAAAGTGACCTTTCGTGCGGAAGTATCTTCGTTCAATTTTGTACTCTCTTGCAAATTTGACGGCTACCCTTATAATCAGTAATATTTTTAAGTAGATGAATCATATAGAAACTAACACTAACACCAAATTAAACCCGTTCCAATTTTTTTGAACGCTTGACTTTTTCAACTTTAAAAGGGTTTTTTATATGAACTTTATCCATTTTGTTGTTGAATTTCTTCATTTGAGATGTTACTTCGCCTAAAAACAACTGTATTTTGCAATTCATACTTTTCATTAATTATTCACAACTACCTAATTCGTTTAGAAACATATATGAATATATTTTATTAGTAAATAAATATATCTTTCTTTGTTGAGTTTATTCACAAACTAATACAAGAATGATAAAGTCTGTAACACAAAGTATAACTAAAACTAGGTAAATACTTCTACATCTCCCCCCAGATTTTATCTACTAAGGAGATAAAACGTCAAATTTACCTAGAAAAACATTTTTTTTTTTTTAACAATTTGTTACAACTTAAACGCATTTTTCAGGTCTAAAATTCTACGAAATTAAACTCAAAAAGACAAAAACATTTCAAAAATTACGATTTACTTAGTTCACTAATAAATGATTTGTTAAAACAAACTACAACTTAAACAAACAAACTGTAACAAAAAAGTTGAGACTTAATCTTTACTTTTCTTCACTCAGTTGCTGAATACAAGTATTTAAAAACTTAATTGCTTCACCGATTCGAACTTTTCAGCTTTGAAGAACGAAACCACACGTCATTCATCTAACCATCTTGACACTTCACTTCATTTGCTGATAAACACCTTTATCATATTTTCGGCTTTAAACAAAGTAGAAGGTGCATTACTGATAGCATTTAACACTGACGATATACTGCTACACTTATTTTCCAAATACTCGATACTAACCAACAGTTCGAATTTTTGAAAGTCAATCTCTGCGTCCTCATCCAAGATCACTTTGAACAGATGGCTGTTAGACTAGTCTGCTGCAAAGTCAACTACAAACTTTAGGACGTCACCATTGGACTGAAACTCATTCATTAAACATAAAACAACAATTTACAGTGAACATTCCAACTAACAATAAATGAATATCAGCAACATTGATGGCACGAAGCTTTTGAAAAGCATCGTAAAGTCTTACACGGGAACGCTGCAAATAATCCGATAATTTCACACACTCATCCCGGACACATTGTTGTTCGCAGTAAACTTTGGCTGTCTGTTTGCTTTTCTGTAGAAAATATAAGTCAAGAAAATATATATCAAAGCAAATCCGAGCCATTCCAGTTCAACATCAATTTCGAAGAAAACCATTAGTACAGAAGGAAATTACACAATGCCTCACAAAAAAATCTTCCTTTTGTAAAAACAAAGAACATTAAAACTTTTTTTTTTTGACAGAAAAGACAAACTTTTACAGTGGTATGTTTGCCTTTCTCAGATAAGGGGTACTGCTTATAGATTTGTAAACAGGAGGGGTAAATCTTCTCAGAAACTTACGATTTTGAGCAGTTAAGCGACCTGATCCATCAACTTTGACAACACATTGATGGCAGTCCTTCACTTTCACCACCACTCCACTATTCCCCCACTTGCTAGGAAAGTTACCTGTTCGATTTAGTATCACGACATGATCACCGCAACTCAGTGGTGGCAACGATTTTGTGTTCTCACTTATATTTTCGAGAGACTTAACAAAACAAATACTGAGAGATTCTTCCTTTTTATTCCAAACGTCGTGCCACATTTTCGAGATCTGCGGATTATTGTAGGTCATAACACTCTTTCTGACGTAAGGTAATGACTTCTTTAAATTTCTTCGCGATCTAGTCTGTAAAAGTACGTTTTTCTGTCCCTGTACCTTCTTTTTCTTCTTCGCGTTTTTCCGCTCGAACATATTTTTTCTACGACCTCGGCTGCAAAGACCATCAAAACTTTGTGTATACAATCCACCAACTAGAAGTGCATTCGACTCATCAGCATAATTTTTATAAATTTGATAAACTGTTTTATTGGACTTTATCCAGCATTTTTTACAGACAAAACACTCAATATACCTCATATTTTTATTGCTCCAAACAAATTTATCAGTTAATTTGTTACATATGCTACAAGTTGTTTTACCACTTGGTTTTTTTGTGGTTTTCTTTAAGAACTTGCATACATTTGGTGTGTACAATCCACCAACTAGAAATGCATTTGACTCATCAGCATAACTTTGGTGACTTTGATAAACTTTTTTACAGGACTTTAACCAGCATTTTTTACAGGCAGAACACTCAATATACCTCATATTTTTACTGCTCCAAACAAATTTATCAGTTAATTTATTACATGTGTCACAAGTTATTTTACCACTTGGTTTTTGTGTGGTTTTCTTTGAGGATTTGTATGAGAAAACTGATGCTGTAACAGCGAGTTTTGACATTGCATCACGTGCCATCTCTTTTCCTTCAATAAAACCGATTGTCTCATTGACATTTTTCTCATCTAGATTTTCCCATCCTAGCACCTCTTTACGGACATCCTCATCGGCTAAACCTGTTACCATGACATCTTTTAGGATTATGTCTGTAAAATCTATCATTTGATTTCAGCCATCCTTTGGGCATTTACATGTGTACGAGCATGTACTGGCTTTTCCCTTTAAACGGGCAGCAAATGATCTAGTGTTTTCAGTCAAATCCTGTCTTGCACTAAGAAAGTCTGATCGTCGTACAACAACTGAAACAGAAATAACTGCAAGCTGCTTGATCATCCTTAAAAGCTCTTGCTCATTGAAATTTACTACATCTTTATGTCCTTTTAGAATAGCATCGCCTAAATCTTCCTCACAGCACTGGTACAGTTGACGGCGTTTTTCTACATCTGTCATTTGCGTGCTATCTTTAAACATAGTCCACTTTTGTACAAATATGTTCCAACCCTCTTCACTGCAGTCTGTCCCTATTCGAGGACGGTCCATCTTTGGAAGCTTTGGTTTTGAAGAATTTGCATTAACGTGTACGTTGTTGTGAATGATAAGCATAGAAGCAACTACAGAAACATCGACGTCTGGTGTTTCATATGTGCAACTCTCAAGAGGGCATTTAATCACAGGCATTATTGATTCTCAATAAAAGAAAGACTTTATCATAAATAAATATATCTTTCTTTGTTGAGTTTATTCACAAACTAATACAAGAATGATAAAGTCTGTAACACAAAATATAACTAAAACTAGGTAAATACTTCTACAATTCGTTTATAAATATATTAACAAAATAAATTTTAGTTATTAATTAGGTATTTTGATATAGTTGAATTTTTTTTTTATAATTTGATCCTTTATTTTCATTGCTTTTAATATAAAATCCAGTTCATAAGCACGTGATGAATTTAAAAATTAATAAAAAAAGCTGTTTACATATAAAATAAGTATTCTTCATTGATAAGTTATGATACACTATCTAGCATCTTCGAAGATTCTGTTTATTTTGCGCTTAAAAAAAAAATCTGTTTAAACTACAAGTTTGTATTGTTTATGTTAAACTAAAATACCTCTACAACTGAGCAAATGTAAATGAAAAATACAAAAAATTCTAAAATAGATAAAATTTGTAGAAAACAGAGAGATTATTTTAAAATATTATCAAAAATTCAGAGCTTCAAAAGTAAATTTAATAATAAAAACTACCAAAATCATAAAACGTTGTTGTTCTTAAAACTCTATTAATACAGGTTTCGTGCTAGAGTAAGTTTTTTTTTCAAATATTTGTTTACTATACTTAAATTAAGAAGTTAATTTGGAGTTAATAAAAATTTAAACAGTTGTAGCTTGTAATAATATTTGAATTTCTTTTCTTTTACAAACAATATAATTACTTTGCGAACTCATAACTACCATACATATTGCGATAGTTGAAATTACAAGGCATGTTTAATAACATTTTTTAACCAAGTTTTTTTTAAAGTATTTTTTTTACTACATATATAGTTTCTTATCTAATATCAGTGGATTTACATTACGCCTTTGGAATGATTTTAAACTGTACATTTTTAATGAGAATTAAAAAAGCTGTATAAACAATGTAAAACTTTTGTTATTTATTTCACAGTTAGTTAATATATGACAAGTAGTAGCTTCTACTTGCTTCAAAAGTTAGATATTAGGGAATTTCACAGAATATAAGTACTTAGAAATAAAACAAAAGACTTAAGTATGGTAGAAAGGGTAGTATAATACGTAATATGTTACTACTTGTTTCTAGAAGTACAATGAAGGAGTCAAAAATAAGTTTAAGTGGAAAATCACAACAAAGAAGTCAACATAACTCAGTGAAAAATTACAGAAAGGCTTTTGCGCGTGACGTAAATAAGTAGAGAAGAGAGTAAAAAAAATGTTTTTCTTAGTATGTTAAAAAGGTGTTTTGTTTTGGTGTGCGTGTTATTGTTGATTGAACGGGCCAAGGTAAGTTAAGTACTGCAGAGGATTTATATAAATAAAGCAAGATATAATAATCGTTAGAGTTATTTAAGTCTCAGCCAGCAGATAGTCACTAAGCTTAAAAAAACTTCGAGTCAGTTTTGGTAGAACTTTATCACTTTATCATATAAACTTTTTTTTGTTTATTGTACTATTTAAATCACTATTTAAATTACTTAAAATTATTTTACTAACATTAGCTCAGCAGTAGAATCAATTCATTTTAATTAACGAGCGTTCCATTTGAACGTTTAATAAAACTATAATTAACTAACTTAATGGCTCATGTCGTCCAAACGCTTATCGATGGACGACATAAAACGCATGACGCGGTCACAAACCAAGGCATAGGGCCAAACCGAACAACCATCTAACCTAACTAAGATTGAGTCACCGGTCAGTGGGTATAAATATTTGTTTGTCACAAAATTTATTATAGTAATATTTCAAACGATATTGCAGCTTTCAACTGTTAGTTTATGTTGGCATATTCGCATACCGCTTATCAAGATAAGGGTGTACGACACAAAACTACTACAAGTAGCTCTACCTCGTAGAATGACTTTATGTTTATTGGCGGATTCACATGCCGCCTTTTAAATGACTACGACATGATGCTACTATACACTGCATTAGTAAGTTATATCCATGATTGAGAGTTTTTCTATTTACTTCTGCATTTATCAGTTTGTGTTTTTTTTGAAAATGACGTCAGTACGACGTTCAGGCGCACAACAAACGAGATATTACTTTTTCGGTTCTCTCAAACTAGTGCAAGCAGAGTTTGACTTGGTTGTTTGACTTGAGTTTGACTAAGAACAGAACGCTTTACAACTTTGTTAAGGGACTTTGTGTAAAGAAAAGCCTTTTGGTGATCGAGATAAACGTCTTAATATACATTTGTTAACGTATTTAGTCGGCAGGCTAAATGTGATTTTTTTTTACCGAGTAGAGTAGTTCAAATTTATTTAAATAAGGAAAATACCCAAATATCAAATTTATATCATTAAAACAATGAAGCTGACGTTCCTCCTAAAAAGTGTTTACTCCTGCTTGCAGAAAGTATTGCGTCTGTGTTCCAACTAACTTTTCAATGGACTCCATTAGAATTGAAAACAGAAGGAAAAGTTTTGTTTTTGAGTACAGCTTGTTTTATTTCTTGATCGCAGCAAAAGGTTTTATTTTTATAGAAGTTTTTTAAATGGGGTATTAATGGTTTTTACAATTTTATCTAACCACGTCTACTTTTACTTTTATAAGGAGGTAAAAATTTAGAATCTAATAGTGCAGCCATTGTTTAAAATTTTTTATAATATTATTTACTTATAGTTTCTGTTAGGATGAACTTGGTGTGGTCATTTAAAATCGTTAAAAATTCCTTAAATAGCTTCCAAACAAAATTAACTAAAACGTATACTTATATAATGCTAAGTTTTAATATTATACAAACCTGGTGTGTTTACACGTTGTTATTAGTTTACAATGCTTTTTTACACACATAACCTGGCTTGTTTAAATGTTAGTAATCCCATATATTTTAGTTGGTTTAATGTTATTATTATTATATATAAAATGTTTGGTTATTATTTCACAAACCTGGCTGTAGGTCTGCTATTATATTTTGTTCAAGTACATTAATACTACATACATATTTTTATTTTATCTAAACAAACTTAAACCTGAACTATTCTATTCACAATTTCCTGACCTCCAAGCAATGTCCATGTCCATGGTAGGAATTCTGTCGTGAGTCCAGTCTATGACGGCATATAGTACAAATCTGTGACGTCATAGTAATCATTTGAATAGGTTTATAAACAAAACTCTATGCTATATACACAAAACAAAATAAAAAATAAAACTAAAATTTTACGATGACAACTGTACAATACGACAATGAGAAAACTGTAAGACAGTTTAAAATAATTAAAATTTTTAGAGTTAATATTTCGGATGACATAAGTGTTCCAGTATTTAAATTTTTTAAACAAAAATTAATCAAACTATATTAATTAAATTGTACAATCTTAATGACTAAGAGTACGCTTAACCATATTTTTATCATAAATTTATCAGTGTTCACTGCTCAGATACTGTTAACCTTACATAAATGTTAATTTGATAACCTTTATGTTAATACAATAAATTAACTATACTGCACTATTCATGTAAAGTTATGACGTCATAAAAATTTAGATAATACAGCATAAAAAGTTGTACTATGAAAAAAATTCAGGTTTTAAAACATTAAGAGTTTGTTTTGATATATGAAAATATAAAACTTTCTCAACATGTTTTTCTAAATGCTTGCTTAGATAACTTATCGAGAAAATGTAAGAACACAAAAAAAATAAACAACTTAATTTTTTTTAATACTTTCTAACCAGCAAAAAACTGGTATAATTTAAAATATTAAGAAAAACTGTTTAGTAATATAAGAATGTCTAAGTTTTATGTAAAAGTTTATTTTGTTTTAAAACAAAAAAATATAGTCAACTGAAATCATAATCATAACGATTAACAATTCTTACTACAAAAAGTATTGAAGCCATACATAGAAATCACTCAAATTATAAACTCTAACCTTAACGTAAACTTAATTTTTATTAAAAACTCTTATCAATTTAAGCTTCTGAATCAAGTTTAAAAAATGTTTTCAAAATTTTCTACAGTTGTTTTAACTGTCTTCCGGGTATTGTAAATACAAGTTTTTTAGTATGTTCTTAGTTTATAATTAATTATGGTTAAAGTTTATGGTATATCTTTAATACTATATAAATATTGACAATATAATGTTTTTTTAACCAAAAAGTCTAAATAAAATAAAACATAACTTTTTTATTTGATAGATTTAATGATTTCAAACCTTTGGATTGATGTTAGCCTGCAACTTGTCCACTTCCTTCCACGTTCACGCTCGGTTTCAATGTGCTAATTTAATTTTACTGACTAAAAATTAAGTATAATTTTAGTCAGTGTAGAACTTGTCAAGTATTCTTATATATTTTCGTAAATGGATTATGTTAACTAAACATGAAAATGTATATAAGTTGTTATGAAAATGAAAAGTATCGTAACCTATTTAACTTAAAAAGGTAAAACTAAAAGTTATTAAACTTACTACGTTTTTCTAGAACAGTTTTATATAAACTAACACGTGAATTCGACAAAAAGAACATGAACCAAACATAACTTTTAAGAACTAAACAAAACAAACTTAAACTGCATAATTTGCCACAATTTAATGTCAAGCTGACTCATCCCAACTGTAAGAACTGACCGCTTTCTGAATCCGTCAGCACAATGCCCTACTTCATTTTTTAACTCTGGATCAAAGTTTCGGCGTGTAAGCTTCACCAAATAAATTTTTAACTAATAAAATGATAAATACAAGTTTTTAATAAGTTTAATCCATTTATAATAGTTCAGAATGCGGAGTTTATACTTGTGAGTGAAAAATCAAATCAAAAAGTTTATAATATTTTCAAAAGATTAGTTTGGTTATAGTATGATAACTGTATGCGTGAACGTTTGTTTATGTAATTAAATTTTAAGCTTCTGCCTTTTATCGTCCATAATTTAAATATATATAACATAACAAACAATTTAGACTTTATGGCAAAATTTCCCATAGCCGTAGTTAATTAAACATCTACATCTAAAACCACAAATTTAGATTGAATGAAACGCCCTAATTAACTTGATTGTTTATTTTTTTTTATATACAATTCATTTATATTTCAACAATTAGTTAGTAAAGTCAAACTTCTGAGTATTTCTCTGCCCTATAAAGAAATTTCAATACCCTGATATACCGATTTCTTTTCTTCTCAAAATTATCGTCTTCACTTATCTCCTCGTCTGTTTCGACATATTTCTCTGTGTGACGTCATATTTGATTACAATGTACAGTGAAAAGCAAATAGTTAGATTAAATACAATTACGAATGGTTATACAAACACCAAAATAGTATTTAAAAATAACTAGGTTTAATTTGTTATTAGTTTTAAAAAACATCGCTTGTAACCAGAAAAAAAGGCTGTATTGGTAATAAATGTATTTATTTTAGTGTTCTCCTAATCAACAGAAATTGTTATATTGCGGACATAGGAGATTTCGATTAAAGACAGAAATAAATTTTTACATTTTGGTCATGTACTAATTGTAGCGGAATATTATAACTTTTTTTGTCGTTTTATCTTAAAAAAAGCTAAAAGTTTAAATTTTATCATATTAACTGTTCATGTATCCAAAACGTACGAATTCTTTTAAAGTTTTAACTTATTGATTGTGATGAGTCAAGTTTATTTTTAGGTTTTCCTACAAACATGCAAAATAACTTTTTATATTTAGACAAAGAATTATTTTGTTGTTTTAATCTTTAAAAGAGGTGTTATAAAAAACAGCATTATTTCCAATTATTTCATAGTTTTTTAAATGACCCCCTTTAAAGAAACTAAAAAGCTATGGTCCCTTTCGACAACATTACTCAAAATACTAACTTTAAAAACACCTAAGACATTTTTATTTGCTCAACAACTCGAGAATACCTTTGGGAAACCCTGGTGTAGAGTAGAGACTGTCAAAAACGAACAATATCTCTTTTTAGGGTAGACCCGCAAACTGGATTTATTTTATTTACATTAGAATTAAAATAAAGTATAGGAATGTTGTTTAGTAAAATTAAATTCAGATTCACACTTATACCTGTAAAATATACTAAATTAGTATGAAAACTACATAAATATCTTAAATCAACAATACTAAATAACCAACAGATTGCAGACGTTATATTTAAAACTATAATTTTTATTATTATTTGTATAGCTAAGTTTTAGGCTGAACTAATAAAATATTTAAATAATATTGCAGGTTTGAGGTATTAAAATATTCATTAAAGCATTTTATAACTGTGCTTATGATAAGTTGTTAAGTAAAATATTTACCCCCAAAGCACGATTTGAGAAACATTTTTATTCAAAACAGACTCAATATTTACTTTAAAAAACAAACTTATTCATAAACTATTGAAGTGTATAAAACAATGTAATTAAATGTAAAGTAGAAAGTTATATGTATATTTTTATAGTTTCTGAGTTCTGTCTAAAAACAAAATATTTTAACTAAAACATCTAAACATAATTCAAAAATAAAAGGTAGTTATTTGTTTTTTGTTCGAATGTTTTCTTCAATTACATATTACTAGTTTACTTATATTTTATGATTTACAAAGAAAGTTGATATTTAAAATAGAAACTACTGTTTCCACTTTTCTAAACTTTGAAAAAAAGTTTTGTATAGAAAGTCGATAGAATTAATTTATAAGTTATGAATTATCATTTCAATGGTATTAATTTTTTTAATTTTTATTTTACATTTTTTATATAAAATTAATAGATTTTATCATACATTTTATTTTGCATAGTTTTAACAAAAACCTTTTAACAACAAAAAAATATTTATCAAAACTGTAAGTTTTCATTGAACAATTATTTCACAACTAAAACAAATCAAGCGAATAAAACTTATACTTGGAATTTGAAGATTTAAAACCAACTCATAATATTCAGTTTTACTTAAAAGGTTAATTCTGGACAAGAAAAAGTAAGTTAAAATATTCAACATTTTTCAAGAAAAAGCTAAAGTTTTACAGAAAACTAGCATAGTTAAAGGACTTAAAAAATCTTATTTTTTTAATTTATTAAAGTAACAGCCTTGTATAATTACCTTATAGTTTTAAAAAAAAAATTTTGAAAACATAGTTTTAAAAATATTTTCTTAAACTATATTGTCTAAAAACAGTTAATATAAAGTTCACAAAATTTTGTTTGTTTAATTATTTAAAACAGTACAATACAAACTGTATGTAAAAAACACTTAAACTTTAGTTAACTAACCACTTTGTGTACTAAAGGTTTGATATCGTTTTATTCGTGCTCCTCATGTGAGCTGTTAAAATTATTAGTTTGGAAAAAGTTTAAAACTATCAATGGTCATTATAAACATGTTCGAAAATACTGTTTTAGTAAATTAAAGGTTCATTTAAATAAGTTATAAGTATAAGACATTGATTATATAAAACAACTTATAGAAGTCACCAACTAAAAATAAGTTGTGTAAATAAATGATTCATTAAGTGGTATAAAACTGCTAAACCTTTATAATATAATAATATCATAAAACTAAGTAAGTATTTTAACAAATTCTGATCGCATTCTGATTTAAAAGACTGTTAAGAATGATTCGGAAAGCGAAAACTTCTCACGCCGAAATCTTTACGGTTGACAAACTCCCCTTAACAAGCAAAAAGTAAACGAACAAGTATCGGATGCACTGTGAGCTGATTACTTTGCGAACAATGAGAAAACCACAAACACTTGTTTCAAGTAAACATACACTTTAAGAAAAGAATAGTACTTTGACAAACCAAATCCAGTCTAAGTTGGTATATTTGCAGCTTTTCATGTGAAAGCTTAAACAAACCGTTCATTATTCTCAAGTGCACAGTCTACGTTTCAAAAAGTACTAAAGTGCAAACGAAAACACTTAAGAGGATTTTCTAAAATACTTTATTAACTATGACAAATCTATTTTAACCCTTGCGCCGAAAACAATCTCCAATTGAAATTTTTGAACTTTCTTAATAATATTTGTGAGTACGTTTTATAAGCTTTATATCATATACAGTTAAAGCTTAGTGAAAAATATGTTGCTAAACAAGTAAGTTATTCAAAAATTGACATATCTAGTATAAAAATTGTAAATAGTTAAGAGTTGTCAATTAGTTTTTTTAATGATTAACAAAAATATATGCGTAGGGCCAAAGCCATTTATTATGCCGTTTCATTATTCAATATACTGTGAAATTAATAAGTTTGATTTTACCAATCCATCAGATCACTAGCTTTTTGGTCGACTGAGACGTAGGTCTAATTAATTTGAAAAGGTGTTTTCGGTTGCAGTTAAAAAGGTCTAACGACGTCAATGTATATAAGTATCAACATATCACTTGCATTTTGTTTTTGTTGCAATTTAGCTATTTGATGTTTAAAACAATTAAACGTACATAAAATTGAATTTAAAAATAATCAGAAGTGAAATTGCCAGTTAAGCTATACTTTGACGCATGGATTAAAACTAAGTTTTCAAAGTTAATAAAGTGATTTTCGCTGTAACACGATCTTTTGTGCTTATTCCAACGTACGTTTCGCTCTTCTGACTTGTGAAAAAATATTAAACAGCACTGGTAACAGAATAGTAGTGTTTGAGTTTGATTTATTTTGGTGTATTTTTACTTTAAACAAGTGTCTGTTGTATTTTCATCGTTCGCAAAATAACCGGCTCACAATGCAGTTTTTTTTTAGTAAGATTAGGGGAGTCACTTAACTGTGAAGATTTTGGCGTGAGGAGTTTTAGTTTTCAAATCAAGCTTGTAAGTAATTAAATTCGAAAGTACGTTTGAAGTTTAAAAATGAACTTGCTCAGTTTCAAACTAGTTTTAAGTAAAGAAATAGGCTGTCTTAACAATTACCTAACTTAATCTTCCAATGCTAGTCGTAAAAATAGCTATATTTAACTAGTCAATTATATATAAAAAATAAAAATAAAAAGTATAAAACGTATTCAAATCAGCCCTTACCCACTTAAAAAAAGCATGTACACAACTAACTAAAGTAGGCAGATTAATAAATAGTAAATATCATTACTACCAAACTTTTCTTCAGTTCATTAACTGATGTAGATATAAAACAGGTGGTTTTTAATATGTCGACAAATAACAATGTTAACTTGTTTTTGGAGTAAAGTTGCTTAAAAACTGGAAAACTATTAATAATTAAAACAATGCCAGATTAAAAATACCAAAGCAAGCGTTGATACCAAATTTATAAACCTCGGTTACTGTTGCAACATTTTAAAAAAAGTTTGTTATAATGTATTAAGCCAGGGTCGGCAAGCAGTTTATGCTCGCGGGCAAAATTCAAGTTTCAAAAGTCGTTGTGGGCCGTAATTTTAGTTTTAGTGGCATTAGAAATAGTTTTAGTTTTAGTCACATTGAAGAAGATTTTATTTTTATCTACTTTATTATTTTTAATGACTTTTAGCTACACTAAAAATGCCTTTTTAATTATACATATTTATTGGAATAAAATATACATTGACTAGAAATAATATCAATAAAACATACTACTATGTATGAAAAATATTTTTATTAGTTATTTTTGCAATCTACTAAAAATTATAAGTACTTTTACAGTCCACTGCTTTTAATTACAAAATTTAAAAAACATTTTATTAATCAAACTTTGTAGTGGGCTGGAAAAAAATACTAGATTTACCAAAAAAATATTTTGGAGTTGTAATTTAAGAAATGTAGGTATTTTTTTTAATTAAAATTTTTAACTTGATAGACATGAAAAACGGTATACTTACAATTCCCAGAATGATTAATTTTAACCCGACCGATTGGAACCCAAGTAAGTCGTCACTTTTGCAAGCATGTCCACTTTTGCACGGCGTCTTTTTTCATGACGTCACTGTCGAACAAATGGCTCAGCACTAGCGTCACTTGTACTCGAAAAACTGCTAAAAAATGTATTAGTTAATTTGATTTAGTTCATTTAATTTTTTACCACGATTAAACTCTACCCAGATAATATTAAAAAAAAACATATATAAAACATTTTAAAATGCTAATAATATTATTAACATTAGTTAAATTTTTTTGCATTATACTATTCAAAGCTTTTGTATTACATTTAAAACTTTCGCATCAACTAATGCTAATTCTAAGAAAACTTGGTTGTATATTTTAAATGTAAATTATACTCAATATGTTTTTTTGTTTTTATACAAAAAACAGTGAAATACTTTACTTAATAACTTAACCAAGTTATTTTTTATTTGTTTGTTATAAGTAAAGTGTATTAAGTATTTTGGTTTATTAAACGCTTTGAGAGTCAATTCGGACCAAATCTTATGTTGTAACAATAATTCAAATAAGTTATATTTAGCCTAAGTTTGTATTGTTAATATTTAAAGTTACGTCATTATTTTTTTCTTTTTTGCTTTTATGTTTCTCTTGTAAGCTTATCAACGGTGTTTATAACACTGATAGAATAAACGTTTTATTCATGGTAGATATAAATTTCCTACGGGAGTATATTATGAAAAAAGTAATAAAAAGTAAAACGTACATACAAGTAAAATTCAACACCTTAATTACACTAAGGTTGAATTTTAGCTACCATAGATCTATGTCTTTGAGGGTTAACAAATTAAATGGTAAAAAGCTACTAAAAGGGTGATCATAAAAAGATGCGGATATTTTATAAACCTAAAAATATATCGACTTTTAAACTGAGTATTAAAATCCTGATTTTCAAATAAAAAAGTTAGTTACTAAATCTCATTTAAAACACTTCTTTGTTCAAAAACAATAAATAAAGGCAAACTTAGAAAACTCAATAACCATGTATAAATGAAAAGTTTTAATTTTCTTTAAATCAAAAGTAGATTTTAGCGTTTTAAATACTACTTAAATTAATTTTTTATTAACAAGTATTATCTAATCAGCGATGGTTATAACATTAAAGAACAAGCGACATAAATATTCCCTTAATGTTATCAAATACTGAATTATAACTACGCTTATAATATAGGTTAAAAATAAATAGGTAGAAATAAAGACTTTAGAAATGACTAAAAAGTTTTAGCACGGACGTTTGCAAAAAAACTCGTCGTTTGAAAAAAAAATAGGTTAGAGTTTTTTTTTTCTCGAATGCCTTACATTTGTTAAGTAAACTTGTGTATTATTAAATCCTTAAACAGTTTACTAATAATAAAAACATAATATTTCCATACACAATTTTTGTTTAAAATAATGAATTGTTTGTCAGTTGATAAAGTCCCTAATTTGCTTTGAGTCACATAAATAAAAACACTGACTAAAACTAAAACTACAGCCCTTAGAAGCTATAATACTTAAATTTTGAAAGGTGACTAAAAAAATTCCTGTCGAACTTTGAGTTAAATTTGGAAACTTCACAAAATCCGAAACTAACTTAAGTATAATGTCAACATTAGTATAAAATTCAAAACTATAGTTATTAGTATTTTATATATATGGATTCTTAATTATTATACTATATCAATAATATTGAGTAACGCGATCATTAAATGTTTTATTTTCTAAAGTTAGCACGCATAACAACTTTTTTGTTTAATTCAACCCAAACAAGTTTTGTTTTTGTCATGCAGAATTATATACATTATTTAACTTTTAAAACATTAATGTAAAACTGTATGCTAATTTCTTTTATACTTTATGATACACTCAAACTAAGGAGTGATATAAGTTTTAGTTCTACTTAATTCGGAATCCGAGTATAAGGAAATCATGGTAAGTATTTTCATTAAATATATTTTTTAAACAACATTTCGATAAAAAACAAGACATTTTTTCTTTAATATTGAAAGTCAAGTTATTGTAAACTAGTTGAAATTTTACATAAAAAATTTAACCATAAGTAGTAAGGCGAGATTATTAACGAGCTAAAAATAAAGCATCACTTGGTTATTGAAGTAATGTTTACCACTTACTTATTATTTCAAAAATATAATCATTTTTATAAAAGAAATTTTTATAAAATTTTCCAAATTTGTTACACAAAAATAGTCGAAAGCTTAAAAACAAATAGTACTATTTTGAAGATTAGTATTACCAAGAAGTATATTATAACCTCTTAATTACTTAATTAAAATGCCCTTTAGATTAAAAAAGGGAGAATACTAAGCAACATGTAAACATACTACAAGTCTATAACAATTTCATAGAAAAATGTTAATAATTTTAAATATTTTAAATTAAATACGTTAAATATTTTACTTGATCAAAGCAAAGCAAAACAATTTTTTTTTTTTGTGATTTAGTATAAAATACTTCATCCCTGTTAAGTAACTTACTTTAACAACTTGATAACAAGTTTTTAAAGCTTTTGTTAATTATGTTGTTTTATAGAAAAAAGCAACAATTTACAGATTATTTAAATATTTTTAAATTGTTTGAAATTAAGTCAACTAACCAGTTGTTGTGCTGAATATTCCAAGCAGTTCAAAGTTGAGACGGCAAAAATATTGTTTCTCACATGCTTGTTCTTCTAGTGAGCTAGTAAAAAAATTATTTACTTTAAACATGATATTCAAATTGCTTAAAATATTTAAGCACTATATCTTCCACAATAACATTAATGTTTTACAAGCTAATGCTAAAAAAATTTACACTTTCTTCAATTGAATTAAAAATTAAAAAAAAAATAAAGTTAGCATTCTACGTTGGAATAAGCATAAAAGTTTTGAAAGCTAGAAAATATTTTATTAATTTATATGACATTATTTAAATCCTAGCAGCCTTCAATAATCCAAAGGCTACCTTTAAGTCGTTTCTAGTATTAATTATCTAGGTGAATAATAAATGTATATATGTTTTAATGTATTAAATTAAATATAGTTAAAATTCTGTGAAACGGTATCGTTATAAACAAACAAACTAATATCAAGGTTGTAAATAGTGCGGAGTTGTCAAGTAATAACATTAACGGTTAAAGAAAACATCAGCGTAAGTCTGGCAGGCCTTGGACTTACAGTAGCTGTGAGACAAGCTGAAGTTAACACAAATGTCGCGCGTTTTCGGTAAACAGTTTCTTATCTATACTCGTCAGTTAGCTGCAACTCTAAAGCCTGCTGTCGACGGTCCACAAATGTGTTCAAAGTTTTAATATTTTATAAAGTAGCGTTCAGTTACAAGATTTTATTACCTACAAAATTTTTACTCTTTGTTGTTTAAAAAACTAGTAATTATATTTTTTTCAACCAATTCAGAACTTCATAAATCCAGTTAAAGGCTGTGCTTGATGTCTGTATTTAAACAAAATATTAAATTAAATTTTTAAAGTAAATCTGTCTATTTGTATAAAATAAAGTTTACCGACATAACCTTTTATTAACTTATTCAATAATCGTTTCAGTAAGTACATATTTAAACATTATTAAGTTTTAAAAACAGAAGCATTTATACTATTACTTTTCTTTTAATTAAGAAGTTCTATATACTTCTTAAAGCCTGTATTCGATTCATAAACAGATGATTAGTTATACTAATTTAAAGAATACTTTTTATGTTGATCACGTATGTGCTCGCTTAAACGCAAGTTGTTTACATGAGATGGATTTGTTTGCTTTCAACGAGGAAAGCTTAAAATATTTTTATAGAACTGGTTCCAAAACCGACATGTTTAAGTTAAAATTATTTTCTTAACTGTATTGATTGTTGTAATAAGCGTTTGCGGGTTTTTGTGCTGTTCGCAAAGTAATCGGCTCACAGTGCAGTTTCAATTTGATTAGGGGAAGTCTTTCAACCGTTAAGAATTCGGCGTTAAGATTTTTTTAATTTTTTTAGTAGTTTGATTGCGCATTGTTTACAAGATGTTACAAAACAATCAATTAAGTTGTAGGATACCACTGAATTAGAATCATTATTTTTTTTTACTACTAGCTGATAAACCTTTTATTAATAATTTAATAAAAGTAATGTCGTTTGATCAACTAATCACTTGTATAATTAAAAAATTGTTGTTATTATCTTATTTTTAATACTTATTGAGACTAAACCTTTGTTAATAATTAATGAAAAAAAGTTCACAATAAACCAAAGTATGCAGTTTAATGAATGATTAATAGTACTACTACCAGTTTTTTCGAAAACTTATTTTTATAACTTGAAGCTCGTTAAATATTCTATTTTGTTTGTGAATGTTTTTTTTTTAACTTAGATTTATGTAGTGCTTACATTATATAGTTTTATTGGATTTTTTATATAATAGAAAACAGCTTTTTACTTTATATTAGGAATAGTACTTTTACGATCTTACTTATTTAAATGATAAATACTAAGACTTAAACAAACTCAAGTTTAATTTTCTACAACTATTTAAGTTTAAAATGAATTATAAATTATTTAATTATCATTTAACAAACCTTTCGCGTTTTCAGTGCTTTATTACCTTTCTTGATATAGGTTTTCCAACTAAAAAGTGTAAATTATGTTTGTCTTTAGTCGATTTTCATTAATCAGACATTTATGATTTCCATAATTGTCATAAACTCTAAAAACTTTTGTATTGGTATAAAATTTTTTAGATCGTAAAATATTACTGTTAGATATAAAACAGTTTAAAATGAATTATTAGAAATAGATAAATAGTTGAAAACTTGTTAATTATAAAGTAAAAAATTAAAACTATAAAATATTTAAGAAATAACTTTAAGCTTGTTATATAATCTTGATATATAACATAGTAATGTTCATGAACTGTATGCGATAGCTGTTTTTCAGAAAAACAATAAATCTCAGAAGCAGCAACTCAATGAACATAATCAAAAAAAATCAAAAGTCACTCAGTGAAGTAAACTTTAAAATCAAAATGAATTTTGTCTGTTAAACCAAGTGCATAAACTAACCTTATTTCGAATAATCAAAGCATACAAAATAAATTAAATAATATACATTTCTCTGTTCAATCGACCAAATTAAATTTAACAAAATGTGTACAAATAGGGCAGCAAAATACAATGTTGTACAAAAATCTTCTGAGTTTTTAAAATAATTAAACAACTTACCTTTATACTATACTAGATTTTGCGATGGTTCAACAAAATATAGTCGGAAATCTTAAATTAAAGGTACAATTTTAAAAACTTCTCTATTGCTAAAAATTATAAATATTCAAACTATCAAGTTAGCAAATAAGATATTCTAAATAGTATCATTTTTGTAGTTTATGGCTGAAGCTAATTGAATTGATTTTACTTCTATTTCTTAATTCTTTTGGTATGCATTTTTTATGCCTACTCTAATATAAAGCTTTTTAATTAAAATTAATTTATTTCTATTAGTAAAAATACATAAATGTATATAAGTAAGTGATTTCTGACTACTTCTAGTAGCCTTAAAATTAATTCAGAAGTTTCTTAACTCTGTACGTTATTAACGTAAAAGTTTGCCGATACTAAAATTTATCCAAGAAAGGATAATGTGGAATAATTTTGTTGTTGCGTCACAACAAGCCTCAGGATAATATTTTGATCGGGAAATAAGGAGATTTAATCAAGTTTTCTAAAATTTGGTTGAAAATTAGTATTTGTTTGTAATAGATAGTTGAAAACTTGTTAATTATAAAGTAAAAAATTCAAACTATTAAGATTTAAAAATTAATATAAGCTAGTTATATCATTTTGATAGTACTTATATTGTAATCTTCATGAACTGTATGCGATTGCTATTTAGTATATGCTAATTTTTCAAAAAAATAGCATTCAAACACAATAAATCTAAGAAACAGCAACGCAAAAAATATAATCAAACAAAAATCAAAAAAAAAACTTTGTGTTGTAAACTGTTAAGTATTGAGAAAATGTTGTCTGTAAAACCAAGTGCACAAACTAATCTTATTTCAAACAATCAAAACCCACAAAAAATAAATAAAACAATATAAAATCGAGCAAATTTAATTTAACAGATTAACAAAACGTATGCGAATAATGCAGCTAAACACAATATTGTACAAAATTCTTCTCAGTTTGTAAAAAATATAACTTACATTTTTTTTGTATAAGATTTTGTGATTGTTAAACAAATTACAGTCGGAAATCTTAAACTAAAGATACAATTTATTAACTTTTCTGTTTAGTAAAAATTAATTTTTTTTTTGCTAACAAGTTAGCGAATTAGGTATATTAAATAGCATTTAAATCAAGTAACATATGACTGAATATAATTGAACTGATTTAACTTCTATTTCTTAATTCTTTTAGTATGCTGTTTATGCCTACTGGAATATAAAACTATAATTTTAAAGTAATCTCTTTATTGAAGATTGGTTATTTTTGTGTAAGAATTTTTCTGACTATTTTTAGGAGTCTTAAAATTGGTTCAGAAGTAACTAAATTCTGTAGGTTATTTACATAAAATTTTGTCGATACAAAACTTTTTACGAGAAAGAATAATGTGAAATAATTTTATTGTTGCGTCACAATAAGCCTCAGGTTAACGTTTTGATCGGGAAATAAAGAATTTTAATCAAGTTTTGTAAAATTTGTCTATTAACTAATATTTATTGTAAATGAAATATAAATAAAATGTTCAAAAAACTAATGCTCGGATAAAAAAAAAATGTAATTGAATTTTTTACCATGATCAGAAAAAAATAAAAATTAATAATACTTAGATTTAGTTCCAAACACTTGAAAGTTTTGCAACAAATTACATTTTCTGTTAAGTTTTTTTTTTTTTTTCTATATGATTTCTAAATTTTTCTCCAATAACCGGTATCATGACCTTTTTAAAGTTATTTTACATTCTAAACAAATTCATTTAATAATTTTTTTTCTCTGTTAATTCTTAAGTTATACCAGTGTAAAAAATTAAAGTTGAAAACTGTTTTTGACCTATTAAGGACTTATTTACTGTAAAACTACTTTTAAGACGCTTTTAGCTGTAAAAGAAAGCTAAACTGTATCAAAATTCGTTAAAAAATAGTTTTTTTTTTCAATTTTAAACTTTGAAATATACAACTGTTTTAGTTAATTTACTTGAATTTACTTTATTTATTTGTCCTGATTGATTAAACCTGATGACATAATGTATTAACAAAATCATTCATAGATAAAATTTAAATTATTTAGAGTTAAACAAAATTATTTATAGAATTCACCCCTCAATGAATTTATCTACTTTGTGGTACATAGTTAAGACCTTTGTATTACATAATAGTTTAATAAAATAAAGAATATAAATAGATGAAGTTTGTAGAATACAATATTATATTATGTTAACACAATTATAAATAGTACAACAATCGACATAATAATAGAAAATAAATTTGAAAATTACTTTATTTTTAAATTTAATAAAAGAAAAGCTGTTTTAACATTTATTAAAGACTGCCGAAAAGTCTAAATCGACATGAACATAAAAAAAAAACATAAACTGATTACTTTGAGAAGGCTAACGGACAAAAGCATTTTTGACTAATCTAACTGAATAGATTAGTTTAAAGTAAAACTTGCTGTTGTATATATAATCAGACAGCTGTGTATACCATGTTTGTGTTTAAACAATAGGATATTCCATATTTGCTTAATACTTTGGAAATTGTAAAAAATTACCTTTAGACATTAAATAGTGTTGTAAATATATAATTAAAAAAGTAAGAAACAATTGAAGTTTTAGTAGTTATAAAGTAAAATATGTTAACAGTTAACTTTAAGCTTATGATATGTTAATACTGTTTGTTTAGTAATCTTTATGAAATGTATAAAAAGGCGAATTTGTATATGCTGTTTTTCAAAAAAGCAACATTCAAACACAATAACTCTCAGAAGCAACAACGCAATAAACATAACTTAAAAAAAATCAATACAAAATTTGTGATGTAAACTGTGAAATATAAAGTAAATTTTTTCTGTCAAACCGAGTGCATAAATTAATCTTGTTTCAAACAATCAAAACCTACAAAAAAAAGAAACAAAATAAAATAAAATTAATTTAACAGATCAACAAAACGTGTGGAAATAATGCAGCGAAACACAATGTTGTACAAAATTCTTCTCAGTTTGTAAAATAAAAATATAACTTACATTTGTTTCATATAAGTTTTCGTTATGGTTGAACAAATTATAGTCGGAAATCTTAAATTAAAGGTACAATACTTTAAACTTTTCTTTTGCAAATATTAAAAATGTTTCAGCTAATAAGTTAACGAATAAGGTATTTAAATAGCATTAAAATTTAGTAATTTATGACTGAAGTTAATTGAAGTGATTTAACTTATGTTTCTTAATTCTTTTAGTATGCTTTTTGAGCCTACTCTAATATAAAGTTAATAATTTATTAAATCTACATTTTTAAGATTAACTATTTAATTAAGTATATTTCTGACTACTTCTAGTGGCCTTTAAAATGGTTTAGAAATTATTACTATAATTTGTAAGTGAATAACATAAAACTTGGTTGATAGAAAACTTTATACGAGAAAGGAAAATGTTAAATAATTTTGTTGTTGCGTCACAACAAGCCTCAGGATAATATTTTGATCGGGAAATGAAGAATTTTAATTAAGTTTTGTCAAAATTTGTATGTTAACTAATATTTGTTGTAAAAGAAATATAAAGAAAATGTTTACAAAACTGATACTTTGAATTAAAACCAAAAGTAGTTAAACTACCATGATTAAATAAAGTAAGAAATAGTACTTAAATTTAGTTTAAAACACTTTAAGTTTTACCACAAATTAAATTTTCTGTTTCATATTTAATTTTTCTTCTAAAGGATTAATAAATAGTTTTCCAATCGATATCATGACCTTTTTAAAGTTAATTTACACTATAAACGATTTTATTTCATAGTTTTACCCTCTTTTAAATATTAAGTTATACCAACATAAAAGGTTTAAAGTTTAAAACTGTTTTGACCTATTAAGGACTTATTTACCATAATACTAATTTAAGATGTGTTTAGCTGTAAAAAAAGGTAAACTGTATCAAGGTTCATTAAAATTTTGTTTTTTTTTTCTCGAACATTGAAATATACAACTATTTTAGTTAATTAAATTGAATTTTCCTTATTTATTTGTTCTAATTAATTGAACCTGATAACATATTGTATTTAAAAAATCATTCTTAGATAAAATAATAAATCATATAAAGTTTAACAAAATAATTTAAACAATTCAACCCTCGTTGATTTTATCTACTTTATGGTACACAGGGAAGGCCTTTGTATTACATAATAGTTTGACAAAATAAAAATATAAAGAGATGAAATTTTTAAGATACAATATTATATTGTGTTATCATAATTAAAAATAATACAACGATCGACATAATAATAAATCTACATGAAAATTATTTTGTTTAAAAGTTTACTAGAAGCAAAGTTATTTTAACATTTGTTAAAGACACCGGAAAGGCTTAAATCGTTATTTTCAGAAATAAACAAAACATAAACTGATTACTTTGAAAAGTTTTACGGACAAAAACATTATTGAATAATCTTACTAAACAGATTTGTTTCAAGTAGAATTTCCTTTAGTATATTCAATCAGACAACTGTGTATACTATAGTTGTGTTGAAATAATAGAAGTTTCCATATTTCTTTAAATTTAATTAAATAATTAGAAAGTTGAAAAAACTTCCTTTAGACTTTATAAAAAGTTGAAACTATATGATTATAAAAGTAAGAAACAATTAAAATCTTGGCAGTTATAAAGTAACAAATGTTAACAGTTAACTTTAAGCTTATGATATGTTAATATATTTTGGTTAGTAATCTTTATGAACTGTATGCAATTTTGTTTATGAAGTTTTTTTCGAAAATAAGCATTCAAACACAATAAATCACAGAAGCAGCAACGCAATATACATAACTTAAAAAAAAAACAACTTTGTGATGTAAACTGTTAAAATTAAGAAAATTTTGTCTGTCAAACCAAGTGCATAAACTAAACTTATTTCTAACAATTAAAATCTACAAAAAAAATTGAACAATATAAAACCAAGCAAATTTAATTTAACAGATCAAATGTGTGGAAATAGTGCAGCAAAAAATAATTTTGTACAAAATTCTTCTCAGTTTGTAAAATAAAAATACAACTTATATTTTTTAATGTAAGATTTTGTGATGGCTGAAGAAATTATAGTCGGAAATCTTAAATTAAAGGTACAGTTTATTAAAGTTTTCTATTGCAAAAAAATGTAATAGCTAATAAGTCAGCAAATGACGTATTTTTAATAGCATTAAAATTTAGTAATTTTTGACTGAAGTTATTGATCTGATTTAACTTCTGTTTCTTAATTCTTTTAGTTTGATTTTTTATGCCTTATCTAATATAAAATTACTAATTAAAAAGTAATCTATTTTTTAAGATTGATTATTTAAGTGTAAGTATTTTTCTGACTACTTCTAGTAGCTTTAAAGTTGGTAAAGAAGTAACAATTATTTGTAAATAATTAAGATAAAACTTTGCCGATAAAAAAATCTATACGAGAAAAAAATAATGTGGTATAATTTACTTGTTGCGTCACAACAAGCCACAGGATAATGTTTTAATCGGGAAATAAAGAATTTTAATCAAGTTTTGTCAAAATTGAATTTTGACTAATATTTCTTGTAAAAGAAATATAAATAAAATGTTCAAAAAACTGATACTCGAAAAAACAAAGAAATGTAGTTCAAATTTTTAACATGATCAGAAAAAGTAAAAATTTGGTTTAGTTTTAAACACTTTAAGATTTACAACAAGTTATGTTTCTGGCTAACTTTTAATTTTTCTTGTATTTATTTTTTTAACTTTTTAATCCTTTTCTAATGATCTATACCATAACCTTTTTTAAATTTATTGACATGTCAAACAATTTTAGTTGATAGTATTACCCTCTTTCAACCCTTTAAGTTATACCAGTATAAAAAAGATTACTTTAAGTTGAAAACTTTTTTAACTTATTAATAACTAATTTAATGTAGTACTACTTTTAAGATTTCTATAACTGTAAAAAGAAAGTTTAAACTTCTTTATTGTTCATTAAATGTTTCGCTTTTTTTTCTCATTTATAAAAATTTAAATATCTAACTTTTTTAGGTAATTATCTTGATTTCTTTTTTATTTGTCGTGAACCTGATGACATATTGTATTAAAAACCATTCATGGGTGAAATAGTTAAACAAATTGTAACAAAACTATTTATTGAAGTTTAACCATTAAAGATACACATATATTTTCCGAGTTTAAATAGTTGTGAACCTTAAAAAAATTAGTACAAAAATAAAATTAACTTCCTTTTATATTCCTAATATTTATAGTTTTCAAAATCTATGTTAATTTATGTTTTAACCAGAAGTTATTACGGCCCTAAAAGATCACATCACACGACTATGCCTACATAATGAGTCCTAATTACGACGAAACCGGACGTAGGTTGTCTCGGATGCTGTTGATTTTGCGGTAAAGTTCATTAATTTTTAAAATATGTTTTGAAACGTCTATAACTGTTTTTCAAAAATTTAAACTTTTAGTTGTTTGAGGATTTTAAAATAGGAAAGAAATAAAAAAAAAACGTATTAATTACTGCGCATTCAAGAAAAACTGAATAAGTAAAATTAAAATAAACAACTCAACTGTTTTAATTTTAAGGTGATAGTAAATACAAAAGTATTATTTCTGTTTATTCATATTAATAGTTATTTGTGATGTATGTAGTTCTACATTTTTTTTTATATAAGTTTAATTAGTTACAACAAATATTTTTAAACTCGTATGACATGAAAAATCATTTTTTAAATTATTTTTCATTAAATGATATATTTTAAACTAATATCAATTTGTCTACATGTTGTGAGTTATAAGTTATTTAGATTATTAACAAACTAAGAGAAATTTCGTCAAACAAAATAACAAGCTTTTTTGAGAAAATACATTCGAAAAAACAACATTAAACAATGAACTTACAGTTGCTACATTTTGTAGCTATATATAAACAATTATTTATAAGTATATAAACAAGCACCTAAAAACTATTTATCTATAACAACTGTTATAGCTATACACAACATGATAACCAGTTTAACCGGAAAAATTTTGAATTGTCATAGTGAATTTTAAAAGCATGGTCGTAAATTAACTAGGCTTTTTAAAAGGTTGTTTGTCATAACATACCTTTTGGAAAAAACATTATTGTAAAAGAACTGCTAAAAAAGTACTGCTAAATAAATTAAGAAATTTGGCTGCAAGTGAACGCATAGACTTGAACAAGAAGCAAATACATTAATAACAAAATATACATTGCTAACTAATCTAATAACCTCAAATAAGATCATAAATACCAGTAACTGACTAGCGACAAAATGCTTATGTACAAGTTAAATATTGCCAAGCATGTCCATCAAACACAACATTGTTTGAAAAAACTGTTTTACTGAACAAAAAAAGTAGACAAAATAATCAATCACTTTATTGACAATCTGTTAACTTAAAAAGCACACATTATAGTACCTATTAACTAAGTAAGTTAAAAAAGGCACACTTTATAAATTCTAACAACTAAGTAAATACTAACTTATTAATGCTGCTGCTGATCCGTGTTTCATTTTCGCCATAGTCAGTCG
The DNA here is from genome assembly GCF_965202585.1 of Thalia democratica. Classification (NCBI taxonomy): domain Eukaryota; kingdom Metazoa; phylum Chordata; class Thaliacea; order Salpida; family Salpidae; genus Thalia; species Thalia democratica. Next base: position 106,819,757 of record NC_139165.1, read on the forward strand.
TTCTTATTTTCATCTTAGGAACTGACACCGATTACCTAATTTTCATAAAAAATAGTTAGTTTCAAAACAACTAAAGTTTTTTAAAGTAATAGTAAGCTAAATAAGTATTGATAAACATTGTTATCAATTGTATACTTTTGTTAGGCAAATTTACAATTAAATTTTGTTTTTGTAAACACAAAAAATAAATATAATGCTACAAAATTAACTTTTATATATCAACATTTATTTAAATAAGAATTTTAAGAGTTTAATTTTTATAAGTTGTAACTTATAAGAAGCAATTTAAACCATAACAATTTAAAATGAAATAGTTTTTAACTACGTTTATTCTATAAATGGAATTAATGTTCAATTTTCAAAAACAAAAAGAAAACTAATATATACTTAAACTAATACTAAATAAGGGTAAGTGACTCCAAGTTAATAAAATCTGTTTGGTGGTGTTTTTTTTATTAGTAACTCTAATGCCGTATTTGAAACATTTAAAATATTATTCAAAAAAAAAAAAAGATTTTTTTTGAACTACTGTGTAGGAAATTTAAATTGATTGATAAACTAAAACAGCAGTTTTTTATAACTGAGATTTTCAAGATTATATAATTTTTAAGTTGTAATTTTATTACAGGATATAAATACAAAAGCAAAAATTTAACATATATTAGAATAATAAATTGTACTGTGTTGTGGATAACGGTTGGATAAAGCAATATAAACAAAAACTTTTTGTTTTTTACAAATTTTTTACCGCTAATTGAAAAAAACAAAATTTGGATGCGATTATAAAGTGTTAAATAAACTTTTCGTGATGTCCAAATCACATGATTACACTATTTATTCATTTGAAATTCAAAACTAAGTATTGAACTAAATTAGTTTAAAGTGAACTTGCTTTAGTAGAAAATAATCAGACAATAATGTTTACGTAGATTTATCAAAATACTACAAATGTTTTGTGTTACTTTGAAAAATACCTTAAGATTTTAAAAAGTGTTTAAATGGATGCACGACTAATCATATTACACAATTAGAAATCTTAATACTTTTTAACGGTAACAACTAGTATATATTGAAAAAAAAAGCTTATGTAGGTTCATTTTTTATCTACCAACGTTTTCTTTCTTTCAAAACTTTTAAAATATTTTATAGGTATGGGTAAAATAAGTTCAAAAGTTATATTTTCTAGAATACTTCAATATTCTTATTTTATAATTAATTTATAAAGTTGTTGCATTATTAGCTAGACATAAAGATGTTTTTGTACAAATGTACATTATTTTTTAAGTTGTTAGCCTTTAAACACTTTTTTAAGAATTCGTTTTGTCCGAATTTGATCGTCATGAAATCATTTGAAATGAATTACCGTACAATAAATAGTTCGAAATCTTAGATTGTTATTAAGTTATGCTTATTAATAATTAACACCAAGTGATAAATGTAAAAATTGTTCATTTAGTTATCTTTATCAAATTTATACCAATGTGGTTTCATATATGCTTTAAATTGAAATATAGTTTAAATAGTTGTAAAAAATATATTACAAATTTTTTATGTTTACTTAATGTCTATACAAAAAATATTGTAAAGCTAGTCTATTGTTAAATTATGTTTCTTAATAGCAAGTGGTAACATTTCGATACTATTTGTTTGGTATTCTTTTTAATCAGCACACAAATTAATTGATAACCAAAAAAGAATAAATAAACAAATTAGCACAATTACCTGAGAAACAAATACGCAAAAAATAAGATAAAAAAATTAATATTTTTTTTTTGTGAAATGTCATAAAGTAAATTTTGTTTCTCAAACCAGTTACATAAACTAACCTTAGTTTCAACAATAAAAACTAAAACAAAAAGAACAGAAAAGTTCAATGTTTTTTATTTTAATTAATTAATTTATTTCAACAGACTAACAAAACATATCCTAATAATGCAGCCAATACTAGGGCTGCACAAAAAATTTACAGTATACAAATTATATACATATTACACTTTTTTAATAATACTCTGTTATGTTTACGAGCTTTTAAACTTGCACTAAAAACATACTATTATGAGCAGACTTGCAATATTTTCAAATTGGATTTTTCAAACAGAAACTAGTTTCAAATAACTTGATTAGGTCAAAAAAACTGTTTTAACTTATAATCTTATCTTTTTAATAGGTTTTTACGTTTTTGCGTACTCAAAATTAAGTAGCTTAAAACTAACTTATTTCTGTATTATTTACTGTTTTAGCGTGAGTTATTTTAGCCACATTTAGTAGCTTTAAATCTGACGATGATGTTTTTGTTTTAATTAACGACGTGTTTTTAAAGACTTGCCGATATATAACTTTACACAAAAAGTGATAGTGTGCAATAAAAGCTATCTTACGTCACAATAAGCCTCAGGTGCTTGTTTTAGTTTTTATCTGATGAACAATATTTATAATTATGAAGTTTGACTCAATTATTGTAAAAGTTTTATATTAGTTTGTTGTAAAAGAGATGTATACAAAGTATATTGAAAGCTGATACTTAGATTAAAATGAGCTATATTTTAAACTTTTAACGTGAATGGAAAATTAAATAAACAGCACTAAGATTTTATTTAAAAAAACTTTTTTTTTATTTCCTTATGTTTTATTTTTAGTATGTTTTATTGATGTTGTATATTTTATTGCGTAATTACATTGTAAGTAGTTTTACTTACAATAATTACTAGTAAGTAGTATTATCCTCATACAACCATGTGAAATAACTTGCGTTTAAAAAGATTTTATTAAATTTTTTTCTCAACCTAATAACAACATATATATATATATATATAACAGTATCATTATAAAGTTTTTACTAACAAAAAACAAACTTTAAACTACATAATATTTTGTGAATTACTTTTTATATCAACTGAAAACATAAAAATATACATGTATATTGGTAAAGCTACATTTATAAGAAATGTGCAAATATATTTTTGTTCGCGACAATTGTTTTGATAGATGAATGTTAAAGCACTGTCGAGATACAAGATGAAGAAAAAATATATTTAACCAAATAAAACACCACTTCAGTTAAACTAAAAAAACAATTAATAATTTAAAAAGTAAAAAATATAAAACAATTTAAAATAGTTTTCTAGGTGATAATGACTACAAAGAAAGTTTATAACCATTCAATCTAAACTTTAAAGTAATCCACTGAACTACTAAATATCAATGATTAAAATATTTAAAAATATTAAAAATAATGTGTAATTGCATGGAAAATCTGTAGATAATATCATTAAAATAAAATATTAAACGAATGTCATATTGAAAAAGAAATGCAATATTAAAAACGAACATTACCCCTCAGTAAAATTTTTTATAGCTAACGACCTCATTTTTCAGTTTACAATAATAAATTAAATACACCATTTTTAATGGATAACGAAACTACTAAACAAGATACAATAACAGACTAAACATATATACTACAGACTTGTCAAACTATACATGACACAGTGGACCCGCAATGTTATAAAATTTTTGCTCAGCATTTAAAACAATTCATATCTAAAATGAGTTATTTTTCAATTACGTACATTCCATATAAAATTTACTTAACATCACAATCTCACAAACAAATCAGCATACGATTACATAATAATTCAAATTCGGACATTTCAAATTCTCTAAATATGGTTAAAGGACCAGAACTATAAAAGCAAAATATGTTTGAAATGAATGAAAAATGTATGTAGGTGTCTAAATAATACCTACAACTTTTATTATGAAATTTATTTTCTATAAATATAAATTGTTACTATTTATTGAACGATAAAAAAAGCGCTCAAAAAGTTTGGTCTAAGGACTGGTGTACAAAGGAACCTTTCGGTTATCGAGTCGTACACGAATTACTTATAAAACTTCATACGAGCTATTAGACTTAATGTTTTTATCATTTAGATATTTAAATTTCTAGTAATAAAACAATCAGTTAAACGAAATGGAAGAAATATAGTAAACAAAAATTAACTGAAATTTGTTTGTAAAAATATACTTAAAAACATGTTTAATAACATAAAAACTAAAAAATATATATATAACTTTCTATCAAATTATAAGGGGAGATAAAAAATACTCATAGCAAAGATTTGAACACTTGAATGATAGGTTATAACTTCTTTAAAGAAGGTAGAAATTAACACGCTACAAAATATATTGACGTTTAATTTTATCAGTATTTTGTGCTAAAAGTATTATTTTTATTTTATTCAATAGTTTTAATTGAACAACAATTTATAACTACTTAAAATTACTTTATTAAAAACCTCAAATAAATACATAAATACTAGTAATTGACTAGTGACAAAGTGATTATGTACAACTTATATGTTGCATAGTGTCCGTATCAACCACAACAATGTTGAAATAACTGTTTTACTGATCATCGAAAGTAGGCAAAAAATCAGTCTTTTTATTAACTTTTTTGTTTTATTATGAATGTATTACACATTATAAATCTAACAACTAAGAAATACTAACTTTTTTTGGTAGATTTGCTGCTGATCCGAATTTCTGTGATGCTGCTGATCCAAATTTATTTTTTGGCATTTATTGTTGTCATGTTGTTTCTTCGACTGCCTATGTTTATTAAAATTTAGTTATTTAAGTTTTGTCAAGTAATGTTGAGCTAAATAACTATTTATAAATACTGGTTTATATTTTTATTACCTGTTACACATAAATCGACTATGAATTTATGTTGGTATATACGAGAAAAAAATAGTTGCTAGAAATCAACTTTGTTTACATAAACATTTATCTTATTTTAAATTTTAAGATTTTAAGATTTTCTTGTTATAAGTTACCATTACAAACAATTTAATTTGATTTCAGATATTTTTAGTTAAGTAATTTCCATAAACATAGAATTAATATTACATTCGCACATTCAAGCAAGAAGACTAATATAACAAGTAAAGTTAACTTGTTACTACTCGTAAGTATTTCAGCATTTATTGTACTAGAAGTATTTCTAATCTTGGAGGTTGAAAATTGTTTTAAATGTTCCAAAATTTATTGTACTTTAATTGTTTGAAATTCGAAAAAAAGCGTAATAAGAAATTGTACTTTCAATAAAATATAAACAAGTCAAAATAAAAATAAACATAACATTTCAATTTAAAGGTGTTTGTAAATACATAGTTAGTATTACTTGTTATTTACAATATGTATTATCTACAACACACGTACTTCTACATGTATTTATTTTTATAAATATAACTAATAAAATGTAATTATTTAATTCAATGAAAATAGGCTGGCTCAACTTGTAATCTAGTATTGTTTCTTATTTCTTCAAATTAAACTAAAACTAAATAGACTTTTTTATTAATTCTAATGCTTATAAAAATATCAATTACTACTACTTTTTGTATTACATTTTAAAGGATAGTAACTTACTAAAATTAGTTTTTACGTCTATAATTTTAAAAAAATGAGCTATGGCGTCATCTTAATTTAGTTTGTTTTAAATAAACAGAAAAATTAAAACAAATTATGCTTACTGTTATAACAAACAAAAATTAGAACTTATTAACAAAATTATATTGCTTTTACAGTCTAATTGCTTGTCTTTTAGTTACCCTAGCTAATAACAGAAAACGCTATTAGAACTTCATTGCATTTGTAGGTTTACTTCATATTTAACGTTTTGATTAAAGTTTATGAAAAAGAGTTTTTTTTTTATGTTTTTTATGTTTTTTTTTTAATTTGTGGTTAGATTTTGAAAGCAGCAAGAAGTGTATTATTTTCTATGTGTTTATTGTAAAAGACATATATTATTATCAACTATTTAAAATATAGCTAAAGTTATGTTTTTTTTTAACTTAAGGCAATAAATTTAAACATATATTTTTTAGTGTTTAATTTAAAACTATTAACATTTTTTATTTATAACAGGAATTTTTACTGATTATTTACATAATAAACATAGTATGTCAGGGTTAAATTTAAAAATCGTTAAAAAGTCAATTGAAGAAGTAGTGAAGTGCTACCTACTTTTTCTAAAAAAAATTCAGCTTAAAATCGAAGATGAAGAGTCTGACGACGCGAGCACGCGAAGAAATCAAAACAAGTTTCTCATGGTCAGGAACGAGCTTGAGAAATTTCTAGTCGACCACAGCAGCTTTGTTCGAGTAAACAAAATGGAGCTGGTGCAAAACGAAATTTCCGAATATTTTTATGTTGACTTCAGTACTTCCTATGAAGACATGTCTCAAGTAGATGCTTTTGTCATACTGACTATTTTTTTGGAAAGTGAGAACAGTGTTAAATGGGACTTAAACATTAAGATAAGTGAAAACAACGTTATTGCCGCGGTTAAAGATAAACTGAAAAAGTCGAACATAAACAACGAAGACGTGACGTTTTTCTTCGAAAACCATTTTTTAACCGAAGTCAACGAAAACTCTGCAAACTACAAACAGTTTGCAGCTCACATAGTTGATAGAACTGATAACTACGTGTACAACGAAGTTGCTGCAGGAAGCAACCACGTGTTGAAAGAAATAGATATGAATTCACAGAGTTTTTAGGACGTCTGTGGAGTTTAGTAGTTTTGTTTAACTTAACTTAGTTAACGTTACAAATTCTGCACTGAACATTTTTTTTTTAACTCTAGATCCTAGTTACTTCTTTGGATCTAACTTTGAGAGTAATTTTTTTAAAGAAAAGCTGTTATAAATCAATCTTTTAACATCTAGCAGTACAACTTTTACAGCATTTTTCACATAAGCTAGCTCAGACTCAAGACGATTTACTTTCGGGAAACTACCTACAAGAAAACTATGAGAAAACTGTCTATATATTATCTGCAACACAAATTATAGCTCCAGAAGACTATTTTGTTGTTATGGTTTGTTGCAAGTTGCGGGAAACTTAGTTAACTATTAAATACAAGTTGTTTGTAAACTAGTATGTACGGACACTTGTTTTTTATTTCAAGTTAAGTGTTTATAATTTTTTTAAATAAAAATATATCAATGTTTAAATAGGTACAAGAAACATTTTCAATCTAGTAACGTAGTCTAAGTTGGTGCTAGTCTTTACAATAATTTGTGAAAATTAACAGGTTTTTATTTAGAAATTTTTTATCTCAGTTTGCTATATATAACCCTAGTTTGATTAACAGTTTTTTAATTGTTTTAAAGTATTAAGTTTTGATAAAAAACATTTTTTCTTGCTAACTTTTATTTATTATTTTAAAAAAAGTATGCTTTTAGTAATTTTTATTAAATCAATAACATTTTTTTTATAATTATGTGAAAGATGTAAAATCGCTTTCATTGCTACTTTATATTTTGTTATTACATTAAAATAAACTTATCAAAATAAAAACTGTATTAATGTTTGTTCTTTATTTTATAAACTCGTTATAATTACAAGTTTAAAAAAGGCAAAAGGTAAATTTTTGGGCTAAAATTTTCTCTTTTAGTAGCTATAAAATTATACTAAAACTAAAACTTAAACATAAGCAATAATAAAAATGCATATGTTTATATACAAATAAGACAGTAGGTATTTATAATTAATATTACAAAGGAGGTTGGTTATAATGTTTTAAATATATAATATCTAAAAAATAAGGAAAAAAACCAATTCATACACATCAATGAACACGATAGTAAAAATATCTATAACAGATTGTAAACATTATCAAAAAGTTAATTATTCAACAGTATTATGGATTATATTACTACTTGAGTTAAGAAACAACGAAAATAATGTTAGTCAAGTTGACTTAATAATGCTATATTATTAATCTTAGTTAATTAGTTTAAGATATCATTTAAGAAACTTAGTTTGTTAGCTCAAAAAAAAAAAATGCTAATAATTTAATAATCTCTGTATATTTGAGATTGCCATATCTCGGTAAAGTAGCAACTGCTCTAGAAAAGACTGTAAAATACACTGTAAACTCCACTTTTAACTCTGTACAACTAAGAATCAGTCATGCTACAAGAAGGCCCTTAAATGGAATTTGTAAAGACCGTACTGCTGATCATGAAAAAAGCAAAATAATTTATATGTACAAATGTCACTGTGACAGTGAGTACATTGGCAGAACGTCCCAAAGATTCCATATAAGAAGGGACCAACACGTTTTTAATTCCCTCAGAAGATGGATGGACACTGGTTTAAAAAAACTATCTAATAGATCATCAGCGATAGCTGAACACTTATTAAACAATTCAGATTGCGCAAAGAACTATAGTGATAGTAACTTTTCAATTTTAAGTAAAGCTCGTAACGATTATCACCTAAGTGTTTTAGAATCTCTGTTTATAAAAACATGTAAACCTAATTTGTGTAAGCAACAATACGTTTATAAATCTAATCTTTATAAGTTGTTATAGATTTTAGTTGAATTTTGTCACTTATTTTTATTTTATTTTTAATGTTGCTTATCTTAGTTAAATTACTGATAAACTGTTTTATAGTTGCATTTATGAATTGTGAATGTCTAATTAATTTTTGCTCAATTATGCTAATTAGTGTTAATTGAATTTCCTGATTTTTCTGATGTAATCTCTAACTATTTATATACTCAAAATTTTATCTTAAAATTAGTTGCTAACAAAAGTAATTGAAAAGCGTTAGCCGAAATCGATTTTACTTGTTTGTTGCTTTAATAAAGATGTTTTTGAATGAATTTCGTCTTAGATTTCTGTACATAATAATTTAAAATAATTAATTTATTTTTAGAAAAAAAATACTGTGTTTATAGCACTATACCAAAATGTGATTTTTAAATTTCGATCAAAAACCGTCAGAACGGCTAGCAATCTACATAACTAAACTGAGTTTCCCCATTGTTTGTACAAATAGTGTTTTAGAAAACCTAAACCACAAACAATGAAGCAAATAATTTTAAGATAGATTGTGTTAAATCCGTAGGGTTCTACAGAAATTAATTTTGGCTTTTATTTGAGTTTTATAAATAAATATTATAAAAAACTGTTTGTTAAAAAGGTATATTATCAAAAGGGTTTATATACAAATGTAGGGAGAATATACTTTTTATTGATATTACTTCACATATCTAATAAGTTTATCAAATGTTTACCGCACTTTTTTGTTTTAAAACAAACTTGAAATAAGTGAGCTTTGAATAAATAGTCAAATAATACTTCAACAATAAAAAAAACATTTTTATTCAAAAATGAAGTAGTTTTTCTATACAGTTGTTTTATACAAAGTTAAGGTTAGAATAAAAACGGTTGAGTACGTTTGCTTTAAAAATTTAGGAGAATAAAGATTTTTACTCTCAAAAACCACTTTAAAATTTTAGGAAACATCATAAAACAACTTCTGAGCGAGTAAAAGATCTTTAAAGTTGTTTGATTTGATGGCCTTAACATTTAGATTAGATTTAGTGTTGATATAAAAAAAAAATAATAAATTATTACGATGCAAAGAGTTGTTAATACAGTTGTAACAGTACAATCACTAAACCTATAATTAAGAAAAGTTTATAAATTTGTTTTTTAAAAACAGTCCTTAATTGATAGATATGTTAAACATTTAGTTGAGTAAAGTAACAACATGTAATATGTAATATATTAGTTTCTAAAAATAGTTTATTTTGCAAATCTATTATCAAGATTGTAGAATATTACTTTAAGCTTAGTTTCTAAGAAATTATTCTTTTAATCAATACCAGTCAAAAAAACTATACTTAGTAGTATTATTTGTTAAAGTGCAGTTTAATTTCATTTTTGATGAAACAGCATGCTTTTAAAACATCTATGTTTAAAAAGTTAATCGTAAAAAACAGTTAAAATTTTCTTATACAAACACTTTTCTCATAGAATAATTGATTAAGTCAATTTAATTTAAAAATAAAATTAATAATAAAATAAACAACACAACTAGGTACTATTTTAAATTAATGTATGACAAAAATAAATTAAAAGGACTTTTACTTGATTTAGAACCAACACAAAAAATAGGATAAAGTAATAGTTTTACCATATTAGTTAAATAAGCATAAAATCCTAAAAAAAAAGTGTTGTAGGGAAATTTTTGATAGATTTTTAGGTTAATTATTTTACCTGTACATTTGATTTTAAGTTAAAATAATAAAGTTGAAATGTGTATCTAATTCATAAGTTAAATTAAGTTAACATGTTTAAAGTATTAAAACTGTTGTCAAATATTACGTTAACTAACCTTTTCAGTTTTGTTAAGCTTCAAGTTTTGAAGATTCTCTCTCCTCTGTAAAAATATTCAATATATTAAATTTTGATAAACTTTTACAAAGAAGTATAATCATTACAGTACGCCTGATGTAGTGTTTGTAATTTGTTAATTAGAAAACCGTGAATCATAATTCAAACAAAGTCTAATTTTGCTACTTACCTCAAACAAAATCAAAAGCAATATTTACATATCTTAATCTTTAATATAAGTTTATCATTAGCGTCTATATTTCCTGTCTGTAAAATTTGTGAAACTTTTAAAGAAGTTTATAGCTCTGTTATTGTATTTTGTGAATAAGAAAACTGTAGCTAGTTATAGCTACAATTGTTATATTATATAATTGTTAATATTATAGTTATAGCTAGTTAAGGATTGCAATTTATTATTATTTAATCTAAAACGATCGTAGCTCAATTATATGAAAATAACAAATACAAGATATTGAAAATGCTGAGCTTGCTTATATTTTGAATATTTTTCTCATGATATTTTAAACTTAATTTATTTAAACTTTTTTTTGAGTCAATTTTTTATGTAAGGTAAGATAGGTTAAAAATAAGAGTAGAGACAGATTAAAAATAATTACAAAAAAATTATTGATAAATCTGCAGGTTCAGCAAATATGCAACGTAGTCGAAGGTTTTTAATTACTGTCTTAGTTAGAATATAAAAGTTAAAAAAAAAGTAAACAAGTAAATCATAAAGTTTGAAGCAAAGTTTTTGACTAATGGAAAATTTAAAACTATCTTTTGATTTGCTTCTTTATTTTGACAACTCGGTAAGCCTAGCAACAAAGGGGTTTACAAATCAACATACTTAAAAGGAAAAGTATTTGTTACAAAAATTTACAATTAGAATCTTAGTTTATTATTAATTCTTAAATAGTGCTCAATTATTTTTTCTTTCAATTATATAAAAACAGTTTTTTATATTGTTAACCTAAACTACTGAAAATAACTACGGTCATGAGAGACATATTTCTATACAGTGAGGTCTGCGGGCAGTTTATCAGACCCGCGACTTTTAAAAGACTGCTAACCCCTAGTAATACTATTGTCATTACCATGCAAAAAGACACAGAAAAGTGCTATTTAGTACAATTTTCTTTTCAGTGCGCAATAGAACTCAGTTATGTTAAAAAAGTTTTTTACTGTGACAGAAAAAATAACTAATAACTTTTAGCTAGTTTGATAAGCTATATATATAAATATATTAGTTATTTTTAGTAGGAGTAAAAAATTATCTGTTAAGTTGTTTACTAAATTTTTTCTTTAGTTATACACTTTGTGCAACTTTTATATTTTTGGAATATTTTTTGTCTATTTGAATAATTTTGCTGAAAGTGTGCACAGCACATTTATTATACTTTATATATTTAAATTTTGAAAAACAGTAAAAATCTTATAGTCTTACTTTATTTCTATGATAAATGTTTTTAAAGTTATCAACAAGTTTTTTTAGGCTATATACCAGTGATAAAACAGTTACATGATTAAAATTGTTTATTTTATATAACATTTACAGGTAAAATTTAAACAGTGCACATAACTTATTTTAAATATTTTTAATGCAGAGATTTTGATTTACTATTTAGTAATAATTTTGACTAACTGGTTTTCATAAGTTTATGTATGCAATATTTTTTTAAGTTATAGCTAATAATATTTTCAATTTCAGAAATAACAGCTTTAATTTTATTTACTTTAATTTATATAATGTGCTTACCTTCAATTGCAACAACAATATATCACTAAGACTGCTTCAACACTTTTGTAGTCAACTTTCCGGTTTCTAGTTTAAGTGCTTACAAGTGGTTGGTATGTAAATCTGATGAAAAAAAAGTATTAAAATACATAAGGAGTATAATTATTATCTTTTAGTAACCAAGTTTCAGAATAAGTATTTAGTAAGACAGTTGTAACTTGTAAGTATTTAAACTTATCTTAGATAATATATAAATATGAAAATTACCTTTTATTTGTCACGACAGCTACAAAAAGTATCTCGGATTCTGTCTAATGTCTGCTAAAAACAGTATTAATCGTTAGTTAGAGCTAATTCAACATAAACGTATTAGAAACAGAATTTTAAATTTAGCTAAACTGTAACGTTAAAGTTTCTAAACTTTTTTTTTAAATATGTACAAACGTAAGTTTAATTTTTAATTTAAACAAATTGATCCACTTGATCTAAATTTAATGTATAAGTTAAGTTAAATAAACTATACTATCTATAATAAGACTACAAGCTCACAGTCCGTATAAACGATGATATTTATTGAGGTGTGAAAATATAATTTACAACAAAATTAACATTAACAAAGTTTTAGTTTTACTTAAAGTTTTACTGTTATTGAATGTATATCTAAATACATAAATAATTAACTTTATATACGCATATACGCAAATACTTTTTAATTAGATAATAAATAACAGTTTTATAAAGCTTTTCGTTTATGAGATACTTATATTGTATATATTTCTTAGTAAAGCCAAGTTTATATATTTATTAATAAACACTAAATTTTCAAATACAATTCACTGTTCTGTTGAATAAAACAGATCTTCAGTTTGTTTATTGAAATATCTTAGAACATGAGTCAAAATGTGCAAAAACTTTAAGAATATTTGTGTCATAATTAGTTCAGTAATATTAAAACATTAAATAATTAATATTTATTATAAATTAACTTTAATTATATGATGATTTTGTCAAAAAATACTTTTTTTTAAAGTTTTACTTACAGGCATTACAACTTATATAAATTATATATTTTGTTGGAAGCAGGCACAAATCAATAATAAAATCGAAAAAAAATCTAATTAATAGATCATATTATGATCATATATGATGTTAAAAACAGTTCGTCGGTTTTTAAAACTAATCAAACGTTTTAGTTTTACCCAAGCTTTGAAAATCATTTTATAAAAATTAGTTAATAATAAACGCAAACAACTAAATTTTTTTTTAAATACAAAGATTAAGATTAGTTACACTTTGGTATCAATAAAAATGAAAAATAAATAGTATTTATAATTATTTTAACAAAATAAATATATAAAGAAAAATATTTTATAATATGTAGTACTAGTCTAGTCAATATTGTTGAAACTAACTAATATAAGAACTAACTAACATTTATAATACATTTTCTAAATTTTAGTTTTAGTACATTTTTTGTGAACTTAACAATCTTACAATACTTACTTTTTTAAAACACGTTGTAAAACAATTACATAATTATTAATAATTAAAAATATATAATAGTATGTATTTCTTTTGTTAACTAAAAAATCTATGTCAACATTATTTATTGTGGCAAAAACTATATGACTCACATTTTTTTTTTGCACAGATAAAAGTTTGCCAAATTTCCAAAACTTATTAAAAGAATTACATATACTCATTACAGTGAGTTTTAGTTTCAGTTTGTCTTAAAGTAAGAAGTAATTTAGCATATTTTTTTACAAATTTTATTGAACTTAATTTCTTTATTAACTTATTTACTAAGTTTTGAAATATTATGTTGACTGTTTTTGACATTAATTTTTTATGATGTTTTATCTTTAAACTAGTTTCTTGATATTTTTTTTACTGTTTTGTGAACAAATTTATTGAACAATTATAAAAATAAACGCTCGACGTTGAGTCGTGCCGAAGGCACTAATTTATAATTCTAATTTATAGTTTTCAGAAAAAAAATTATATTAGAATGAAAAATATATATAAAAATTATTATTTTTTGTAGCTTTCTAAGACGAAACATCGAATATTTTTTTTAACATATCAAACTTTTTGAAATAAGGTATGTTAAATGTTTAATGAAGATATATCATATATTATCATATAGTATTAATTTTTAAACCAATCTTTTTAATTCAGATAAAACTAATTAAACTTTAACTGAATGCATTTAACGTTGTCTTTAAATTGTTTAAAACGATATTAAAAAAACTATTAAAAGCGAACTTTAGGGGCAATTGTTTTATTCTATTTAGTGAAATAACTATCCGCTAAGGGCTAGTTGTAACTTCTGTTAAGTTGTAAACATTTGAAATAAAATTTTTAATACATTTGTTCTCTGTCAAATTATTTACGTAGCTTAATGTTTTCGAACTAAATATTTTTATTTTATATAACTGACTAGCAATATTTTAAAACTACTCTTAAAGAGCAAGAGTAAAGAAATTTATTTTCATGTTTTAGTTGTACATAATTTAAGGATTACCTAAAATTCATAGCAAAAGTTTAAGATTCGTTTAATTATTGAGTTAAAAAAGGAATAAGCAACTAAAACAGAATAAAAAAATATTAATTTACGGTTCAATAATGTACATAGAAGTCGTTTGTTGTGTATAGTCTATTTATTAAAGAATAAACGTTTTGCATAAATGATAAATCTCATCATATATACCTATTTAAAACACAAAATATGGATGGCTATCACTTTTACTTAAGAGGACACTTTTGCACGAGGGTCACTATAGCAGAGAATGGAACACTTTCGCACAAAGACACTTTTGCACAGGTTTAATTTTTGTTTTTTTGCTTCCACTCTTACCCCCAACCCATATCCCCATGGTAACCTTTTTTTTTAATTAATTAATGTCTTTTTTTTCGTGTTTTTCTATACAATATTGTTTTTTTATCATATCTATATGTTTTACTCTCGTGAAAAAATTACCCATCGTGCAAAAGTGACCCTTCTTGCAATAGTGACGCGATGCAAAAGTGACCCGTTCAAAAATAAATACATATATGAAGAAAAAAAATAAAATTTATGTAGTACGAGTACATTTTTGTAGAAATTAACTAACTTTAAAACTAACTATGTCATAACTTTTATAATCATAAAAATTTCAACATTTTTAATACATTTCATAGTTTTAGTTTTAGTACACTTTTAGTAAAGTTATTAATTTTTAATACTTACAACATTAAAGTAAATTGTGAAGAATTTAGAGAATTATTAGTAACTAAAAATATATAATAATATATATGTATGTTATTTATTAAAAAAACTAT
Organism: Thalia democratica; assembly: GCF_965202585.1. Classification (NCBI taxonomy): domain Eukaryota; kingdom Metazoa; phylum Chordata; class Thaliacea; order Salpida; family Salpidae; genus Thalia; species Thalia democratica. The sequence goes on from NC_139165.1 coordinate 106,835,015, forward strand.
TGTCACCATTATCTACAGTAGTAAAAACTATATGCCTCACCTTTATCTTTGTTTAATAAAATTATTATATATTTAAAAATTTGCCTAACTATCAAAACCTTTAGGAAAAGTCACATTACTCATAGATTATGTGACAGTTTTTTTAATAGTAGGAATAATTTATCAATAATTATATTTTTGCTGTCTTTTGATCAGAATGTAAGCCAAACAATCCTTTTCCTAAAGTAGAAGTTGAGAAAAAAAAAAGTTTGTGAAATATTTTAAATTTGAGTTTTAGTTTTAGTCATTTTCTTAATGTGAAAAGTAATTTAGCCTATTTTTTATAAATTTTATGGGACTTAATTTCTTTTTCAACTTACTCATCAAGTTTTGAAAAATAATATTAATTATTTTTAATGTTTTATCATTAAATTGTTTGTTGGTATTTTTGTTATTACTTTTTTGTGAACGAATTTATTAAATTAATATAAAAATAAACGTTTGACGTTGAGTCGTGCCGAAGGCACTAATTTATAGTTTTAAAAAAAAATTAAACTAAAAATAAAACTATATATAAATGTTTTGTGTAGCTTCCTTTGACGAATTATCGAAAAAAATAAACAAAAAATACATTACAAGGAGTTGAAATATTTAGTTGCGCACAAAACGTTAACAAAACGCGCTTTTTGTAATAAACGATACTCGGAATGTTCATTGACGATATTACGTGAAATCAAAAAAATTTCTTACACTTTGCAAAAAGAGTACATTCACGAATCGCGAGACAGTCGTACTTGTCAGCGTTTTATAAAAAATATCTTTTGATTAACTTTCACAGTTTGTTTTAAATAATCAGTATTTACTTTATATTAGAGTACTATTCAAGAGTTCTAGTTGTATTACATTTCATAACATAGGAATACGTTTCTATAAGTAAGACACATTATTTGCAATTTTAGTACTGTAAGCTATCGTAAGTAAGGCAGTAAGTTTAGCTAGGTGCTTGGAGACCACTTGTTTAAGAACTTAATACTACTAAACCTCATAAATACAACCAGTAATTACATTTATTAAGTTTGATGTTTGTAATACAAGAATTATTTTGAGCACTATTTATGTTGATTAAAATGTGCTAGCTAAACAAACATGTGTAAAAAATTTGTACTCAAGAGTTAAGATTACTTTAGTGAGTTAGTACAGCTTACTGTGAAACATAAACATAAATTTACGGCAATTACTAAATAATTCATTTAGACTATATAAATTATTGTTTAAATCAATCTGTAGGCAATTACAAAAATTTTGTACATAAGCAATATTTAGCAGATTTTTAATATACACGTATGAAATATACTCAAGCAAAACAAACTGCATTTTATTATTTATATAACTTATTCGCAAATAGAATAATTTAATTAACAAAAATACAGTTGAAATTACATGAAAACTTAATTAATTGTATTTATAAAACATCAGAAACTCACTGTCATATAGTTTTTCAACTTCACTTTGTTAAGCCCGTATACCCGCGCTCCACGTATATTCCGCTGAAAAAAAAAACGTTTCTTATAACTTAAAGTTAGCAAAACTAATTAATTTAATTTTCATTAAATATAATTGATAAAACTATAAATTAGGTTCTGTTTTTTTTACCCAAAAATCGCTGTCTTCAAAATGAAATTTTATTTTGAAACTTTGCATTTAAAAATTTTGTTTGCATTAAATAAAGATTATAAAAACTACTTAAATAATGCTTATTATTAAGTAGTTTATTAAGCAATATGTTTTTAATAATTAAGTAAATCAAAATCTTTTAGCAATACAATAACCTAACATTTTATTTAAGAAAAGTTTAATTATTAATAGATATACGAGTACAATTACTATTTATCTTAAATAAATTTATATTTTTTGGCGGATTGCACCGCCAGTCAAAAGTTCTGTCTAGAGACTCTAATGCTAATGATAGGTTGGTTTGTAGCTCGAGGCTTTTTATTATTTACAACAAAAGTGAGCTAACGTTTGTGTGATTTCACTTGTTACGTCACAAAGACTTTCACATGCACACAAGTGTTTGTTGTGAGAGAAGAGAAAGTGTTTGTAGTTATTTTTTTCTTAAGTGATATAAGCAAAGGTTAACCTGTTTTTTGTTTATTTGATTTTTTTTTATATACGAGCAAAGAAGCGGCTTTACAGTGTTGGCCAATACTTGGAGACTGCTTTGTACTCATGAATGATTTTATTGGTACGTTTGGAAGATTTATAGGTGAAATTTTTAGAGTTAAGGTATGCTAAAATTAGGCTCTAATAAAGTTAAAAGTAGCCACTTTAAAAGCTGTCACTTTGCTTGTATATTAAAAATAAAAGAAGCTTGATTTGTGCGCATCTTAACGTCTTTGTGACATCAACACTTTAGCCATTCTACCTTAAGTTTAAAGAATATATTAAAAGATAAAAATGGATGAAAATGCTAATAAAATGTCGTTAGTTAACGCCTGTATAAATACGCACTTCAGTTATGAATATTTTTCATCGTGTTTTTCTTATTTCTACCTTTAATCATTTTGAATACGTACTGATTAATTTAGAAGTATAATAATAATCAATCACAATCCAATTGATGAGTAAGTATTGTAAAAGAATAGCTTATACATATATGGTGTTTAAGAACTTTACGTAAAAAATACTATTAGCTTTTACATTTTAAGTAGTCTATAAAGTTTATAGTGTATAGATATTGTTGAATTTAAAAAAAATTCAAACTATACTTATCATAAAATTAAAAGTAGGTTTTGGACTCTTTGACAAAGCAAAAAAAAAAAAAAGAAAACAAAGATAGTGACTATATTGCATTTATATATAATGCATGTAAAATTTTAAGTAAGAAAAATCCTACTGAGAGACAATATCTGAAAAAGTCAGTCTAGCTAAATTGATTTTAGTAGTGAAAGTGTTTAAACAAATAAAGTAAAAGATAATGAGAATTTTTTAGAACTTTTATTTATGGGACGATATTTTACGGGATAGATCAGGGACGGTGGATAGATCCCTATAATGGGAAACGCTCTCGGGGACGATTTTTGTTGTTAGGGATAACAAATTCTGTGTTAAAAAAAGTTTCATGGGTAGTTTACCACTAAAATCACGTAATCTAATAAAGTGGGATGTCGGTCTACTTTATGTATTTCTGCTAAATTATATATATCAAAATTGAGTTCATAAACATTATTGTAGACAGCAATTTATATCAATTTACTCCATATAAGCATACATTAAGTTTAAAACCAAAATGTAAATGAGTTTGAAAAGCCTCAATAATTTGCTAAAACTTAGTTTATAATTTTTTTTGAAAATAAAATATTGTTTTGTACACTATTATAACTTTAGTAGTTGTTTTTACAATTTTTTTAAAGCAAATTATTTTGGTTAAAATGATACCTCATAATACTTTATTATACTACTTAAATAAAAATAATTCATATCTTGAAAAATAAACATAAAAAAAGTTTATTAAAGACATATTTCAATAAATATAAAAACAATAGTAAAATATTTAGAAATGATATGTAATAAAACTTTGAAAAACTAAGCAAACCAATAATTTTCTTATAACATTTCTAAAGTCAACAAATGTTCGTTTAAATAAGTTAACATTAAATAGAAAAAGTTTTAACTTAAATTACTGAACAATTTTTATCAAAGCTCAATGTGAAAGTTAAGAAACGGATACCTAAAAACTAAAGTATTGTTTTTAGATTGCTTAATACAAAAATAAATTTTTAAATATCACCAAGTAATTGTAACATTTGATAGTAAAGTTAGACTTTTTATAATCTAATAAGGTATAAGCTTTTTATAAAAAAAAATTGAACTACCTACTTTTTGTATGTATTGGAATTTTGACTTTCTATGAAGAGAATAGTCTGTCAAGTGTAGACGTATTGATAAGAAAATGACCATGTGTGCTGTTATTTATTATAAAAACAAACTTTAGTAATTCTAAACTACAATAACTTTGCTTAAAGTTTGAGTTTCAATTTTCAGTAGTGAAACTATGCTAGAATATCTTACCAGCTTAACGTTTAACTTAAAATCAATCGTAAACAACAAAACATATATATTTCATTGACTTTAGCCAATAGATAGTATACCCTTCTATAAACCATGAGTTAAGTTTATACTTTAAATTTAAACACATTTGTTTTTCTGTCTTATCATAAATTACATATGTTTACCTATTGCTTTTGAATTTTACTTAAGTTACAAAGTAAGTATTAGATATTTAAACAGTTTCAAAAAACAACTTGTATTTACAGTTTCAGTAGTAAACTTTGATCTAAATAAGTTATTTACATCTATATATAGATAAACTTTTTACATTTCAGAAACGTTCTTCTTAAAGGTTTCGTATTTGTTCTATAAATACTGTATTATATTATTAAGAACTGACTTAAAGCAATACTTTACTAAATCTGTTGTAGTTAGGGTTACAAAACAGCAAGTCATTGTGTGAAAAAAATATAACAGTTTCTGTTTAATGCGCTAAATATGATTTTTCATTTTCACAAAAGTGGCTCTATTTTTTTTTGAGACATAAAAACTTATCAAGATCAAAATTTGTTATAGAATAACCTATTTCAACCGTTAATTAAAAGTTTACTTATATTAATAACAGTATTTTTAAAGTGCCAAGCCATATTTAGTCTTGACCTAAAATAGTCTACTTTTTTAATTTTTATAAAGTTGTATATATAAAAAATAGAGCGTTTAGAAATAAGAAAGTATAACTTAAACTAAGTACAAAAACTAAAAATATGTCATGTTTATTTAGTTTTATAAAGTAACAAAACAAAAATTAGTTGAACTAGCAGTTTATACAGAGAAAGTTAAAAAAAAAAAACTGATACAACAAGTTAACTAATTCTATGCTATCTCAAAGAATATTTTATTTATTCAAGTAGAGTTATAATTAAAACTACCTACTACATTGAAATTAAGTAAAGCGCATTTTATTACAAGAATTAACTTAACTTATTAATTCGGATGTCTTTTGACTTACTCAATTATCATTAAATCTAAACTAATTAATCAAATTTAATTGAAATCATGTTATTGGAGTAAAGTAATATCAAAATTTTATACTTTTATACATTTCATATTTTTTCATTAACTTGGTTCATACCAAAGTCAATAAAAATAAGTGTTAGTCAAAAACATTTAACCTAAATTATTATTTATTAATTTCATCAATAAAAGTGTTAATAGTGCATGTGTAGTTGTAGAAATTAATAATATACTAGTAAAATTAATAAAGATTTGTACCATAAGCATTTTGTTTTTTATATATGTTGAAATCTAAATTAAAATACTAGAACCAAATATTTTTATAATTAACAAATACTTCTTACAAGGTTACCAAATTATTTTAGCAAATTTTCTCCATAATTTCAAAATTCTCCAGGATTTTAAAAGTACTTATTTATAGGCCTATTTATTTTTTAGTTTAAAGTCAAGTTAAGGTAAAAAACTGTGTAAAAAAGTAAAAAAACATTGAAAAGATACTGTAAAGCTACTTTAGATGTGTTTTTGAATAAAAAAAAATTTTGATAATAACCTAAAAAAGTTATAAATTTTTTGAGTCATATCGAAAGATCTACTTGACTTTAAATTACAGGTTTCTCCAGTTTTTTTTTTTTCTACATCTCTTAAACTCCATGACTTTCCAGGTTTCCAGGTAAAGTTGCAACCCTGTACTAAGATACAATATTTTCACAAACAACGAACTAACAGTGTATAAGTATCCACCACCTCCGCCACCAGCGGCGCTCTTTGGGGAAATACCCTGTTGTTGCTGCTGGAATCTCTGTTGCGTGGCAACCTGCTGGGAGTTGTTTTAGGGGGTTAAGGGACCTTCGGGTACAATTGAGATGTTTGATTACTTGCTGTGAATAGTTTTTTTTTTTTTTTTAAATTAAAAAACAATACTAAATAAAAAGTCGAATAACTTTGTTAAACAATAAATTGAAATAAAAACAAAACATATTTAACTTATAAGTAGAGTTGCCATAGATCGAGCTGAAAAAAAGTTCCTGACTTCTTTACTTTGGAAATGTGGTCCAAGGCCAAAATTTATCAATATGATAATTTAGTTCGGGCTATGTTGCATGACTGTGCTGTTGCTCTCTCATAAGATATATTTTTGTTAAGCTTTCTCACAAGTATTTGTGCTTTACAGGGTGTAAAAACAATAAGATTACAGAGTTTGTGGTTTGTGACTTACTCACAAAACTTATTGACGGGCTTATACTACTACATGTGCTCTCACCTTTTGCTACTCTGTTGCTGCTGGAACTTGATAGAAATATTATTTAATTTGGTTAATTTCTGATCATTTATTTTTATGTCCAACACCATTCATACAAATATTGAGCTTATATCTTATAATATTGGACAGTGACAAAGTACATGAACATATGTATTTGAAATACTTTATTTCATCTTTTGAATGAGCCATTCTGGAAAATTCTTTAAGAAGACTAAGAATGAAAATTGGTTTCTGAATTTAAAATAATTAATATAGGTATAAATTCTACCTAAGTATTAAAAATTGGTCTAGATATAGAAATAATAATTAGGTTGAGTTTGAAAACATTATGAAGTACTAGTTTTCTTTACAAGTAAATCTAATATGACACCTTAAAACAAAATAGTTACAAAATAAAATTAATATCCCCCGAATGGTAAATACACACGTGAGGTAATAAAAGAATTTCCCAAAAGATCGTTTAGACCAGGGGACGGCAGGTAGTTGATGCTCGCGGGCCAAATTTAAAGTTTCTATAATCTTCGACGGCTGCAGTTTTAGTTTTAATGGCATTTGAATAATCTATTGGTTTTAGTTTTAGTCACTTAAAGAAAGTTTTATTTTTATTCAATTTAGTATATTTAATGACTTTTAGCTACGCATAGAATGCCTATTTAAACTATAAAAATTTATAGGAATAAAACTTATATTGAATAAAAATGTTTAAGTATTAACAAACTATGTACTACCTTAAAAAAATTAATAAGTTTAACTTGATATTTTATCTATGTTATTTACAACCTTATTCTCTTTAAAAACTCAACTTGAAAAACACTTATAACTCATTTTTATACTTATTTTGTATTATGAACCACTCTTTTATATTTAAGAAAAATTAACTTAAAATAAAATCCGTTTGAATGGTTTGCAGTTTAAAATAAAGTAATTACTTAGCTAAATAAAATTAATACTTATTTATAGTGTAAAAAAAAAACATTTTAACACAATTACTGCTAAAATACTTTAATACCTTATTAGTAAATAGTTAGTCTTTTACATGTTTTACAAACACTTTAAAATCAAAAATTTATGTGTTATAACAAACAAGCCAAAGTTTATTAAAAGTTAAAAAAGCTAATTACCTAATGTTAATCAAGCTTAAATACCTAACTAAAATATCATCATTATAAAAAAAGTACATACTTTGTAATGAGTCTAGTAAAATTTACAATTCTTAAACTACTTTACAGTCATAAAAACTTTGCTAATAATCTAAAGATATTTAAAGTGTTTGAAACACACCTAAGTTTTTTAAAATGTTTTAAACATGTTAAACCTAGTCAGAGTTTTCAAATATTTAAATAAGCCTGTTTTTTGGCAACCCTGTTTAAAATAAAATTCACAAAGTCAAGAAATAACGAAGTTTATAAGCAGTGATAATAAACTAAACACATGGCAAAACAAATTATCATAAGTCAGCTTTAATGGAAAATTAAGTTTCTTAAATATTTTTAACAAAAGTACAAAAATTTATTAAGCCATAAATGAATTAAAAATACTTATGTTTTTTTAATCATTATAGCAATTCTTTATCTGCAGAAAATTTGACTTAAAATTTTTTTTTGCTCTGTGGGCCACATTTGCATGCTCGCGGGCCGCAAAATTTTCTTTTGCGGGCAACATTCCATTCAAATAAAAAATATGCTCACGGGCCGCAGTTTGCCGACCCCTAGTTTAGACCATAAAAATGAAGAATCGCAAAACCAAGTTTAAAAACATAAACATTAGAAAAATATAGTTTTTAGTGATGATAAACTTTCTTGTTAAGAGTATGTTTATATCAAGTCTCTTGACTTCCGTCCTTTTTTTTTCTTGAATTATCCTAGTTTACTTGACTTTTCTGACTTTGTGGCAACCTTTATTTTTATAACTAGTAAAAAAATAGGAAAAGTGTAACTAATTAGTTGGATATAAAGCCATTTTATACTAAAAGAAGCAGTTAATTTAATATATTAAAGGTACAGTGTATCTATTTATCATTTTTAAATAATATTGTACATATAACAATCATAATCTATAGCCGCTACATTGCAATATTTCAATTCACGTTCGGGCTTTATATGGGCTATTAGTATATATTAAGGTCAGACTGATTCGAATGTTTGCAGGGTCAGCAAAAAAAAAAACTTGTTGGTAATTTATATTAAATTTGACTATTATAACATTTTTTTTGATTAGCTTTTATTATGTTTAAGTAAGTAGCGTTGAAGTATAAACAAAAATAAAAACTGAAAAGTTTAAACAATTTACTTACTCAGCAAATATGCAAATCAGACTTGCCTTTGAGTATACTATATATTATTATGCACACCTATGTATATTAAGTATACTCAGAAATATTAATATTTAAATGCAACCAATCAATAACCTATAGATTTTCTAAACAACAATAACTTTTTAAAACTAAAACATTGTAAATATAGTGATTAGTTTGAACCTTTTTTAGCTTATGTAATAAAATGTTTATACGATTTAATTTAACACATAAAACAGAGAAGAGCTAGATTGGTACTTAAATTTAAAGAAAAAAAAAACAAGTCTATCGAAGGTGAATTTTTTGAAAAAAAATGTTAACTCTTAGTTTAACCAGGGTTGCAAATGTTTAAGGTAACAATTCTAGACTTTTATAAAAATAAGCCAAAGTTTAAACAAAATAAAAACTAAAATGTTATGTTAGCAGTAGTTAATAAGATAGTATCAACTTAGCTTTAAAACTTAAAAACGTCGAAACAATAATATTAATAAAAACAAAAATTTCATAAAAAAAAAACTAAATCTATTAAATTTAGTATCAAGTTCATAATATGTATCAAAATATGCCTGAATTTTGCGAAAAAAAAAAATAGCTTTAATTATTCATAGTAGTCTAAGTGTGTGGCAACTCTTATAAAGAAACAAAATAAAATATCAAAACTTATTTTCTATTAAAAATTAGTTTTCTGTACAAAATTAATAGTTTTTAATTAAGAATGTGATGGACAGCAAATTTTATTAAAAATTTTATTTAAAAAACTGGTATATAGAGTCACAATATTTAGAAACATTTTACTTTCGGTAATTTGATAGAAGTATATTCAAACTAAGTTGAAACTAAACAAAATGTTATAACAAAAAGGAAGGTGTTTATATTAATACGAAAACTTGAAGTGCCATTTTCGTACGTATCTTAAAGTCAAACTCTTAGAGCTGTGTTTTGTAAAATTACGGTACAAGTTTTATACATTTTTTGTACTTTTGACCTTGGCCGAACATTTAACCCGGATACGTTGACCACTCCTTAGTTAAATCTCTAAAATAGTTAAATAAATCCATAGTTTGAACTTACTTTAAAACTAAATTTACTATTTTTATTTTATTTTTTTAATTTGGTAAACCATTATTTTTAATCAAAAGCAGTTTTTTTGATATGGAACAAAATTAGTTGTTTTATGAAAACATTAAGATCTTATGATTAAATAAAGTATGTATTGAGTATCTACTACATTTCTTGAGTGAGAGATAAACATTACTGTAAACAGTTAACAATTTTGTCTTAAGTATAGACCAGTGGCGTAGCGTGATATTTTGGTCAGAAGGTGCGCAAATTTTTTTCTTTAAAAATCCCCTAAATTAAAACTTTTGGGCCACAAATTTTTCAGGGTCAATTTTCTCGGAAATTTAAAAAATTACTAAAAATCTATCTCCTACTTCATTTTTCAAGCAATATTCATCAAATTTTAGAAAATGTTCCTTACATTACAAGAAAAAAAACGTTACTTATGAATTTAGATAATTAAAATAAATAAAAATTTTATAAAAATAATTTTAAAAAAAGTCTTTTTTTTTTTCAAAAATTAAAAAAAAAATTTACTACCAATTTTTAAATTCACAAGTAATGTATTTTTGTTACTGTATATAGATTAAACTCTTAAAGTTTGAAGAAGATTGCTTGAAAAATGTAGGAGGAGATAGATTTTAAACAAACTAGCTTTTTTTCGCTGATTTAAAATTCCCTTCCCATAGGTAACCTACTATGCGGCCCGACTTTGACTGGTCATATCTCAAAAAATAATTCGAATTTTTTAAAACAATAAAAAGCATCTTAAAGCTTAAATAAAATCTTTAAACTAAGATCAATTTCTAAAAAACATGGCTTACCCCCCCTATGGCCCTAAACTACAAATAAATGGTCAACTAAGTATAACAATTAATACCTCAAAACATTTTTCTCTGTGCAATTTCTAAATAATCTTCAATATCTATTTTATATCAACAAAAAAGAATTGTATCAAACTCAAAATAACTCATACTTTTAGTTTGTTGCAGGTTTTAATATACTATCTTTATATTTTATATAAAAGTGTTAAATCTTCAGTATTAAAATTAAAATTTTTAATTTTTTGTAGAATAAATCTAAAGAGCTAGTTTTTGTTTAACTTCTACATTTTTACCTATATTACAATATAAAACTGTAAAAATAAATCTTAACCAATGAAGAAAATCTGAAATATAAACAAAATTAAAAATAAAAATTTCATACCACTTATATCTGGTGTTGGTCTGCTATTTTTCAATTCAAACTTTTGAACTTAAAGTAATTTTCCTATCTGACATATTTTTAGACTCGCGACAATCCATACAATATTACTTTGCATATTTTTTTCAAATAATAATCTAAAAATTAATGAAAACGAACGTTTACTTTTTCTTTCTTATTATAAAACATGTTTTACAAAAAAACAATTAAATTTAAAGATATCAGGATTGCCTTGCCACTCTTTGAGTCAAAATAACTGTCCTGAGTTAGTTTAAAAATATCATGTGTCATCATAAGCATTTTAAATTATTTTAGAGAATATTTTATTGTTTTTAAACTAATAGAAACTAAGCTTTATAACAAAGCTTTTAAAACCACTAAATCTACCCTGAGTAAATAAAATAACAGTTCTATCCTTAGTCAGCCTGAGCTTAAAAATACTTAAAACATTCTGAGTTATCCTGATTTTTACTGAGTCATACTAAAGTTTTCCAAAACTTCATAAAATCCTGAGTTATCCTGAATGTGTGGAAAGATTTTACTAAATGTTTCTGATACAAAACAAAATGTTTAAAATATAAATTTTTTAAGGTCAACCTTTTCAATGCTTTTAAAAATTCACAAGAAATATAATTTTTTACTTATCTTAAAATCAGTTTTTCTAAGATCTTTAGGGAATAGCATTTTTTAAATACTTCAAACAGTTGTAAAAAATTTTTTTTTAAATACCATTTAAAATTTGATTTAAAACTAAATAAATTAAAAACTAATCAATTATGTCGTTTAGACTATAAATTGATTGTAAAAATTCTGTTTTACAAGTTTCTATAATTTATTCATGATGTGACTAAAGAAATTTTAAAATAACTTGCTACAAAAATTGATTACTTTTCAAACTTTATGGCTGATAGAACAACAAAGTTTGATTTGTTTGTTATCTTAATAAAAAAAGAAACTACTTTTAATAACAATTTTAAGTTTAGATTATTTAAACAATACTTTTTGTAAAGTGAGATTAAAACTGTAATCACAGTTTTAATCTGTTTATTTATTATTTATTTTTATTTATTTTTTTTTTTTCAGTTGTTTGTTTTTTTTATTAAAATATGTTGTTAATATTTTTTATTCTTATTATCAATTTATTTTTATTTATTAGCAGTTGTTTACTGCTATTTTTACAACAATTTGTTTATTCTCGAATCATTATCACTATAAAACAGGTTTAGCTTTATGGTTTGTTAACAAAATGTTAGCATTTTTCCTTTTAAAAAAATCTGTCATAAGGTTATACTACTGCGGTGCACTAACTAGTTGCGTACTGTTTGAGTTTAAATTCTTATGAAGTTAATGAAGTTATAAAACTTTTCCTTACGGAGTTTTTAATCAACATCGGTGCGCATTTGAAATTACGCACCGAATCAGTATACTGGGTAATTTCCCTAACTTGTCACTAATTGGTATTAGAAATTTCGTTTTACTTTTCGATTACTAGAAAACATAGTTGAGAAAAGGCGAGTTAAGCAGAAAAAATAAACAATAAAGGATAAAGATATTGCATTTTTTTTTTACTTCTTTTTTTTTTTTTAGGTGGCACGCATGCGCCAGCGTCCCTCCCCACGCTACGCCCCTGGTATAGACTAAACCAGGGTTTCAAAACTTTTTTTCAAAATTTTAAACCCTTTAATGAAATTAAAAAAGCCATAACCCCTTTAACAAGATTACTCAAAAACTACCATTAAAAACACCTAAAACATTTTTTTTGCTTTTCCTTTACACCTCCAGAATATCTAATGTGAGTTTTAAATTGTAACCTTTCTGTGGCCCCATTACTGATCATGACCCTCTAGATTTCTGTTACTGGCCCCAAGGAGACTCTAAAAAAATGGTAAGAGATCAGTTAAAGTATGATAAACAAGCTGTATACTTCAAGTTGAAGCGCATAATGTATTTAAAATACTATTTTACAAGTTTTCTAGTTTAGCTTTTGTACAGCAATAGTTATGCTCAACTATACATACATTTATAAACTTATACATTCATCAATTTCGTTCAAGTAAACTTTGGTACAATACTAATAAAAATATTCTAGTTACACTGATCTCATCCATTATAGTTACACTGATCTCGTTTATTTGTTTAAAGTCCCCTTGGGACCCATGATAATTTATTATGTCAGAACTAATTTATTATGATAGTGGTTATACATAAGTATGCTTATTTAGTTTTAAACCTATAATGTTTGTACCTTGTTTTTAGAAGCAAAACAAACAAAACAATTAAAACTTAAATGTTGAACAATCTTAAATATCCTTTAAAAAAATTACATAAACAACTAATTCAGATTAAAGTTATAAAGATTATATTTATATTATGTTCTACAGCTACTAAACACTAATGATCAAAAGTACTTCTTTTTATTTAATTAAACTGATAAATAAAATTGATAAAATTAAATTTTTTGCAGTGTGAGCTATTTTTTGTTAAATTTTTACATCTACAAATGAAAAACTACAATAGTTCGAAAACAACTATTGTGTATTGAAACAAAAACCCATTGACTAGTTAAAACAAAAGTATATCAAGTTGTTTAACTTTACTTGGTGATTCAATTTCAACCTATTAATGTCAAATACATATTTTCAATAAGATTTATTTCAAAAATTGATATCTGTTTTGAACACTTAAAGTAACTCGTCAAAATAACTATTAATGTAATTATTAATCACTTGTAAATATTACAGTTTCATAATAAAGACGTACTTGTATAGCTTTATAAAATAAATTAATAAAAAAACACAAAAACATATATTCTTACTTCTGTCTTGTTGCACCCCAATGACTTCATTGCTTATGACTTCATAAATCAGATTGCATTTATCTACGGTCATATTCTGTTTGCTAACTTTCTTGCTAACTTTGTATTATTATTATTTATTTTAAAGTAATTTTAACCTTAATGCACTGATTGTAAGATTTTTAAATAGGAGTTAGAGAAATACAAAACAATAAACATGGTTGTCATTCTAAGTGAGCTAAAATAGTGTGAGATTTATCAAGCTAGCCAAGTCGGATTGATTTTTAAAGAAAGCTGAAATAAAAACTATAAATCTTCGAAAATTTATTAAAGGTTAACATCTATAAAGTTTTTCAAACTAAAAACAGAAAAAAATAACGAAAAGACGTAATAAGATTTTAACTTTAATACAAAAGAATTTAAAAGGTAATGGAAATAGTCTAAAACTTTAGAAAGCTTAAAGCCTGACTTAAAAAAAAAGTCAAACTAGTCTTAATGTTTCAAGTTAGCTTGAGTGTAGTTATCCAAAAGAGCAATCCTGAATAAATACTTATTTTATATATTGATACAACATATAACTTTTTTTATATTGGTTAAATTTTCAAAACAAAGAAAATTGTTTATTTTTTAATTAAAAAATATAAAAATTTATTTCTTCAAGTTTTTTACAATTTTCAGGTAAACTTTCTTAATGAGAAAATAGGCAATAAGTATTTTTGATAATGAAACTATTTTTATCAAAACAATTTACGAAGTTTTTATATACCATTTGCAACTTATTATTAACAGATTACTAATTTTGTTTTATACTTTATTTCTCAAAGTTTTTCAAAACTATACTATTTCCATTTTCAAGTGATAAATTTTAAATGAATTTGAAAAAAGTTTTGTTAGTAAACTGTACAAAAAATAACTTTGAATTATGACGTATGATTCAATTTAAATAAATACAAACTTTAGTGATTTAGTAAGTAAAACTTAAGTAAAGATATGTTCATTAATAAATTGTTAATAGTTTTGATTTTCCATTTAATGCTATTTGCGTATTTAACTTAGATCGCTCTTCCTTAATCAACATTATTATCTTCCTTAATCAGTTCACGAAGTGACCAAACTTCCAATTGAAGCAAAAAATAGTATCAATTAAAATAAATTTACGAACATTATGAAGTATAAAATATAACAAAAAGAGTTTGAAGCCAAAGTGTGTTCCATAAAAACACAGTTGAGGTCAAAAGTTATACTTTATTTTTACTAACTACCTATAACTTATTCATTTCAGATTGTAGTCTAATAATTAAATAAAAAATGAAAAATAATACATATAATAAATAAAAAGTTTTACTTTTATCTGTTTAAAATGATATTAAAAAAGTCATTGTTTGAATTTTCTCTAAAGGATAATATCAAAAGTGATATGTTAATTTTATATTATATATCTTCAATTTTTTTCTAGAATTTTTTTTCTACTTTTTGCTAATTTTTACCTTTTAGTCGTACAGGAGAATAACATTATTGCTCGACGGCGCCAACTCGTGGTCCTTACCAGGTTGCCAGGGGCTTTTTTATTTAGTTCCTCCTCAACACTAATCTTTTTGCCTGCACAATTATACGGTAAACATTTAATTTTAAAACGTTAATAGATTCATTTACATCTATCATTGTATATAAAACAATTTTTTTAATTTAATTTAGAGTAAGTTTTGATTTTAGTTTTATATAAGATACGTTCAATATATTTTTTAGACAAAACATTCGTGCAAAGTTTTGTCTACTTATTGCTAATTTTTACCTCATAGTTTTACAGGAGAATAATTTTCTCAATGTAGCTCGACGGCGCCAGCTCGTGGTCGTTGTCAGGTTGCCAAGCTGCCTGGGCTGGTGAGGAATCCAGGTCCTCTTCGATACTGATTTTTTTGGCTGCATAAATGCATGGAAAACTTTTAATTCACATTATTTATCAGACTTATTTCAATCCAAAAAAACTAGAGACTTTTTTTTTAGTATATATAGATATATCGAAAAAATGAGCTGTAAAGGAACAAAAAAAAATTAATATTTTATATCTAGTTAGTAATTAACAGAATTTTTTCGATTACTTGTGCTTAATTTATTTTACAAGTATTACTAATAGACAACTGAACAAACATTCAAAATAATATTAAACCAATAAACAAATAAACATTGATCTGGTTGGCATATCAACAAGACAGAGTTATTCAGGAAGAGGTAATAAATAAAACCGCTAGTAAAACTATATAGTTCTTTTAGAATTTGTTTATCATGTAGATTGTGATGTTTTAATATTATAATTATTTTTAGTCCGAACTATTGAAAACAAAAGTACACATAAAATCATTGACCATTACTTTTAATTTAATTTGTTAGGCGAGGACTTGGAAACACCGAAGCGATTGTATATCCTAAACAAGAAAATAACATACGAAAAGCATTATTTGATAATCGAAATATTCGTGATGGAACTATTAAAGGCATGTGTGGAACAAAAGTCCTTAAAAAAGTATTATTACAAAAGTCGCATAGCAATATAACACAGATGAAGTTTAAACAATATACAGCATAACAATTTTTTTTAAACATTGTTATTAAAAAACAAACCATCAAACTCGAATCATTTTGCGAAAACAACCAATAACTATTAAATAGTAAAGTAAATAGTAATAAACAAGACAACAGTACATAATTTTATTTGGGGTTGGTCAAAAACTCACGAAGGGGATTCTTTGCACAAATAACAAATTAAAATCAGAGTAAAAATAAATTAGGAATTCCTTAAAAAAAAATACCAACCATGATAAGAGTTAGGGGTAACAATGGTAGTAAAACATACCATATACCGATCAAAGAAAAGGGCTAGAGGTAATTATCTATTATAAATATTATCTATTTTTAAAAAAACATACTTTACGTACATATAAGTATATTAAATAGATATATACAAATACCTACTAGAGTCTTTCAGGGGAGATGAATATTACTTTAAACAGTAACACTTTTTTTCTCTTAAATAAAACAAATGTTAAGATAACAGTATAAGTATGTTAAACAAACAATAAACGTTAAGTTAGTGCACGTAATGTAATAAAAATAGTGTTTTATTGGGATTTCGATTTAGTTTTTTAAATAGTAATAACTGATGTTAGTTAAGCCCATTTTTAATTTACCAAGCTTGTTCAAGTAAAGTTTGGTACAAAATTAATAAAAAATATTTTAATCTTAATAGTGGTTATGCATAAGTGTTCTTGCTTAGTTTTTAGGTCATAATGTTTGTAACTATTTTTGTAAAGAATAATTAACCAAAACAGTCTCAACTAAAATTTTATACAATTTTAAGTATCCCTATAATAAAAATTGAAAATTTATTAACTTTGACCCTAAAAATTATTATTTGCTAAATTATATATAAATTTTCTTTTTTTTTATAACTGATTAACCAAATTATTACAATTAAACCTTTTACAGTATGTATCATGTTTTATTTGATATTTACTTCTACAAATTAAAAAATAAAGTTGTTCGAACATAACTAATACATATTGAACGACTCATTTTCTAATAAAAATAAATAAAATCCTTTTTTTATTAATTTTACTTGGTTTTGTGGCCAGTTTTAACTAATCAATTTCAAATATATATTTTAAACTAGATTTCCTTCGAAATATGACATCTTTTTTTTACTTAAAGTAATTTTGGAATAAAATAATCAACATAATTACTTATCACTAGCAAATTTTACACTTTTATAATAAAAAGGTATTTGTGTATTTTTAAAAAATCAGTTAATATAAAATCAAAAAACCACCTCTCCCCAATATTCTCTGTAACGTCAGATCTTTGATTCCATTTTTTCTTATGCGATATTCTTATTTGCTGTTATTCCATGCAAACTGTATATTATCAAATATTTTAAAACATGTTAAACCTTATTGCACTAGCTATAAGATCTTAAAATAAGAGTTAAAGGCCAAGTATGGTTGTCATTCTGAGTGAACAGAAAGTAGCCTGTTTCTGAGTGAATTGATATTTAATAAGCTAGCTAAGTCGGCCTAATTTTCAAAAACAAAAAGTAGTATGTTTGAAAACTTGATAACAATTACTTTTAATCAAGTTTTGAAAACGTTAAACATCATAATCTTAACAAAAGGACGAAAAAAAACTTAACGTTAAAGAAATTAAAAGTAGTCTAAGATTTAAAAAAAAAACATATAAACAGCCTGACTTAAAAAACGTTCAAACTAAAAAATTGACAACCAAATACTTGGAATTAACAGTATTTTATCAAGTTAGTTTATAAGGTAATCATATTAACAGTTAAAGCATCATTAAAAATATTTTCAATTAAGTTAAATTTAGTTGTCTTCCATTAGAAGATTGTTAAGTTATAAGTTAAGTTATGATGTATATTAACTTTTAAAGCAGGTGTTTAGTAATTTTGACTAGTTATTTAATAACGTATTATAAATAGTGGTTTGTATAAGTTTCCACGTATTATGTTGAACTTTATAATTTGTTTCAGATATTTTTTGTTAGAATTATGTTTATTGGTTTATTTGAATTTTTATTTAAGTAGTTAAATATTAATTTACTTTTTTATTTTCAGTATGTGTACTAATAATTACACTTTAACTAAATGTAATATATAAAAAAAGGTTCATTATTGCATAGAAAAAAATATATATATGTTTCTGAACTGATATATGAAAGTCATAGTTTGAAATATTTAAGAGACAGAAAGGGATATATTAGTTTTATCTTACAATTATTATTCATTTTGTTAAATAGCAAATTTTTGTCTACTTATAGCTAATTTTTACCTGGTAATTGTACATTAAGTTTGTATAAGTTTACACGTCTAATGTTAAGCTTTATTTTTTTATAGCAATTATTTTGTTGTTAAAATTGTGCTTATTGGTTTACTTGAACTTTTATTTACATTATTAAACGGTAATTTACTAAAATATTTTCAGTTTATATTCTAGTAATTACATATAGTATAAGTAAACAAAAAGTTAAATATTGCATACAAAAAAATGAAATATTTATATATTACTTGTTGAACTGATATACAATAGTTATTGTTTGAAATCTCTTTACAGACAGAAATCATAAGTGGTATATTAGTTTTACTTTGCACATGTAGTTTTTTGTAAAATAGCAAACTTTTGTCTACTTATAGCTAATTTTTACCTCGTAGTCGTACAGGAAGACAATTTTAGCTCGACGGCGCCAACTCGTGGCCTTTACCAGGTTGCTTTGGGCTGGCGGGGAATCCAGGTCTTTATCTTAATACCTGCACAATTGAATAGTAAATATTTAAAATACACAAAATAGTTAATGTAAAATGTGTTAAAAGTTTCATCCAATGAAATTTTACTTTTTTATTGCTTTTCGGTAAATATAGAATGTAACAATAAATTTAGCTGCAGAGAAACAAAAGCTTTGAAAACTTTTTATTTTGATTATATTGTTTCAAATATGACTGATTTATTTAGTTATTGAGAGAAATCTTATCGATAATTGGTGCAGTTTTTTTATTGTTAATTACAAATAAAAACTGAACATTCTTTTTAAACCAATAAAGAAATAAAAAATTTTCTAGTAGGCAAGTGAGAGAGACAAGAGGGCAAATCAGGAAAGGTAAATGTTTTACAGGAAGAAGTAAAATTGTAAAAGAAATACAAACTGTTAGTACGTAGATATTTAGTAGTCGTACCAAAATTGTATGTTTTGTAAATTGTGATCTTTTATTAATATATACACGATGGTCTGAATGTATCTAGGATAAAAATAAAAGTTTTTAGAAAAGTTTCTGAAGATTATTTTAATTGTAGAATAGGGGCAAAAATTTTGGAGCACCGAATTAATAAAATAACGATATTCTGTATTCAAAGTATTTGTAATCAGAGGCATGTTTGGAACAGTGTTCGTTAAAATAAAATTCAGATAAGTTACAAAAGTTACTAAAATATTTAACATAGGTAAAGCTAAAAAAAGGTTACAGTCATAAATTATAAACAATTAGTTTTTGACTGGGAAACAGTATTAATGTAAACAAATTATCAAACTCAACTTAGATCGTGAAAACAACCCACAAGAATAGAAAATTATATGAAATTAATAATAAATAACATATACAGTACACACTTTTATTGGGAACATGTGAAATATGCACGAAGGGTAAATTTTTTACAAAAGCAAAATAAACAAATAAAAATAAATAAAACAAGTAACGACCAAGGATAAGGGTTGAGGGTAGCAGTGATAGTAAAAAACAAACATAAAACAACGAAAATGAGGTTACAGACCAAGAGAAGGGGTAACAGTGGTAGTAAATTAAGTTAATAAAAGAACAAAAAGATAAAATATTTTAAGTCAGGGTAAGGGGTCACAATAATAAAAAATAGATAACAAAAAAATTCAACCCGTGCAAAAAAGTAACTTCTTGCATATTAGACACTCACCGAAAAAATAAAAAACACGTAAATAAAATAATTATAACAAAACAAAAAGAAGTTACCGACCGAGGACAAGGGTTATGGGTAGCAGTGAAAGTAAAAAAAAAAGATAAAAAAAAATTTTTAATATAAAAAAAAAGTTTCAACTCGTGTAAAAGTGCATACTTTAATTAAAGTGTTAACATTACTAAACTTAGACTGTTTTATATCTTAGTTATATAATTTTAGTTTATTTACACTGTGGTGATACAAAACATTCTTTTTAGAATTATATAGTTTAGTTGTAAAAACAAGATTCGATTTATTTATCTATTTATTTATTAGAATATATCTATTTAAATATGTTGAAATATGATTTATCTAAATTAAGCGAAAATATCAAACAAGAGATTGGTTTCTTTGAAACCTACAACTTGAACAATTTAAATTTTAAATTTTTATCTTTATTAGATAAATAATAAGTAAAATTTTAAAAAAATATTGTAGTTGTTCAAGAAAGTTAAAAGTAATATTGTATCTTTAAAGTAGCTTTATTTTAACTTTTTTTAACAATTTATTTTTTTATGATTCAATGTAATTGTAGTCAAAAACGTACTTAATTGTTATATATAAAACTAAAGGCTTCAAAATAATAAGACTTTTTTGGCTTTTTAAAAAAATTGACACAACTTACATAAAAATAACTTTGGTGGAGACAATATATGAATTTAATAGAATTAAATTACTTTAATTAAATTAAAATTTGTGTTGCTTAGAAAAAAATATATTCAAAATACTACTAAGGGAATAATTGTGTTGTGTGTTTCATTTATTGTATATTTTACAGAGACATTATAATCTTTTTGATGAAAAAATGTAAGGTTTTGGAAGTATAAGTTTATTTGTTGATTAAAAGTATTAAGTAAAACTTAAGGAAAAAAAATTATAAATGGTATTTTAAATAGTATTTATATAATAAAAAAAAAATATTGTAACCCAGGGGAGTGTCTAGACTTTTTTAAATGGGATAATTTTTTTTTCAATAAAATGGTATTTTGTTTATAGCTTTTTTCATATAATTTGGAAAAATTCTTAACAGTCTAATACATAACTGTCTAAACCTTCTAAGGACATTTTATAAACAAAATTTTTATTATAAAATTCTAATTTAAAGATATTTTGAGAATTTTACAAATCAGTTAAACAGAATCAAAATCTACGTAAGTAATCTGGCTCTTTATTTTTCAGTAAACTAACTTAAATACAAACCTTTGTTTTGTTTTAAATGACAATGTGAAACTTTTGTCTTACGTAGTGAAGCTAACATGAATAACGAAATACTTTATACATAATAAGCTAAAAACAAACTTATAATCAAAATTAGTAATTAACTTCTCTTAACAGTAGAAAAACATGTTCAGTGAAATGTAAATATATTTCTTAGTCAAACAATCCCAGTTAAAATAGTTAGTTAAAAACAAAAATTGAATTTTCAAAGAGAAATTAAATCAAAATGTTATAAAAAAACAATCTAGTAGTCGTGAAGAGTCGTTTTACATTTTGATTCAAAAAGAATTGTAACACTTTCTCAATTTTGTTAAAATAAATACAATATTTGGTTAAAAATAGAATCTTTTAAGTTGTAAAATCATTCAAAAATATTATTCAAATACTTTTTGTTGGCTAACTTTAAATGGTAAGCTTCTTGTGAAATGGTAAGCTTCAAATGTGAAACTTTTATTGTTTAGTTCTTACATTTTTCCACGGTAAGATGTATAATTTTTATTGTATTTCTTTAAAAATTATGAACTAAACTTAAACTGACATCAAAAATTGACATAGATATGAGTTTTTATTAAGTTATTCTAAATGAAAATTAAATTTAGTCGCTTTCTTTATTAAGTTTATTCCAGTTTTTTAAGAGGTTGCATAAGAAACAGGAAACCAGTTAAAAGTTGCCTCTAATACAACCTGTTTTTTGTCGTATACTATGTAAATTTTATAGTTTACATGTAAAAATTGTTTAAAGTTCCACAATTTAAGTTTAAAATTTATTTTTTCTATAATTGCTCAAAACTCTAGATTTCCCAGTTTTTTACACAACTTCTAAAATTCTAGGATTCAATGCATCATGGCACTGTAAGTTATCACTAACGTAAAAAAACTAAACACAAAGCTTTTTAAAATTTAGCTTAACAAGCAAAATCAAGTTTTTTAAATGATTTATACAGATATTGTACTTTCTATAGGTTTTACATACATTTAATTGTAATTACCTCATACTTGCGGATAACTTAGTGATTAAGCTGTCTGATAGTAACCAAGGGAAAATCATTCCTGGATAAGACGTAAGAAAGTGGTGGACAAGACGTGGTGAACGGTTCAATAACCGAAAGGTATATCGTGCACCGTGTCCAAGAACCAAAAATATTGAGCGTTATTTTGTCATTCAATAAACTTCCAAAAATTAATTATCAAAAGAGTAGCTTGAAGTAAACAAAAGGTGAAATGCTGTTAAACATTAAAAAAGTTTTATTATTTGAATACAAAGAGTAAAAAGCACACTTACAGGCTTTCTGAGTTTTTTGTAAGTGAGTTATTAAACAAGAACTAATTTAACTAAAAACTAATTTGAAATTATACAGTTGACTTTTCATTAAACTAAATATACAATGTATAAGGTTTTAAATTCTATAAACAAAATAAACTTAAGTTTTAGCTTTCTGAGTAATTACTTGTTGTGCATATCTGTCTATGTATAACAATAGTATTCAAAAAAAGTTATTATGAATAAACTAATAAAAATAGATTAAAACTTAAATTATTGTAAATAAAGAGTTTAGTTTGAACAATATTTAGTACTTTTTTTAAATATGTGTTCTTTAGACTTGATTTATTATAAAACGCAGCCATTAATAGTTTTAGCGTTATATATATATATATATAAGTTTTGAATTGAATATATTTTTATAACTTGAAACAATGTTATATAATATAAATAAATATGTAGTGCAATAACAAAAAACATTTGTACTTCCCAAGTCCTTTGACTCTATTTCAAGCTTAAATTTATAGTTCATTTTTAATTTAACTATAAACTTTATTTCAAAAAAAATATCTTTACGAAGTTAGTTTTAAACTATTGATGTACTTATAGTTCTATTTTTATCAAGTTAAAGTAAAAGTTTGGGTACTTCTTTAATGACAATTAAAACACTCATACTTGGTTTACAATGCTAATTAATTTTCTATAAATATATTCTACACCATGATAACAAAACAAAATTAATGTAAATAATAAACGTAAAAATCTTACGTTTAATTAGTCAATAGTAAAAGAAGTGGCTTAAATATAAAACAGCTAAATATTTATCGGTAATGTTTAAGTTGAGCATGTTTTTAAGATTTTTATTTTATCTATACTTTATATTTTACAAACTTAGCAAACTCCTATTCCTAAAATAATGTACTAAAGTTTAAATTACAAAATTTTAGATTTAACTTAAGTTAATCAAGTGAAAAAAATCAGTTTTAAAAGTTTACTTTTATTAATTAGCTTAAAGCTAATAAACCTAATGATTTAATATATATAGTTGATATTTGATATGAATAATTTGTTCATTTTTGACAAAAAAATAAGTTTTTGCCAAAGACAATACAAAACTTAAGTTCTGTTTAAAATCCAAAATGTTTATATGACCAAGTTTGAATAAATTGTTTAAATTAAAAAATGTGTGTGTAAACACGTACATAAACATATTTAGGTTAAGAAATACAGCCTTATAAACAATTGAAAACAACAAAAAAAAGAGATAATTTTAATCAAAATCCAACTTAAAATTAGATAAATTTCTCATGCAAATAACAATATAAATTATGCACTATTATTCAACATACATAAAAAAACTAACCTTTTAATTTGAACTAAGTTTTTCTGAAGTGCAGTTCATAAGGTATAGTTCATTCCTCTTTCTGTTTTATTATTATGTTTATTATTATAGTAGAAATAAACTTGTTTGAATATAATTTTCGTAAAAAGTTAAGTTAACGAAAGTTTGTTAGAGCAATAAGAATTAAATTTCCTATAAGATTTTACAGTCTCTAGTGAGCTTGATTACAAAAAAGAATTTAAAACATAGCTCTTTTATTAGTAAGGTTTTAGTAAAGTTTTATTTTCAAAATTTTATTTTTAATTTAGTTCCTATTTAAATTAATGAAGTAATTTAGTATAGCTATTATTTAAAAAAAAATAATGTTACAAACAAGGAATATAGTTAGTTTTAAAGGTGTAAAATTATAAAAAAACAAAGCCTAAAATTGTAATATTTTATAGAAATATTGTTATATTTTTTGATACTTAAATTCTTTTAAAATATACTTTGAATTAGTTACTATTTTTAAACTTTGTTTTAGATCTTATAAATATAGGAAAAAATAAACCTTTGAAAATTTACACATTTTTATAACTTTTTTTTGTGAATTTTCCAAACTGTTTTATAATATTTAGATAATACTCTTTGTAATAATTTATTATTAAAAATATTTTTTTAATCATCAAATCTTAAATTGTAAGTAGAATTTTAAACACTACAGCTTTACAATACAAATTTAAAACTTGTAACAACTTGTAATAAACTTGTAAACAACTTGTAAAACTTGTAACTCTTTGTAATAATTTATTATTAAAAATATTTTTTTAATCATCAAATCTTAAATTGTAAGTAGAATTTTAAACACTACAGCTTTACAATACAAATTTAAAACTTGTAACAACGAAGCCATTTAATATTGATTATAATTTTTACAACGTTGTAAGTAATTTTTAATGGTTAGAAAAATGTCTAAATAATAGTTAGTGAAAATAATTAACCATTTAATTAATAATATATTTATCATGAATTTATAGATAAATATATATCATACCAAAAAAATCATGAGTATACAAACATGCTTAAATCAAATAACTTTTAATAATTTAAAACTTCAATATTTAGAACTGCTAATAAAATTAGATTTATAGTCAACAAATTATATACTCTCATTCAAGATTTAATTAACATATAATAAATAATCATCCACAGAGTAAATACATAACAAATTAAATTAAAAAGTTTTGTAAGATGTAAAACAAAAACTAAAAGTTACAACACTAAATTTTCATTGTTATAATATTTAATTTAAGGATAATAGTATATATATAGTATAAAGTATTTGTTTAAAATTTGTTTGCTTAATTAGCATATGAATGTATTTGCTAAAAGGTTAAATATTGAAATGTTTTTTTAAAAACGAACAAACTTAGTTTAATTGAGATAAAAAGAACAAACATTTAAAACAAAAGTTTACCCAATCAAATTTCATTGAGACTTTTGTTTGGTAGTCCGCGGAAAGCTAGCTCCTATCAAATATAAAAATGGTTTTTAAATTATCAGTCTATTCTGTAAACAAGTTTTATTGACCAAATAAGTATAATAAATCAATTAAAAGATGATAATTTACTACAATAGTTTTTTATTAAGTGTGTATAGAACACTACAAGTATTGAAATTTTATTCAATTTTGTAGGTAAAACTGTAACTTACTTATTGAATTACTTACTTATTTACTTGTTTACACTTTTTGAGAATACTATTTGCTTTATTAACTACTTCCTTTTAAATTTAGCTAAACAATATAATTTTTTATAAGTGTTTGATGATTCAGTAAGTTTTTTTTATTTAACAAACATAATTTAGACTTATAGAGTATAAAGCAGCGTTTCCAAAAATGGGCAACTTGGCTCTTTGGGGGCTATTTCAGAAATTTAGGGTGCCATAAGCTGTAAAAGGAGCCTAAAGGAGGGCTTTAGTAATAATTTGAAACTTTCACTAGATATTGTTGAGTTGAAGATAAAGATCTTAAAAAGGTCTTGACGTAATTAAAGGTAGTTTTTTGAAAAATCTTGTTGAGGGGGCCAGAGTTTATAGTTTATTCAATGACAAAAAAAAATAGCTCAAAACATTTGGTTTAAGGACCTGGTGCACAAAAGAACTTTTGGCTGTCAAGTCCCACACCACGGATACCTTTTAACGTCTTGTAAGGACTTTTCCGTAGTTTTTTTTATTACTAAAAAGTGGGCCTAATGAAAAAAAAAAGCTTTGCAAAACCTAGTTTAAAGGTTATATAGAATGATTTTTTCCGACTTATTTAAACAAGTTTTTCTATTTAAACCTAATACCAAATTTATTTACGTGGTCTACATGTAAATTCTGATTTTATGACTGTAAACCGTTACACCTGTTTAATACACCATCATTGTGTATTTTTATAGGTTTGTGAAATGTATAGCCCTTAACTTACCTAGCGTGAGATTGTCCTATGCAAATTAAAATAATTAGTAATTTAACAACAATTATTTCTAAATGCGCTTTAAATATAGTTTCAAGCAAGTAATAGAGGTTTTCAATATCATTTTTCATGGCAATTTTACTATAGAAGCGCAAAACTTTGTAGTTAAAAACTTAAGTGCCCTTATTTAAAATTATTTTTCCCGTTTGTTGGTCAGCACTCTGTTAGTTGTATCGGCATAACCTAATAGGTGGTCATTTAATTTTTTTTTTAAATTGTAAGTTTTTATTAGACATGGACTTTTAAATTTAACATAAATTTCAGTTCTCTGATTTTTGATTGTAATGTAACTAATTGAAGTACTTTTAAAATTTTACTTTTAAATTGCTAGTTCACTTGATCTAAAATTTTGTAAATATCTTAATTACTGAATCACTGATATACTTGTCTCACTAAAAATATTCATTTCATTACAATCACTAAAGTGTCAATTAAAAATTCTGAAATTTACATATCCTTACTATACAATTTAATTTTTAATTTTTAATATTTTTCAACTGCTATAAACTAACATTTTGCCAATGTTTCCATAAGACTGACTTAAATTCTACTAGTATGACTCATAATAGAAAATCTGCGGTAAAGAACCTATACAGTTTATATAATACATTTTTTTAATTTATGCCGCCGAGCAAAGATTTTCTAATTTTTATTAAGTTAGGTCAGCATACGACTATTATGGAAAAATCTGGCCAGCCGGTGATATGTTTTCAAGTTGCAGGAATTGATAAAGATGATAATGTTGAGATGATATGAAATTATAAATTATATTCAAATAGTGATATGTCTACAAAATCATTCAATTACTAGTTTAAGTTGATGTATGACCTAAATCACTACATATAGTAAATAAGCTGGACAATTTCTACCACGTAAAGTCAACAAAATCATCATTTAGTAGTTTATTTAATCTAAATGTGTTTATAATTTATAATGTCAAGCAAAAGTTAATAAAGATAGAATTTTAAAACAAAGATCTAAAGTCGTTAAAATGTCTGACATGAATTGCCTTATAAGGGCTTGTTTTACACAGAGTTGATTTAGTAAGTGCTGTGAGATATAGTAGTTTAAATATTATACTTTGAAACCAAAAATAGATAATTATAAATAAGCAAAATTTATAGTGATTTAGTTAAAACAAAACCTTGGAAGAACGCTGTGATGTGATGTACTTCGGATGTGTATTATCCATGTGTTTATAGTGTGATCAAGTGGATGGAAGCTATTGGTATCCAAGCTTTGGATATTTATCAACTATTATTTAATTGATTTAACATAAACTTAGAAAAAGCTGAACAAGAAATAAATTTTGATCACTATTAATGTATAATTGTGAAAAAAACATAACCAGTATAAAGTGTTAACAATTAATCAAACAAAAAGACTAATGATGTTTTTGGCAGTAGTAGAGAAAAATAAAGTTTAAATCAATTTAAAAAAACAATTAATCGAATGTAACTAAACAAATACTAAACTATTGTTATTTTACTACCTTATAATTTAAAGTAGTAGTACTGTTACTTGTCTTTCAGTTTTATTCTAACAAAAAGCTAAAGTGTATTCAATATAGTCAAACAAAAACTGCAATTAATTTGTTAACATTAATTCAAAACGTTTCTGCTACCTAATATATGTAAGCTTAAATAGTATCATTACAATGTAATTTATTACTATAGAAATTATAAATTATTTATTATAAATTTTGTATTAATATTGCTTAGCTAACTTAATTGCATGCTTGAATAGCCACAGGCAGTATTTTGTTGACCATCGAAAATGTACTTTTCAATATGTCAGTGTTCACCTGGCCATTCAAACAGCATCAAAGCAGCTAATAATGTAAATGTTACTCCAAGAAAAAGCTTATTAATTCTTATTTCACTGAATTAAATAAATTACATTTAAAGAATAGTTAAAAATAATAATCCGTTTTATCATGTAATTAAGTCTTAGACGTAACATTAAGCTGTGTCCGAGCCCCGTGGTGTATGACTCTACAACCGAAAGATTTCTAAAAGCTTTTTTCCTTTGACAAAACATTTTAAGCGCTTTCTTTTTTCATCAAAAATCTTTAGGTTGTAAAATTATAATTTTAAGTTTTTTTTTTTATACTAGAATTTTTATTAATGTTTTATGTAACTAAAATTCGATATATGTCTTTTTATATTAATAAATAGTAACAGATAAGAAAAATAAAGAATTTTTAATATTTAAGAAATCATGAAACGAAAAATTACTTTAAATACTTTTCAAAACATGAAACTTTTATAAAGTTTTTATGAAAGAATAGTTTTAGCATGGTAAATTAATCAAAAGGCTATTATTTTATAAAATCATTAAAAAAAGCAGATTTCTACAAAATACAGCCAGGGAGGCCGAAAAGTGAGATAAAAGTTTTTACGGTTGAATTTGTATTAGGCACTTAGAACGTAAATTAATAATTAATTTTGGTTTTTGACTACTTTTTTAATTACGAGTTTAATTTGAAATATATTTTTTATTTATACGCTTTGGTTAAATAACTACAGACTTAGATTTTTTCTATGCAGTAAAGCTCTTAAAAAATTTTTTAACCTCTTACTAGAACTCCTTGGTTTTGATAAAAAGTAAGATAAAAACGTAAAAAATAATTAGAAAATACTAAATAACAAGAAAAACTTTTGATGTTTATTTAGTATTTACAAAGCAATTACTTTTGTTAGGTTTAAGCTAAATATTATATTATATTTTTTTTTTAATTATATATATTTCCTTATAAATGCTTATATATTTTAGCAACAATGTTTTACATAAAAATTTTTAAAATTAACTATTTTATGTTATTATAATAAACTTGTCTTTATGTGTAAGCAGTATTATAAATTATTTCGTAAGTACTACTCTCTTTTTAAATTACAAAAATGATTGTATAAAACATTAATAAACGTTTATTGAAAATGCATTAGGTTAGTGATTTTTAGTTGTATTATACCATGCTCTGCTGTAGTATGAAAGACAGTTTTCTTTTTTGTTTTTTTATAAATGTAAATGAAGAAACAATCAAAAATAAATAAATTAAAAAAAGGTAATGAATAATAAGTAGTAGATATTATTTTATTTAAGATTAAAATTGAACTTATTATATACTACTAATTTTTAGAAGATACTTTTAAAAGCTTGAATTTTTTTACAATCTATAGTAATTAAAAAGCGTGATGAAGAACCGAAACTTAGTTTAAAGTCTAACATACTTCATTTTTAAATAAATTTTGCAGAATATTGCTATAGTTTCTTAAAGATTTTAACGTTTGCCTAAGTGAAAAAGTAAAGTTTTAGTATTCTACAACTTAAAATCTTACTAAAATTTGACTTTAAAAATTAAATCTTTAAAGGCTGTAAAACAACATCATGAAGCATTTTCAATCATTTGATAGTTTTTCGTTAAATATTCATATAGTTCTAAGCTATTTATTAAACGGTAAGAAAGTTAATACACAGTATTATTTGGAGTTGACAGAAATAAAAGTAATAAACAGGCGATTTGAAAAAAGTGTAAATGAAAATATTTGGAGTAACAAAAACAAAGATAAATAGCATAAAATATTAATTTGTTTAATTAACGTACCAAAGCAATATACAATACATTTCTTAAGAAACCATGTATAAGTATGGCTGAAGCATCAATTTATTAGTAATAGAATAGTGGTTAAATATATTACATAAGTGACAACATGAAGAATATATTGATTCAAGTGTATATAATAAATAAAAACACAAAATAAGTTTAAAAACTTTCATCAAATCGTGTCGCTACGAAAACAGTTACGTCATCATATAAACTCTCAGCTGGCGAAACACGCCGATGGTGTATTATGACGTCACAAACCTCATGGGAGTTACGAAGTATAAAAGCGTAGTAAGTCGGCGCGTTAGGTCATTTCTAAAAGTGGAACATAGAAAGATGTAGTCATCAGTGTTTGTTTATTTATTTTTTGTTAGTTTTAATAAGTATAAAATGCTGAATTAACTTTTTAAATATTTTAAATAAGGTTAAATTTTGATAATTAACGTTTACATTTTTTGTACTACAACTAATTTAGTGTTGTTTCAAGTATGTGCAATGTTATGAATATTTTTAAAACCTTTTTAAGTTTCAAATTCTATTGTTAAAAAAAAATATAGGTGTTGTGTTTGTTTTCTGTTTTTTTGTAAAAATGAACTGAATAAAGTATGGCCCCTCTGTATGGACGATTAAAGGTACAACGGGTCTTAATTAGTTTTAGTGGTTTACCTTTAATGATTTAAAACTAATATATGTGTTAAAAATTAATTTCAAGAAAGAAAATTGTGGTGAGGACTTGCAAAACATTATATAAAACTTGCATTAGTTTATTCAGCAATTTCAAGTTAAAATAGGTTTCTACTCAGACATGCAGAAATTACCTATCTGCCCTTAAGTTTCTTTTCATTCTTTTTTGAATCTGGAAAACTTGAAAACATATGTAAAACTTTTGATTAAAAAAGCATCAAAAAAATTCAAACTTTTAATATTTCTTCAATAGAAAAGGTATTCAATTGAAAAAATAAAAAATAAAAAAAGTCCTAAAAGCGACTTTATTGTGAACAAGTGAACAATTGCGAATATACAAATTGCTGTACTCTTAAAAATAAGACTCCAAATTTTCAAACAATAAAAAAACGAAAAACAAAACGAAATAAAGACTCTTACAGCTCACAGCTGATCAAGCAACGATTGACACACTTTAGATTGAAGCAATCAAATTTATACTAGTTGCGTGTTTTATTGATGACAATTTTCTTTATAAAGTACGAACGAGCGTAAGATATAGGCACGGTCATACTTAATTTCAGATCACGTCTCGAGAGACCTTTTAATTTGCATGATTGTGGTCATGATTCAAGTTTAATTAGTAGCTTTTTATGAATGCATCCTATTCAGTATTTGTAAACAATTTTACGCAGTTTGTTGCCACTGCTGAATTAATTATTACTGAACACGCAAAATTATCTTTGAGCATACGAATTGAATAAAATAAGCTGAAGCAGTCTTTCAGATTTATTTCTCTTTAACAATCAGTATAAGTTTTAACGAAATGTTTTGTAACGCAATCGCACATAAAACTTTGAAAAACTTACTTATATTTAAAATTTTAACTATTCCACTATAAAATTTTTTTCAAAATATTAACTATATTTGTTTACTCGGGTTTACCTATAACAGCTACATAAGAAATGCCAAGGTATAAGCTACAACAGTTGTAATCTATTTCAAAAGTTTTTAATATTTGTTATTAAATCGCAAAAAAATAAGCATAATGTAGATTATAAGTAAAATTAAATAAAAATACTAATAATTATTACTACCTTTACTTTCTCTACTATCAGTGGCTCAGTTTATTGAATTAGTTAATAACCAAATAACGTTAACTATGCAAAATAGTTAAAAAATGTTAACCTAAAATTGAAATATGTTTTTTAAATAGCACATTCAGTTATTTGTTGCTGAAAAATTGTTACAATCTTATATTTTTCTTTACATCTATTTTTAAATTTTACATTTTTAAACTTGTGAAAAACTTTATAAACAAGTTTAGTTTATTTTTAGTATACTTACTATGTAATTTTTAATCTACTTATATAAAATGCATTATACACTTTTTCATTTAGTTTATTTAAATTGTTCTTTTAATCACAATTAAAGCATAACTTTTAAATTAAATTTGCTGTTTAAGCTAAATTTAGTGTGTTAAAAGAATTTTATAAAACTATTTCAAGATTTATTTTTGTTTGCTTCAAAAAATTTTAATGTTATGTTTTTTAAGCTTTGTATCTACCTGACAAAAAAACAAGGTTTAGCTAACTAACAATGTAATTTTGTTATTGTTTTTATAGCTCTCTCTTCAACGTGTTATACGTAAAAGCCTTAGTAGTCTGCTGCACTTAGAACAAAGAACTTCGTAGTTGCAACTTGAAAATTAAAGATCCATAAAAGTATTATTTAGGCTTTAATAGCAATTTATTGCTTAATTATCAACAGAATATGTCCTAAATATAAAAGATCAATAGGCTTCATTCTGCTTATTAAATGACAATTGTCACACGTTCAAGCTCATAGTATTTTATGTTACCTAGTTTGACATAAATAAAGTACACACTAATTCAATAGTACGAATAAAAGCTATTTTTTGAATTGCTTTTTAATAGATTGCATGATCCACTTATCAAGTTTAAATTATAGCTAGTTGACAGATTATCAATTTATACATCAAACATATTTAATTAATGCAATTTGCGCAATAATTCTTTCAATTAGATTGCAGTTGTGTTAACATAAACATTTGTCGAATTTAAGCTGTTAGTAAAGCTGTTTCCTTTACAATTAAGCTTTCTAAAAAGAAAGTTTAATCAATAAAAGTTTAATAAATGCTATTTTACGTGTAAAGCTAGTTAGTTAAATGAGATTTAGTAATATAATACTACATCTATTACATTATTTTAGTTATCTGCTTTTATTAAATTACATAAATATTTTATAACGTTTGCTGCTATTTTGCTTTGTAATTATACAAATGTTTATATAACAACAATTAGTTTAAAAATCAATTCGATAACTTAAACAACAAAATGAGACAGTTCAGTTTTGCATAAAGTAATTTTAGCACGGAGGGACTCGTTTGCATGAGTCGTCAATTTTCCACGGAGTTACTTTTGAACGAATAGTAGTGCGCGATGGAATTAAGTCACCATTACAACCGTCAATCGCCGCTCGCCAAGCCGACAGAAGGAAACGTTTACCGACAAGGGTTAGGGGTACAATGGTGGTAAAAAATCAAAATCAAATAAAATTTAAGTACAATAAATTATCAAGAAGAAATACCGACCAAGAGTAAGGGTTAGGGGAAATAGTAATATTGTTTATTTAACAACAAAAAATACGCTCAAAAGGTTTGGTTCAAGGACCTGGTGTATAAAAACCTTTCGGTTATCGAGTCATACACCAGAACAGTTTAACGTCATGCCCAAGACAAAAAAAAGTAAAATAGTAAAGTAGTAAAATAAAAGTAATGAAATAAATAAACAAAAAGTAATAGTTGAATTTAAAGAAATGCTTAAGTCCATGCTAAACTGACGCTGTGCAAAAGTGTTCATCAAGTATTACTAATACTTACTCATAAGAAACCATGTAAAAAACTTAATTATTATTTGTTAATACTTATTATCGTTAAAACAACAACTCTCAATAAAATATAATTACAACAGAAATATATAAACAAAATGTCGACAAGCGAATCGATGGAGCCTCTACACATTTCATCAAACCTCCAACTTCCCACAACAGATCAACTTGAAATCAACGACCAGATCAGAATCAGCCAAGCGGAAATAACAGACCAGATGACCTCACAACTAACAGACCATGTTACATCACAATTACAAGATCAGATCTCGACGCAGTTGAGTGATCAAATGACGTCACAAATAACAAATCAAATGACATCACAATTAAATGATCAAATCTCGACTCAGTTGAGCGAACAAATGACGTCACAACTAACTGATCAGATGATACAGATTCCCGCGCACATGATGATGAACAACGACGTCATTTTTAACTATGACGTAACAGAATCAAACGACGTGGAAGATGACGATGATTTGATTTTTGAGGAAAACGAAGCAGCAGCCAACATGTTGAGACGTTAGTAAATATTTAAATTATGAAAAATTAGCTCGAATCTTAAAATTTATTATTTAGAAGAAAAGTGTTATCTAAGGAAATTATTTTGCTTTGTTGATTTTTAGCATTGCAAATAAAAAAATAATAACTTATATTGCAAAAATTCAATTTTTTCTTAGTTATTAATAGCTTAAATGGGAACGGGTCACTTTAGCACGGAGGGTCACTTTTGCACGAGAATAAAAAAAAATGTAAAATTAAAAAAAAAAAAACAACAATAGTTAAAAAAATTAATAAATTGAATAATAAAAACAAAGTAACCGATTGAGGATAGGGTTAGTGGTAACAGTGATAGTAAAAAAAGAAAAGAAAATACTGCAAAAACAAAAAATAAAAAAAAATTAAACAAACTAACAAAAAAGCAACAAAAGAAAAGAAAAGTTACTTACCGAGATTATTGGCTAGGTATAATAATGTAAAAAAAAGGACCTAATAAAAATTATTCATCTAAAAATAAATAACAGGAAAATTGACAAATAATTAAAAAAAATTACAGATCGAGGGTAAGGGTTAGGGGTAATAGTAATAGCAAAATAAAAAAATTTGAATTAAAGTTAATAAAAAACTTATAATAAACTTCAACCCAAAAGTGTCTTTGTGCAAAAGTGACTTTCCTTGCAAAAGTGACGCCCTGCAAAAGTGTCCCCTCGTGCTAAAGTGACGCTGGTGCAAAAGAGTCGCCGTGCAAAACTGTCCACTCTTGCAGTAGCTATTTACTTTTTATTTTTAGGAACTTAGTATCTGGAAATCTATATAGCACTTAAATTAAAAATGTTACAGACGATTTGATGCTAGTAGAGGAACATATAAGGCCTCTTATAAAAGAAGAACTGAGGTACTCGATACAATCGAAAAGATTAGCAAAAGGACTTCCGGATATTGTGAATAGTGAACCTAAACAAACAGTCGTTGATGTAAGTATGTGAGATGTTTCTTTTTACTTTATGTATTGTCTAAAGTTATAGTTTATGTACAAATATTTTTAAAAATAGATACTGAAATATCTTATTATTTGTAGATAGTTTGTTTATAGTAATTTGGAGCTTTGTTAACAAACAATAACTGAGAAAAAAAGAAATACCTTTGTTTGCAGATGTCAGTAAATAATTTTAAAAATTTTATAATATAGTGTATAAAAAAGTTATTGGAGAACAAATTTCATAAGCATTAAACATTGACAGATACTTTGCAGAAAAAAAACAACAGTAACATTTTAAATGCGTCACAATACTTGTAAGTTTCACACATCACGTACCTTTAGGTATTAATAAAAACGCTATTGGTGTACTATTACTTTAACCTATAGTATAAAGTTCATTCTACTTAGTAGCTTATCAAAAAGTAACACGTTAATAATTAAATAATAACTTTAACTTTTTGTGGTCAATAAACTTGATGAACTTAAGGACACGCAACCTTTCACTTTTTCTTGATTTATGTACTACAACTGATTTTGATTTTAGCAAATGGTACCGATATGACTTTTTTTTATTAAATTTTACAACAAATGTCTGCTTCTACAGATCTATAAACTTTAAAACTTTATTTTCAGAAGTTAAGTATCGATTCTAGTTTGTTGACAGTATTTGTTGGAGCTTACAAGTAAACACCTTTTATTAACCTTTTTTTTACAATAATACTTTTATCGCTCTATAGCCAACACGTTGATAAGTTCAATTAAAAAAGATCATGAACATATTAACTCATTTGCATTTAATTAACAGGTAATAAGCTTATGTAAGAAAATCTTTGTTGTGGTTAAATGGTCAATATAAACTATTAGTTTTGATGGCAGACAATCACACTTTTCGCCAATCAATTTACAACAGTTGTTACTAATTTAAAGTTCAGCAAATGTTTAAACTTTCTATGTGATATGCTATGAATTATACGCATAAATTTGGCCTTTTGTTAGCAAAGTTTAACTTTAAAACCTACAGTTTGTTAATTAAAGAAGTTGGTAGATAAAAGTACGAGTGCGATTTAACTTTTCTACTGACCACTATGGCTCAGCAAAACAAAATCCTACTTTATCAAATATTAATAAAATAATAAAACTGCATCGTACAATATTGTTTATGTAATTAGAAATAAAACCCATTTATGCATGTTTTTATAGTCAACCCAAATAGTTATTGTCGAAGTTGCTAACAATTTCACAAATAGCATTTTAAGTAAAACCTCAAAAACTTGTTTCGAAACAATAATGTCATATGTTTGTTAATATTTTCGAAATATTAACTACAAGAAAAACTTAAATAGTTATTTTTTAAATATATTCTATAAACTTATAATCTCTTTAAAAACAACAATGCTCACAAACTTTATTAGTCAAACAAAATAGTTGTACGTCAAAGTTGCTAAAAGTTTTACAAGTAGAACTTTTCAAGTAACACCTCAAATTTGGTTTAAAAAAAACAATATCGTATGTATATTGGTAATTTTAACTAATAGAAAAACATTAAGAGTTTTTTTTTAATATTCTTTGTAATTTAAATAGTCTCATTTAAAAGCAGAAATGCTGAATCTAAACTAAATCTTAAATAAAGTTTTACAAAGTAAATTGCTTTAAACTACATAATGTTTTTACGTCTTTTCATGAAATTAAACTATTGACGAAATAAAACGAAATTTTGCGCAAGCTTGTTAAAATAATTGATATGTTAGAAAAAGGAAAATTTCTAAATTAAAGTATTTTTTAAATTTAATAAGTAATGTTAAACATAATATTTATTAATAAAAATATAGTAGTATATAAATATAGTTTTACTGACTTTAGAAAATCATCTTTACAAATAAAAAAACTAACTATAAAAAAAGTTTCGAAATAATTACTATAAAAAAATTATTTTGTTATTTACATAAACAACTTAACGAATTTTATATATAGATTTAATCAAGCAGACTGTAGCTTTGATTTACAATATAGTAAATACGGTTTTCAAAGTGCTAAGTTTTAACTGGATTAGATATAGTCTATTAGATCGTACATAACTTAGCTATGTTTAAACTAGTTTCGATTTTATTTGTTAGCTATTGACAGATTTAAAACTTAAAATTTAATAAGTTTTTATTTTTCCTAATTTAGGGCCAGCCTTTTAATCTTTTTTTATTATTTAATGACTAAAAAGCAACGTTAATTATTGTTGTTTTATAAATTGTAAATTTTATCTATGGTAAATGAATAAAGTCTGATAAGATGAAACAATAAGGCTAAAACCTTTCAGTATTTAACATACTGTAAATATTGAAACTCTACCACAGCAAGTTTAAACGTACAGCTAAAGTCCACAAATAACTGAAGAAATCTTTTTAGTATAAAATTTCTGCGCATAAAAGTAAAGTACACTTCAATATTTTACCATTTAGTTGAACGCTAAATAACCGTAAAATTTTTATACGCTGTGCGTTAACCATAACACAAAAACTGTCTTATTTTTTAATTTTTTTGCAAGCTTATCAATAAAACATAAAATATTTTTTAAACGATGTATGCTTATTCAATTGACTTGTACGTCAGAGGTCAAACACGTGTTGCAATGGTTAAATAATAATCAGCGATTTAGCATGAAAAATATGTTTGTTTTTAAAAAAATATTAGAGGTCTCTTCTTCATAAAAGGAGTACAAATATACTTGTATTTCAAAAGTTTATTAAGAAAAATAAAATATGCTTGAAGAGCTTGTCAGTACACAAAAATAATAAAAATACATGTTTAAACACAAACGTTTTTTTTGTAATAAAGTTTTGGCTTATTCAGACTGATTACTAAGTTTGTATACATATCAATCTATTGTATAGAGTTCATTTGATATAGTAGTTAATGTAAGTGTCAATAAAGGTTATGGCTCAACATAAGTCGTCAATAATCTCATGTTTGTGGTCAATGAACTTAATGAACTTAATAGCACGTACCCTTCTCACTTTTTATTAAACTATTTACCACAGTCGTCTACAAACTTAGCAACCAAGTATTCAGTTCTTAAAATGCTTTAATTGAATTAAAACAATGTCTGCATTTAACGTTTGCAATGTTTTTTTTCATTTCCGTTAAAGTTTTTACAAAGTTAAAAGAACAGTAAAAAACAAAAAAAAAATGTATGTAGTTTTGTAACTTGGTGAATTAAAGCTTAATAAGAATATATATCTTAAACAAAAGTGTATGTTTCTAATTACCTTTAAAACACTATGTCAGATGTTTAAATAAACTTATCTCAAAATAATCAAATAAAAATAACATAACTTTTATTGTGAATGAGAACTTCAATTTCAGGTTTATTTTAAAAAATATTGAAAAGTGTATGTATTATATCAAAACGTAAAAACTTGTAAATAACTGACAGCAGGTAATCAGCTTATGTAAGAACCTTTTGTTGTGGTTAACTGGCTAATATAAACTAATGGGTTTAATGGCAGCCAATCACACTTTTTGTCAATTAATTTTCAACAGTTGTTATTTATTTAGAGTTCAACAATTTAGCTTAAATTATACTTGATGACATACAGTGAGTGGTTTGTAAATTTAACTTTTATTTTCTTAATAAAAGTTTTTAATTACTACTAATTTTAAATATTAGTTTGAATAAAAACTTAAAAACTTTTAGTAAACTAATAAAAAATAAAAAAAATAGCCTCTTTAAATACATTTTTCTAGTCTTAACAAACAACAGAAAATTTTTAACTGAACAAATTTCAAGTCAAAAGGTTAAACTTTGCAAATAATGGCTTATAAAAATTGCATGCTGTTTTTACGTCTTTTCATTAAAAAAATTATTCCAATATGTAAAACAGAGTTGTTCACAAGCATAAACATTTAATTTAACTGGTGAAACAGCACAACGCTATAGATCAAGGGCTTTTTTTAACTTTCATAAACAGTATCACAGAAAATGTTGATTAAATCGAAAATAAATGCACATTTATGCATATGTATATTAGTTGTAATATAGGCTTAAATGAATACGGTTTTAATTTTATTTTTATTAAAAAACAACTTTAAAAAAAGTTTTAGAACAGTTTCTACTATAACATTATTCTGAAATTTAGATAAACAATTTTGAATATTTATTGAATAAACTTAATTAAAAATACTGTTACTAAGTTCTACAAGATTTAGTAAATCTGTTTTTCAAAGTGCTAGATTTAAATCTGGATTAAATAAAGTCTACTGGTTGTTACATAACTTAACTATGTTTAAACCAGTTTCGATTTCATTTGTTAGCTATTGACAGATTAAGATACTTAAAATAAATTAAACTATCGCTCAACTTATACTATATTCATTTATTACCTTATAAACTTTAACAAAAGTATTAGATTGTTTTTTGTCTGTTTAACTATATTATTTTAAGCTCTTTTACAGCACATTAAAGATTAATAAAGTTTACAAACTATATTACAACACAGTTTGTTGTAAAAGTTATATGGATGAAACAATGAATGTCAAACAAATTCGTTAAACTACTATAAAATAATTAACTAAAGACCTTAACTACTAAATGCTTAAACTATCTACTAAATTTGAAATTTTATTTTAACTAAAAAATAAGCTTATTGGTAAAATGATTTTTAAGCACCTTTTTTTATTTATTCAGCTCAGTTTACCGCATTTGTCTTTAAACTATTCCTGAAACTTTACCAACTGATAATCAATAACAAATGATTTTCTCTGAAATACATACATGCATAAGATTTAAAAAATAAACTAACTAATAAGTACTCACAAATGTAAATTTTAGGTAGTTTCCCCCGAAACAAGAAAGAAACGCGAAAGAAGGAGGGAAAGAAACAAAGTGGCTGCAGCTAAGTGCAGGTTCAAGAAGAAACTGCTTAGTGAAAAACTTGAACAAGTAAATACAACTTTTCTGTTTTGTAATTAAACTTAGTTTCAATTAGTTGAAGCAGCTTAATTTATGTTCATAAAAAAATTATTAAGAGAACAATTTGAACGACTGATTATGTTACATTTTTTAACAAATTTTTTATAAAAGTCTTGATAACTGATTTTTTTAAACAAAAATGTGAAAAACTGAATCAAAATGTCGTCATTAAAAAAAACAACATTTTTGAAAATAACTTACTTTTAAAAATCATAAAAAAATCGTTTTCTCGTTTTCTTATTCCTACGGTTTTTTTTTAAGTTTAGTAAAATGCTGTGTTCAGAACGTTGTAAATAATTAATTTTATATTGAACGTTTTATTGATTTTTCTTAAGCAGTTTTCAACTTTCAGGTTTTTGACAGGTAAATCTGAATAAAAGCTTTTTAGTATAATTGTGGTCAACAAGTTAATAAGATTAATGGCAGACATCCTCATTTACTTTTTATTAGTCAATTTATAACAGTTGCTTTAAATTCAGACACACAAAGCCTTGAACTTTTGTTTGCGAAATATTAGCGTTTAATGAAATACCACGTCTGTACATTTTACTTAACGTATAATGTTTACTTTTATCTGTTTAAGTTTTCTGTTTTAATAATTAAAATATTAAAGCAAGCTAAAAGTTTTATGATACAAAATTTAAAAAAAAGTCAAATTAAACTTTCATAAATCTTAAAACCAAGTTTTGTGGAATATTAATTTCTATTAAAACAAATCAATTTTTTAGGAATCCGAAAGACTCGAAAGTCTGAACATTCAACTGCAAAGGGAACAGAGGGAGTTGACGGAAGAAAAAGAAAAATTAATGTACATATTGAACATACACCTACCAAATTGTCCACTTGTGCAAATAAGTAGTAATGACAATATTCTGTTTACTAATGACAGCAACGAAAGTTAATTTAACGTATATATGAGTGACTTTATTTATTATAAAAATGAATGCAAATAGTTTGTATGAGTTTGAAGTTTTCAACAAAATGCCTGAAGACGTTTTCTTGTAGTTTTAGCATAAAAATATTATTAAGAAGGTTTCAAGGAATTTAATTATTTGGTCTAGCTACGCTGCTAGTACAATATAAAACTTTACATTGATTAAATAATTATGTACTTTAAACAATTACTAACTCCTTAAGGTTAATATAAACAGAAATGTAAAAAAAACAGACCTTTGTTTTCTGATAAGTTTCATTGCAAAACTGATAGTCATAGAAAAAAAGCATTAAGAAATACGTCACAATAACGACAATTGTAATTTTTTGTATGGTTTTTGTTTTTAGCAATAAAACCTAAACATTTATATGAAACTTATCAAAAACTGTACAATTCAATAAAAATGTGTGTTTTATTTGTTGCAATAGCTTTTATTTTTCGTTTATTTATCAAGTGTACAAGAGAAAATTGCAATAGTTTAATTTTTATACATGTATACTAAATTTGTACGGAATCGCTTTGTTTAATTTCGTCTACAGAAGGTTAAAATATTTTCTACTTTTATGTTTGACTAAACGATTGTTTGTTATTGTGCTTAAATTATTTTAAAATCTAACTATTTTTTTAAAACAAATGCTTACTAAAGTACTAAGAAAACTGTTTAAGAATATCTATTTGTACATGATGTCTATACTTCTACAAAAAGCTTTTGCATATTAAATTATTGTGTTTCAATTGCCTTAAAATTGCCAAATAAAATACTGTTGAATTAAACTTTTGAAACTTAAAACAATTATTCTTATTTTTATAATGATAAATGTTATTATTTTTTCACAAAACTAATTTTATACGACTTTAAACTAAGTTTTATAGCAGCTTTTTTTAAGTTAGAGAAAAATATTGATTTATACTCACAAAAACATCTTTCCTAGTTTAAAAATTTTTACGTCATTAAAATATATATGTTAGCTAGATCAGTGCTTCTGAACCTTTTTCTAGTGGCGGAACCCTTTTCCAAAGTTCAACTTTTCCGCGGAACCCCTAATTTAATTTTACATAAAATGTTTAATATGATGTTTCCTGCAAAAAACAAAAGAATTTCAGTGAAAAACGAACTTTTTAGCAAAACTATATCATTGTTTGAAATCATACCAATTGTAATAGTGTTAAGTCGAGTCAAACTCAATGTGCGCCAGAGGCAATAGGTATTTTATGATTCTATAATAAATAAACGAAAACAAACATGATTAATCGCAACGTCATAAAAATCTTTCCTTGCATAATAAAAACAAAATGATAGCTACAAACAATAACGAAATGAACATGAACCTAATCGAATTCACAGATTACTGTAATAAACGGGTAAGATGCCTAACAAAAAATAAATAATATTTAGTGCGAAGCTTGAACTTGTCTCTTAGCAACAAGCATGTCAATGTGCTGCTGGATTTTGGATAGACTGAGACGGAGACAGACAGATAAGGTTGGAGTCAGCATTCAGTTCCTTTGCTTCGTTTTAATGTTTGTTACATGCAAAAAGACGGACTCGCAAAGATAAGTGGTGGTGAATGGTAAAATAAATTTTACTACACGCTTTGCTAAGACGGGGTACTCTGAAATTGCACATATCCAAAAATCTAAAAGTTCCTTCCTTTTGAAACTCAATTTTAAATTGCTATCTTCAGATAGTTCGTTTTCTGTATCTGTAGTAAGATTCACTTCTTCTGATGCAATATAACACATAAAAAGAATTCAAAATCAATAAATTTCCGATGCGAACATCTTTAGGAAAATAATGTTGAAACTTTATAGATCAAGATGGTTGTATATTTCGTCTGAGAAGTTGAATTCTATGCATTTTTCATGGGCCTCATCAAACCGGTGAAACATCGCAAAATTACCATTGCTAACCTTTGCTAACCATTGCTTACTGGGTGAACACCTGCTTCTTTAATTCAACGAGACGAACCAGTGTCCGCCCCTTCGACAGCCAGCGAACTTCGTTGTGATAAAAAAGTTGCAGATGGTCAGCATCTAGACTTTCACGTAAAAGATGGAAACATTTGGCATTTGTGTCACTTTTCTTTATGAAATTAACAGTTTTAATCGATGCTGAGAGAAATTCTTGTAATCAAGAAGGAAGATGTTTAGTTGCCAAATTTTCTCTATTTAAAAAATAATGTATCCATTTAGCTTCAACTGCTTTATCCTTTATTTTCCTCACTATACCATTTTTGGACCCAGTTATAGACGCTGCACCGTCAGTACAAATGCCGACACACTTATTCCACTCTAAACCCTTGCTGATGAAGTAATTTTCGACACATTTCATTTCATTATAGTAGCATTTTTTAAGTAGAAAATAAGCTTTTATACATATTAAATTTTAAATTATGCTAATAGACATCGTTTTAAACATTTTCACAGCATTTGAAACAATATAATATACCAGAAATAAGTTTCTGATAAAGATCTTTTATTTAGTTTTATTGTGTAAACATTTAGAATTAGTTTTGATCGCTCCTACATTGTTTGCTTT
The DNA here is from genome assembly GCF_965202585.1 of Thalia democratica. Classification (NCBI taxonomy): domain Eukaryota; kingdom Metazoa; phylum Chordata; class Thaliacea; order Salpida; family Salpidae; genus Thalia; species Thalia democratica. Next base: position 106,878,600 of record NC_139165.1, read on the forward strand.
AGTGATAATACCAGTATTTTAATGACTTCACTAAAAATAGAAATTCAAAAAATTTACAAAAATTTGCGCCACCAGGATACCTACAATAATGAATACCTATTAAAATTTCTACCACTAGATACACACTAAGCAGATCAATGAATGCTATAATTATATATGTTTTTCATTTTATGTGTTCTAGTTTTTTTGAAGTTTTATAATTTATTTACTTTTTCTTTCAAATTTCTTTTTTAAATTTCGAAAAGCTTCGCGGAACCCCTGAGAGGCGTCGCGGAACCCCATTTCAGAAGCACTGAGCTAGATAAAACTAAATTTTGTATAGTTTATTTAAAAGCTTATATTTATTTACTTATCTTTTAATTGCAAAACATTTTAGTTTTAAGATTAGTAAATTTAGAGAACAATAGTTTTTTAACTAAATTGCTAATAGTTAGTTTTTTGAAATTAAAGAAGTAACTTTTCGTCAAGTTAACTTTTATCAATCGTAGCTTTTTTGTTACCTTATTATTTTACACAACTACTTTAGTAAGGTAAGTACAGTATTAAGAGTTTACATGTAAATACTGCAATTTAAAACATTTTTATTACGTAAGCTAGAATGATAAAAAATACTAAACTTTAAGTGAAATACAAAATACGTCAAAGTTGTTTATTGTAGTAAACAAGAACGTAAGCAATCATAAGAATAAGTAAGTAGTAAACAAGTGGCTACACATTGAGAAGAAAATACATGTAAGATCGATTGTTATTAGTATATTTGCAAATGCACTTTAGACTATTTGTTAAACTTTACTCCCTTTGAACAATTGTTTAGTCGAAAAACAAAATAACTTTTGTTTCCTTTGTAATTTTTAATCAAACATTAGCTGACTTTGTACTTTTACAAGCTGTAAAAACACAAAACAGTACTGATGAAACACCATACTATGAAAATTATATATATAATTAGAGTGTTTTAAGTATTTAAAACATTTGCACATGTTGTTATAATAAAACTTTCACTAACTTAAAATAATGAATAAGTCTAGTAAAAGAAGTATGAACTTATTTCTTACAAAGTACAAGTTAAAATAGAGCAATAGTTTGTTGCGAAAAAGTAATACAAAAATGTTATGCTATGAAATCACTTTACATGGTTAAATAAACCAAAGAGTGAAAACAAAAAATATCAACATATATTGTTTTTTAATTAAAACTTTGCTTATATAACTTCCTTCTTGTAATATTTATTAAATTTCAACTTAATTTTCTTTCAGGAAGTATAAACTCCAAATTTTTGTTTTGTTATTATGTTGTTTACTATATATTATGATTACAATGTTTCATATCTTAAACAAAGAGAACTTTTTTTTTTATTTGTTATTTGTGCAAAACGAAAAATACTAAAGTAAGATGATTTTTATATCATTTTAGTTATATAACTTATACTTATTTGTAAAATGTCTATTTTTATAGAAATTTGTGTTCAAGTAGAATAATGAAACCTGACTTTTAAACTTTAGAAGCATCTAAAATTAATAAAAATAGTTTAGAATTGTAAGTATTTTTTTAGTTTAGATGAAACTTATGAATATCTCGAGAACTTAAGTTAAAAATTTTCTTTACTAGAACTGATATAACTTTTAAATACTTTTGGGTAAGTAAAACTACGCCTTGCTTGTAATATTGTAGCTCAAACAGTTTGTGAAAATATACATAGTATCGTAGTTTAATTTAACCACTTACATGATGGTTATTAATTTGTTAAAAAGTAACAGATAAAACTTTATTGATAATTAAAACAACAAAGTAATTTGATTTTAAGCAATTTTATGTTTTTTAACAACTTTACAAAGTAACCGACCCGAGCTAAAACGTAAATTCAAAACATATTATAAAAATATATAAATGGCATAAATAAAAAAAGTTTTGATATAATGACTTTTATTTTGTAAACCATAGTAACCTTTTTTATCAATTAAACACTTAGTTTTGCTAGTAACTACTGTGCTTTTATACTTTTTTATGACATCGTTATTTTACATATGCAAAAATAAATGTTTGTTTGAAAGACTGCTTAGCATAAAAACAATAATTTCGCGTAAAACTTTTAGTTTAGTCTTATATTACTTACCACAATTATATTATGATTCACAATAACAATGTGTGTCTTATTTCGAAAGTTATAATTAGTTATAAAATTAGCACTCGGCTATAGCTTTCTGTTGAATTTATATAAATACTCATGAGATTATACAGTAATTGTTTTTTTCATAACAACGTAGCTGGAGTAAGAACAGCCAATCAAAAAGAAGAATTCAAAATATTTGTTGCAGAAAATTAATGGGCGGAAATGATTCGTAAAAAGGTGAAAACACCTAAAGGTTTGACTAATACAGTTTCTTGTTGTAATTCTTTTACTAAATTAAAACAATGTTAGTATATGTTTGAATATTTATTTTTGTTTATATGCTGAAAAATATAAAAAAGTTACCGTAAACAGTTTTGTTTTTACATAAACATAGTTGACTTTATAACTAAACAGACGATTAAAAATTATATACAACCTATATACGATCCTTAGTTTTAAAGTAAGTAAATATAAATGTAAAGGATATTTAATTATGCAATATATAGACAGTAAAAACATACTTAATACAATAATAACAACACATATTTATTTCAAACTCCTTAAAACTTAATTTAACTTTTAATGATGGGACAAAGTATGCTAACAATTTTAATAAATAAAAATGCAATGAATTCAAACTTTCATATTTTATTTTTAGTTTTTTTGTGACTTTATATTTTGTTTAATTATGTTAAGAATGTTGGTATGCATTTTCATAATTTTAAAAATTGTCCAAAAATAAAATATGTACTACAGAAAACCACTTTTTTTTAAATTTATGATAGTAATAATAAAACTTGTTTTATATTTAAGCACTTGTAAAAGCTGAACGTAAAATGTCTTGATGTAAATAAAACAATAATGTCAAGGTCGTTTTGTTTTTTAACTTTAGTTTTAAAATAAATTATTTTTGTAAGAGCTATAAGTAGAAATTAAGCGTTTTTTATAATATGATCTAGTTATGAGGTTCGATGTTTAAGTCTTAAACTTGAGAGTTTTTAAGACCGTTAGGATTTCTAAGCCAATAGCATAACTTTAATACAAAATTTAGTGTATTGTAAGTTGTTAAAAATGTTGTATTTAAAAAAAATTAAAAGAAAACATAGAATTTTCAAAAAAATTTTAGGGCACAATAAATTTGATGTGATAATGCTTAAAGCAAATAAAGTAAGTACTTTCTTCTATTAAGTTATAAACCAGTATTTATTTAAATGTATACACTAAACAACTAAAAATTGTTTTCTTAAATTCATTGATAGATACCTAAAAAATTATCGCCACTATTTATTATATATTACCCGATTACTAGTTAAAACAAATTTTCTGTTTCGATATCTTACTAATTATTTCCCCCTAAAAGTCATAATAAAGTGCCAACTTTTCTAAATATTTATAAGTAAAAAGTAAAAATTTTAGACAGTTAAACATACTTATATAATTTATTTTAAGACATTGTTAGAAATAAAATTGATATTTTGTAGTAATAGATAACTGCAGAACTGAATTATCATAAATTATTATTTATACTAATTATTACAAAATACTTCTACTATAACGCTTTTTGTTCAGAATACAATTTACTTTAATTTACTGCTAATTAAAATAATACAAAGAAAAATTTAATAAAACAGGAATACTTGTAGGTTTAACGTAATCTTCCAATTTAAAAATCTAAAAAACAATATTTAGTATGAAACTAAACAAATAGATATACAAGTATTATTTGAAGTTATTTAATAAAAAAATTTCAGAAAAAAAAACTATAGTCACATTTAAGGTATTTTGTAAATCAAAATAAATTGTTTGACTTGCTAAATGTATCTTTACAACATCTGGATAAAGATTGCATAAACAATTTATATTATAATAACAATAGTTATTTGTTAACTTTTAGCCTTTCTCACAGTGTTACAAATTATCATAGATCAAAGAAACCAAAGCATTGTATGACCTATTGACTGTTTTAGAATGCTTTCATTAAATAATTCACAAATTTCTAATGTCTTTTGGAAAACATAAAGGAAATAAAGTCAAGTATAAAGTACCTTATTTCTATTATTTCTATCTTGTTATGTAAATACTTTTTTATTATGTTATGTAAACACTAAACTGGTTTATAAGTAAAAAAGTATAGTTGTTTAAGTTCTTATCATTTTTTTTGAATGAAAAAAATAATTTTTACTACTTTGATATTATTAAAAAGTACCAGTTTTGATATCATGAATAAATATTTGTATATCTATTATAAAATAACTTAAATGATTTTATTAAAAAGCAACGATATAAGCATTTTTTACACCATAATCATTTAAGAAACCATTTAGACAAAATATTGTTTTAAATCTTTATTGTTTAATAACAAATCTACATTTATAACACTGCAAATATTACAAATTTAATAAAGTAAGTGTGATTTGTTTTATGTACAAAAAAAAATCTACTGTATAGTCAATGTTATTTGATTAATGTTAGTTTTACCATATTCATCGTCTTAAATGATTTTTAAAACCAAAGAAAGACTTAGTTTTCATCTATTTGGAGTGTAAAAGTTAATTAAGCCTACTAAGAAATATATCAAATTTACATTTACAAAAAAAAAACAAAGATTGATTGTTTAATGAAGTTGTTACAAGAGTAGTTCTAGAACAACAATTTTAGTAGATGTATTTTGACTAACAATAGTTAAACTTATGTGATAACGACAAAAAATTAAAATATGCAAATTATATAATCAACGTAAAATAAATTGTTCATAAAAAAGTGCAAGAAAACTCATAAGTAAGTATTTAGGACTTATTATCTACTGCATATTAAAGTAAAAAGTAAAAGTTATCATTTGTAAAATTATTTTTTCTTTTGTGTGTTTCTTTAAATTCTACAAATTAGTATATTTTATATTATTCAAATGAACAATTTATTAAAAAAAAAGTCAAAATTTGTTGCAATCTTTTGTATAAAAAACATAAAACAACTTTTTGATTAAGATTTAGGCGCAAAAAGTTAATGTGTAACTTGCTTGAATTTTAACTTTGTTTGCAAAACCTTACTTGATGCTTGGGTAGAATTGCAAATAGTTGAATATCAAAGCGAAGTTATGCAAGCTATCTGTTGTTTACTTCTTCTAAGCGGTGATTCACCTAAAACCAAATGTTACAAGGTGTTATTGCTTTGTTCTAGGCAACTACAAAGAATTGAAAGCTATTTGTTGATAGTAAAGAAACTTGTATTTGTTACAATGTAGTTTTGTTCTATAGAAACAGTTATTTACACTTTGTTAATTAGTTTTGCACTAAAAACAATTTATATATGTATAAATTTGAGTATGATTTGTTTACTTTAATAAAAATAAATAAATAAGATCAGAAAAAAAAAAGTTTTCTATTTTTTTTATTATACTATTTTTACTTTCATATACAGCTTTTTGAATTAACTTAATCTTATTTTCAAAGCATATTTATCAACTTTTTTAATGAATGGATTAACAAAATGATACAAAAGAAATTTTAAAAACAAACAATGCTTTGCAATTAGCTAATTAGTTGTTTTAGTCAAAAATATAAAAGTATATTAAACCTTGAACTTTATTTCAAATAAAAATATATATAATAATATTAGTTAAATTTTGAATATACAAAACATTATTGTTTTTAATACAACAGTTGATAAAAAAATGTTATTTAAGTTTCAAACAAATTACTTAGTCTTGTTTTATTTATTCAATTTTCAATTATTTAAACTCATTATTAAAATTTAGTTTGGATTATGTAGTAAGCATAAATAATAGCTATTTAAAATTGAAAATTAGCTTAAATATATTAAATAAGAGATTTTTAATAATGAAATTCATCACAAAGATACATAATTTAAAATATTTTGATATTAACTTAAAATAATAAAAATAATCTTTTTAAAACCTATCTAACTTATGAAATTAACTAAAGTTGTTTTGCACACAACATTTTTGTGTTAAAGTTTTTCTAGTGGCACACAAATTTGAGATAATTGAAACTAATTAGCTGTTCACTGTGGCAACAACAATGCTATTGTTTTAAGAAAATTAATGTTAAACAAGTTTCTTTATAACTTTTCACAAAAACCTTTGTTTTTAAAAACACTATTTTGTAATTGCTTACTATTTTTGAATAATTTAATATAATCTGATGTAAGGTTTACTTTAGTTTATGGTAGACTGATGGTTTTTAGGTTTAAAAAGTTATTAAAATGGTGTGATCAACTTATTTAAGGTTTAAAATAATAATAATAATTTATAAAGTTCTTATGTATTGTTTTGTTTGACTTTATTTGACTTTAAAACTAAATAAAAAAGTATTTGTTTAATATTTATTAGTACTTAACAAATTAAATTGTTGTAACTGAAAATAGGTGTTCAGTATTACTAAAATCTAAATACTTTTACAAATTTTATTTAACAATGTTTATATCAAAAAAGAATTCTTACTTAGAGCTAAGATATACCATTACTTTTATATTAAAAGTAGTAAGTATTTTTTAATAATTTCAAATTTTAAATTCAAGAGGTTTTGTTATTTAGAACAGTATATAATTTTACTTTTTCAGTGGGGTTTTTTAATTACAATTTTAAAATTTATTGCTTATGTTACTTTTTGAAAAGTATTTTTATCACAAAAGATTAACATTGAATGTGTTTAAATTTACTCGAAGTTATCTTTAATAATTAACAAAATTTATGTTTTATAATACTTTAAGCTAAAGTAAAATTATCTATTACAAAACTTTTAATATCTTTTGAGTTTTAAAAATGCAATATTGAAAGTATACAGAAACTATTTAAATTTTAAGCAACTTATTTTTACTTATCATAACAGTAGTTGACTTTTTTTTTTTTTTTTGTTATTCATAACTAAAGTTTTAAGTTAACTAATGTTAAAAATAACAGATTTTTTTTTAATATGAAGATAAACAATTTTTTAATGTTTTTTTTTATTAGTTTGACACAAAGTATATTTAGCTGTACAATAAGCTTCATAAAAACATTTTTTGGTCAATAATACAGTTTAAAAAAGTTAATTACTTTATTTAAGTTGTAGCAAAATCAATAATAAAGTAAGTACACTGTAAATAAATACAAACATATAAAGGTGTATTTTTTGTTTAAAACTCTTAAATATTACAATAAAAAATTTACAGACGTTAAATACTAAAGCAATACAAGTTTTCTATTACCTTTGATATAACAGCATACACTTGGTAAGTTATTTTAATAACACAGTTAGTTATTTGTCTTTTTATGTTAAATAAGTTAATTTATCACATAATTAGATTGAACAGTTATTATTATTGAGTCTTCAAAAACTTGCATTTTGTTATTTATTTGTTCAGTCATTAAATAGTAATATGCCAACATCGATAGATAAAATGCTTGCGAGCCACAATTATTCAAAAATATGTATTTATTGATTAAAGTAACTTTGTACTTTAATAAAAAATGTGATAAAATAAGCAAAAAAGTATTAGTAATAAACGGGTCTTATTATAGGATTTCACTACAAAAGAATTGTTTTTGTTTTTTTTCAAAATTTTTTTTACTAAGGACTGCATTTGGCCAGTGGGCCAAATTTTAATTTAATTAAAGATTAAAGGTCAAGTAATTACAATAGTACATTGAAAAACCAAGAAGATATTTTGTAAACAAATAGTTATGTTTTAAAAGTACTGCTTTTACTCAATTGTTAAATTTTTCTTATTTTCTTAACTATTAGTGTAGTACAAAAAGCAATATTAAGTTAATATATTTATATGGATACAAAATATATTACGTTCAAAATTAATTGTTAAACTATTAAACACATATATGTAGCAATACAATGTTATAGCATTGTTACTTGCAGTTTTAACATAAACATATTAAACCTAGCTGCACTTCTTTACCTTCATAAAATAATTTTTATAAAACAATTTTTTTAACTATAATTTACATTAATTGATTAATATGCTAATTTTTGCATTACTTCTGTATAAGTAGATACATTTTAAAAGTTTTGAGAGTAGCTTTTAAATTTAATTTAAGCACATTTTAATTATTTAAGCTTAATAATTTTATTTGTTTACTAAATTAACTTTTTTATGACTAACAAAAATAGTTTTAAAAGATATAAGACATATGAACAGCTTAGATTAAACCTTAAAGATAAGTGTATATTATTCAATATAAAATTGTAAAATTCGAACGTATATAGAATGTATAGATAATTATTACAGTTTAAAAGCTATATTAACACCTCTTACTCAAAACATTTGTTTTTGTTTTTGCAAAAATTAAAATGCTTGATAGCAATTAGCGCTGCATAGCTAATTGATGTTTGCATACACATAATACATATTTTTGCCTTCCATGCAAAATACCAGTTGCTTTTAATGTTTGCATTGTTTAGTTTATTACCCTTGGTTTTGAAACTTAAATTAACTATGTCATTTTAAAATCATTATTAAAGACATGTAGACTAATAAAAATTAGTTAATGATTAGATTGTATAAAAAAAACTATTTTAAATATTAAACCAGTAGTCTAAAACCAATTATTTTATTTTTAAATGTGTTATTATTTTACTACAAATTTATTACTAAAAAATTCTTAATACAAGTTTAGTTTAAAAAATAGAAAACTTTGCTATATTTCGCATAACATTATCGTTTATACAAAGCTTATTATTTGTTTTTTTATATATGTGTGAGCTTTTTAATACTATAAAGTTATATTCTTTTTTTTTTTGAGAGCTGAACGTTTTTTCTTTCTTGTACAATTATAAATGCTCACTAACGAGAAAATTTTATAATTTAGTTTTTATTGCTTCTCTTTAAGAATGACATTTAAAAAAGTACTTATCATTGTATTTAACTTTGTAAATCCAATTTTTTTTTTCCTGAAAAACACCAGTTAAAATGGTAATTAACATAAACTGAAATTAGATTTCCTCTACTCTGTTGCTTTAACTTTTTCGATTTCTGTAATTAGTTTCTACTTTTGCTACCTGTTTCCTGGTATTCATACAAGTTTTACCTTACCTCCTATAATAGTTTAAAATCAAGACTTTTTCGTTAAATTTTACTTTAATACTTTTAAAATAAAGTTTATTACAGTTGAAGTACACTTGTTATATAGAAAAAGTTTTTAATCTTAGCTTTTTATTAACTAACTTATAGCTTTATTTTGAGTTTAAGAAATTATCAATTTTTTTTTTTTAAATTGTAAAAAATGATTTCCAAATAAAACAAGTTGTTAAACTTCCGTTCTAAAGAGTCCGACGTTTCCTATGTCATTTTATGGCATTAACAAAAGCTTTTTACGCTCGTTTAAGATTAAGATATTAACAACTAAATTCTAGAACAAAGAGCAAAAAAACTTAAAACATTTCAAATTATAATGACGAATAGGCGATGTCAATTAAGAGTGGAGAAACTAGAAAAATAAAAGATGTTATACTTCATACACAAGTATTACATTTTAATTATAAGATAAATATTGTATAAAATTTAAGCACAAAAGACAATTATATAATAAAGGACGTTTCTTATGCTTTGCACCTCACAACGTCATCGTACCATTGACAAATCAAAATTAACTGGCCAGTCTTAAAAAACGCTTTGATATTTTTAAAACTTCCATGCAACTTAACGAGTTTTATCTAAAAGAGGATTTAATTTTGCATTGTTGACCTAAACTAAATAATTATATTAATAAACCCTTTTCATTACAAAACATTGATTGAAAAAATATGAATTGTTGTCAATATTCTAAAAACTTATTAAAGATATGTTTTATTTTATATGTGAAGAACTATTTTATATGTACTCAAACCTGTTTGTTTGTTTCAGGTCACATTTTAGTCAAGAGAATCAGCTTAAGCAAGAACGCACCTTTTCACAACATAACTGAAGGCATAACTGATCTTGGATACAGTAGGGAAATAACCGGTCTTGAGAAGAATACTGATAAGATGGCGGGGTCGAGAGCAAGCATGAAGATGCAAATGGAACGCCAAAGGGTTGGTTGACTGGTCTAAAATTGATAATAAAAATGTTTTGTTGTACATCATGTAAATATAGTGAAAATTTACTTTTTGTGTTATCTTATTTTGTAAACTAAAATTTATATTTTTAAATAAATAATTTAGTGAAGACTAAAACTGTTCAAACTTTCTGTTTGAAGTTTATATTACCAAAATTTTTATGCCTAATCATTTAAAATATAAAAACAATTTTAATTTTTACCTCAGTAATGTTTTTAAACTTATGTTACAATACAAACAAATTATAGATATTTAATTTTAATTTAGTTTAATAGTTATTTAAACTAGATTTGTAATACCAAAGTTTTGTTTTTGTTATTTGAAACTGTAAATCCATATGAAAAGTTATGAATACATTTTATTTATTAACCTGATCTTTTATTGTATATACTTGTCATTATTAGCATTTAAAAATGGTTAACATCCATATCTTTAAAGTATAAAACAATTTAATTAATCTATGAGGAGTTATTTTAAGTTGTTTTAATTTAGCTTTGTTCAGTTTTACTAAGCAAACATGATTAATAAATAAAATAAAATGTTTCTTCCTAATTTTTTTTTACACTCATTATAAAAAAAAACTTTAAAACTATACAAAGTATATAAGAACTTATCTTTAATTTAAATCAATAGTTAATATTCTATAGTTTAGAAACTATAAAACTGTTAGTTATATATAGTTATTTTTAATCTATTTCAAATTTGTTTTGTTAACACTGATATATTTATTAACTTTATTATCAAAAAGTCGAAATTACCTGCAATGTTTAAACATAGCAGATTTTAGCGTGTAAGTGCTTAATAAGCGTAAAATGTCAAAATTAAATGAAAATAAATTAAACCGCAAAGTTTGTTTTTAATTACTCCGGGTTTTAAGTGGATTTGGCGGTAAAGATATTTTAGTTTTTAAGTAAGCTGTTCTCTTGTTAAAAAACTATTTGTTTTGAAAATAGTTATAGATGATCAAAACCATATTTTTGAACAACTAATATTAGTTTAAATGCCAATTTTTACCCTTAAATATTTTTAAGCGCAATATGTTTGTCTTACTTTAAATAGTAAAACGTAATAAATAATTTATTAAGTTAAAAAAACAAGTTGTATTCTAAATGTAGTTTAAACAACATTTTTGATAATAACATTACTTTTTTTTTTCTTAGAAACTAAACTGTACATAGTTTTTTTTTTAGCATTCTAAATAATATTTTTTTAATTGAATTTATTATTTAGTTTTACTAAAAGCTAAATAAAACTGTATAAATTGTTAGTTTATAAATCTATCTTGTTTCAAGTGCTGTAAATAGCACAAATACTTTTGGTTACTGAACATTTTTCAACAAGTAAAATCTCACGAATAAGTAAAATTTTACAACTTTTATCACACAACACTGCTTACAAAAGTTATTTGCGTTAAAAAGCAATATTTCACTTGACTTCAAGTAATGTTTTTCACTCAAAAATAGTAAACACACAACTTTTTGCAAAGTTGTTTGCGGTTAAAAAATAGTTTATCACTTGTCAATTACTAAAATTAAAGCACGTTTTTACAAACAAATAGATCTTTACGAAGTTTTTTTGCAAACAATTAATTTTTACCGGTAAAAATGTATTGTTGAATTGAAATTGTTTGATTTTAAAACATATGTTTTTTACTTTAGTTAATTTATACGAAACAACCTTCTGGGTTCAAAAGTTCAAAGTCCATTATGTTTTTTGCTTTTATTTTGTCAACATCTTAGCATGAAACTTCCCTAAAAACAACAAAACATTTTCAAGGGTATTAACTTGTTCGAAAAGCTTGATAAATTTCAAGTAAAAAAAATGTGAACTTTTTAAAACATTTATCACTAATCTATTATTTTAACAAACAACTAATGTAACCAAAAATGTATCATTGTTTTAAGTAAATATGCTTAAAATATTTTTTACACTAAAACAATTCAACATGATTTATTTGCTACACCTGTAGGTATTTGAAAAATTTAATTCAAAACTTGAGAAATTAATATATTTATTAAACTTTCATTGTGTTTATAACTATCATCTTTTGTGTAAAATGAGAAGAAAGTTTAAAAGAAGGTTAGAAGAAAACAAAATATCTGTAACTGTACTTCGCTATTGTCAATGGTATATATATTACAGAAATATAACAAAAGGTATAATGTACGTAATTACATAATTTATTATCAATCTATTTAAAACAAATTTATTAATTTAGTCGACCATAACAATAGGTTTGTCGTTTTTGTTTTATTTGTATGCTTACTTGTGAAAAACAGCTTACTGAGTCTATTTATTGGCCAAATACAATAACTTGATGGTTTTTTGTCATTAAAAACATTTTTATGGTTAAATTAGCATCTGGTCTTAAACTTTTTTTCTGTAAACATTTTTTTTTTAGAAAACAGTCTCTCTAAGATATTTTTGTCATGTCTTTGTGATATTAGAGTATAAAAAACAATAAAAAAGAAGAAAAAGTTATAGACTTTGTTTAAAATTTACTATTAAATTCTTATAGACCCAGTTTAAAACAAGGTAGAACTTATTTTATCTTTTTCAAATTAAAATTAGTTAAAGACTTACAAGTGTAAAATATAACGTATCTTAATGTGAAGCTAGATTTGTTAAACACTGTCTGATATTTGTTGTTAATATTTATTATTTAAACACAAAGCTAACAGAAGAAAAGTTTTGTTTGAATAAGAAATAATATTCATGAATAAAAAATAAACAACCATTTTCTAAATTTTGAGTATTTCGTTTGACATGTTATAAATGTATATATATTACGTTTTCAGTATACATTTTTTACTTAATTTGTTTTAAGTGTACAGGTGTTAGTTGAATAGATAAAAACAACAATAAACATAATGTCATAGTATGGGTAATATAAAAACATTTAAACATCTAGAAAAATTCAAACAATCAATTATATGTAGAAAAATAGTTAATAGCTTATAAATGATAAATATAAAGTTTTTTTTTGTAGTTTTAAAGTCAGATATTAGGTTATTTTGTAATATGAGTAATTATAAAAACTTTTTGTTTTATTTTTATTTGTGCAATGTTATAATTACAATTTTTTGCTAATGAAGCAATAAAGTAACTAAAAACTACCTCTAAATTCAAAAACACCGTTTTTTTCAACTAAAAACGTAAACTATTTTGTACGTAGTTTTTTTTGTACATCTAGTAACACCTTAAGTTGCAGTTATCTACAACCTTTTATATGCTTTATTTAAACTAATTAAATTTATTTAGTTAGTAGTAAAATTTGATACTTCTACTAGAAATATTTCACTATTACTTTGAATATGTTGTAATACTTTAAATTTCGGACATTCAAAAACTCCATAATTTCTAAAACATTACTTAAACATAGTTTAATCATAATTCATTCTAACTAAATATCTTAATTAAAACAGTAGTAAAATATAATATTTATTTCATATATATTTTACCTTATTGTGACGTCACAGGCGCTGCAGGAAGACACGAGCAGAAGCAGAGGGATGAGTTTCGGAACGTCGCCTAGCAACGCATCGGCCGGTGTCCACGTGAAATTTCCCATCCAGGTCGTCAAGCAGCCGACGTTCATACCCAGCTCGAGTGGAAACAATCCTCCGACTTACAGGGTTACTGTTTTTCAATTTAATAATATCTAAATATACTATTTAAAATTACTAAACTAATTAACATATACTTAATTATCTGTTTATTATTTCGTAGTTGTTAGACTAATGTATGTTATTAATTATTATTTGTTATTCTTATTATTTACTATGCGTTTAATAACACGACTTACAGGGTTACTGTTTGTTTGTTGTAATTATTAGATAAAAATGAATTAAAAGTTGATTAAGTTAAAATGCATATACTTATTTTATCAATCGTAAAGTAAGTTATTGTGTTATAGTTAAAAAATTTTATATGCAAATTTTCAAAGTATCTCGAATAAAGTTTAATAAAACAGAATTTTGATACTTTTTATATGTTTATATGTATTTGGTCATAAAGTTGAAAAAAAATTGTGTTTAAATGGTTAGAATTTAGTTTTTCGGTTAGTTTATTAGTAGTAGATCAAATGTTGACTTCTTTTTACAAAAATGATAAGTTCTGCTACTGTAAATAGACCAAGGTTTTAAATGTTTACACAAAAGTGAAAATGAATATTTCACACTTAGTTTATGACTAATGTTTATTTAGAGTTATTTTGGTTTAAACTTAGAAATAATACTAAAACTAATTTAGAGCGAACTAAGATTATTACTTTTACTTGAAACTAAAGTTTGCTTTTGAATAAGTTGATTAAATCACAATATTAGTGTCGTTAGTAGTATTGTTGGTAGGGTAAGAAATTTAAATGAGTCTTTTTAAAGTTTATAAACTGTAAAACTTTAAGTTTAAATTGAATCTCTAATCTATGTTATAGTCAGTTAACCTTTAGTAGATAAAAAAATAACATAAAAAGTGTACCTATTATTTTAATATTTATAAAACTGTCTACTTCAAAATAAAGGAAAAAATAATAACTTGTTATTAGTTTTGAAACTTGATGCTCAACTACTTTATAATATGTTAAATACCCAACATTTATATAAATAAAACTTTTTACTAATAAAACTACTCAAAGCTAATAACTTTCATTGATTTTCTGTAATTTGTAGTGATTAATGTTTAGTAATTTATTAACTGAAACGCCCTATTAATGAAAATATAAAGTGAAATATAAAATACTTAATATTTTGAAAAAGTACATTTATTTCAGAGCTTTACTGAAACCACATTGTAAATTTAATTTTGACCACAAGCAAAGTCCCTATTTATAGTTACATTGGTATATAGTTAGTTTTGTTCATACATGTTTATTTATTCTTTAAATAAAAGTTAATTTTGTTTCTATTAGTTATCATATCAACATTAATTAATCATACCCTTGATTTTGAAAATTATACAATCTAAATTTCAAAATACTTAAGAAGGTAAACTAAAACAAAGCTAATGTGCCTTTTACTTCTCTAGGAGCAACATTGTTTTGAAAAGTGTGTGTGTAAACTTACTTAGCACTTAAACTTTGCTAACACGCTACCACAAGCTGTGCTTATATATAGAGATATTTTATTTATTAATAAAAAACTTGTCAATGTTTTAAGCTTTGAAAATTTTCAAAGTAATGGAGTGCATGTGTTTCCTTTGTAGATGTGTTAGTTTGGTTAATTTTTTTATTAAATATTTATTATCAATCTTGTTTTAAGAGTAGAATTTTCTGCAAAGTAATGACTATGTACTTTTAATAACCTGTGAATTACTTTCATACGTTTAAATAAAAGTGTTTGTTAATTAAAACAACAATGTAAGAGAAAATAAGTCAAGAAAAGTACTAAGCTAAAAAATAAAAGGTATTCTTTAGAAGTTTTGGTTTAAGTATATTATACTTAGACTTAATTTAACAACCCAAAAACACTGGTATTACAACTAAAACTTTGCTCATGTATATGTTAAACTTTAAAATTAAATATCTACGCACCTGATACATTTATGTATTAAATAACATTAACTTAATAAATAGAATTTTTCTATTACTGTTGGCTGTTTTTATAAAGTACAATGTTTATAATATGTTCAGTAAAAAATATTTTACTAAAGTTATTCTTTTTACTTACCACAGCTTAATTAAGGTTGTTTTTTGTTTCTAAACTTTTAAGATATTTTGCGTTAGTGTTGAAACTATAAAGGATAATATTTTTTATAAAATTAAACTGTATTTGACTTAAGTATTTATAGCAAAATTCTTAAATTAATAACCAAAAAATAAAACTTGAATAAAATGTTTTTAGTTCTATTCAATAGACCTTTTTTATTCTAAAACAATTATGTTTTGACTACAGAAAAATGTTTTTATACTTTGTATCTTTAACAAAAAACATACTTTGTCAGCAATAAAAACCAACTTTAGTCTTTATACTATTTTGCTTAACAGATGCATGAAAACCTAATTAGGATAAATATTTTAAAATATTTTTCAAGATGTATTAACTTGTAAAAACTCACTGGAATAATTTACAAACTGCCCTAAGCTAAGTTATTATCTTAGAAAAAACTACTTTAAGACACTTAGTTTTAATAAAACTTACCAAAAACTACAAAAGATAAAGGATATTATATTATTTTTTTGAAAACATTTAATCATGACAGAAACATATAAAATTAGAAGTGAAGTTATAAAACTCTGAAATTGTTGTATATTTTTAGTACATAATTAAAACTAAAGTCTAGGTTACCTTTTCAAAATATGAAAAAAAAAAAGTTATGACAATCAGAAGAACTAGTAATAATCTATAATAATAATAAATGATTATCATTAAACAAACAAATACAGAACTGACATATTTGACTTAAACTTGAATAGAATAAGAAAATATCTAAAACAAACAAACATACTATTACAGAGCGGTCAGGGAATACTGATCCCATCGTCGATGCCGCAAGGTGGAAGGCCACAGCAAGGCGGTAACTTCGGCCAATCACAGTCGAGCATCACTACTTTTCAGCGAATCACAGCGCAGCAAGCGAGCGCGCCAGTCAGAAGAATCAGCGGAGGTTTGTAATAATATTTATTTGTTTTAAATAACATGTATATTAATCTAGTAAACTAGGTAAACTGAAATTTAAAGTAGTTTTTATTTTATTATAAGTTGTAATTATTAGCTGAGGTTTGCTAAGTGCTTATAAAATATTTTTATACAATGTTAGTGGACCTGTTTTACACGAAATTAACGAATCTGAAAATTAAGAATTGACTTAATTTGATTTAATTTAATTAAACTTCAGGTTTTTACTATCAAAAAGCAATTTAAAGGTAGTTATAAGAAAACATAAAACTATTTAATTTTACAATCTAAATGGCTGTTGTGTAAACTATCAAAACTATTTTTCTTAGTAAAAAATAAAAACATTTAAGTTAAAAACAGTATTTTTTATTCTGTCATAAAAAAGTATATAGCTTGAAAGTTGCTCATAAATTAAGAAATTTTAAAAAACAAACTAAGCTAAAAAGGTAAGTAAACTATGCCATTTCTAATGAAAATCTGGTTATTTTTATATCCCAGCTGAAACAATAAAACAATACAATAAAAAAACAAGACTAAAAACAATCTTTATTTATGGTAGGCAAACGCCATTTAATATGAAACAAATAAAAACAAGTTTAACAAGCACTTACAAATAATAACTTCTTGTTGTGAAAGCTGAACCATTTAAAAATATAATTGTGTATTTTTTTACGACCTATTGATTAACGGCCAAAAGTTTTTTTTTTTTAATTTGAGACAAAGTTTGTATTTTTTGTTTTGATTTAAAAAGTTGTATTTTTTTGTCTGCATTTTTATGAGTACTTGATCTCTTTTTTTGACATAAAAATTAAAAAAGAAACATTTCATAATTCTCAGTATTTTTTGCAAAATTTTCCGCTAAGATTTTGTTGAGTTTAGTTCAAGAAGTAAAAAAATCTAGGTGTCTTTTGCTGTTTTACTTGATTTTTTTTAAGTTTAAGATTCTATACTTTTGTTACAGTCATAAAAACTTTTAGTTTAAATTTCAGTTATAATTTTTGATTGAAATGTATTTTTGTTTTATATTATTAAGTTTTGAGAATGATTTTTTATTTCTTCTTTTTAGTAGACGCCTGTAACTACTTTAATCCTTTGTTTTTTATTGAAATTTTTTATTTATTTTTTTTAATTTGTTAAAATCTAGCAGTGTTGTTGAACTTGAATTAAAAAAAGTAATTTTGCAATCTTATTATTATTGTATTTGTTGTAAATATATATATATATATATATATATATATACATATATACATATTAAGCAGAACACTTTGATGTGGTTAAATATACTTATTAAGCATGTTTCTAACAAAGGTTAAACTTAACTTAAATCAAAGTTGTTCGATTCTAATAAAATGAATCTAATAAAAACTTTTATTGCGTCACATAAATATATAAATGTGGTATATATATAACATTTATTTCTATATTTAGCCAGTCACGACAAAATACTATAAACGTTATCATGGTTTAGTTAAAAGGTTTGAACAACTCGTTAACAGCTTCAGTTAGCATTAGGTAGTATTCAAGCAGCTTACAAAGTTTTTGCATATTGTTTTGTTTTTTCAAAAATTTGCAGCATTGCATTTAACATTTTAAGCGTTTTTTAGCATGAATTTTAGCAAAAAGACAAAGTTAAAGGACACAAAATAACCTCTAATTAAAAAAACAATTTTCAATTCCTGTTGCATGCATATAGGTATAGGGAAAAGGAAAACAAAACAATTTAGAGAAGTTAGACTTAGAACAAGTTTGCAAAACTGTTTGAGGAAGTATAAAAATTACATATATATGTGTTTCTGGTATTAGTTTAAGTTATTCTTCGTTGGCTCTACTGGTATTAGGACTGTCAATTTCAAATGTTCCTTGCAAATCACTTCAGTTACCGTGAGTTACTCGATTTTTATAATTTTATAATATTATTTTTATTTGTAGTTATTATATGTTTCACTGAAGCCTTTTTGTTTTAGAGTCTACGTTTGTTTTAGGTCTTTGTTTAAATGGTCAAAAGTTTTGAGATAACATTATATATTGTTTTAATTTTTCTTTGGGTTTAAAAACCAAAAGTTGTAAATTTTTTTTTTAAACCAGTTTATGACATAACAAAAGTGTTTAACCTGTATCAGTTTCTGGTAAAACAAAATTTTAATTTTTTATATTTTCGCATAACAGTACTTCAGAACGTGAGAAATTTATTTTTGAATATTAAGTACTTATTTTTTGTATGAGTGATTTTTTTTTTTTACTTTAACATTATTTAAAATATTGCTTTTCAGCATTGTTTGACTAAAAAGAAAAAATTTCCTAAGTGTTTCATAGCATTTATTTTTAGCTGTCTTTTAATATTACATTACTTGTAATATTTTTAAAACTTTAAGCTTTTAAAGTATTTTCTAAATGTATATTAATGTTTTTTTAGTACTTTAACTATTAGGCTTTTAAATACATTTTTATATCTTAACACAATTAACAAAGTTCGTTTGATGTAGGTGAGCAATTTTAGTTTGTAGAATCAGGTCTATATTTTTCTATATTTCTAAACAGCTAAACTAAAAACTGTAACGAACAAATGCGATCCGATCAAAAGTGCGTTAACACATTAGATAAATCTGTAAAACATGATACTTTCTTAGATTGATTTTACTTTTACATATAAAAAACATGAAGGGATATTTGAGTTTTTGAATAACAATTTAAAGAAATACACATTGCAAATTGATAGTTTACTAGACTCCATTTCGACTTTTCATCAGTCATTATCAATAAAAAACTGTGCAAAATGAATAAAAATTAAAGTTAAACATTTAAATGTGTAAGAAAATTTAAGTAATAAAATATATAAACAGTTATATATAAAGTTTGTAAACTACAGTAAAATTACAGGTTTCATAAATGTTTATACGTTGTTAAAAAATGTATATACAATTGATCAAAAATTCTTAGCGTTTGGGTAATACCTGGTTTAGTTACTTGTTTGTTTAAAACATGCAAAACTCTGATTACACTAAAAACTACCTTGAAATTGAAATTATATATTATCATAAAAAAAATATAAGTGCTTATACATAATTAATACAATAATTGGAATATGTGTTAAATTAAAACAGACCTGTCTAGCGTTATGTAAAATATATATTTATACAATATACAACGTAAGACGGTTTCGAATTTAAAAGTCATGGAGTTTCATTCGGGTGAAACCAAATTTTGACCATTTGTATTATATATATATAAATATTGGTATGATAAATAAAGTTAAATATAGACTCGTTTTTTCTGTCAGTTAGAAAGAATTGAGCAGGTATATTCTTAAATCTGTAAAACTACAGTAGAAAAGGTTGTTTTTGTTTTTAAACGCATACTTTTTGTTTACTTTAAAAATATATATTTTAAAAATTAAAGTCTAAACATATACAATAACTAAAAACAGTTTATTTTTGGTCAAGCGTTCAAAGTTTTCTAGTTTTTTTTTTGTATTCATTGAACAGTTGTATGTTGTAAAAATCTGAACGTCTAGTTTTTTTTTACTTTATAGTGTTAAGCTATTATATTGTTTGAGTATACAAAACTGAGAAATTTATTCGTTTTTGCACTTGTACTCTGTGTGGTTTGAGAATGTTTTTGTTAAACAAAGGGAGTTAATCTCGCAATCAAAGTTAAACCAAGTTCAAGTTTTATTAACAGTGTTATCATGAAAACATACTTAGAATATTTCAACTTTGAATACCTTGTAGTTAAACTGATAAAATCAAAATAAAATAGACTTGCTCAACTATTTTAATATAGTAGTGTTTTGTATTTATACTTGAATAATCTCTTATTGCTTAATACAAACAATAACAAGGTTTTATATTTATTTAAAAAAAACTGACTTGACATATAATGAGCTTAATTACTGTTGATAAAATATTCAATTACAAGTAAAAAATTCAAAAGGTTAAAATTAAACTATAATAGGTTTTTAATTATTTAATGGAACTTCGATGCTTCTAAATATAACTAAAAAATTGTAAAACCATATAAATCTTATCCAAGTAATTTGCTCATGTAAACTTTTTCAAATGCTTTATGTAAATAAGAAATGCATAATTTTAATGGTTTGAGAAGACAACTAACCATCAAAAGCGTTTTAAAGCTGATAAAAATTTGTTTGATAAAAGCTTTAAAGAAAGTACTAAAAGCAGTTTTCTACATCAAATATGAAAAGCTTCATGGTGGGCTTTGAACCTAGGAGATCAAAAACAAACAATTCTTATCATCACATATGTAAATCAAAAACAAAAAGATTTTTTTATGTTTTTTTTTTTACTTAGACTGTGTTTATATTTAGAAGTAAAACAAATTTTTGTGTTTGGTTAAACATTTTGTTTTGAAAGTATGAGTTATTGCAACTCTCAATGAACAGGTTGCCAAGAAACAAAAGTATCTTTGAAATGGTTTTATACTTATTTTTAAGCTTTGAAAGATGAGTCTTTTTGCCAAGTATAAAAATAAATTATACGAGTAGAGAAAAACAGGCTCAAGTCAAATGTCGTTTTAAATTATCCGTGAACTTTTATGATTTACAAATAATTTTTTACTCATCTAAGCTGGTATTACCACGGTATTAACTATAAAAGGTCAATTTTCCGTGCAAGATTACAAAAACCACATAATAAGGAGATAAGCTTGTAGATGGTAAACACATTAAAACTCAATATACATTAAAACTAAATGCGTATTATTTCAAACAACGGTCGTGATTAACATTTGACAACAAAATACATCCATCTTAAAATAATCAAAGCACTGATTAAAATTGAACAATTAATAATTACAATACAAATAGAAATCTAAATATATCTGATGTTATGGGCAAGCAACACATCACTGAAAGCATCTAAGTTTAAATTACTTTTTTCTATACATTATATTTCAAACAAAAAACAAATTACATGCAAAACAGCAAAAATATATTTTGATTTATAGTTGTTTAAAAATAAGAAATTACTTATTAACGTTTGAATAAAAAAAAATTAACTTCATTATAAGCAATACATCACTTAAGCCTTCTACACTTCTATTTGCACTGATTTATTTTTAACTTGCGTGCCCACCATTCAAACTGCCTATTTATAGCACTACCTACCACACACACTTCGTGACTGATGGATCCAAATGTGTTTCATCAACTTCATTACCAGCTAATTACACCTTTTTAATTTGCTGTATGCAGTATCTGCTGCAGATAATTCGTTCGAAATAACGGATGTGGATCACGATTATTTATCTTAAAAAGAACAGATAACTTCGCTGTTGTGTTTGTGGAAAGAATTATTGTTTGTTTGAAATTCAGTTCAAAGTAGTTTTGAAATTTTTTGCGAATTCTCGTTTGTTTGGACTTTGGTCGAGTTGAAAATTAAGTTGGCAAATAAAAATAAAATGTGGGTAATTAGCCAAGGTTTTTGTCGAAAGCTAGCATTGTAAATAAGACTGTACGAACAATGTTTGTTGAAATAATTTTTATTTTTATTTTAATTTTGTTTAAACTTTGATATATACCTAAATATATCATATAGCTAAAAGTCAAGTTTATCAAATGTGAAATAATATCATTTATTAGTTTTACCCGATGTATAAAACTCTTTAAATAATTTTTATATTTTTAATCTCTAATCAAAAATGTTAAAAAATTATCACTGTTTCAAAATCTGATCGTTACGTAAAAACGTATTTCTAAAACTTTTGAAATCTATATTTAAACTAAAAAAGGTCAAAAACAAAGCGAACAATTAGTTTCCAAAACTGAATAATTTGTTGTGATTGGTTTATAGTCTAGAGTTTAGACTGGTATTGACAAGTGTAAAAATATTTCAAGATTATGTTTCTTAACTTTAACATGAACATTCAAATTTAATGTTGTTGCTTTGTGTTACCGTTGTCGAAAAACTTTCTTGTAAACAGGTTTGAAGAAATTGAGTTAATTTATTTGTCTTTTCAAAGTAAACAAAAAATTAGTTCATATAGTAAACAAAAATTGAAGAGAATTCTCTTAACTTAGTTTAATTACCTATAAAACAGTTTGTTTGCTTTTACGATAAATAACAAACTAAGAAGTTAACTGTTTGATTTAGAATAAGGTTAAATGCTCCTAACTTTTATGGTGTTGCTTAACTGTGCTACATTTTTTACTGTATTGTTTATAACAACCAAATGTTTCTAAAAATTTTAACCAATCATTAATTTAATGTCTGTTTTCATAAAGTTTTAAAAATATACAATTTTTGAAATACTAAATTTTGTTGTTTAGCACTAATTCTAATTTAATAGTACTGCAAAAGTTTTAAAGTTTGAAATATCTAATTACTATCTAAAACAGTAAAACTTTACTTCAAAATTTTAATTTTGTTTAAACATTTCGATAACTGGATATTATGTAATCATAATTATGAGTTTAGATTTTTTGTTGAAATAGTCAGCTAGTTGTTTTTTCAGTCCATTACCAAACCGAAGCTTTGTAGTAAGCAGAAGTATTTATTTTAAAAAAGGTACATTTGTTTTTTATTTTTATTTTAAAGCTAGAACATAAAGAACTTAAAATTATTCTAAATACTTCTTTTAATAAAAAAACTAACTTTAAAGCTTTAAGTAAAGAAAATTTAGATTGATTTTAGTTAAATGTAAACTAATTGTTGGTGATATAAAAAAGTGGTTTGAAACTTTGTATAAGTACACTACCAAAGTTATCAATCACAAATTTATTTTCTAAAGATAGTGGCATATGTTAGATTAAGTATTACAAATTAAATCAATTATTGTAAAAAACTAAACAATGAACTTTAACATTATTGATAAATAAAAACCAAAGTTTGAGGTTTTGAATTTTACTTAAAAAGTGTTTAAGCTTCTTTATTCGATTTTAATGACAATTATTCAATAACCTAATTTTAATAACTAAATGCTAAACACCTAAAAATAAATCATTAAGTTTTATTAGAAAAAATACACCTTTATAAAGACCAAATTTTAATTACTATCATAGAACTTTGAATTTTATTGGTAGTGAATTATACGACTCTATGAATAGATTAAATAAAAAATTGTTCTCTAACCTTTTACTGAAGTTTAAAGCCAAATAAAACAACCATAAACTTAAACATCTGGTCTCTGTATTTGCTATTTTTAGATTTTTTATATCGAAAACTTGGTTTGTACAAAGTTGATGGTCTTAAAAAGCAAAATTTAACTAGCTTTTCACTTACTTAAATCTAAAAATTAAAAAATAAGTTATTAAAATAAAAAAATGAAAATTAAGCAAAAGGAAGATAAATTTTGTGTGAAACTTGTAGTTATTGTGTTACTGTATAAAATTTAAAAATGTTTTAGTTATTTTTTTACCTGCATTAATACTACTGTGCAAAAATATTATCTTCTATAACTAGTGCTAAAAAACAAATATTTTTACACCTAATTTCTAAAAAAATAACAATGGAAGAGTAAAAGTAGAATATTATAACAAATTTAGCTCTAATAAGACTGCGTTTAAGTAATTCATATAATAATCATATGCTGTATTTAAAAAGAACTGTTTCAGTTAGAAAAAGTCTGTAAAACTAAAAATAACCACATTTTTTTTATAATTTAGTAAACTTTGTAATAGATGTAAACAATGAAAACAAGATCTAAAAAATCGAAAAAATCAAAACTTAAATGCTTAGTACCCGAGACCAAAGCCTCGATATATATTAATAATAACAATTATATAGTATCGGACACGTTCGGATCGACCCCAGCAAGCCCAATGGCAAGATTAGAAATAAACCCGGACAACAGGAGCTCTGTGAGTTGTTTTATTTATTTTATTTAAAACTGTAAAGAACTATTAGCTCTATAATATAGTCAAAAATTGTTATAACTAATCACTTAATTTATTTGTAGTGTCTGATGTTGTTAGCGTTAAATTTAATTTAAACTATAAGTATTTTAACTAGTTTAAATGTTTTTTTTTTCATTTTCTCTCTGAATTGTTTTATTTATTTTATTTGATAACCTATAACTGTTAAAAAACCATTAATTTTATAGTACTGTCAAAAATTGTTATAACTAGTCTCTTAATTTTTCTTGTGGTGTATAGTGTTGTTTAATTTAGATTAATTTTTTAAATTCTAAGTATTTTAATAAGTTTTAATGGTTTTTTAGTTGTTCTGTGAGTTTTTTTATTTGTTTTATTGTTTAAAAAAAAATTATGCATAGTTGTCTTTACCTATCAAATATTTTTGGGCTTTGTTATGCGTTAAAGTTAGGTAAAATAGAATGGTACCGTATAGAATAAATATTCTTTTAAGATTTAGCATTAAGCTATAAAATACAACTAGTATACTTTTTACAAGACACTACTTTTAAATTTAACATATTTTTTGTGGTAACATAACTATTACTTAGTTTGTTAGATTTTAAGAAATCTTGATTTTAAGACTTTAAATCGTTTAATGAATGATATATTTATTTAAATTTAACACTTTGTAAATTTGCACACCGAAGTTTACCTCATAAGTATGATGATTAAAACTGTTGCAATAACTTGCTGATTAAAGTTTTAGTTTGACCAAACTTAATTTAGTAACATAACTTGTCTGAATAATAGTATGTACTTGTATTGTTTTTTCTAAACATGTTTAGGGAATTTATAAATTTTATAAATTTTTAACTAAACTATATTACAAGTTAAGTTCCATAAAATTTTTGAAAAACTTAATGCGATTTAGAATGTCTAATTATTTTCAAGTACATAATATATAAAAAAAAATGTATGGTATATATTTGAAAGCTTGACTTAAGTTATATACTTGTGTAAATGTCTTTTAAAATCTAATTGAAATAAGAATAAAACTGTAAGAAATTTAGATAGATAAGTTTGCACCAATTATTATATGTATGTGTTTTAATAAAGATATATAAGTAAAATTTGATTTCGGCTTATTGTGATTAATACTGATTAGTTTAGGCTCTAAGGTTATAGTTGATGTTTTTAAATAACCCAACTAATGATTTATTACTTTTTAGGTTTTGGTACTCACGTTTAAATTAAAAACCATTGGTTGTCATTAAACTGTAATTCTCAAATGATTAAAAAGTTTTTCTTTTGCAGCTTTATTCTGATATCATAAATTCAAGTCAATGAAAAACTTCAAGTTTATATTATAATTAGTTAGAAACACTAAAATTTTTCATTAATAGTAGTTAATATGTACAGTAAGTATCACTGCTTAAATCAGTAACCTTCATTTCCTTATAAAAAAGTAAAAACTTATTATGAAGAGCTAAATTTTATAAGTTAGTAATTAATAAGTCTTTGGCCAAGCAACCGTTTACTAACGATCAAATGAGGTCTATAAAATGCAAGTAATAAACAATCAAAACAGGGCATTTCAAGCTGTTTAAAATTAGTGTAACAATACTTTAAAAGAACTTACGATAAAACTAAGTTGCAATTATTTTGAATACACCACATTTTGTCGTTTTGTTAAACTTCTAAAAAGTTTACTTTTACCCCCAACCCGTTTTAATTAGTTTTAACTGTTAGCCAGTGTACATTTGAAAACAGTTCTAAAAATATTACAATCAAATATGCAGTGAAAGCCTGATAAATTTTTCAAAATAGTTTTACCACCTTCTACTTTTCCTTCATGTAGAAACAGATGTTTTTAAATTTCATAAAAACACTGTTACATCAAAGAAACTTCTAGCTACTTTGCATCCGACTGATAAACTTTTCATTTTTATCTCAACCTTTTCCAATATGTGAATTTTAAACTTGAACTTTGCGCAACAAACGAGCACAAGCATATTAAAATCAGCAAAACCAATTTCTTGTCTTTATGTCAAACTTCATACTGATAAAGTTTGTTTTTTAATACCAATTTTAAAAAACTTTATACCCACGTTTCTAGTATATACGAAACATCGTTGTTACTATTCATCTTCGCTTTCAGTTTAAACTTGAACTTTACACACAGCGGCATGAATGCAACATTTCATCAGGAATATTTTCTCCCCCCCCCACTCTAACTTCTGTTCTCAACAGCGCCACCGTGCGTCGGGGCGTTATGACGTAATAACCGCCGCCGTTTCATGTTGTGACAAATTCGTAGTTTTGTGGCGTTTTAGGGGTTTTACTTTACTTTACTATACGAAATACATTTTTATCTTAATACTAATACATTTGTACTCTTTTTATTTGTTTCTTGCTTTGAAAGACTCTACTAATGTTTTATGTTTGTAACAAATTTCCGCATTGTTGTTTAATTAGATCTTATTTGATGTTTACTACACGGAAATATCTGTATTTTAATATTAATACGTTTGTTCTCTTTTTATGAGTTTGTTGCTTTGAAATACTCTACTGTTGTTTTATGTTAGTATATTTTTGCTTATTTGTTTATTAGGTAGATCTGGTTAGACGTTTACTGTATGGAAGTTTTAATATGTTTTATGTTATACCTTACCATTTTAAAAATAATTTTTCAATATCAAATTTCTAGTGTGATATATATTATTGTGGTTTGATTAAAAAAATAGTTTAAAGTTTGTTTTTTGACCAGATCTTGTTTATGGACTTCAAAAAAGTGACTTTTGGTTATAACCGCATGTAAACTGTACCAAACTTAATAACTTTTTATTGTTTTAAGTTGAATTTTCTGATCTTGTTGTGATAAAGGTGATATTTACCAACACGGCAATTAAAGGCTATTTGAAGTGTTTTAATGAAGGCTAAAACGTGCTGTGATTAATGTATTAAAAACGTGAAGCTTTTAATTTGCTACATACCAAAAGATGCGTGTTCAGATTTATTAACTTTTATTTGTTCCTACTTCTTTCGTTGTAATCCGTGTACAAATTTTAACAATAAAACTTATCAAACTACTACCTTTGTGAAGGGGCCACTGCTTACTTTTGTTAATTTTTAAGTTAAAGGGGGCTTTTTGTGCGCTTCACTAAGCTTTGTTTGATTTGACTTTATGTACTTTTGATATTTTGTTGGATTGAATTGTGGTAAAATTAAAAAAGTAGAAAATTTAAAAATGTGCGTCATGAATTTTTAATACACGGTGAATCATCAAATGTAACGTTTTAAGAATATAATAGATTTTTAATGTAAAAAAAAGACAAAACAAATAAATTTATTCGAACGGAAGCATTTCGTTGTTCGCTGTTGATTTTATTTCTTAGCTCTTTAAAGCTGCTGTATACAGACAAATCACAAAAAATAAACAAGTTGGCTATCTTTAATCACTTAAATTTTAATTTGCTAAACCTTTTCTTACAATGGCTAACAGATAAATTTCTTTTGCATGGGCATCAAACTTTTACTACTGTTTGCATAAACATATAATAAATTGGAAGTGAATTTTTAATACACGGCGAATCATTGGTTGTTACCTGCTATGCAATATAATAGATTTAATTCATTTAAGCGAAAGTCTAGTATCTCGTAGTTCGTTGTTGATTTTATTTCTTAGTACTTTAAAGCTGTTGTACACAGATAGTACAAAAAAAAACATCTTTTTGTTTATTTGGTTATCTTTCATTTACTAAACCTTTTCTTACAATGCCTAACAGATTAGCATCTTACGAAAGTAGATCAGAACATTTGTACTGTTTGTCAGTTTAAGTTCTGTGTTTAGCTAACTAGTATTTTTAAAGTTGTACTTAAAACGTTTTTTTTAATTGTTTGCACCCTAGTGTTTGTAATGTTTGTTTTTCAAAGCACCAACTGTATTTAAAACATAAACTAAGCATGTATAAATTTAGTATTGTTCTATATAAATGTAAGAATTTAGAATTAATAATTTTGAACAATTTTTGCGTGAATCTACAAATTGTTTTATTAACTTCCAATTAGTGAAGAAAACTATTTTTCTACTAGTACTAGTTGGTCGTTTTAAACCTACGTAACAAGGTTATATACATTTAATATACTATGTAAAAATTATAAAGAAACTACTAAAATCAACGTGCAATAAAGTTTAATTAGTTTTAAATTACTTTGTCCTACGAAAAAATATTTTAATGCGTTTTTAATTTTTAAGGGTTTATTAAAATAACAAAATGTAAACACAATTTTTACGGCATCAATGCAGGTTAATGAATGTTTAATTAAGGTCCAAGTAGGCTTTATGTATTTCATGAATGGTAAACAATTTAATAGTTACATAAGATTTTGCGTACAACACTGACCAATAAAACTTTACAAAAGTATTTCCACTACAAATACTAATCCGAATGACGTAACAAAATCTTTATCTCCACCGCGGAAGATAGAATTCTTTTACTTTATCTTGATTTATCGCTTGAAACTCGTTTCTCCTTTTAATCTTTACTAATAAAATCTTGATAGTTAATTTTATCGCTTCAAAGGAAACTGTTAGGCTAAATTTTATTGTAAACTGTTCTCTAGTTTGCCAAAAGGTCAGCCAATTTTCACACTTAATTATAAAATGCCACAAATAGTGTTCTACTAATTTAATTATATTAAACAAACAAATACTACAACTTTACCATTTAAGAAATAAAAGCATAATCTACAATATTGTTTATCAAGTTTACAGTCAAAATAACATTTTTTTTTATGATTTCTTAAACTTTAATAAATGTTGTGCTCTTAAGGTATTTTTATTGACAAAATAAACTTTAAAAGGGCCACTTAAAAACTTAAAATTTGACAACTTTACATTAAATTTTCTCATCTACTTTGAATTAAATAATATTCCGGCAAATTTCCCTTGAGTATTCAAAGTTTCAATTACAAACTACGTCATTTAAAATTGCAAAAAAAAATTAAGCAAATTTGGACTTTTTTTTCATAACATCTTATAAAACAAGAATTCATTAAAATCCAAGTAGTACATAACAACAAAAGTAAATTTAGATAAATCTTAAAATGTTATTAATGCAATCACAATTATTTAAAAAAATCAGTAACTTTATCAATCATGTCTGTATTCGAACTTAAAAACTAGTTCAAATCTAATTTTAAACAACTAAGTGATTTAAATGTAAAATATTCACTCAACACAGTTGATTTAATCTACATAAAGTGTCATAAAAACATGTAAAACCTACTAAGCGCGCTTTGATAAAAATTAGCCAGTTTAGCAGGTTATATAACGTTTTGTTGTCGCACTTACTACAAATAGCCTCCAGGGGTCTCTAGTTACTATGGCGACGATGATTCATCACCCCTCGTAAATTACCCGTTGCCATGAGTAACGACTGTGAGTAATGTTAATTGATTTTCTGTTTTTTTATTCGATGCAGTGTTGTTGTTTTTTAAGTGAGGAGAAATGTGCTGGATGTGTTGTCGGTAAACATGTTTGTTTATCTTTTTTAATTTGTAGCTGTTATTATTTGCTCAGTATTTTGTGACGTTTGTAAAAACTACGTTGTGCTTATAATGGGATTTATGGTTAATCTTTGGGAAAAATTACCGATAAAAACATGAATACTTTAGTTTGTACTATATGTCTTAGTAAAATAGATCAATGGGTTAATTTTTAACTGTTGGTGTTTTTATTTGCTTTGTAAGCATTTTATTGCTGACTAAAAAAGTTTTATCTTGTTTGCTTTTCGACTTTACTGACTTTGTTTTGATGTTTAATTAGTTCAAGTTGCCGTTAATTTTTAACAAAAAAATTAAAGTATGTCATGTTGTCAATTTTCTTGAGACAAAAAATTTTTAATGCATTTGTTAAAAAATAATTATCTTTTAAACGTAACATACTTTGAAATAAAGTTCTAAGTATTAATTCCAACTTGTGTATTCATTTTTCCTTAAACTATTATCCCTTTAAATATAACAAGTTTAGTACTTAAACTTATTGGGTTGATCTAAGCTTTAAAACCTGTGTTTGAAAAAAAAAATCACCATTAAGTCAACATTGAAACTCAGTACTGGAATTTTTAGTACTTAACAAAACTGTACGTAGTTTTTAAATCCAATTTTACTGTGAAATGGCAAGTTTCTAATTGACTGTAAAACTTGTTCTTGCGGCTTATATTCCCCTCAATTCATCTCAAAGTGAAAACGCAAAAGCAGATTGCTTCTTATTGGCTCATTTGTTGTCTTCACGCTTCAATTGAGCTCGCATATGAGGGGATTTTTCTCCACACCACAAAAACAAAACTTAATCGTACGATGTTAGTGGTTGAAATGATTGCCATTGAATTTTGGTTTTGTTGCAATGTTTAGGTGCTCATTAAAAGTGTTATTGTGTGGTTGTATTTATTAATTTAATTTAAATGTCAAAATTTTAATTATTAAATTATACATTTTGTATTACTCAGCTTAAAAGTGTCATTGAAAACCAAATTTACATTTTTTGCGCCTAAAAGTTAAACTAAGGCAGTTTACAAACTCAGAATGAATTCAAACATTTAAGTTATCAAATCTAACTTTTTTATAATCAAAATGGTCGATTAGTGTCATTAAAAGAAAAAAACATTGCGTTATTTTGATATTTACAGAATATTTATGCATTAATGTTCTTTTCACTAGCTCGACAATTTGAGTTATGTTTTGTAGGTCCTTTACAGTATTGGTTTTTAAAGATTTAACAAGTTTTGTATTATGAGCAAAGTCAGTAAAATATATTGACAATCTCATAACATGTAACAGCTCAAACTTTTGCTCTTTATTTTTTTTTTTATTATTATATTCCCTCCGATACTAATGGGTGAAAAAGCTAACACTTTTTT
Source organism: Thalia democratica (assembly GCF_965202585.1). Taxonomy (NCBI): domain Eukaryota; kingdom Metazoa; phylum Chordata; class Thaliacea; order Salpida; family Salpidae; genus Thalia; species Thalia democratica. The sequence continues at coordinate 106,910,096 of NC_139165.1, forward strand.
AGTTTTGAATCTAGATTGAAGTTGAATACGTCTCAGTCTTTGTTTGTGTGCTTTTAAAATACTCATGAAATAGCTTTGAAACTTAAAAAAGTCATTTGTCAAAATACTTTCAAATAAGTAATGGCTAGAAAAATTTAATTGCTTAATTTTATTGTTCATAATTCTCGTTTTTAATTCCTGTTGCTAGAAATAATTTAAAAAAATAGTTTAATCCAAGTTAATTACTTGAAGTTCTGTTAAATTATATCACTAAAGAAACATTTTATACTATGCAAGCTAAATTTGTGTTTTTTGTTTGCTTATTTACAAAGGCCTTGAACTTTTTTTATTATCAATCGAACACAAATGACATCATCACTTTATTATTCTTGTAATCAAGCTCAAATCTTGTTTTTGTTTACAAATAATTAAGCTTTTGTTTACTAGGAAAATACTGATGCAATGTTAGCAAAAGTGAAAAAGTTTTTATTTTTATGTTAAGCCCTCTTAATATGTATATAGTATGTAAACGATGTTGTAAGTACAAATTTCAGAAAGTTCATGTCTCAAACTGTTAAATTTACATCAATCTTCTTATTTTTACATAAGTACATGGTATTTTTTTAATTAATAAGTGTGTTGTTGGATAGTATAATTTCTACGTGTAGTGACACTTACTTACTAGTGATTAACTTTTATAAGATTATCTGAAAAACTTAAAATTTCTTCTCTTTAGCAATTGTTGTACACAATATAAAGAATATTGACTTTTCAAAATATTTTTGTTTCACATTAAACTGTGGTATAGTTGACGCAAAATATCTTGTTTAATTAACTTACATTTGGTTTTAACTTTTTTACACCTTTACATACTTTGAAACATGCTTAAACTCGAGAATACTTGCTGTCTATTGGCTGTAGTTTTTGGTGGTGTGAAATGTTGTGACTTGATGACGTATAAAACTTTTGTCAAGCATATGTTTTTCAATTTACATTTAGTCCAATACAAAACAAACATAACAGCAAATAAACAAAACTAATGAGAAATAGCACATTTAATTTAATCAAAGACAAAGATTAGCTTCTTGTTAACGCTGAATTCACCTATGGGAAAAAATAATCAATGAAAAAGTGCATACAAGATATTTTTCAGCAGCTAGAAATATTTTCAATACATTCTACAACTTGCGTAACCATGTTTTTGTTCCGCCGTTTTATCTTAATCAAAATAAAATATTTATTTTCGTTCAAGTAAATTTTTGTTTCTTGTTTTAAATCAATGACGCTTTGGTTTGTTATTTTTAAGTGGCATTAAAAGAACGAGATGAAAATTTTTGCGTATTCATTAATTTAAAATAGAAAATAATTTATTGCGTTTTAAAATTTTATTTGCTTGATAGCGATAAATCGATTTTTATTTTGTTAGTTCTTGTAAGTAATTGCTACCGTAGCTTAAAATTAGCACACCGATAAATTATCTTTTTAGAAAAATTTTCAAAGAGATAAAAATCATTAGTAGTTTAAGTTAATGCTAAGATAAATTTCTAATTTAATGGATAGTCAAAAATAAACTTTTTTGAAACAAACTTAAAGTTTAATTTCAATCTGTTTTAGTTTATTGTTGTTTCACCCACAAACGATCAAAAAATGTATTTAAAAACGTTTTACTGGTCTAGTCTGTCCATCCATTTGACACAGATAACAGTTTAAGAATGTCTTGAATTTAACTTCATTCAGCTTTTAATTCTTATCTACCCTAATGAAAGTCAAATTTTTTAAGGAACGAACACAAAAAATACTTGAATGATTAAAAATTTATATTTTGCTTGATTGTGTTTGATATATTAGTTTTACTTTTAAGGCCGGTTGTAAAGTTAAATGAACCGCGATGATTTAGAAAGGGAACGAACAAAACTGCCTGATTAATTTTTTTTTAGTTTTATACCTATATGTGTAAAAAAAATATTTGATTTGCCTTTTTATGTCATTAACGTTTATAACTAGCATAACATATACAATAAACGTAAACACTTAATGAATCATTACTATTGAGCATTTTAAAGTTAAGTTTACAACGCATTTTATGTGTAGAAAATAATTCATTGGGTTTATTATGATTGTAAAGTAAATTTATAAAACTATAATTATAGTTACTTTTACTTAAGTTTTAGTAATTTTTTTTTATGTGTTATTGAACTTATTGTTTATTAATATAATATTATGAATGGTGCATTATATGGGTATACACAAAAACTTGCGTTTAGAAAAACAATATTTTATTATTTGCTTTAATATACTACGTTTCCTGTTAACGGATTAAATAATTTATATTTGTTTTATTTTATGTATTTATTGGTAAAAATTTAAGCTTAAGGTAGTTAACTATTTATTTTAAAATGCTTTATCTTGGTTGAATTGTATTTCCGAATACGTTTTGTTAGCAATATAAAATAGACTCTTATAGTAATTTAACCTATTATTAAAATTAAAATGATTTTTAACATGCAGGAAATACCTCAGTAAATCTTGTTTGTTTTACAAAGAATAAGCTTTTTATTTGAAAATTACCGTTTAAAAAGCAAATAAACACTCAAGCCTTAAATAAAAAGATATAACAATTTAAGGTAAAACAGTTATTTGGCATTATGAGCAAAATGTTTTTGCATACTTTTGTCATTATAAATTTTACTCTAATGTAAAAAAATGGTTTGTAAAAATCTTCTTATAGTATTTTTTATTTACCACTGATAAAAAACGCAAAACAACTAATACAATTAGAAATAAATTTAATATAAATTCATTTGAGCTAAGTCTAGATTTTACTTTTGAAAACTGTTGTTTACATTACATATTGTAGGATGAAAACTTACAATATTGTCTTTTTACTTGTCAAAAAATCTTACACTTAGCAGTAGTGTTGTGCAAATATTGTTCTTAACAGTCATTTACAGTACGAAACAGTACAAATATTGTTCTTGACAGTACGAAAGTATCTATTTTATCATATTTTAAACTATATTTATGTATTTGTAGACATAAACTTTAATATGTATCATTTTGTTCTATCAATTAGGTAAGTATCTATCTAATTTCCTTGTGTAATATGTCATGAATTTACATTAATTAATTATGTAAAATAAGTAGATGTACTTTAAACTTATACTGAAATTTTTTACAATCGTACATTCACTAGAGATTTTCTTAATCTATACGTTTGATAATTATATTTATATTGTGACTTAACTTACATAACTTTGTATAAATCCTTTAAAAATTGACAATGTAACAATTTAACAACTAGAGTTTAAGTTTTGTTTATTAGTTTAAACTTTCTTTTATTTTGAATAAGATATTACTATTAACTGATAATATCTTATATAAACATTAAGCTACTTAGTTAAATAAAGCTATTGTTACTAACTAACAAACATACAAAATTTATATTTATATTAATGCTTTATTATATTTTAATTATTTTTAAGTTTTTTAAATATGTTAACAATATTTATACTTATAACAATGCAAGAAACGAACCCGAATTTATATATATCAAACGCATACTTTTACCAATATTGATAAACTAATAAATACACCAAACTAACATAATTTTTGTATATAAGAAGTTCAAACAAAAACAGAATTTGAAACGTAGTAATGTAGGATCTTTTAAATTCATATATGTATAAATGTTTAATTTCTATGTCTGTATTTTAGTTTTCTTTATATGTTTTACTAATAAACAAACCAAACTAACAACATTTTTTTGTATATAAGAAGTTCAAACGCAAACAGAATTTGAAACGTATTATTGCAGGATCTTTTAAATTTATATGTATATTTATTTATTTTATTTCTATATATATATATATATATATATATTAACTTTCTATATATGTTTAACTACTAAATCATAAAACTAACAACGAATTTTTTTATATAAGAAGTTTAAAATTAAAAATAATTTAAACAAACCAAACTAACAACGATTTTTTGTATATAAGAAGTTCAAACAAAAACAGAATTTGAAACGTAGTAATGTAGGATCTTTTAAATTCATATATGTATAAATGTTTAATTTCTATGTCTGTATTTTAGTTTTCTTTATATGTTTTACTAATAAACAAACCAAATTAACAATTAATTTTTGTATATAAGAAGTATAAAATTAAAAACAAATTAAACAAACAAACTAACCCTGTATTTTTGTATATAAGAAGTTGAAACGCAAACAGACCCCAAAACGTAGAATTGCAAGATCTTTAAATTTATATATGTATATAAGTGTTTGTATTTCTACATATATATATATATTTTTTTACTAATAAATACACTGAAACTAACCATAAATTTTTGTTTATAAGAAATTTAGAATTAAAATTAATTTTAACACCTCAAACTAACATTAGTTAAATTAATTTTGTATATTAAACATTTAAACTTTAAAGAAAAAATTAATTTAAACTAACCCTGTATTTTTGTATATAAGAAGTTGAAACGCACACAGACTCCGAAGCGAAACATCGCGGGATCTCTGCACCACCTCAACTCCGCAGTGGTGAAAAATGAGATGAATGAGGAGGATCGGAGGCACATGGAGGACAAGGAGAGGATCAAGAAGGACAATCACAATATTAGTTGGTTATTTATACATAATATTTATTTATTTAATATGTTTAATGTGAACTATACATGAGAAAGGAATAGAAATAGATAATCACAAAATTAGTTAGTATTTATATAATATTTTTTGTTATTTATTTTGAGTGTTAGTTATATAAAAGAAGAGGATAAGGAAGAATAATCACAATATCAGTTGGTATTTTTTTAATTAATACATAATAATACTGTTTAGTTATATAAATAGAAGATAAAAGAAGGATAATCACAGTATCAGTTATTTTTCTATAAATAATATTTATTATTTATTTTGAGTGTAAATTATATACAAGGAGAGAAAAAAAATAATTACAATACCAGTTGGTTATTTGTGTTTCTTAAAAAAAACTTTTTAAGTTTAATATTTATCTTTTAAATTCTTAACTACATTGTGTTTTGCTACTGATTTACTTTTAGTTAAAAGTATATACAAAATTTATTTTTGCATTTTTACAAATATTTTTACAGCTAACCATATTGTTTACAATTTTAAGCGTTTTAAGATTATTTTAAGCTTCTTTTTTAATTTTTATAATGACTAATGATAAAGAAAATTAGTTTAGAAGTTCTAAAGACTTTTTATAATAAAAAGTTCGTTCTATATACCAAATAAAATGATATTTTATACTTACGTATAATTAAACTAGTCTTTTATATGTTTCAAGAAATATACTTAAAGAAAACCGTATTAGAAATTATAGTTGCAATTACAATCTATAAACTAACAATAAACAACAAAGAAGTTAAACCTTATATTGTTTATTTTAACTGTTTTACAAAAGCCAAACATGTTTTGGGTATTAAAAAGTTATCTTTTTTTGTAAATAAAATAAAATTGTTATACTTTACAACATTTATTTAGCCAATTTTTGTTGCTTATAACTACCCTATATTTTGGTACAATCATAACAAGTCTCACTGAAGTACACTTAAAAGCGATTATTTTTATGCTAAAAGTCAACTAGTCTCATTGTACTGAAATATTTGAAATATGAACAAATTCAACAACAACTAGTACAATTTAAGTTTATGGATGAGTAGTTTTATACTGTTGAGTAAATACAATGTTAAAAGGAAGTAATAACTTTAAACAGTAAATATAATGTTACATAACAATGATAAGAAAAGTTTCTTATCTTGGAAGGTGTGGAAATTTTTGTTATCTAAAACCTCTGTTTAATTTAAAAAAAAAATTGTTACAAGAAAAAAAAATATTGTTGTTACTCGAATTATCATAGTGCTATAAAATAAAGTTTTTAGTTTAAATAAGTTTCTCTTTGTCATAAATTTTTTGAATACTTATAAAGTTTGTAACTTAATTTAAAACAGTCATACGAAAGAAGTAGAATTAATGTAAATATTTCTATGACAAGGCTTATCTAGTATAAAAAACTCATAGTAGTTAACAATTATATTATATTGGAATTAAAAAACAAGTTTAAATAAGTTTATATTTTTCAATGTAATTTTAATATTACAGTCGAACGCAAACGTCGGTACCACATCAACGACAGAATCAGAGAACTTGGTCAACTCGTTCCAAAGAACGTTGATAGGTGTGTTTAATTTTTATATACATAAATATAAATAAACTAGTAATTATCAGTCAGTCAGTATCAATAAAAGCGTGATGGGTTGCTTGTTTAAAAAAATATTATTCAGTATCATTAAAAGTATGTTTGATTTTTAATTTTATAAACAAGTAAAAGTATTAATAAATAAATATTCTTGATATTTTGATAAAAATTAATGAGTATTACTAGTATGTAAAATTATTGAAGAAGTTTTATTACCAAATAGTAACCTAGGGTTAATAGCTTGTATGAGTAGTAATAAAAGTGTTAATTTGTTTGAATTTCTTTGAACTATTTCTTTTATAAGATATCTATTTAATTTTTCTGGTTAAATTTTACAGTGAGGAAGTTATTCCACTTATTTATAAGTAAATAGAAACAACTTATACTTTTTTGGGCTTCTTATTGTAACTAACATTAAATAACTGTATATGATTTTGTTTACAAAAGCTAACATAGCTTGGTGTTCATTTAATTACGATAAATGTAAACAATTTTATAACGTTTTTATGCGTATTGTGTATACCGGTTTAGCAAATAAAAAAAAACTGTACATACTGTACAAATCAGATGTTATAATTGTTTATACCTAAAAACATAAAAAAACCTTAAAAATTTAACTTTCAGTATAAAACATTTTGTTTAAATTTGTAGAGAGTAGAGTTTTGTAAAAGTGGCGTGATACCCATCAATCAACAAGGAGATTAGTCTAAAGTGTTGTATGTAAATCTTAATGTTTTGTTTTAAATACTATGGTTTTCAATATACAACTAGATTAGTCTTAAATTTCATTTTTTATCCTCGTGTACACAAGAATTAAACAAAGTAAAAATAAAACTAAAACAAAAGAAATTTTTTTAGTTCAAAATTTTTCTTACTACCCTTTAATTTACTACTCATTTTTGCAGATTGAAATTGTTACAAGTTTCTAATAAAATTGTCTCAGTATATTTTGATACTAAACAAATGCAAAACAAACAAAGGTTCTTCAAAAAAGTGAAAAAACTGTAATTTTAAAGTACTTAACTGGTATGTTCTAGCTACAACTAGAAACAAAATATTGCTACATTGTTTCTAATATTTATAATAGAATACTAATACATTAAGAATTATAAAAAAGTAAAACTTAAATAAAACATTTTTTTTGACATGATGTTAAGCTGTACTTAAGTTGTGTACGACTCGATAACCGAAAGGTCCAAGGGACAAATATTTTGACCGTATATTGTTGTTCAATAAACAAATCATAAAAAGTAACTTAAGCTTTGTAACAGTTTTAAAGAAGCTAATTGACAACTTTAAACACGAAACCTAGCTCGCAGTAATAGACTTAAAATTTTTTTAGCACCGTATGTATGTGGTTGTAAATAAATAGTCAACAAATCACAATGAAAATCCTTACTAATCTAGATTAACTTCTGCACAGTGAACATTTAAATAGTAATTCCGAACAAGCAACTTTTTTTCAACTTGTAGTGATAATTTCCATATCATCACCTAGCAAAAAACTTTAGATTAACTTGTATAAAGCGTAATTGTCATATTTTGATCAGCTGAAAGCCACGTGTAATAAAATTCCCTAATGTGAAACTGTATATAAACTTTTCCTCAGCGACAGTTTTTAAAACCCCCCAACGTGAAACTGTAGATTAACTTTACTTCAGCGACAGTTTATATAATCCCCAAACGTGAAACTGTAGATTAACTTTACACCAGCGACAGTTTATAAAACCCCCCAACGTGAAACTGTAGATTAACTTTACTTCAGCGACAGGTGGAACAAGGGAACCATTTTGAAGGCGACGGTCGACTACGTGCTGAGGTCTTCGCAGTACAAGAGCATGAGCGAGCAGGTCATACAGAGTCAGGAGAAAATCATCGAGATGAACATGAAGAAAATGAAGGTAAACTTTTTTTGTTGTTGGTAATATTAAAATTAGTGCGTATCAGTCCTTTTTTATTTTTATCTCATGAAAACCGGTAAAATAATTTAACACAAACACTATAAGATAAACAGAAAACAATTTATTACTTGTTTTTTATTTGCAAAAGTATCTTTAGTTCATGTTTTGATTAAATTTGGTTATGTATGTCGTATGGTGAACATGAAGAAAATGAAGGTAAACTTTTTTTTGTTGTTGGTAATATTAAATTTAATTCGTATTAATTCTTTTTATTTGTGTCTGAATAATACTAGTACAATAATTTTTACACAAACACTGTTTACATAAACAGAAAACAATTTATTATTTCTTTTTTATTTACAAAAGTATCTTTAATTTTGCTTAGCCGACTTAGTAATGGCTCTTAGGTATTATTAAAAAATAAATAATCTAGCTTCACAAATATCCACGTGAAAGTTTTTGAAAATGTGTAACTGTTAAGGAAATGCAGAAAAAAAACATTAAAAAATTTAATGAATTTTGTAGGAAATGGAGATGCACCTCCAACAGATGGGAGTCGGATCTCTACGCAACTCATTTGAAGATGAAGAAATCCATCGGCTCAATAACGATATTAAACAAATGAGTTAGTGTTTCTTGATTGTTTTCAAACATCTAATTTATTTTGAATAGTTATTCAATGCAGTTTGATAATTATATTTTGCTACATTGTCTAAGGTTTTTATGTAAAGACTCCATCTTACCAAAATTTTGAATCATTGATGAGTTTAAGACAACTTTATCAAACAATCCGTATTTGATATTTTTTTATTCTTAAAACATTTTAAGAAAACAGCCTAGAGTCAGGTATTTTTACAGAAATGTTTCCTCGAAATCTATTATGACGTCATAACACATTTAAACTATTTATATGACTTATGTTTTTTTATAATTTTTTTCTAGTTATTACGTCAAAAAACATTCAATCTAAATGTTCCTATTAATAAAACAGTATATATTTAACATGGAGCAGAATCTTTTTAGACTTTAAAGTTTTTTTATTTTAGTATTATGATGTCACAAAAAGTTTTAACTATTACGTCACAGTGCACAACATGCTACGAATCGAGCCTTGCATCTGAACTTTCCAGATATATGTTTGTATAAATTAATATCAATAAATAACACTTAATTTCTTGTATATTAGTTTAATTATGACGTCACAACAGAGCACGACATGCGACGCATCGAGCCGTGCATCAGGACGTGCCAGAGGGCGCTGCACGTGACGCAGCAGCAGGCCACCAAGATTCAGGAGGAGAGCAAGAAGATGAAGGGGGAGCCCTCCTCCTCCTACCCGCCCCCCTCCAACCCCTTCCAACCGCAGGGGTTGCCAGGCAACCAGCAGCAGGTTCAAAGCTGGGTCCCGCAGCACGTCAAGCAGGAGGTGCCCACCACCGGCTACCCCGGAGGGAGTTTCTCCTTCCAGCCCGCGGTGAGTTATCCTTACAATTATTAGTTTGTTCCCAATATTTTTCCTGTTTTAAATAAATTTTTGTTATGTGTGTCGTATTTTGAATAAATTGTAATGCAATGTGCAATATTGTTTTTGTTTTTTAAGTATATATCGGTTTTCTATGTGTACAGTAGATAGTACTAATATAAAGCAACTGGTTTTTTTGAATTTCTTTTTGTTTCAAATACCATCGAATATACCTGCTATAACATGTAAATAAATATACTAAACATTAGCAAACAAAAAAGTTATAAACTGTAGAAACTATTCTAATAATTATACAAGTTTTTTTATTTTAACCATTTTTTAGCTACATATTGAACCAATAAATAATTATATGTACATCATTTCTTAATAAGCTTTTAAGTTGTGTATAGTGGTGCAACCTATTATTCTTTTACATAAATTAACTTAGGTTTATAGTTTGCATAGAAAACTGTCCCAACATCAAATCAAGTTTTTGTTCAAAGTTTGACACTTGATGGTCAATGACTCTTTTGTTTTACTAATCATTGTTGGGAATAATTTAGAAAATTACAAAACATTTAAGTACTGCATACTAGCTTCATAACAGTATTATCTTAACAATATGTTCGATGTGGTTTAATCAGGATTAAATATTAAGTTATAACGAGTTGAGGGTATTTTATAACATAAAAAGATAATTTTAAATAACATATAACTTAATTCAGTTAGTTTTTATACTAGAAGTCTTTTTATAAAAGATCAAAAAATCTGATAATCTATGTATCAATCAATTATTATTGTTTTAAAATGTGTTGTTAAAAGTAATTTAAAAAAAATTATTAAATAAACCGTTGCGAACCACTGTTTTGTTTTTGTTAAAAAAACATTTTTGAAAACTTGAATTATTTGTGAAACTTGTAATATACATTTGTTATTTTAACAATTCAATTAACTGTTATTGTTATAATTAATTATTTGTGCTAATTACTAAAGTTACAAAACTTTCATTAATAATATATATTAATCTATAAAAACTGGTTTTAAGTTTGTGATAGTCAAAATTGCAACTTAAAGCTCAAAGTATCAAGATTTAAACTAAAAATTGGCATAAGTATAAATAAGTATTTCAATTAAAATCATAAGCTAATGTTGTGAAAACAATTTATAAAATCCCAAATGCTAGAACTTAAAATTTTTGAAATGTTAATGTTGTCTACGTTTGTATATAGTTTATGTTAATAAACAAAAAAAACTGTTATAGTTAATATTCAATTTGTAATTTTGTACTAAAATTATAAATATAATCTTTAAAACACAAATAAAGACATCAAACCACCAAACATAAATAAAATTTTGTCTTCCAAGCAAAAAATTAAATTAAATTTGATAAATCTAGTTGACGTACTTGAACGTGAAGTTACTAAGTCGGCAACCTTTTCCGGTTTATTATGTCGAAATTAGTTTAATGTTTTCAATTATTTCAAACAAAACTATGTAATGTAAAGTATTTCAGAAAATTCATTGAAAATAGGCTGGCACATTTTCTTAACCAGTTTACTTTCAAGTTGATGTAAAGTAGCTTTTTGTTCACTTTTTAAACAAAGTAAAAAGTAAACTCTCCAACTTATTTTCAGCATGCGCAGTTTGAATCTGTTTGTTTTTTTTTTGTAATGAAGATAGAAAAAATAACTTAAAATTGTTATTTTATAATTTAATACTTTAATATTTAACATATTTTTTTACTATAGATGACAGTAGGCACGCCACAGTTGAACGCGTTTCCGGGTTCAGCAAATTCAAGCATTGCGAGTCCAATTATGCACCCCAACTTCATGATGCAACAGGGAAATAACCAGATGGACTTCAGTTAGTAAACTAAATATTTGTTGTTATATAAGCACATCTTGCTATCAATAATTACAGTTTTAGATGGACTTCAGTTAGTCAATTAAATATTGGTTGTTAAAAATTCACATAAATAACTACAGTTTTAGTTGGACTTCAGTTAGTAAATTGAATATTGTTTAAAATCACAACTTGCTATAAATAATTACAGTTTTAAATGGACTTCAGTTAGTTAATTAAATATTGGTTGTTAAAAATTCACATAAATAACTACAGTTTTAGTTGGACTTCAGTTAGTAAATTGAATATTGTTAAAAATCACAACTTGCTATAAATAATTACAGTTTTAAATGGACTTCAGTTAGTTTCGCATTTGACCATAGTCTTATGTTAAAGCAAAAAAAAAATTGTCCTCATATCACTATAAGCTGTCACTTTTTAAAATTTATTTGGTTTTAAATGAGTGTACTAGTTATTAAAAAATAAATAAATTTACAAATATTTAATAATCTGTTACTTACAAGTTAAAAAACTTTTAGGTATTTCAATTTGTTTTTTGCTTTTAGTTTTGAATTAGATTAAAATCAGGTATTTACCTTTAAAACAATATAAATGAAATTCGTGACTTTTCAAAGTATCTATTCTTTTTAATTAAAAGTACATACTGTAAAACATCAAAGGGTGACCAACAGTGATATTAGTCTTAAAGTGGCTTAGCCAATATAAATTGTAACCACTACCTTATCTAAATCTTAACTTGTCTAGTAACTATTGTAAAATTGACAATCCAATAAATGTCAATGCTTTAATGAGTTTGATGTTTTTGATTAATGCCAAAGTAGTATGGTCTTTTCCTACTTAGTTCAAATTAGTAAGGTTTAAGTTTTGTATTACTTAGACAGTAATTTTTCTGCAAAAAATATTTTCGTTTATAACAAAATAAGGCAATATTTTGACGCCTTTATTTTACTATTATTTTTATTTATAGCAATTTCGTTATGATAACAGTTAATGTGTTAAATTTAATTACAATGTTGCTTATGACTAAACAATTAAAGTTTGGACTTGATAAAAAATACATACTATATAATTTAAAGCTTTAATTATATTGTAAAAATGTGTAAATCAACAAAAAAAATTTGTAAATATTTCACTTAAAAACTTACGCGTGTTTAGAAATAAATTTTTTTGGTAATTCTATTCTTTTCTGCAAATATACAGCAAAGTCAACTTTATAAAAATAAGAAAGTAGTTTAAAATCAAATTAAAATAACTAAAAGTTTACATAAAAACAAAGATGTTGTTGTTATGTTAAATAACAGTTTAAGCTGCTAAGCCACAATTAACTTCAAGTTCAAAGTCTGTTAGATATTTATATATTTTATTTGGCTTACTATCAAGGTTTTATGAAAAATTCTATATTTAAAACAATAAACAACTTTTTTTTTATAAAATACTTATTGCATACAAAAAATTTGAAAAACCTAGACTACAAATATATTATTGACACATTAAAAAAAAATGTCAAATTTGCTGATTAAATTTATTTTAATGTTTTCAATTATCTATTTAGTTTTTATTTAGATTCCATTTTTCAAATATACTACATATTTTTGTTTCATAAAATGGACTTTAATTTAGACTTTAATTCTAAACACGCCTAAACACCGATAAATAACACAAAAAATAAAATAATGAAAATATTTACCGGCCGAAAACTATTTTTATTATTCTAAATTACCATCATATTGCTTTTTGTGCCAATTAATCACATTGTGGTTAAACAGCTGCATTTTTAATTTTAAATTGACAACAACTTAAGATATGCTTTTATTCTAAGTAACCACTAAACTTAATTTCACTAAATATTCTCATGATCTTGTATAAAGTTTAAAACTGTTTAAAATAAAATGTTTGTGTTTTAATTGCTCTCATAACATTTTTATACCATTAGAACCTAAAACGTTTTTATAAATTCTAACTTGTAAATAATTTTAAGTATGATGTAGTACATTCTGACATTATTTTAAAAATCAAATTCGTCATACCCAACTTTTTTTTTTTATTTTGCTTATATTTTTACTAGTTTTATTATCTGTGAAACAAAAATTGCACATGGTAATAATTTAAATACAAATTTAACAAGTTAAACTTCTTATTCTAGTTTTAGATTTAAAAAATTTCACCAAATATTTTATTACTTCATACTTAATGTTTGACGTTTAATAGTTTTATAGTAAACTTACTCAAAACTACAAGTATGACCAGCTACCCATGAGAACGACCTTAACATTATAAACGAATTATCGTGCCTGAGAAGCAGTTTTATTAAGTTTGCATATAACTTTAACATACAACTTTAGCATATGCTCTCTTTGTATTTTGTTGCATAACTACTCACATATAGTAGTATTATAATTCAAGTTTACTACAAAATAAAATAAAATGTTTCCAAACTAAGTTTAAATAGTTTTAATTGGTAGCAATTGCAATAAAATAGCAACTTCATGATAAATTTTGGTTAAGAGTAAGTGATAAGAGAAAATATGACCAAAGTAATTTTGTATATCAACTTTAAATAAATCTTTATAATGATGTATTAAGCTAAATAATTATTTTTTGCAACTTAATATTCATTGGCTAAATTGTCTTCAAATGTAATATAGTTCAAGAAACATTATAAAGTTTAACTTATTAAAAAGCAGTAAATTATTCGATGGCATTGGACATGATTCAAGTTTAACTTTAACTTTTATAAAATTAATTTATGTCAAAATAATGTTATCGTCAATTTCTTTTTTTTCAGCAAGTTAAACGATGGCAATGGATAGGAATCAACATGAAATTTATACGTATACTTTACATTAATGTCAAAATACTTCTATAGTTATCATGATTCAACTTATTTCAGCAAACGACTCGATGGCAATGGACATGATCCAGGACCAGCTTCCTCCTCCGGATTACAACTCGGATCTTCAGAATCAGATGAGGATGCAGAGTCACTTCCAGATCACTCCGAGTCAGATGGACGACCAGTTTTCACAGCATGGTAAGATTATATATTAGTTCTAAGTAACAACTAGTATAAAGTTCTACCAGTACTCTTTTTGTAGCATAGGGAGTCTATTTATTAGTTTTGTTATCACAATATGATGGTATTTTTCACAGCATGGTAAATTGGATATTGTTACTCTTCTTTTGTTATGTAAATTAATTAGTTTTCTCAACATAGTTAATTTACTTAATACTTAATACTTAATTGTGTACATGAGTTTCATGCTTACACAGCATGGTAAATTGGTTTATCAGTTCTAAACTAGTAAATAGATCTACATAGATTAGTCAGTTTTCACAGCATGGTAAGATTATATATTAGTTCCAAGTTACAGCTAGTATAAAGTTCTACCAGTACTCTTTTTGTAACATCAGTTTTCACAGCATGGTGAGTTTATATATTAGTTCTAAGTAACAACTAGTATATAGATTTATCACTACTGTTTTTGTAGCATCAGTTTTCACAGCATGGTAAATTTGATATTATTCCTCTTCATTTGTTATGTAAACTTATTAGTACTGTTTTCTCAACATAGTTAATTTACTTAATACTTGATTGTGTACATGAGTTTCATGCTTACATATATGGTAAATTGATTTATCAGTTCTAAACTAGTATATAGATCTACATAGGTTATTTAGTTTTCACAACATGGTAAGCTTTTATATTAATTCCAAGTCACTCCTATATATAGATTTATGTTTTTTCACAACATGGAGAGTGTGTTTATTGATCTGTTTTTTCGACATTTGTACAAACAAAATATTTAAATGTCAATCTACGAAGATTTTATAGAACAAAAATTTCCAAACAAACTTTAAGAAATTGTATATTTACATTTTAATACTCGTTAAATAATAATACTAAACTTACAAAGCCAATCTTTAAATTTTTTATAGAACAAAAGTTTCCAAACAAAATTTTTCTAGGAGACAAAATTTAAGACATTGTATGTTTATTTTTAATACTCACTAAATAAAAATTGAAAATTAAAAGTAAATACAACTAATAAAAACATGTAATAATATTTTTTTCACAAGAGATAATACTCTAGACATTATCACGTTTTCAAATTTTTTTAATGATAATTAAATAAAATTATGTTTTAAAATACAATATTAATAACAATAGTTTATATAAATATATATATATATATATATATAACAACAGTGTATATTTTTTTGCCACAGGTGACGACATGTTAGACATCATCACGTCACCGATGACCGACTTTGACCAATCGGGTGGCGAGTATTTGGGGAACTCCCTCCCCGGAAACAACGTGACGTCACACCTCACTCCCAGTGACGTCATATTGCAGGAGGGCAGCAACCCGTTCCTAAGCGACGCCGCCCAGCACATGAACAACTGACGTGATCAATGAAGAGATCATGGCAGCATAATCTGTTTGTGACGTCATAAATGAACTATCAAGCAACTATGACGTCATGAGTTGAAAATCTAACGTAATTATTTCCTTTTCATCAACACAATGTACTAGTATGACGTCATACATTTTTATGACCTCATACTTAGGTATGAAGTCATAAGGTTACTTTCCGTTCACCCTTTTTCAATGTTGTTTTCTAAAATCTTCTACAAAAAAATACTACTTGAGTAAAAATGTCAAACAAAAACACCAAATATGTGTACTGAAGTTATTCTTTTCATTTCCAAATTTGTTTTTTAATTTAATCTACTTTTTAAGTAAAATAAAAGTTTAAAACTGTCATAAGTACTTTAACTTTAATTTTGTGTTATAAGACAAATTAAACATGACTACAAACAAACTTAAGCTAGTTTTAACCAGTGACTTAATTTTTTCATAAAAAAATGTTTTTTATGTAATCAATTTGATAAAATAGTTTCTTATAAAAAGCTGTTACTTTGTTTTTCTTACAATTTTCTTTTAATTGCCATAAAAGTACTTGTTTATTTTTTCTTTGCGGTATCAACAGAAATTGATTGAAATTTAAATTTAAATCAATGCGAAAACCAAAACATAAGAGCTTTTTCAAGATTTTAATGAAAATCTTTTTTTTTTCTGTTCATAAATAATCAATAAACTTTGTTTATGCTTTAAAACCAACTGAGTTTAAACCGCTTTTGAATTAAAAATAATAATATTTGTTTCTGCGGTATCTTTTATGTTAAATTTCAACAACGACTTGATAATAAACAAGTCCAAGTTTAAGATCTAATGAAATTTTTCAAAAATATTATAACTTTAAAAATTCAAAAAAAAAAACTTCTGCCACGAATATAATTAACACAGCCTCGTTTGTGTAAAATTTTTAATTTTTTATTTTCGCTGCAAAATATTTCTTTTTAGTTCAAAATTAAGTATTCTGATACAGTTACTGTTACTTTTTATTTGAAAAATCTTAGTATTGTGATTGTTGGTATACAGTACATAACGAGAGCTCTACAGATCAAAATCGCTTTGAAAAGTTAACATTTTGTTTTTATTGTTCAATCACTTTAAAGTAAGCCAATATAACTCTTCTAAATTTAAATGAAAATTATAGAACTTCAGATAAACAGTTCAGCGATTCTAAGTTTGTATAAAAACTAGAGTTTCGCAATGGTATTACTACCAGTGCCCTCTAGTCAAAATAAACAGTCAAAATAAGCAGAACAACATTTTGTTGTTACAAATAAAACACAGGCTTTCAACTTACTCCTCCTTATTGAAATTGTGCTTTATTATTGGTCAACGTTTTGCTCTACTTTATTTGTTTTTTGTGATCTCAAATTATCAGCTTTTTGAACAAATGTGATCTCTATCAAAGCTCTCTCACTCAATTGTGCTAAATATTTTTTTTATTTTTAAATAACGTTTTTTTTTTTGTGGCAGGCTCAATGTTTTTTGTAATAAAATTTCTAATCAGCTTTGAACTTGTTGTTTGTTTTTTGTAAATATAAATATATTAAATAGTTTAAAGCTATATAAATATAAATGTATTAATAATGTAAATAGTTTAGAAACTTTATCTTTTTAAAAATTTGTTGTCATAAAGAACGTATATGTTTTACTTCTATTGTGGATATAAAAACTTTTACTAAAACTACATTAAATAAAATAATAATTAACTAGACACAACTAGATCTAAACTTTAAAGATTATATGTTTTAAAGAACATGTAGTTTTTGGTAGAATAGTAACATATACATAACATAAGATAATAAGATTAGTTATTCTAGATTATCTATGGGATAAGTAAAATAAGGTAAACAATTCTAAATGCTTAATTTAAGGTAATGTTTATACTACTACAAAATAAAATATTTCCATTTAAACATTTATTTATTTTTTTAACATTTTCAAAGATGCAGTCCAAGTTCTTTCAAAGCGAAAACATCTCTACACGAAACTTTAATTATAAATAAAAAAATTACACTATACTTAAAAGTAACTCTGTAAAGTTATCTTATAATTTTAACAGTTTTTTATCCCTGGTGTCCAAGACAATGCTAACCCTTTTGTGAACTATTAAATTTTTAGTAATAACAAAATTGTTGTAATGACATAGTATTACTCTACTGTCTTTGACCTAAAAAATGGCATTTTTATATATTTCACAAGTCCTTTCGTTTTATAAAAAACATTTTCTGCTGTTATATATCAGAATGGGTTTGGCATTGTTTTTAAGATTTTTTTTCTGACTTTTTAACAGATTATCTTAAGTTTAAGTTTTCATGCCCCTTTTTAATAAATACATAAATTTAATGTTGGAAAATGTTTAAAATGTTACAATATTACTGAAATTTTCTTTTTATTTAGGTTTTATTTTAACTTTTAATGCTTATAGATTCATATTTCAATTCATAGCAAAGAGAAAGACTTATATTTGTATACATCTAAATAAATATAAACAAAATATTGAATAGCTCGATCTAACTACGCATGCTAGCTATTAACGTCTTGCCTTTTAGTAAATACAACTTTAAATCAACAAATCAAAAAAAAATCCTTCTATTTAAACTTAAACTTCTGCCACAAATATAATTAACACAGCCTCGTTTGTGTAAAATTTTTAAATTTCGCTGCAAAATATTTCTTTTTAGTTCAAAATTAAGTATTCTGATACAGTTACTGTTACTTTTTATTTGAAAAATCTTAGTATTGTGATTGTTGGTATACTGTACAAAACGAGAGCTCTACAGATCAAAATCGCTTTGAAAAGTTAACACTTTGTTGTTATTATTCAATCAGTTTGAAGTAATCCAATATAACTCTGCTCAATAAAAAACTTTTAAGAATTTCAGATTAACAATTCAGTGTAGAAACTAGAGTTTCGCAATGGTATTACTACCAGTGCTCTCTAGTCAAAATAAACAGAACAGCATTTTGTTGTTACAAACAAAACACAGGCTTACAACTTACTGCTCTTTATTGAAATTGTGCTTTATTATCTGTCAACGTTTTGCTCTACTTTATTTGTTTTAATGATCTCAAATTATAACCTTTTTGAACAAATGTGATCTCTATCAAAGCTCTCTCACTCAATTGTGCTAAATATTTTTTTATTTTTAAATAACGTTTTTTTTTGTGGCTGGCTCAATGTTTTTTGTAATAAAATTTCTACTCAGCTTTGAACTAGTTGTTTGTTTTTTGTAAATATAAATATATTAAATAATTTAAACCTATATAAATATAAATGTATTAATAATGTAAATAGTTTAGAAACTTTATCTTTTTAAAAATTTGTTGTCATAAAGAACGTATATGTTTTACTTCTATTGTGTATATAAAAACTTTTACTAAAACTACATTAAATAAAATAATAATTAATTAGACACAACTAGATCTAAACTTTAAAGATTATATGTTTTAAAGAACATGTAGTTTTTGGTAGAATAGTAACATATACATAACATAAGATAATAAGATTAGTTATTCTAGATTTTCTATGGGATAAGTAAAATAAGGTAAACAATTCTAAATGCTTAATTTAAGGTAATGTTTATACTACTACAAAATAAAATATTTCCATTTAAACATTTATTTATTTTTTTAACATTTTTAAAGATGCAGTCCAAGTTCTTTCAAAGCGAAAACATCTCTACACGAAACTTTAATTATAAATAAAAAAATTACACTATACTTAAAAGTAACTCTGTAAAGTTGTCTTATAATTTTAACAGTTTTTTATCCCTGGTGTCCAAGACAATGCTAACCCTTTTGTGAACTATTAAATTTTTAGTAATAACAAAATTGTTGTAATGACATAGTATTACTCTACTGTCTTTGACCTAAAAAATGGCATTTTTATATATTTCACAAGTCCTTTCGTTTTATAAAAAAACATTTTCTGCTGTTATATATCAGAATGGGTTTGGCATTGTTTTTAAGATTTTTTTTCTGACTTTTTAACAGATTTTCTTAAGTTTAAGTTTTCATGCCTCTTTTTAGTAAATACATAAATTTAATGTTGGAAAATGTTTAAAATGTTACAATATTACTGAAATTTTCTTTTTATTTAGGTTTTATTTTAACTTTTAGTGCTTATAGATACATATTTCAATTCATAGCAAAGAGAAAGACTTAAATATTCGTATACATCTAAATAAATATAAACAAAATATTGAAAAACTCGATCTAACTACGCATGCTAACTATTAACGTCTTGCCTTTTAGTAAATACAACATTTTCACAACAACATAACTTTTTTTATAAGTTACATAAATTCATTTTGTATTAAATGTTTTATTGGTGATAATGTAAGTAAACGCTGAAATCAATTCAAATTTGCTGTTAAAATATACTTTATTATGAATTCATTAAAAAAATTTAAACAAAAATTCATTAAATACGACAGCCTGCAAAGCTTTTAGATATAAATTTTCACTACCTAACTGTTTGACCATTGATAAAATTGCCCCTATTTTTTTTAATACTATTTATTTTTAGCAAAATCACAAACATGTATGAAAATTTAATATTCAACAAGATAAACAAGATAAAAATTAATAAACAACAGATTATTCTGCATGCTAACCTGTCTTTGCATTATGTATGTTTTAAAAATATATTAATACCATCGAATTACTTCTAAATATATAAAGACAAAGCTGTAAACTATTGTTTCATATTTTAATAGTTAGTATTACAATATAAGCTTTATATAAAATTTATTTCAGTAAAATTTTTAAAATAAACCAGTAATTAATGAAATATTTTATGAACTAACACAGGGGTCGGCAAACTGCGGCCCGCGGGCCAATTGCGGCCCGCGAAGGGTAAATCTGCGGCCCGCGAGCACGTTATTTTTTTGAATGAAATGCGGCCCGCGAAAGAAAATTTTGTGGCCCGCGAGCATGTAAAAGTGGCCCGCTGAGCAAAAATATTTTTCAAATAAAATTTTTTTCGGTAATTCGATTTAATTTGTTTAGTTTGGTTTTAAGTCTCTGTATAACACTAAAAAATAATTAGAAGAAGTTACTGCTTTAATTTAAAAATGTGAAAAAGACAGATTAGCATTCTAACAGGATATTTTTCTGAGTTTCATAAAAACTTCTATTTTACAACAGCAAGTAATTATCTGAAAAAAGAGTGCTTGAATTTATTAAGTTAGTTATATTATACCTATTTATCAAATAAACTAAATGCAAGTGTTTTCCATTTTGTACAAAAGTAATGCACAGTAATTAACTAAAGTGTCATTTCTTTATAGCTTAGATATTTTTTCCAATATTTTTTATACCTAAGTTTCTTTTATATATTTTTTATTTGTAAATATTATGTTTTAGTGTAAAAACATTTAAAATAACATAGTAATAAGAAAAAAAGGTTTATTTAAGTTTTGTTTTGACACATTTTAATTTTTTAAAAGTTTTGTTTGCACTTGAACTAATTTATATGCACACCAACTTAAAACAATGCTCATATTTTAAACCACCTTTTATAAAATACTTTAGTTAGTTTAAGTTTAGTTTATGCATAATTTTCTAAGTTTGTTTTTTCTTCATGTAATATCTTAATTTGTACAGACACAATTAAAACAATATATATGACATAAACTAATATAGTTTTTGTTAGGTATCAATTTCATTTTTCAAATATTGATTTTGTCAAACTAAGTTAACTTTTATGCTTTGCATATCAATACAAACATTTGCTGTTTTTTGGAGCTACATATTTAATATGAACTAGACTTAGGGATAGTTTATAAACATTGACACACACTCAGACTATAACTATTTGAAGGCTAATCTCAGGCTAACTAAGTCATTTTATAAGTTTTTGGCTAGAATTTTTTTTTGTATACAAAAATATCAGGAATGTTTTTGTTAATTCAGGCTGGCTTTTTTGCTTAAAAGAGTGGCAAATTAAACTTATGATGTAATATTTGCTCAACCCAAAGTGTTAGTTTCAGTTATAATATATGTTATAATATATCAAGTTCAAGCTTTGAACTTGAAAATTTATGGTTAAAAATTCTGGAAAAAAACTTGAATTTGAGAATTTTTGAAAAAGCCTGGAGTTTCAAACAATTTTTACATGTAAAGTAGTGAAAATTCGATTTGACACAAAAAGTTTAGCAAATAAACATTTCTTTATTAAAAAATATACTAAAGTAGCTTAACAGTGTTTTTAATATTGATATACTTTATAAGACACTTTTTAAACTTTAATTAAACTTTATACTAAAAATAAAAAAGGAATTGTACTTCTAAAAACTTTTGGTGCATTGCACCTTTACTTGTAAAATTTCACCGATTGTTGTGCTTCGTGTTTGAACTAAACCAAGAAATTATACTAAAGTGTCAAAGTTAAAAAAACATCTCTAATAAAAATTTTCAGATGAGCAATAGTTTTTCTATCAGTGCTCTTATCTTAACATATTGATTAAAGTCATAATTTGATTTATGCGACTTTATAACCTTAATGCATTTCCTAAATAGGACTTTTTGTTGTCATTAAAGAAACAAACAAAAGTTTTTCATTACTGCCAACAAAATTCTTTGAAAAAGTTTTCAATTATAAACGGTATCTCATTATTAATAATAAATTTTGCTACTTTATAACTTGCCTTAACAACTTTTTTCTGATAATTCTGTAGTTACTGAAGATAATCATGTGCTTTGTTAGAACTGACTTTGGTGATTTGTTTTTTTATCGTTTCTCGCAATAACTCTTAACTAACGATTTTTTTGTTGCTCGTTTTTTATTTTACAACTAATATTTTTAAATTCTTATTGCAGATAAAGAATTGCTGTAATACTTAAAAAAAAAGAGGTTTTTCTCTTCGCTAATGACTCAATTAAGTTTTATACTTTTGTTAAAAATGTTAAAGAAAGTTAATTGTCCATTCCAGCTGACTTTTATTTTTTTGGCATGTAATTTGTTTCATGTTAATAAGTTTCGTTATTTCTTTATGTTGTGAACTTTGTTTTAACTAGGTTGCTACACGAACAGGCTATTTTAAAAGCTTGAAAACTCATATGTGTGAGAAACTTATATTTCAAACACTTAAAATAAATCTTAGAATTCCCAGAATTTTTTTATGACTGTAGTGTAGTTTACTAATTGTAGTTTTTTCTTGTTTTTTTACACTTTGTGTACTTTTTAATGATGATGACATTTTTACTAGGTACTTGAGCTTGATTTACAACGATTTACTAGCTTTTTAAACTTTTAATAAACTTAGGCTGGTTTGATACAACTCAGACATTTTTACTTTTTAAGTGACAACCATGTAAAAGACTAGTTACTAATGAGATATTTTATTTAAGTATTCGAGAATTAATTATGTTAAAGAATTTGTTCTAGCTTTCTATAATACAAACAGGTATTATTTTTATTAAATTAATTAATTAATTTTTTAATGAATGAAAACTATTTAACACGCAAAAACTTTTTTTTGAAGTTAATATTCTTAGAAATATGAAAAAAAGGGTTGATAATATAAGAAATTTATAAAAGTAACTAATAAGTTGTCTTTCAAGTTTGGTTTTTATAGAGAGTTAAATTGTATGTAAAACTACAAAAGTATTAAATTTAACTTAGTAAGTGCTTATGAAAGTACATAGTTTATTAACACTTAAGTATATTAGTCAATGTAAATTTTATTCTAATTTAATTTAATTTAAATAGTCATTTTATGTATAGCTAAAAGTTATTTAAAATGATAAGGTGAATAAAAGTAAAACTTTTCTCTAGTGTGACTAAAACTAAAACCAAAAGATTATTCAAATGTCACTAAAACTAAAACTGCGGCCCGCAAAGACTTTGTAAACTTGAAATTTGGCCCGCGACCACCAACTGCCTGCCGACCCCTGAACTAACAAGACGACTATAAATTATTAATTACAACTAAACTTTGATTTATATCAACTAGGATTGCTAAAACCTTATCGCAACAACTGGGTATGTTATCCAAGCGGTGCTGTGTATAAAAATATAAATAGTATTATTATACATAAAAAATACTATAAATTCTGCTTCTCAAGTTTTTAGTTTTTTAAGCTTAATTTGTTAAATACAAATGAAATACTTTCAACGTTTATTTAATCATTTTATGAACGTAAAGTAATTACAAACGCTAGATTAACAAAAGCTCTAAATATTTCAATTTTTTATTATTTATTATCAATAAATCAGAACACTTAAGTTACCACAGTCTTTATTTTTTACTAGGGATTTGTAGTATTAAAATAAGATTGCAATTTTTGTCAAACAAACAAAAGACGAACCGAAATATTTATCTAAAAATTAACGTTAAATACTATACAAAATTTTAGTTTACATCTACATAAAAATCATGTGTTAACCTTTTTGTTAGTAAGTTAAAACCAAAAACAGTTTATATACAGTTGACTTTATTTAATAATATAAATTAGAAGCAGAGTAACTATTATCAACATTCTTTATGCTTAAAATAAGTTTAAATTAGCACAAGTATTACAACTCGGAATAAACAACTTACAGTTTATGGTTACTGATAGTCTGTTTGTAAATAATGCCTAAGAAAAGTTTTATAACTTAAAAAAGAAATGAACGTAAAGTAACGGAAATAAAACAAATACAAATAAAATTAGCTATCAATTTGATTGTTAGTGAAAAGTAGTCCTAATTTATGAATTACTACTTTTTAGTTTTAAAAGTCTAGTATAGGGGTCGAAATAGAAGGCTTTTATTAAATTCACAAAACTTACTGAAAACATTACTACAAAATTCTATAAGTTTTACTTTAACAAAGATATACAACGCATATAACAGCAAATGTGTAACAAATAAAAACAGAGTAAAAGGCAGTTTATTCACAAAGAAAAAAATTAATATTTTTTTTTAAGTTTTAGCTTGTTTATTCTGAAATATTTTTTTTTATTTTGAAAGGTATGTTGCTTTTAAACAACTGTTTGACGAGCAGTACCTCAATACATAACCGAGTGTTTGAAATTACGGAGATCGGCAATATTTTGCTAAAAATCCGGTCAGCGAAGTACACTTTTGTAAATATATATCCAGCTATTTATACAAGGCTGTCAACTGTAAACTCCAAATAAGTTTAGAAAAAAATCAATAAAATGACGAACAACAAGGTTTACGTGTTTTTCTTCTAAAAAGTATAAAGTTTTTTTTTATGACGCACTTTTGATCTATTTTTATTAGCATGATTCATGATAAGTTTTTATACAATTTTTTTTGACAAAAAACGTTAGTCTCATATCCCTTTACAACGATAAACGTTTATAAGCCTTAAAATAAACAATTAATTAAGGCAAAATAAACCTTAATTATTTTTATCGTACCCTGGACAAGAAGTTAAAAGATATCCATTATGTGCGACTCGATAAACGAAAGGTTCTTCGTGCACCAGGTCCTAGGACCATGTATTTTGAGCATCTTTTTACGTCGTTAAATAAACTATACATATCAGAAGTATAACAATGTATGTGCGTTTTTCGTGCTTTTAAAACTATCAAATATGAATATAGTAAGCAAAATTTTTGGAATAATAAAAGTTTTATTTAAGTACTTACTAACTTTTAATGAAATCTATTTCACTTTAATATTTCTTTTAACAAACTCAGTTAACTTACAAGCAATTGTTTCTTATCAAATGACGTTGTATTGTAATAACGATTTTATAATTCAATAAGTTTTAATTATTTTAGTGTGAAAAAATTATGTTTTGGGTTTTAAAACATTAAACTTAAAGAATTAAACTAGTTTTTTGGAAAACAATGCTTATTTCAGTAGATATTAAAGGACTATTTAAGCTTATGAACTTTTTACGTTATTTTCATCATTTTTTCCTTTAAATTAAATAAACTGTATTCATAACTCATATTGTTTATAAAACGAATCAAATAAGTGTTTTAAATGTTTGGTCCAAGGACCTGGTATACAAAAAACCATTTGGTTATCGAGTTATTCACCATACAGTCTAACATCTTGTTCAGAACACCAACACTTTAAGTTAAGTTAAAATGTCAATAACTGCTTCTTTTCTATAAAACATATAATCTTTTATTGAAGTTGTTTGTGAAAAATTAAACTAAACTAACTAATTGCAATTAAACGATAAAATTTTAACAAATTTACCTAAGAAAAATTACGTAGTGAGTATTTTACCTAGTTTTATCCCGAACAAGACGTAATATTGTATCCAATTAGTGTAGGACTCGGTAACCGATTTTTTTTTTCTTTTGGCCAAATTTATTTTGAACACTGTTTTTTGTCGTTCAATTAACTAATTGTAAAATATTAAATTTAGATGTTTATCTCTGACGTTAAATAAACATAATATACATTATTGTTTTAGCTTTTATTTGCTTTAAACAAATATTTAAAATTAAAAGTATTATTTAATACCACTTATATTTATTATCTCAAGTTATTACTTTTTATTTAGTCTTTACCATCAATTACGTTTTTTAAAGTTATTAATCAGCATTTATACGTTAAAATCGTTCTATTTTAATTTGTTGCATTACCATAATGAAAAACGTTAATTTGTTTGATTCAAAGTTTTTCCTTTAACGTTTGATTCTTTGTTTAATAAACTTCAAGTATATATACTGTATGAATGCGCTTTGAATGACCAGACGAATTTCGAAATATTCAAAAGTACATTTTCGATGGTCAACAAAAATTTGCCCATGGCTGTTCAAGCGTGCAATTATATTTGCTAAGCAATATTAATAAAATTATATAATATACCTATATTAATATTTTTTGAAGTATAATTTATTTTATGTTTATAATAAACAGTGTAAAAAGTTGAAACGTTTTGTAAAATGAGGACTTTTCATTGTGATATTTTAAGAATATCTCTAAAATGTTTAACTTTTGTTTTTAAACTATAGTAAAGCTCAATACATACAATAAAAGTAGTAAATTTTTACAATAAAACTGAAATGATAAGTTAGAGTTTTAATATTCTTTATATAAGTAAGTTAATTAAGTTTGTTAACCAAGTCCCTTAAATTTGCTCATTTATTATAAGTTGTTTCAGTTAAACTTTTACCATCACTTCAATCATCGAAGAGCAAAGTTATTTTTTAATTTTCACTAACCAAGTTTAGTTACCAAATAGTCATTAGGGTAAAAAATCAATAGTTACAATAAGTTTTGATTCAATAGTGAGTGTCTTAAGCTTTGTTAAAAATTTAAGACCATTAAAATTAGAAGACATGATCATATCTGTCATTGATGAAGAAGTAAATGTAACTATAACTTTATTTATTCCAGTCAAATATAGCTTAACAGAATTCTATATAAATAATACCTATAAAAGATTCTTTCCCTTAAAAATTTCTTGATGATATTTGAAATTTGATTTATTTTTCCAAAATGCATCTAAGATATCCAAAAATTTTGATGAACTTCACTCATCGGTTGTAAATGTTTGCCCTTCTTTAAAATGATTTTTATAATTTCAATAAATTTTGTGGGCGTCAGTTGGGGACTTAGTAGCTTTGAAGACTTTTTGATTTGTACAGTCAAAACCAAGTGGTCGCCTGATATGCACAAAAACTTGCTTATAGATAAGAGTTTGATTTCAGTAAAATCCTTTTAAAATAAAAAAGAAGCTCATTTTTCTCAAAATGCCGATCTAAAATGTATCTTTACACTAGTTATAAAATAAAATTCTTTTAGTTTACTACAAATGATGCTACAAACCTCTGATATATTGCTTGTGTCATACTTTTATTGATTTTAAAGTTAATCATACTTGGATCATAAAAAATTACAATTATTTTAATTTTGTTAAATTTGTTGGAATTTTAGTGTAGTTTATACATAATAAAAAAAACGTAACACATTTACTATTTATACTATTTATAGGTAAAAATTTATAGGTATACTATTTATAGGATTTATAAAGCTTTGACATAACTTATGAAAAAACCCGACGATGTCCCACAATAATCAGAGAATCAAATACTTGAGGATTCCAACTAAACTTCAAGAGCAGTCCTTTGCAAAAAAACATTCTGTTGGCTTTCCCATCAGGTAAACAAAAACAAAACAATTTTAGATATTTTTAAAATCACAGAAAGTTTGTTTCAAAAAACGTACTAAAGTTGCTTGATAATTCAAAATTATAAAAACATTTCTTTAAAACAACTTTAAACAACATCACTTCTGGTCACTAAATATACCTAAAGTAATTTACTATTATAAAAGTAATTAGGGTTTGGCGAATCGCGGTCCCCCAACCAATCGCTGTTTTATTTTAATTTTAACCATTTATTGGGATTTAGCCCGCTTCGGTCTTATTTTTTAAATCTGCACTAGATATTCCGTGATTTAAAATAAAAAGCACAAAAAAAGCGATCTTCAGTATACATAATGGAAAAATTTATATTAAGACTAAATATTAAGGTGTCTGGCAGCTAAAACGTTTTCTTTTTCTTTTCAATAACTTGCCTAACTGCTTTATATATTAACAAATCCCAGCAAAATTCTGCTTTATACAGTACTAATTATTTATCTTAATCATGGCTCCCCAAACTTTTTTACATATGGCTCCCTTAAAAGATATAAAAAAAAGCTATGGCCCCTCCGACTAAATTTTTCAAAAACTACCATTAAATACTTTTAAGACCATTATTTTTTTATGCTATTCACCAACCTACTTAGAATATTCAAGAGTTTTCCATGCTTATTTTATGCTTATTTTGTAAAGGTCACTTTTTAAGAAATTTACGACCCTTCAACAACACTTCTAAACAAACTACTCTCAAATATCTCCATTAGTTTTTTATTTCGGTTTTTATCACTAACTATAAAACACCTTGTGTAAATTTCAAATTATGGCCCCTTTTACAGCTTGTGGCCTTCTAAATTTTTAAAATTTAATTTTAAAATATTTAGAATTAGTTCCAAAATTACCCATAAATACACCTGAAATCTTTTTTTTTTTGCTCCTCACCATCAACTCCAAGGTATCTATTGTCATTTTCAAACTATTACCTCATGACTAGGAAACCTTAATATATATATGTAAATTTTTGCTGCAGTCTAAAAAAATATAAGTTAAGTTTATTATAGCTTTAGATATAAAGATTTAAACTTCTTAAGTTTCTGTATACTTATCCTCTTAATAAGCCCCTTTCAATGAACTTTAAGATTTATAGTTTGAAAACTTTAGATATGAAAATTTTAGATATAAAGATTTAAACTTCTTAAGTTTCTGTATACTTATCCTCTTAATAAGCCCCTTTCAATGAACTTTAAGATTTATAGTTTGAAAATTTTAATCATCTTATTGAATTAAAAGTTAATACATTTTTTCACTAACATATTTTAGTTTCAAGTTCACACTAGCTGTTGAAACAACTTTTTCATTTAAATAAACTCATGTTAGTTTATAAATTGGAAAAATGTAATGTTTTACATAAACATTTTTCTACATTAATTTTATTTTTAAGGTAATTAGTGTTTTGATGCCAAGTTAAGACTCAAGTTTACAATAAGTAGTTTAAAAGTGAAATAGTTAATTTTTTGTACTAATCTTAGTAAGTTAGGTTCACGTATTATTTTAATACGTACATGTTTTTGTTGTTTTATATATAGTTGTTGTAATAGCTTTGATTATAAATTTTCAGCGTAAAGACTATTTTTTACTAAAACAAAACTTTAATATGTATAATTCTTTTTGCAAAAAGTCTGTGGATGTTATGTATATGTAAATTGTAAGATGTTGTTCTAGTTTAAAACTTAGCACCTTAAAAAAACAAAAATGATTTTTTAATAAAGTTATTTTACTTACTTTAGACACCATTTAAAAAAGTAAGCTTTTAAAAAACTAGCAAACTGTTTCTTTAAATTACAGTTTAATGAAGTTTTCTAGTTGGTAGGAAAAACTATAATTAAATTTAAACTGACAGTAATATAAGTAATTTTTGGCAACTACTTTCTAAAAAAATCTATAATTAAAACAATACTATTTTCAAATATATTTTTAGGGTAATTTATCTAATTACATTATACAATCTTTTAGAGTTATTTTATTTCATTACATAAAATACTTTGATATCTCAGGCTCATAATAACTGTAAAGCTTTTTAAAACCAAAGTAGCTTTTATAAGTTTATAAAATTGGGCCCCAATCAAACTAGGTTGTTTAATTTTCTTTATTTACTAACATTTAAGATTTTGTTCTGTTTTAATAAATTTCTTTGTAGAAAAAACTTGGTAGAGTTATAAACATATTGAAAAAAAATATTAACTTGAATAAAACTTATTTATATCCTTTTAAAACTTTACCTCTACCATTTTAGTAACATACAATATAAAACACAAAACTGATTGCTTGTAAATATAAAAGTTTAAAATATTTTTATTTAAGGCTAAAACTTTAAGCACTTATTGTTTAAGTAAGCCATGTAAATAGTCGTTTTAAAAGTATATTGTTAAACTCAGGTTTTAGTTTTATTTATAAAAGTGTTTCCAAACTCTTTTTCATAATACTTAAATTGAAATTTTTAAAATAAGTCTCAGCTTTATAGTTCGGTATATATATATATATGTTACAGAATTAAATTAACTTGGTCAATTTTCACTTAGCCCATATAAAGGGCTTTAACAACTTATTGTGCAAGCTGTAAAGTTCCAAATTAATAGTACATAATACTATGTCACTACTTGAATTCCGTCATAATTATTTTTCTGTTTGTTTAACTTGTTTACTAGTGTTTACTAGTTATTCATTTCAAAATCTTAATAGCCCAGTATTTATTTTTATGAAACATGTGTACTTTTTATTTTGAACTTTAAATTTTAATTAAATATAAATAAACTAAAGTTTAGTTTTTCTCTTCCCGTTATTATTCCCTGATAACCAAAACCGCCCTTAAAGGTCGGATTTTATAAGATAATAGTTTAAAACAACATTAATATAAAAATATAAATTTATTTTTAATTAGTAATTTTACAATTTTTTTAAATATGAACATGAAGAAAAAATGGTTTAATTTTACTGTATTTGTTCTTTACATAATCTTAACATCTAGTATTTTTTATATTATCCGCATAAAATAGTTCTTAACAATAAATAACCATATTTTTTAAGACGATAAAGTTTCTCAACCAATCACCAAGTAGAAATTCTTACTACACAACAACATCAAACACCAAGGTCAGTTTTTTTTGTTTTTTTGTTATCATTGTTTTTAACATGTATACCGGTAAATCGACGTTTTATTTTGATTAACACTTCTTGCTTCCTAATATTTGTTTCTAACTTTTATTCTATTTTTCATACAACGATTTAATAGTTTTGTTGTTATGTAACGGTGTTTCTCCTAATATTTACTGAGTCTTTAAAATTGAGAAAAGTAAATATTTTTTTTGGATTTTAAGAATTTATTTTTTGACAATTTTTTAATATGTTTGGGCTAGGTAGGTTAAGAATCACGGTATAGAAAATTAAAAATTAAAAAAGCTTTTGTAAAATTTTCTGACTCTATACTTTACATAAATAAAAAGTTCTAATTATAGAAATTCAATAGTGCATTTTTTTCCTTGTAATATACAATACTATATCTATATAATAGTATACTATATCTAAAACAAATTATTTTTGAATTAGTGGTGACTATACTTCTTAAGTTAAAATGTGTTCTTTTGTTAAATTGAATTTTTATATACCATATGGTTTTTTTTAATTATTAGCGTTTTTTAATTTTGTTTACTTTTACTTTCATTTATACAAGTTTTACTTTCTGTAAGCTGCGAAACCAAGGCGCTTCTGATTTGATAAAACTTTATTTGTCTTTATATTATAAAACATTTAACTTATATTTAAAATGTTTGAGTTAGGTTTAGTAGGGTCAATGGTTAAGTTAATTTAAA
Source organism: Thalia democratica (assembly GCF_965202585.1). Lineage (NCBI taxonomy): Eukaryota > Metazoa > Chordata > Thaliacea > Salpida > Salpidae > Thalia > Thalia democratica. The sequence goes on from NC_139165.1 coordinate 106,941,889, forward strand.
ATTTTGCGTAAAAATAATATGGGTAGTAGAATAAATTTTTCTAATGTACTGCTGTATTACGTTATTTCTTTTGTTCAATATTATGATTGAAACAAGTTTTGTTGGTTCGTGGAGGTAATTCCCCGAATATTCTCTGAGTCAGCAAAATAAAAAATATGTTTTTTCTGATGTTTTTATTTTTAGTTACTATAAATTTTTTTTTTGAATGATTTTTAATATGATTAGGTAAGGTGGGTTAGGAATAAGGGTATATAAAAATATATTGAAATTTTGCTGACTTAGCAAATTCTAGGGGAAACACCTCCGCATTACAACCAGACCCGGTTGAAATCTTCCAAAACCATACGGCTACAGCCGACTAAGGTCTCTTGATTAAGTTACTTGAAGTAATAAATTAAAGCATCTTAGCCAAGTAAATTCATATGTACTGTTGCAGTAATTGAAAAAAAAACTATTTTACTTTATCAAAATTTTAGCTTTTTTAATTGTTTTTTTTTTTCTTTTTTAGTGGCTAACAGATAAAGGTAAATATTCTAAACTTGAAGTGACATTGTTTAGGAATAAAAATTTGAATTTAATATTATTGTTATTATTTTTATTGTTTATTATTTCTCTTTTAGTAAACACCAAGTTGATGAAATGCATTGTTTAAGACTTAATACTATAGTAGCTTAGTATACTATATTTATTTAGTTAATTCTACACATAAGCTATTTACTTGTTGAATATTTTTTTATTGTTGATAAGTTTTAATTCTATGTTGTATGTGTTTAATTGCTATTTTTACTTTGAAAAGTAAATGATGTGTAATTTTTAAAGTTTGGATTTAAAATTTATAGGGTGTTTTTGTTTTTATAATTAAAACTTAAGCAACAAGTGCTATGTTTGTTCATGAATCTTTATAAAACATAATTGAAAAACAAATAAAAAAACTATTTCTGTTTACCTAATTTTAAAAACCATCTTATAAATTTTTCAAGTTTTATAGTTAAAAAGCGCTTTTTGTAACAATTTTTTGTAAGGCTACTTGAGATATGCGGTTTAGATTTTTAGTCATAAAAATAGGTTTTGAAAAAAAAAGTGTTATTTTTCCAGTAACAAACTCTTAATAGTATTTCTCAATAAAAGAATAATTCTACAATACAAAATAAAAAAATAAATATGATTATTAATTTTTAACTAAAAATTAACAACATTTCATTCTTTATTTTCTACTTAATTGCACATTTCTAAATTCATTGCCTTTACGCATACTGTTTCTTTTCTAATTCTACTTTTTGCTATGTTTAGAAAACATTTATAGTGAGTATACTCTTTACATAACTGAAATGCTTTTTTGATTACTTTTTAATAAACTTTCACTGCATATCGTCAGTGAAATCAATTGTCATATTATTTTAGTATTTTCTAATATTTCGAATATATTACAATAAAGTTATGTAGGAATTATTTACAAACTTGAAAAAAAAATATGATATTTTGTTGTGCATGGCTAAAACAATTTAAAATAAACCTCAAACGGCATTTGTAATATCTTTTTTCATGTTTAGCTTTTATATGCGCGTATTTTGATACTTAAAATCTTAAATTTTAAACCTTATGTATTGTAAAACACTCTTAAAAATAAAACTTAATACATAAAACTTGCACCTTACTCTTGTTAAAGACATTACAGCTCAGCTATTACTATATTCATTGCTATGTGTACTAAAATAAACTTAAAAAATGAGCTTAAAACTTATTGTTATAATTCTGTATAAAACTTTAAAAATAAATATATATAAGTTTTACTATCAAAAGTTTCAACAAATTTTTAGAAAACTGAGCCAGATTTTTTACAACTTAAGGAAAATATACTTATGACTTCAAAATATATGGATAAAATCGCTGTTGATATAAAAATATTGTAGAACAAAATAATTTATTTCTTAAATTCAGAAAAATTGAAATGTTAAATCATTTTATACTTTTAACAATCAACTCTACACAACCATAGTATTTAATTAAATTGAATTTTCTATTTACAATGAATATAGTTATTTATCAAAGATCAATAATTATATAATGTTAATACTTTATTTTATAGAAAATAGTTTGGAAATTTGTAGCATAAGTAACCATAGGTTTATTTTGTACTAATTTGGTAGTATCATAACATAAATTTGTTGAATATAAGCTAACTGCTTTAAAGCATGTTTACCATAAAATAACATTTTTTGTTTATAGCTGCTTAGCAAAAGGAATGTTTTTATTTTTAATATATAAGAGTTTGGTTTAGTTGTTTTTTTTTCGGAATATTTTGTTATGCAAATAAACAAAATCATTAATATATATAGTATTCAATTTTATTGATATTAAAAAATATTTAACCAGCCTTACTCAAACTTGTTAAAAACGACGATTTCAACAGTTATAAGTTAAAAAATATAAAGAAGTATAATTTTGATAAGTTCATTAAATTTTCTTAGCAAATTTTTTAAAAATGAAGTTATGTACTTAATAGGATATGGAGGATGGGTAGTTGTCAAATTTGCACAAGCAGACTAACTTGCACGAAGAAACTTTTGCTCGAGGGGACATTTTTGCACCAGTAGACAACTTTGCACAAAAAAAATTTTGCACAGGTTAAATATTTTATTTATTTTTTTTTTTTGAATTTTTTTAGTAATTTTTTTTTTTTTAACAGCTTGGTAACTTTTTTTTTTATTAATTTTTTTTTTTTTATATTACTAGCACTGTTACCCCTAACCTTTATCGTAGACGGAAGCTTTATTTTTTTATCAATTAATTTTAATTTATTAATTTTTTTAGTTTTTTTTGTTCTAAATAACCTTTATTTTTTTACTACCACTGTTAACCTTCTTCCTTACCCTCGGTCAAAAAGTTTTTCTTTCATGTATTTTTTCATTTATCTTTTAGTTTTTTATATTAAATAGTTTTTCTGTTTTTATTTTACTTTCGTGCAAAATTTACCCTCCGTGCAAAATTGTCTTTGTGTAGTTTTGTCCCCTCTTGCAAATCTGTCTTCGTGCAAAATTGACCCTTCGTGCTATTTTGTTTTTGTGCAACTTTTACCTGTTCCAATGGAGAATTTTTTATTTTCTTTCTTGAAATTATTGTAGTACTCTATAAGTATTTTAGTGAGTAAACAAACATTAAACCAAATGACACTGAAAACATAAACAAATATATATTAATGTGTTTTTTTTATTAGACAAGACAAAATAAATTATGAATAACTCTGTTATTTGTACAGCACACAATTGTTTACTTTGAAAAAAGTATATAGTTTGCTTGTTTGTTTTACTTAAACTTATAAAATTATTTGTTGCTAAAAGCATTAGTTTATAAATTTGTAATCTAAATAAATTTATTTGATCAACAAAGACTGGTAAGTAATTCTAAGTAAAAATCTGTGCATAACTATGTGTTTACGGTTTTTTAAACATGGTTGCTGCTTGTTACTAGGTGTAATATTAAGTTAATTCTCGTAAATATTTTTAGAAACTCATTGATGTGGTATAGAATTGTACCTATACCAATAGTAGCCAGGTATAAAGGAATCCGATCAACATTTTTAAATTCAAACCAGACCCTGGACAGATTGTAGGATTTAAAGCATCTTTATCTAGCCAAAGGTGAGATGTCGTTTAATTAAAAAAATAACAATAATGATAGTAAATTATTAGTGCTTGATAAATGACTACATCATTCAAGAAACTTAAATCTCAAAAGTACAATTATTTGAATACGTGGCTTTTAAATAAATATTCTTGTAAATCTGACTCGCTGATTAATAAAAATTGTCTACTTTTTGAATTAAAAAAATATTGATGTTTATTTATACAAACATAATAACTTTTGAAATCTTTTAAACACCAACTAACTCATCAGTTTTGATTTACGACTTTAAAGAATTTAATAAGATTTGACTAAATTTGAGATATTGTTATTTGTGTCACATGTTTACTAATTGGAATTTGAAATTAGTTTGTGTTTTTTATTAGATATATAAGACTAAAACAATGTTAGATACAATTAAATTATTTATTCTAATCGTAAATTATGAAAAGTCTTAGATCATGATCAAGTTTTATTTTACGTTTACTGTAGTTTCATTCCAAAGGAAGTTTTTATAACCATAAACGCGATATTCAAAATTAAAACAAGTATTATGTTAAAATGAACAATTAACTCTTCTTTTTTCTGAAAAAATGGTTTGGTCTCAAAATTTAAATAAAATATCTAAACAAATAACTTATTTATTCAAAAAAATTTGTCTGTTGTACAGCGCAAATGAGAAATAAAATAAAACTAGTATAAAAAAGTAAGACTTTCAGATAAACTCAATTGCTCCTAAATAATCGTTAGTGAACATATGTAATTATTTTAGTATTTATATACCATTTGCAACTTAATATCAATAGATTATTCATTTTGTTTTTTATATTTTAATACACAAAGCTTTTCAAAACCATACGAGTTTCTTTGTCAATAAATAAATTTAAATAAAATTTGAAATTTTTTTTTTTAAATGAATAGCTTAAAAAATAACTTTAAATTGTGACGTATGAATAAAATAAAATAAATACAAATATTAGAGATTCAGCAATTAAAACTAAAGGTATGTTCATTAATAAATTGTAAATAATTTTCTTTTTCCATTTAGTGCTACTTGCGTATTTAAATTAGGTCCCTATTCCTCAATCAATATTGATTGCAGGCTGTAGAGTTCGCTTTTCTTACATCGTTTTAAAACTTTGAAGTTTTAAACGATGTCCGAGTTTTGACAAGATGTGCAATTAAAAAGATGTTCAAATATTGCGCTGTTTTTATCTGTTCCGCAGTGGTCTGTAATTCCTCGGAATATTTGCCGTGATGTTTCTCCAATGTGAGAGATGCTCTGATCTGCAGAGCAGGTAAATTTTTTAAATAACACTTGCGTCAAATACTTCCGAGCATTTACTTTTGTGGCTGAAGTAGTCAGAAACGTTTTTTGCTGGTGTAGGCCGGTTTGGTATTAATGTTGTGTTTTTGAAATATGGATGCTATTCGTATACGTAGGTAGTTGTTCAATAAGATTCCAAAAATGAAGCTATTCATTTAACGAAAAAAAAATTCAAATTTCATTTAAATTTATCACTTGACAAAAAAATTTGTATGGTTTTGAAAAGCTTTGTGTAATAAAATATAAAAAACAAAATGAATAATCTATTGATATTAAATTGCGAATGGTATAGAAATACGTTCAAAAACCTTTCTATAATAGTACTTATTTTAGTATTAATCTAATTTATTTTTTAATTCAAAAATTACTTGTAGTCCCTAAAAGCTATAAAATTTCAAACAAAAATCTAAGACAGGATTTATTCAAAAATTTTTTTAATTAAGGCAAACAACAAATAAAATCGATTTCGGCTAACGCTTTTCAACTACTTTTGTTAGCAACTAATTTTAAGATAAAATTTTGAGTAAATAAACAATTAGAGTTCACATCAGAAAAAACTATCAATTAACACTAATTACCATAATTAAGCAAAAATTAATTAGACATTTACAATTCAAAAATACATTATTAAAGTAGTTGATCAGTAATTTAACTAAGATAAGCAACAAAAACAAAACAAACAACAAAATAAGCGACAAAGTTCGGATAAAAATGAATAAAATTTAAAAAATGTAAAACATTATATTTTAAATTACAACAATTTAGAAAGATTTAAATTATAAAGTTGTTATAAATTAGAATAAAATTTTAAAATTTTATTGAATTCTTTTAGAATTTTGTCGCTTATTTTATTGTTTGTTTTGTTATTGTTGCTTATCTTTATAGATTACTGATCAATTACTTTATTAATGTATTTTTGAATTGTAAATGTCTAAATAATTTTTGCTCAATTATAAATAGAAAATAATCCTGATATTAGAGCCTGTCTTTCGAATAGAGCTTAAGGAGATTTCATGAAAATTTATTAGTGGGCCTGCGTAAATAAAAGTGTTTTTTTTTTATTAAACGTTTTTAATCTTAGATTTAAAAACTGATGAGTACGCATATTCTGATTAAGTTTTGTTTTATGACTATTTTAAATAATTACATTCTAAGCGAAGTTTGACCAAACATCAAACAAATTATTAACAATTAAACTTAAAATGTGCAATTTAATCAAAATTTAAATAAACGACTTACTGATCTTTTCTCTATTAAAATTCAGTTTAATTTTTAGATGTAAATAAAAAATCTGAGTCTTAAAAAATCGATATTTTTTTTAATCAAAAGGTTTCTCCGCTGTATGGCGCAAGTGATAGAATCGTTTGAACGATAAAATCTGAAGAAGAAAAAACCTTCAGAGAAACCTTGAAACCCGAAGAACTCTTAACGAAACTATTAAATACTCATTAGTTGAAATTTGCAACTATGTTAGTTTTAATCTTATTTGCTTTTTATATATTAATTTTTTTGTATGTTGTATGCGTCTAAGCCCATTGCGTATGAATATTCACTTTTGAATATCTGCAAGTTTTATAGCTTTCAATGAGTTTTTACAACTATTATGTCATTTAAAGCATTTTAGAAATTCAAAATATTAAAAGTTTTCTTTTTAAATAACCTGTAAATATCTTATAAAAATGTAATAATATTGTAATACTTTGGTTATTTAAGTTTTAAAATAATTTTTGTACATAAAAATATGTGAGTTTAAATAAATTCTAATAGAAACACAAAAAACCATAAATAAATTCTAAGTTTAAAAAATGTTATCAATAGTAAAGTTACAAAAATTTGATAGTAACTAAATATTTTTTTGTAGTTATGCAAATGCGAGGGTGAGGAAAACCAGTTGTCATGGAAACCGGGTTTGCAGTATTTTAAAAGTTAGTCCTCTTTCTCCTAATCCAAGAAATCGAACAACCATCCCAACCAACACCAGGTGCAGCAAATAGTGGAAAATTGCGACATGCAATGACCGAGATAGACAGCTTGCTCGATAAAAATCCCCAGAAGTAGAAGTAAAAGTTCCTAATGATTTCAGCAACAGTCTCTTAAACAGAGCTAAAGGGTAGAGACTTACAATGGATGAGGATAAAAGACGATCTGCTTTAAACAAAGGTAAAATTAAGTTTGTAATAATTTCTTGACTACTTTATTGTACTTTTTAGTTTTAAACTTAAATTTGAAAAATTTGAGTAAGAACGATTTGTAATTGGTCGTTACAGTTTTTTTTTTATCTAAGATTTCTCATTTTATTTTAAAACAATTTAAGTAAGAGATTTAATTCAAACTTATAACAAAAAACTTGTACTTTTAAATAAATATTGAAAGAATGAAACATAAAGATAGATTTAATTATTTAATATTAATAACAGAGTCGAACAGCTTGTACGAGCGTTAATGGAGGAGGAAAAAAGGTTGGAAGCGACACTGACCAAAATGCCGCAATTTTCCTCTGCTCAGAAAGTTTCCCGTTAAATTTTCTTGAAATTCCTGCAACAATGCAAGACTTCAACATGCAAAAACATTTTCCAACAACAGCGCGTTACAAACGACCACGAAAGCTTTAGAAGATGCAAAAAAAGTCTACGAAATGCTGAACTGGCGACGCCTGTTGTCAACAAGTATTTTCTTTTAATTTTATTCTTTTAGTAAACTTTGAACATTTTTCAATTAGTTTAAAGTATTATACGTTATTTTTAAGTTTAATACAGGAAATTGTATTCAATCACCTAAAAGTTAGTTGATATAAAAATTCTTAACAACTATTTTGTTCAAAAGAAAAAAATGTTAATCAAAATTAAGTTTGCCCAAACAGCAAGGAACCCAACCGCATGAACTGAGGAAGTCAAGTTGTCAGCCACTCGAAAATTGTCAGCCAGAAAAAAAAAAGTATAAGCTGTTAAGGTTTGTAGTTAAGAACATAAATTCAACTAATTATCCTTACTTGTTCTTGAGTTGTAAAATTTTAAGTTCAGTAAAATATACAACATAATAAGTAAAGTTATGAAATCACTTTAAAATTTATCATATACAACTTATGTTCTAATCGTTTGACAAAAATCATTACTCCAGATGCTTGTTTGTTTTCGCGCCAAAAAGCTTAAAAACGTTTTAAGCAAAAACTCCCGTTTGTGTTACAAATACTAGCGGTTGTGCATTGAAGAAGAAAAAAACATTTTTTGTAGCTAAAAAAGTTTAAAATTCTTAAGTCAAAATTACTTAGTTTGAAAAAATATATTGTAAAAATATTTTTTGTTTACATTTCTGTATTCTCAAAAAACTTACTGCATTTTTTTTGCTATGCATCAAGTTTTTAAACTTTTTACATGTAAGTTTATGCTAAATTGAAACTTTCTTTTTAATAAAACTTGTCTATAAATTATCAATATGACTTTTTACGGCCGTTTATTAATGTTTCATATTATTAAAACTATAACAACAGTGGTATACGTATAATTCTGGTTATGTTTATGGTCTTCAATATGTGGTTTCCAAGTATTTACTAAACTACGTGTATTACTTTAAAATAGCTTACAGTACTAAACTTAAAGAAACTTGTTCCTAAGTTATGAATAAAACACACTTTGAATCAATACAGTTATTTAAAATAATAATTATTAGTCCTGAAGAAAGAAACTATTAAATCACGACACAAATAAAATCTATGAACATTAATCGTAAAGTTCTATAAAATACTAACGATGGAGGCGTTTAAATGCTTGCTCCTTGATGTTTTTGATTCTCGAAACCAGATGTTGAGTTTAACTTTTTTAAACGTTGACTTCAATTGATCATTGTTACTTGAAGACTGCCAGCAGCAGAAAGAGCTCTAATTAACTAATGCGTAGTTGAAAGACAAACGCCGAAATATACGCGTCGGAATGAAATTAACTGCTTTTAATAAACAATGTTGTTTTGGGATATTTATTAGTTATTGGGATTATGTTTTGAGTAAGCATATCGTTGTTTATTGTTACAAAATATTCCATATTTATTCACAAGCTTTACATTTATAAAATCAAATGTTGATTTCATTACCCATGTGGTACAAGTATGGTATTTTTGTCATAAAATATTTAATACATCGAACATTTGAATCGTTTAATTTAGCTTGATTTTTAGTATAGTGCTGTTTATTGAATATATATTAGGTGTAATATATAGCCTTAAATAATACTATATGGTTAACATGATAGTTGTTAACCAACTAATAAACATTATAAATAACCATTTAATAAATCTGAAATTGTTGTTTATTTCAAAAACGTTATATAATTCATCTTTGAAACTAAAATATATTTTAATATTTATTATAACTCTGGTTATGTTTATGTTCTTAAATATGTGGTTTCCAAGTACTTATTAATTACAGTAACCTATCGCATCTTTACGCACTCTCGTTTAGTTACGCATTTTAGAATTCTGAAAATTAAAAAATAAAAATATTTTTTTTTAATACTGCACAAATTAGGTTTATTTTATATTTTTAATGTAGTAAAATATGTTTTAAATGTTAACTCACTTCATTATATCTTTAGACTTTGTAAATTTATGTTCCTTGACTAATTGATAAACATTTAGTTATACCTCTGTATATCAGAAATTTTGTTAATAATAAAAGTTTAAATTAAAGTTCTGAAAGAAATATGACTGTGTTAAATAATGAAAGTGTAATGAAATAATGTAAGTTTAAAACACAAACAAATAATGCAGCACTCTTGCCCTATATTTGAACAAACATATACTTATGAATTAAACTTCCTAACAACAAGTAGCAGTGATACTTAGTATAGAGCTTACACTTAACACAAGTTCTTATTTACAAATTGAATTTGCTAAGTAGAACGGAATAAAAATGTTAAGTATCAAATAAATCACATATAAATAAAAATAAAATCTACTTATTATTAAAATTAGTAAAATTTTTCTAAAAGTGTTATTGTTTTACATAAATTTAAATTCTTTTTTTTAATATACGTATAGTTTTATCTTGTGTTTTCATATATAAAAACAAATTAAACAAATTTTTAAAAAGTGAAAAAGTCCCCAGTCTGCTTTTAACTAGAAGTAGTGTCAAAAAACAACCATCATAGTAAGTATATTTGGTACATCTCGTGTCTTTACGATCTCTCGTATCTTTACGCAATTTTTCTGTAGACACAATGTGCGTAAATAAACGAGAGGTTATTGTATATAACTTTTTTTTGTTGTTTTAAAACGACTTTTGAGCTGTTTAATGACGTCATGTAAAAATATTTATTAAAAAAGTTTTAATCATAGATTTAACTAAATAAATTTAAAGTTGAAATATAGTGTATTAAGATACATGATGTAATATTTTTAACGAGCAAAATGGTTCGCAAACAAATTATATTTTCAGGATAAGATTTTGTATAAAGTTTTAAATTTTATATTCAAAAAATACTGAGCTGCGTAAGTTGCCAGTACTTTCTACTCTTAATCATATCACACATTTAAAAAACTACCAATGTTAGTGAAATAAGTTTTAATTAAAGATTAAACTAAATAATTATAGAGTTGAAATATACTGTGTTTAAATAAATGATGTAATACTTTTAACTAGCAAAAACGCTCGCAAACAAATTTGATTTTCAGAAAAACATTTTGTATTGTATATTAAAAACAAACTGAGCTGCGTAAGTTGCCAGCACTTTCTACTCTTAATTATACCACACATTTAAAAAACTACTAATTTTAAATTAAACATTAAAACAGAACCAACATATAAACTAGTTAAATTATACATAATGATATTTGTAAAACGTTTGTTAATTGTCTTTAAATACGAAATTTACATTTATGTTTAATGGAACGAAGTTACTAATAACTTAATTTAAAACATTCTTAATTTTAAACAATAATACTTCCATTATGACTACCATCATAAAAACAGGTTGCCGGTAACTAGGAGGTTGTCAAGGAACGGAGATTGCAGGTGGTCTGGTTCATCCACAAGTACAATAATCCAGCCCAGCATGGTTTATTTTAAATAATTTGCAAAACATATTTTAAATAATTTTTATATAAATTTAATTGGTCATACCGCACAGCTGTTAAATTTTTTTGATATAAAACAAAAATTCACTTTGAATTACTTTTTACGACTAGTTAAGTTAATGGTTTGCTTTAAAAACTGAAATTACTTTAAAACAAATCATATTAATTTACATATGAATAGAATGGGTTATTTAGCTACATATCGTTTAGATTTGTTGTGAAGATTAAAAATAAGTTTTCTCTTAACTTACTGTTACTAAAAATGCAGCAGTATTTTGTTTTATCTTTTCATAAAAATATGGTTTATGTTGTCAAATTGTGTACAGTTGGAACGTAACATAATAAATACATTTTAATTTGTTTCAGTTTATAAACTTAAATTTACTTTTATGTTTATTACAATATTCATATGAATGTTATGTCGTCACAGACTTGCCTTACAACCGAACGCACCCAACTTGGAAACGGATTTGAGGTTACTAATTTCTAAAGTGTAAACCTGCAGTCAGGTATAAAGTTTATGTAATATAAATGTAATAGATTAAACTATAATAGCAGATTTACAGCGAGGTTTCAGTAAAATCAATTGAATAATTATTTACAACAGTATAATATTTAATCGACTAACATATACATAGTTTTGTGATTATCTACATGTAAACATGACATCTTAACTTTTTTTAAAACTTTATAAATTAGTCCTAGACTGTGAAATATTTGGTTTGCATAAAATAAACTAAATTCAGCGTTATACGATTATATCAGGTTTTGATGGAATTGAACGAACTTTTAATGATGTTAAAATGGCCAAATTAGTATATAGTTAGTATATTTAAATTATGTTTTAAGTATTTTAAACTAAAATTTACTCATTAATAATGAAATCTTGTATCTCCTAAAAGAAAGTTAATGCCAAATTTTTTTGAAATTGAAATTTATATAAGTTGTTAAAAAAGTATACTTCCAACATTAGAGCTGTACTAAAAAAACAAAACTAGAAAATATACACGTTGTCGATTAAAATAGTTATGACATCACATTTTACCAAATATTTTAAAATGAAAGTGGTCTGCAAAGGAAAAATCTGCGGCCTGCGACCATGTAAATGTAGCTCGCCTAACAAAATTTTTTTGAGTCGATTTTTTTCGGTAAAATAATGCTAATGATTATCTTTTTTTATAGTCACTAGAATACATTTTAAATCTATTATAAAATTTACTGCTTAGGACTAAAAATGTAAAAAAGACAGATTAGTTTTTTCTCAGTTTGGATAATAAGTTCCTTCTTTTAACATCAACTGGTTAAAATAAAATAATTTCAAAAGTTCTTGGATTCAATAAGTTATTTATCAAGTAGTTTTTAAATAAGTTAACTAAATCGGAATGTTTTCTATTTTGTACAAAAGTAATATACAGAAGTGAACTAAAAATTAGTTTTTTTTTTATGTCTTGAAGGTGCTATAAATTAGAACAGTATTCATAGTAGTTGTATACATATAAATTTAAATTAGCACACAAATCTTTAAAATGAAGGCAACTGCTTATAAGTTTGAAAACATTTTTTTAATAAACCCAGGCTGATTCACTAATACTAATTTTACTTACTTAGACCAACTTTCCTTTCTCTGAATAGAGTGTAAGTCCTGATCCTTTTAAACTTAAATAGCAATTAAAGCATATTTTTTTGTATTTAGACTTAATTTTATAGAACAACGCTGGACTCAACAATACCTTTCTTTAAAACATTAGTACACGAAACTATTTTTACAAAGAATAAGAATATACAATGATACAGTATTAATAACATTGTTTTGTGTTTATATTTGTTTTATGGGAGAAAAACAGCACAATTTTTTTTTATTTATTTTACATATGTCATGGTTACCACACAGGGCAACGAGTTTTCACAAATAAACCAGTAAAAAATGATGATAAAATAGAAAAAAAAAGCTAATTTTTCTATGGTTAAAACTAATACAATTTTTAAGATTTTGTTTTGTTTTTTCTGTATTGTTGTGTAAAATGATTTTTGCAACTGTTTAATAGATTTAGTATTAAATAAAAACATTTTTTTAGTGCTGCTATACATTTAGACATTCTCAAACTTGTGTTAAAGTTTGTAAAAATCAGTAATATTCGTAACGCTTAAAATTCATTGTTTTTTTTTGATAATTTCCCTATAAATTTGCTATATTTTATGGATTTCCCTATAAATATTATTTAAATTGTTAGTTTGAACCCTCCCTAAAGATTTTTTTTTTGTAAAAACATAACATTTTACTAGCAGCTGAGTATAACACACATACTAATCTCAATTCTTACCTCTGAATATAAATATAACTTATATGATTTAGTTATTGTCTTACTCACAAGCTAGACATACACCTCACATTCTCAATTTTTATAAGTATTTATTATTTTTTGTTTACGTGTAACTATTATTTTTTTTATTTGTTGTATTTAATTATTTTATCTCTATATTTTTGGAGAAACCAGAACTGTGTAAACAGAAGGAATTTGATTATAAAGTGTCTTTATTTAGTTAAATTATCTATTTTTTATCCGTTAGTAGTATTTGAGTTTAATTATTAATTACTTTACACTGATTATTTATTGTGCTTATTACTTTGTTAGTTTTAACCTTTTGTGTTTTTGTTTAAAAACTTATTATTAGTTTTAAATTTGTTCTACTGTTAAGTTCTGACGAAAAGTAGTGTAATACGTATAAACTATCACAGAAAAACTTGAGAGAGTGTTTTATTTATTTGTTTTTGCATTAAATATTATTTTTTTTGTTAATAAATAATTTCTTAGGTGCAGTGCCGCAATTTCTGTCGAGACTTCATAAATGAATCAGGTCCGGGCCATCACCCTGGTTAACACTGGGCGATGGCGCCAGCAAGCGGTTAGTGGTTAAAGTTTACAAAATAAGGATAATGTTGAATCTATAATGGCAAATTATGCAACTTTCTCGTAAGTTGGTTTTTGTTTAATGTAGTTTTAAAATAGTTATTTATGGTTAATTGACCTATATATCATTGTTTTTTTATAGAAAAACTTGTAAGTTTATACAAAACTGTTCTTAAGAAATTCAAAAAAATTTATAATTTTTAGTTTTAACTAACTTAGTAAAATAAGTTGCAATACTTGCTAAACACAGTAATTTATTGAAATTTTCTCAGTCAACGCAACTTAATATATTTTTTTTTACTTAAGACAATTCATACACAAAAATAAAATTAAAAACTCTACTACTATTTTTTATTATCAGTAAAGTTCTATTTAAACAGCGTAACATACGATGGCGTGATCTTAAGAAGAAGCAAGAAGTGCTTATAGCTAATAACAAGTTGCAGAATACGAATGATGCAAAGGTTTGGAATCATTTTATCTATTTATTTAGAATTTTTGGTTAAAAACACATATCAAGTAGCATTAAATTATCTTTTCAGCATTTTTATCCTTTTTATAGCACATTTTTACCATATTCTTAATTATATACAAAAATAGACTAAAATCTTAAATATCTGGAATATAAGTTGTTCTTAAAAAAATGTGAGTTAGAATAAATTTTATGAGTGTTGGTATTGTTATAAAACTTGATATTAACTGAAACTTTTTCTTATGCAAATGCAAGGCTGAGGATGTCAGCGATACAAACCACCACAAAATTTTCGTGATATTGTAATAACATTATGAAGAAATCGAAAAACCATCAGCAAATCGATGTCAAGTGCGGCATTCTGGTCGAAGCAACAAAAATGACTGAGTTAGAAGTGGATAAACGACCAGAGAAAAAACCGTCTGAAAATGATGAAAATCAAGAATTTTCTAATGATGTCAGGGCCAGTCTTTTAAACAGAACTTAGAGTTTAAAACTTACAAGTGCGTTAATAATGCATGCTTAAACAAATGTAATAAAATGTTTTTTTATTGCTTTATGATCTTTTTGTTTTAATTTTAATTTTTGAACTTAAGTTTGAGAACGATATTTGAAAATAGTTGGCTTTATTTTGTTTTATTTAAAATTTATCATGTGTTATTATTTTAAGTTCAGTTACTAGTTTAAACTTGTATTTTAAAGGCAACTCATGTGCTTTATCTAAATAAATATCGAAAGTATGAACTATAAACATAAATTAAAATATTAATAAACAATTGCAGAGTCAATAAACGTACGATCGTTATGAAAGTCGAAATCTGCAACAGAGTCACCGAGCATTGCTTCCGAAATGCCGCAAGTTTCCGCGACAGCTCAAAAGTTTCCCCGTCGCTTTTAACTCTCGCGAAGACGCTTACAAATATCCTAACCCTGACGCGATACAGACACCTGAAAGCTTAAAAATGTACAAAGAAAGTCGACGAAATGCTGAAGAAACTACGAGCCGTCTACACCTGTTGTCATAAAGGTTTTTTTTTATTGTTTTGTTATAAAATTAAGCTAAGTAAAACTTTAAAAACTTTTTGATTAAATACAAGTATACAAGTTATATAAGCATACAACGCTAAAAGTAAATCTAGTTACATATTATTGTATTTTTCTTCTAAACATTGGTTGAAAAAAACGTTGATTCTATTTTCATGTTAATAAAAATTTGATGAAAATAGGTTACTTGCCAAAAATATAGGATTGAAAAATAACCGCAAAATAGCAACCGAGGGTCAAGTTTCGAGGTACTATTTTGAAAAGATGTTGAGAAAAGTAACTTGTTAAGGTTTGTGTTTAAGAATAAAAACAGTAATTTATTAGTGTTCTTGAATCGTTAAAATTTAAAATAAATAAAAAGTAATGTAATTAGTTTAGTTATGAAACCCCCTCTTAAATATTATATAAAACTTATGTTTGATTTTTTTAACAAACAGTTTAAATTATTTCAGATACCAAAATGCTTCAAGGTTCCAACCGAGAGTCAGGCACAAACAAAATATTTTCAGGTTTGATAATGTTTAACTATTTCATTATGTTTAGAATATTTCTTTTTATAAATGCTTTTATATATCATCCGCTTGAGACCGTTGTTTGTTTTCGCGCCAAGAAACTTAAAGACGCTTTGATTGGTTAAACGGTCTGAGCAAACATTAACGGTTTTGTTACAAAAACTATCAGTTGTGCATTGCACGAAAAACATAGCTATGAAGTGTTAAATGCTTAATTCAAAAATCAAAAAAAATATTTTAAAATATTTTTTGATTACATTATGTATTTGAAGATAGCTAATTGTACTTTTTTTTTGCGATGTTTGAGCAAAAAGTGCTGGTTTGCTCCAGAACTTTAAACTTTTAACAACTGCTCATACTATATTATTTGGAAATTCGTTTAAACAAAAATCTTACTTTAAAACTATAAATTAATCTTTACATCAATTAATAACTTTAGTGTTAGTATGGTACTTATATATATATTAAATATTTGAAGTATTGAATTTTTAATTTTTTTGATTTGGCTTGTCTTCCTAGTAAGTTGTTTTTTTATAAAATCTTATTGGTTGTATTTTTATAAAAATATTTTAAATGAAAGTTTTAAACTAGTCTATACAAACTAATAAACATTATATAATAACTAGTATTCAACTAGTAGTAATAAACAAACAAAATAGAATTAAAAATAATTTCTGAAACTTTATAACTGTGTTTCTTTATTGTATGCTATTAAGTTTATCCATTAAAGTATAACCTGTTTCAACAAAACTCATATAAAAAAATTTCTTGTTTTAAATTTACTTTTAAGCTGCTTTGTGACATCACATGAAAGTACTTGTAAAAAAAGTTTTGATAAAATTAAGTAAGTTTAGGTACATTATGTAAGCTCGCAAACTAAACAAACTTAAACAAATTTAGTTTGCAGTGCAGTAATCTAACACCTAAATACACATTTTGACACAGAGCTTGAAACATATTTAGTACATAACCTACTTACCAATTTTAAATAAATAAAGATTAGTGGAGGATTGATCTTGCTTTTATTTAGTTGTATTTATTGAAAAAACCTAGTTTCGGGTTTTAAAGTTCTACTTTTGCTTACTCATTATTTAGAAATTTAGTACTTTTACTGATTATCTTGGTAGAAAGCACAAGAGTAAAAAATTAAATAGTACAATCACCTTTTAAAAACGAATTATTTTAAAAACAACTATCAAGCAACAAAAACTTTCTATTAAACACAAACAATTACCTACACTAATACACATGTTTTCATAAGCTTACAGTTATAAATAAATCTGAATTTCAATATTCTTTATTTTCATTATATTTGCTTTTTATATAATATAAATATTTATGTTGAAATTGTAGGGTATGTAAATGTCAATTGTATTCTTAATTCATTTTTGTCTAAATTACCTTTAGAAATCTTTTTACGCATTTTATACATTTTTTTATCATTAACTGGGTATGTAAATGTTAAGAGCACTGTTTATTATTATTTTTCTGTCTGAGTTTTTCCAGATTTCCTATGCTTTATACATGGGTAATGCAAATTTAAAATGAACTGTTGTTATTTTTGTAAATAAATGACCTGGAAATTATTTGTTTAAGCTATTTAATTTTTTTTTATTTTTAGTAAGTTTGATCCTTATTTTATTCTTTGTTTAGGTTAAGTTTATCTTAATCTCTAATTTATTATAATGTATTCTAAAATATGATATTTTGGTGTTACTACATTTTTAAATTGCATTTTAAACACAGCATTTAAGGTTAAAAAGTGCGTACCATACCGGCAGTACGTACCTAGGTGGTAGGTAATGAATAATTAATTGTGTATTAGTTCTAATTTTTTACTTAAAAAACAATGCATAAGTTACTAGTTCTACTCTTAATCACATTACATGTTTATCTAACTTCCAATTACAACTTATTATTAAAAGCAGAATCAACATATATACTAGTAAAGTTTGACAAAAGCATGTTTTTAAAGTATTCTTTATTTACGCTTTAAAGAAAAAATCTTATTTTTGTAACAAAGTAAAGAGGTGTTCTAATAAGTTCATTTAAACCAGCCTTAATCATTAACAATAACATATTCCATAATAACTATCACCATGGCAACAGACTGCCGGGCTTTACAAAAAGAAAGTTGTCAAGGAGCGGAGAAGTTAATTTCCCCCATCTGAATTCATTAAGAAGTAACAAACCTAGCCAAGCTTGGTATGTTTTAAATTAAAACTGTCATAATGTATAAATTTAATTAATTTTATCATGAAATATTCTTTAAGCTTGTTTATGCTATACTAACATGGTTTGTTTAATGAAACATTTCAATAACTTTCATTTAAAATTAATGGGTCATGACGGCTTACTATTTACACATTTTGGTATTTTTACTATATGGTTTGTACTTAAACATACTTGTTTTTATAATATTACTTAAATAAGTCGAAAGTAATTTATTTTAAAAGTGAATTTTTATTTTTCTTATAAGTAATATAGGATATTGGACTACCTATCGTTTACATTTTGTGAAGTTGGTATGACAAAAGTATATTTTGTCTTAATTTACTGTTACTAAAAGCTGTTGTAGATAAACTTTTTTTTTGATAAATTTAACTGATTACGTCGTGTTGTTTACAGATGTGACCGTAAAATATTAATTGCAAATTATTAGTTGTAATTTTATAACTTTAAAAATATTTTTTGTTTACTAACATACTTATAACATTATTATGACGTCACAGCCTATACTGGCCTTAAAACAAAATTTCAACCATAGAGATGGTAAAACTCCCAAGTGAAGACTTACAGTCATATATAAGAGTAGTTAAATATAATAGAACAAATTTATAGAATATAAATGTAATAGATTAAATTATAATAGCAGATTTACAATCATGTTTATGTAAAACCAATTAAACATTACATTTATTACAGTATAACATTTAATCGACAAATATGTATAATCTTGTGATTACTAACGTCTAAACAAACTAGGTTGTTTTTCAAAAATGTTTTTAGTTAGCACTAGATTGTGAACACGTCAGGTTTATATAAAATCAAATAATGTTAAACACTTTATAAATAAAACAGGTTTGAATGGAATTAAAAGGACTCTTGAAGATATTGAAATGGCCACACCTAGTACCTCATAATAGAGTTTATTTAAATTATATTTCAATTATTTTAAAGTAAAACTTGCACTTTTAAAATCAAAGCTTTTATTTCCTAATAAAATATTAATTTTTAATTCTTGAAATTCAAATTTGTAAAAACGATTAAAAATCTATTATATTTTACATTATTAGAGCTGTACTCAAAAAATAAAACTAAAAAATATATAGTTTATCGATTAGAAGGAACTTTATCGATTCTATTTTCCGACAAAATAGCAACTATCTCCTGCGATAATAGAGATAAAATAAGCTTTACTAAAAAACACTACTAAAAAATATATATAGATTTTCGATTAAAAGTATTATGACATCACATTGTAACCAAATATGACGTCACATAGGACGAGATGATAGTGACTCTAAAATGAAATTACGAGAAAGACATCAGGATATTGGGAATGTTCCGAATGTCTTTCGTGAGGAAGATAACGGGACAAGGAGAAATTACTCAGAATGTTGGTTTTATTAAATAATTAATTAAGTATTTATAATATATCGATTACATATATAATTTTTTAAACTAAACTCACAACTTTATGTTAAAATAAAAAGGTGTATCACTTAAACTAAGTTCTAGAGCGGCTATTGGGCGTTTTGCAATGAAGTCTTAAGTGTTTGTTTTTTGAATTATTTTATTAAAATAATAATTATTAAGTGCAAAAGCTAAACCTCAACAGGGTTACAACTTCCCTTTAAATCCCTATAAACTCGCAATATTCTGAAAAGTCCCTAGAAAATCCCTAGAAATCCCGTTTTTAATTAATTCAGTTTATCAAAAGATTTTTTATTTACCTAAAGTTTTATTTTTTATTACCTTTCGTAATTTATTAAGACTGTGCTTATAAACGGTTTAGAACATGGGTCGGTAAATAGCGGCCTGCGGGCACGTTTTTTTTAATGGAGTGTGGTCCGCAAAAAAACAATATGCGGCCCGCGACTATGTAAATGTGTCTCGCCTTACAAAAAATTTTTAGAGTCGGTTTTTTTTCGTCAAGTGATTATTTTTTCTTATAGTCACTAGAAATCATTTAAAACCTACTACAAAGTTTACTACTTGAGATAAAAAATGTAAAAAAGACAGATTAGCTTTCTTGCCGTGTTTTTTTCTCAGATTAGATAATAAATTCCTTCTTTCAACATCAACTGGTTAAATTAAAATAAGTTTTAAAAGTACTTTGATTCAGTAAGTTATTTATGAAATAGTTTTTAAATAAGTTAATTAAATCGGAATGTTTTCTATTTTATACAAAAGTAATACACAGTAATGAACTAAAATTTTTTTTGTTCAAACCTTAAATGTTTTGTATAGCATGTAGTTTATACCTAAGTTTTCATAAAACATGTTTTTAATATGTAATATATTTTAAAATTTACAAAGATACTTTTAAAACATAATAACAAAAAGACATATGGTAAATATGTTTGTTTTATTATTTTGAGTCGTTTAGATTTTTTTCCATAAGTTTTCTGTGCACTTTAAATCGATTCTTATGCACACTAAGCTGACACGATGATCTTTGAGTTTTACCAGTTTTAGTTAGTTTTGAGTCCTTGAGACAAAAACACCCTGTGTAATATTTTAATAGATTTTAAGTAATTTTCATCTTAGCGGAATTTGATTTTCAAAAAACCACCAAGATGCAAACTATATGGGACCCAAAAAATGCGACCTTAGAGTTTTGATTTGGATTTTTTTAACATGTGGTAATCATCACATAAAAATTTGTGTCCTTTTAAAGACTACCTAAAGAAAGTTTTAAGGTGGAACTTCTTGACATTGTGAAAAAAAAATCAGTTGATTTTTTTTAGTTTTAAAACTCCGACTAGGTTTTGATCATCAGACTGATTTTTGGCTTAAAGAGTTGCAAAGAAAATATATAATGTATGTCTTTTTCAATTTACAGTTTTGGTTTTTTTTTTGTCTTGAAGTTACTATGAATTAGAAAAGTATTCATAATAGTTGTATAAATAAAAGTTTTAAAATAGCACACAAATCTTTAAAATGAAGGCAACTGCATTTAAGCTTGAAAAAGTTTTATAATAAACCCAGGCTCATTCACTAAGACTAATTTTACTAATTAAGACTAACTTTCTTTTGTCTGAAAAGAGTGTAAGTCCTGATTATTTAATTTTAAATAGCAATTAAAAGCATATTTTTCTGTATTTAGACTTAATTTTTCAGAACAACGCTGGACTCAACAATACCTTTCTTTATAATATTAGTACACGAAACTATTTTTACAAAGAATAAGAATATATAATGATAAAGTATAAATAACATGGTTTTGTATTTATATTTGTTTTATGAAAGAAAAATAGCATAATTTTTTAAAGTTGTTTTACATGTGCTATGGTGACCACGCAAAGAAACGAGTTTTCACAAATAAACCAGTAAAAAATGATGATACAATAGAAAAAAAAGCTAATTTTTCTATGGTTAAAACTAATACAATTTTTAAGATTTTTTTTTGTTTTTCTGTACTGTTGCGTAAAATAATTTTTGCAACTGTTTAATAGATTTAGTATTAAATAAAAATCATACTTTTTAGTGCTGCTATACACTTAGACATTCTTAAACTTGTGTAAATTTATTTTTAATTAGGCTCATACTAGTTCAAAGCTTTGTTTTAAAGATTCAGGCTGTTTTATTATTTAAAATTAGATTAAATTAATGATATCAGTTTTTAACTGATTAGTTATTTGTAGTTTGAAATTAACCATGCTTTTTATTATTTACTGAAGCACTAATATTTTGTAATAGGATTGCCACCTACTATTAAATTTGTTCACCTTTCAAAATTAGTAAATAGTTAATTAAGACTTAATTATTTAAGTAAAAGTAAATTTTAGTTCAATAAACATGTAAAATTAAAAAAGCCTTCTGTGTATAGCTAAAAGTCATTTAAATTAATAAAGTGAATAAAAGTAAGACAATGCTGTATTGTGCGTGACTAAAACTAAAACTTAGATATTTTTTAATGTGAATAAAACTAAAACTGCTGCCCAAAAAAGTTTTCAAACTTTAATTTTTGCCTGCAAGCACTAATTGCTTGCAGACCCCTGGTTTAAAACATATTTTACCTTACGTACCTTAAAAAATATTCGTAACGCTTAAAATTCATTAGTTTTTGATAATTTCCCTATAAATTTGCTATATTTTATGGATTTCCGATACTTTTTTTTTGAGATTTTAGTGGGAGCATTGGCTTAAAATAAAAATATTTGTAACAACACAATATTTTCAAGCAGCTGAATGTAATACACACATTAAATCCAAATCTTTCTGCTTGATATAAATATAAGTTATTTGATTTAACTTTTTTCCCTTTCACAAGCTAGACATACACCTCACATTCTCAATTTTTATAAGTATTTATTATTTTTGGTTTACGTGTAATTATTGTTTTATTAGTTAATAAATAGTTTCTTATCTGCAGCGCCGTAATTTTTGTCAAGATTCCATAAATGAAGCAGGTCCGGGCCATCGCCCTGGTTAACACGGGGCGATGGCGCCAGCAAGCGGTAAGTGGTGTAAGTTTAGATCGTTTTTAATTGCTGTTTACCCGTTAATAGCAACTGTTTATTTAATAAATAACTTTTTAGATGCAGTGCCGCAATTTCGATCCGGGTCCAGGAGATCGCCCTGGTTAATAGAAGAGCGCCAGCAAGCGGTGACAGATGAGTCAGTATGTGTTAGATTGAAGCAATTTATACAGATTTTCGTTTGTTTAATTTTGTTTTTTATATGATGGTTAATGGTTTAAAATTTTTAGTTTTCACTAATTAAATTGAATTTATTACTACACTTACTAAACACAGTGACTCATTGAAATTTCCTAACTCAAAACAGCTAAAAATAATATAATCTGTATTTACTTAACAAATACTATACACAAAAATAAATATTTAAAAATTGCGAAATTTTTTTAGAATGAAATTCTATTTACACAGTGTAAAGAACGCAAGCGTGAATGAAGAAGGTACAAAGAAAAGAAAGCAATACAAACGGTTGAAGCTGATAACAAGTTGCAGCCTAAGAATAATGCAAAGGTTTGAAATCTTTAAATATATCAAAAAAAATTCTTTGTATTATTTAGGTTTTTAAGTAAAAAACGCATTTAAAATAGCATTACATTATCAAATATTTTAAAACAACTTAAGACAGCTTTTTACCATGAATTTGATAGTATACTAAATGTAAACAAAAAACTTTTTATTTTATTTTTCAACTAACTTTGCTTATTCTAGTTAAGCTTAAAGTTCTTCTAAAAAAACTAAATATTTAAACTTTTTTTTTTCTTACACTTTTCGTTTAGTTATTTAAGTCTTCATAATTTTAGCTTTCGTTTTAAAACTTTTTTTTTATAGGTCAAAAAAATTCTAAATGTTTTAAAAATTGTTTATTTTTGTTGTTGTTGTATGACTTTATCTGGTATAATTGTATTGCATAAATAGTACAGTATAATTATCTAATTGTATCATTTTCAAGTAAAACAGTACCTGAGCACTGCCAAATTTTCAAAAAAAAATGTGGTTAAGTGTACTCCTAGTCATTAAGAAATGTAAAACTTTAGTTAATATGCTTGGAAAATTTAAAAAAACTTGAACACTTATGATCTTCAGTAAGCTCAAAAAAATAGTTAAATTAATATTAAAAACTAATTATTATACTAACGTAACGTTCATTTTTTATTGAACTACTTAGTAGTAAACATTTTAAACTTTGTTGCAAGTTTTAAAATCAACATTTAAATGTTGTTTACAGGGTTGTTGAAAATCTGGAAATACCTGGAAGTTAAAAATAAAAACGTGAAATAACTGGAATTTTAACAAAATCGCTAAAAAACCTTAAAAACTCTAAAAAACTAAATAGTTTTTTATGTAAAGTAGTGAAATTTAGATTAGATACAAAAAATCTAACTAGTTGTTTGTCTTTTTTATCTTTTTATAATTACAAAACAACATTAAAGTTGCATACAGTAGTTTTTCAATCTTTTTATACCATTGAAGACACTATAATATCTTAAAGCTAAATTTATACTTTAATTGGAATCAAAAACTTGTACTTAAAAGACCTGGAAAAAATTTAGAAAACCTGAAAAAAAATTCAAACAATCTTTGGCAACTCTTTATACTAGGCATTCTCAAACATTTATAGAACTTGCTTGTTTTGTTTCAATTATGTGCTCTTAAACTTGCGCTGAATGCTTTCCAACCTTAGTATAATAATTTTTCTTTTGTTAAAAAGTTCTTTTAACAAATCTTAGTTGCTATTTCAAAATAGGTTAAAAATTAAAATAGTAAATAATATTTTTGTTTAATTTAGTTTATTTGAACTGAAAGTTTTATTTTGAATTTCATGACTTATTCATTTGATTCCAAGGCCTTTTTTTTTTGTTTTTAAATTTCATTAAAATCGTTCAATAATTATTTTAAATATTTCTATTTTAAAAATATGAAAGAACTTTTGTTTATGTAAAATAGAACAGTATGATGCGGCAGTG
Organism: Thalia democratica; assembly: GCF_965202585.1. Lineage (NCBI taxonomy): Eukaryota > Metazoa > Chordata > Thaliacea > Salpida > Salpidae > Thalia > Thalia democratica. Next base: position 106,966,505 of record NC_139165.1, read on the forward strand.
GTATTTTTGTTAGGAGTTGCGGAAATTTTACTAGTACTTTTAAAATCAAACTATTTTTTTTAAACTTAAGCTACTTATATAGAACAAAGTTACTATATATCGTTTTAAAACAAAAGTTTATTTTAAAATTATAACTTAACATCTTTATAATGTGATAAAAGCGTATCTTAAGTTTTTAAGTTTTTGAGCAAATGCTGCTAACAACGCGACAACCCCGGTAAGAAGTATCATATAAGCTAAACACTGATTTGTAATATAAAAGAAAAACATATCTAAACTATCAACATATAAAGTTGTTTTTATTTGATGTCATAAAACTCCTAGGTTTTAATTTGATTCATTGAAACAATTTATACTTGTAATGCATGCTGTTACGTACCTTAAAGAAAAGTATTAGTATGTTATTAGTATAAACTACTATCTTCACAAAGGTTCCCAAAACTCTTTTTTTTTCTTTATTTTTATAAATATAAAATAATATTTCCTTGTTAAGGTATTGACCGTTTTTAGTGACTTAATCATTTAATTTGTTATTATTGTTATGATAGAAAAACTCGGGCTACCTAACTGATGTATCATGTTTTAGACTCCCCTGGTCTACTGCTGTGAATAAAAGTTCCAAAAGATTTTTTCTATCTTTGTTAACTTCAGATTAATAAATTTAGCATTAAATTAGTCCAAAAATTTTTTAGTAAGTCGAAAGGCTGTTTTTTTTTTTTGAGACACTATTGTTTGGAACATTTTATTATTTATTGTATTCGTAAATGGCCTATGAATAACTGTTATTATAATATGTATGTTCACACTTATTCTGCTTTCTATGTTTTAAATTTTTCGTTACTTTATCAGTTTTTTCTAACATAATAGTTGTTAAATTACTTTTTGTTTGTGAGATTTTTCTTTTCCGATTAGGTTTAAAATAGTACACATAATTATAAGTAGAAAATATAAAACTTAAGAAAATTTAAAAAAAAACTTTTTAAAAACCTTATTCGTAAATGCAATTATTATACACCCGAAAAAAACAGTACATTAAGTTGAATATTATTGATTACTATCAATCAAATATTTAAACTTGTTGAAAACCCTAGCTTTATACTATTAAAAGGCAAAAATGTATACAAACAAAGGCATTAAAACAAATATGTGTTGGCGGTCACTAATGAAATTTTACAAACACTTGCATATATCTGCTTTTCTTTTTAAAAAGTAAGAAAGCTTAAAAGTAATGGCGGAATTTGTAGAACTTCTCTATATAAATGTAGATTCTAAACCGACAACTCAGTAATTTTCTTTACTTATTTTGATTGCATTTAATTTTATTATAGCCTTTTTTCAAACCTTTACTCAAACGCGTAATTAAACCCGAACTCTAACAGTTTTAGTTATAAATGACGTAAGCATATTGGTAAAAAACTGTTTGTAGAAAGAGCAGTCTTAAAGTGTTGGCCAACATTGTGAAGCTATCAAATTGCTTTAAAACTTATAAAAACAAACACTTTCTCTTCTCTCGTGTAATTTGTGTGCATGTGACCGTCTTTGTGACGTAACAAGCAATATTTTGCAAACGATAGTTCACTTTTCTTGTAAATAATAAAAAGCCTCGAGCCATAAACCAACCTATCATTAGCATAAGAGTTTCTAGACAGAACTTTTGAATGGCGGTGCAATCCGCCAAAAACTTAATATTTCTAAGATGAATGGTGATAGTATTCGTAATATCTATTACTTATTAAATTTTTCTCGGGTACAACTTTAGGTTATATTTATTATGTTGCAAATAATAAAAAGCCTCGAGCTATAAAACATCCTATCATAAGCATAAGAGCATCTTGAAACTTTTGAGTGGCGATGGAATCCGCCAATAATTTTAGTATCTTTAAAAAAATATAGTTAGAATTTTAAATTCTTTTCATTTTCTTAGCTTTAAATCTAAGTTATGTTTGTTATAGTGCTCAAAGGTTTTATTTATTTATCGTAAAAATTCAAAGTATAACTTGTGATTTTTAAGTCATACTACTTCATTTATTACCGTAAAGACTTTAAATAAAAAGAACTTTGAACACAGCGTTTGTTGTATAAAAGTGCTTGTTTAAATTATAGCTTAATAAAATACACTTGAGAAAATAAACTACAAATGTTTTCAAACAATTAAGTTTGCGAACTTTTGATTATATAAGATATTTTTTTACAGCGGATTGTTGGCGAGGGTTTACAGGGTTCCGGGGCTGAACCAGCTTTCAACCAAAAGCACCAATAAAATATACACATTTTCCTACGGTAATTCTGTAATGCTTTGTTAAGATTTTAAATAATCATTTTAGTTTTACTTTATTTTCTAATTGCATTTAATGTATTTTCTGAAAGGTCTAGTAAATGCTATGACGCAACTTTTTTTGCTTGTGTATATATTTTTAATAAGGTTTTGTTACATAATATTGGGTTTATGATAACAAGAAGTTATGTTTACTTTTTATTACTCCATAAAGTAAACTATACGCTGCCCGCCTTTTACATTCAGTAAAAATGTTTTACAAAAAAGCAAAATACAATTTACATTCAAAATGGAGTCTTGTAAAAGAGCAATGAAGTTTTTTGTTCTTTTTTTTTGTGCAAAATCACTATAGTTTTACTTTTTATTTGCTGCATTTAGATTTACCATAAAAGTAAAACTATTTTTAGTAGTTTTTGTTCTAATATTATTCAACTGTTCGAAAATTGGTAGTGCTTCGAGTTATAAGAACTCTTACAAAATATTTTTCAAATTACTATTTTCATCTATTGGTTTAAGTAAAAAGAGATGACTCCCTTTTGAATATTTTTTAATACGGATGAGGCACGTAGCTTGGTACGTTTCTGCCTGCAAATCTGCAGAAACTAGTTATGCGCTCCTAAGAAATAATTTACGACATGTACGTACTCTCTAGCATTTTTAGTGTCGTAAAAATTGAACAACTAAAACACATCCAAATTTTAATCTTTTATCGCATTAAAGGTTTAATTTGTCAAAAAGCTGCATTGCAAAATCATTCTAATCAAAGCTGTAGTTAATGATGTTTCCATTGACTACCTTAAATGTTTGATTTTGAAATCAATACAAATGTTTTTGAGTTAAATTTAGATTTTATATACTTATTTTCAAAGAAAGTTTTATGGGTTTATACAACAATTAAAACGAGTCATAGGGGGTGTTGAGAAAAAAATAATTTCTTATATAGTTATCACTCATACTTCATCACTTTTATTTTAAAAAATTGACATAATTGCATATTAATTTCAATAAAACTAGAGGTATTTTAAACTGCTGTTTTCCCGCTAGGACGTTTCCCGTGTCATTTCAGATGCTTTAATTTTTTGCAGATTCGTAACTTTTTGAACTAGCTACGTCCCTGCTACGGATTATTATTCCTCAGTGTTTTTACTCGTCAATGACGTAATAATACAACAAACCATGTAGAATAAAATAATCGCATATTGATATTGATTTAACAATAGTGTTTTTGACTAATATAAGTATCATAGTTTATTCTGAATTACTGAATTTAGATATGTATTATGCAATCTAATGTTTTATTACAAGTTCATTCACATTTTGGGATAAAGTACTCATAATTTCTGTAACATAATAGTTTAACATTCTTTAAGTTAACCAAAAATATTGCTTGTGAAGCTATTTTAATGTTAAAAAAACTCAAAAACAATTAATATCACTAAAAGTAACTTAAAAACATAACGTTGTCTAATATGTGTTATAAAAACGTATTCAAAATGCTTTTTACTTTAAGGTGATTATTTTAACTAAAACTCATGTTGGATACCCTTTTTTGCAAAAAAAATGTTGATCTTTGCTCTTGATCAGAAGACAATAAAAGTTTTTAAAGGTATTCATTTTATCTTAAAACTTTTCAGGCTATTATAAGTAATATAATAAACCTACTTTAAAAATCTACTGTTTTGATATAAACTTTAAACTCCAATTTCAGATGTAAAAGATAATGTGGATATGCAGTTTTCAGTTCTGTAAGCTATGTGGCCATTTACCTTTTTAAAGACATAAATATTAAAATGAACTTATTGATATTTTTAACTGTAAGTATTCGTTATAATTTATTGCATTTTTAAACCTTTTATAGACTTTTAAGTTTACAAAGCTAACATATGTATTGGATAACTTTTAACTTTGAAGGTTTCGTAAGCGATGTGAACAGGCTAGTTTAAAAAATTTTTGTAGTGATAAATGCTAACTCAGAAATCGCCAAGCATTTATATAACAAGAAGTCGTTTATTAGTCGCCACTTTATATTACTACAGATCGTAGTTTTGGTCAAAGTTTTAATTTTAGTCACACAAAGAGGGTGCAACTTTTCATATTATATTTAATTAGCTATTTTATTTTACACATGTATAAACTAAACACTTTATGCATAGTTATTTTTTAAAATGAGGCAAAGCTGCTAAAAAGCAAAGTTTTTAAGTGTCGCGCTTTTTTATTTTGTTTACCTTTTCTTATGTTAACTAAATCAGTTGTAAGTAGTCCTTGGAAAGAAAATAGTTCACTGTTTAGTACATTAAAAAAACTCAATCTATTTGTGATTTAGACTTGAATAGTTTTTTTTTAATTAAAATAATTAAAAAATATGTTAACTATTTAAAACTATGTGAAATTAAATAATATATGTTATATACCGCATGTTTACCAAATTTATATCTCAACGGTAGCAGTTTGCCTACCCCTGTTCTAACTGTCTTATTTTATATTGCCTCTATTTGTTAAGTAATAAAAATAAACTGTTTATTAGATATGATAAAACATTTATGTCTTATGATTAGCCATTATTTACACTATTTGAGGCTTAAAATTAATGTAATCCTTACTTTATAAAAAAAAACTGTTTGTTTAAAACTCTTTTAAAATATAACTTATTTTAATGAGTTAGAGTTTTTAATTAAAATAAAGGTATCTAATTTTAATTTATATTTTTATAAGTTAGTCATAAATTACTAAAATTAGTCAAAGTTTTAGTTACATATATGTAATTTAATGGGCATATCACTTATCTTATTAACATTGCTTATTTTAAGTATGATTAATCTTAACTCCTTATGTATAATTGTTTTTCAAATACGGCAAAACTTTGTTTTTGTCTTTTTCAATCTACCTTTTGCCATGTTAACGCAAAACAGTTGAAATTAATAAGTTGGATAGATAAACATTTTCTATTTTCTAGCTCTATAAAAAAATGGTATATGTTGTTAAAACAACGAAATTTGTTTTTATTTTTATTACTAACAAAAAAAACTATAATGAGAAGCAATAAGTTATCTATTTAAACTTTATCATGTTAAATTAATAAATATCTAATGCAGTTTTTATCTGTTTGCGGCAGTTTGGCTACTGCTGTTCGAACTGTCTTATTTTAGAATATTTTTTTTAACTAACTAAAATAAAAATGTCAACTAGCTATGCTGCCCTACATATGTCTTATAATATCTTATAGTGTTTTTGATTTCTTTAAAACTTGAAATTAACTGTACAAAGAAAAATATTTGTCTCAAAATTTAAATAATATGATAAGTTATAACTAGTATGAGTTTTCATTTATACAAAAATGTATCTGACCTAAAATATATTGTAATAAATTTATTTAGTTTGTAGAAATGTACTTTTAACTTAATGGGTACTAACACTTTTTAATACTTAAGTAAAATAAAAACTTTCAATTAGATTAACAAATAGACAAACTGTTTGTTTAAAATAGATGGTAAAAAAAGTTTCAATTTTTTATGTTATTTATGCTTGCATTAAACAAAGTTTAGTCTTTATATAAGCTTTTAATTTTATAGGACTTGATATTTTTATTTTTGTAGCACTTATTTTATCTAATTTTTCAAAACATATTCTTAAGCAATTTCTATTTGTTTTATATCGACAGATAGTTAATAGTGTAACTTTTAAATTACTATTTAAAAAAACATAAGCATAAAGTTTAAATATGCTCTACAATAAAAGTGCAACTTGAATTAGAATTTTTCTCCACTTTAATAAATAATACTTTTAAATATATTTAGTTATAAAATGTTTTTTTTCATCTCAATATAAATGTAACACTGTATTAGGATCGTGAACGTGTTTGCAAACTTTAGAAACGTGTTTGTTTTAGCTTACCAAATGATTTATGGAACTTAGATTAAGTGCATAGATACAAGTTTGCTAAAATTCTAAAAAGCAAGAAAATTAGAATCTTAATGCTTACCTAGTACTTAAAATTGTTTTAAACATTTTTCAAGTATATTATGCTCAACTAACACTTAATATATTTTTTACAGACGTGAGGCAGAATTTCACCAATTAGCTGTGAACAGGTTTTTTCGATTATGCTTTATACATTAAAACTTTTAAAACTTCGAACCTGACCTAACAACTGAAACTTAGTCATTAACCAATTATATGTCTAATGTATTTTGTGGTGTTTATATATTTTGTGACTACAGTAACATGCCAACCACTTGTTGAATTTGAAAATGAATCGGGAAAGTGAAGAAGCGAAGAAATCTGTTTTGTTATAAAAGGTATATAAGCTTGTTCATAAAATATGAATACAATTGTTTATTTTAAAATTCTAGATTCTTGCTACTAGATTAAAACTTCTACATTTTTAATTACATAAATTGTAAGAACTAGCTAGTAAAATATGTTAATAACTAGAAATTAAATTAAATATATAACATATAAGCTTCTTATAAGCTATGTTTTCTTTTTTGTTTGTATAAAAACTTTTAATTGTTTCAAAATAACTATTTATATTTCGTATAACTTCATTATACATTAGATCATTAATTCCAATCACTTTATAGATACGATAGGTTTAGTTCATTTTCAAAAAAATAAAAAAAATTTATTATTTTTGAATATTTCGTTAACATGAATTAAAGAAAAAATTTGAATCAACTTTTCTTAACCTTGACATCGTCAAAGTTAGTAATTTAAAATTTAATTTTTGAAAAATTTAAAAAAATATAAATTCGTTCACACTAGACATTTTTTGTTAAATTTTACTTAAACAAAACTCCATCTTTGATGGTATAGTTGTATTATTATTCGAAAGTTGCATAAAAAACAATTTAAAAAAAAATTACAAGAAGACTACAAATTTATTTTGAAAACATTTCTGGCAACAGTAAAACAAAATATGTCGACTTTAAACAAAGCTACTAATAACAAAGTTTAAATCAGATAAAAAGGTTAGTTTATCCTAAATAAAATGTATGAGTGCAATTTACAACCATTGTCATATAACTTTAATATATTAGTTCATATTAAAAGTTAATATACAAAACAACTAGAAAAGGCTTTTTTTTACTCACATTATAAATTTTAGATTGCAATGACATCACAATTAGACTATTGATCGTAATAAACACTACAATGAAGAATCAGACATATAACCAAGGATACAAAAACGACCAACAAGTAGCTAGTTTCAGGATTGGACCATTCCATTATGGTTATTTTATTTTACTTTTAAATTATTTCATTTATAAATTAAGATATGGCAACTTATTACTTATATAGTTTTTTTTTTGTATATTTGCTATTTATTACAGTAAATAGTACAAAATAATTTCTTAAATACTCATAAATATATATTTTAAAACATAATTTTCAGTAAGATTAACTTTAACTATATTAATGCTTACTTAGTATCAGATAATATAGTGCAATAAATAAAAAAATGTAAAAAAATAGTCTAAAATTTTTAGTCGACAATTTTAAGCTGTTAAAACAATCTTGAGTAGCAAAGTCTTTGAGTAACAAATCTTTTCTAATTTTTTAAAAGTCTAAACGTTAAAAATAAATTATGTGCGTACCAGTAGTAGTCTCAAACATTTGAATACTAATAAAACAAATAAAATTAGGTTTAGTTGATTTAATTTGTTATTAATTCTCTATTGAATAAACTCTACATATAAAATTATTTCTATGTAAACTACTAAACAGTTAACTGAGAAGATAAAACAATTTTTACTTTAGTTGCTGATGTACTTGTTTTTAAAAAATAAAAAGAAACTTTAATTTTTATTATGAATCTTAAAATATTTTATGTACAACTTAATAGTAAAGTTGATTTCTTAACTCTTGCATACCAAAAGTAGTTAAAAGATATTGGTAGTCAGTTTCGCATATTAGAATACAGATATTTAGTACAAAATCTTTAATCTGCCTAAATAACCTAACTACTTGAAATCTTGTAAATAGCTTATTCTTAAGTGTTGTAAACTTTATTTAAAGTTAGAACTTGTCTCCTAGCGGATACTTATTTTACTTAAAAAGAAATTAAATCGATAATTTATTTCAAATAAGGCTTTTTTCATAGCTTAAAAATTTTTTAAATGTATTCATTAACTTTTATCAGTTTTACCTGAATTAAGTTTCATTTTAAAAGTGATACTCTAAGTTTATTTAGTTAAATCTACGAGGTATTATATATATCTGCATTGTATTTTTGTACAACAACAGTATAAATGTAAAGTAAAATTACATTTAGTTGTTAAAATAATTGTTTACCATAGTTTCCATTTTAAGTAAACACTTGTTATAACTTACTAATTCAATAAAAACCAATAAAAACAGCACAAAATTAATAAAACATCAAAAGCTGATTTTATAGTGTTAAATTGTAGCCTTTTTTATTGATAAAGTCAAAATAATACAATCTGGTCTTACTAATGTTGTGTTTTAATTGGAAGTCAAGTAACCCGTAAATCTGGGGTCAGGAAAAAAATAGTTCTGAGCTATATAGGCTTTCTGATTGTTATATCTTAATAAAGTTATTTTGAAAACTGTTTTTACTTGTTACTAATTAAATTATCATAATTACAAACTAAACTATTATTAGAACTAAATTCAATTTATACATTTAACTGCATTTTGCTTTTTGAACAACAAAAAAAGCGCTCAAAATAATTTGGTTCTAAAATCTGGTGTACAAAAAGCCTTTTGGTTATCAGGTTGCACACCACATGGATGCATTTAAGGTCTTGTCCAGGATAAACTGCAAGTTATTAAATAAAGGACTCTTTAAGCTTGATAATTTATTTTACTAAAGTTATTTTAAGGCTTACAATTTAGTTCATTTTAACACCACACTTCTTATTCTTATCTAATTCTACTACTTCAAAAACTCAAATCTTAGTTGTAAATTATATTAAGTAAATGTAACTGCGATGACAAAACAAGCTTAATTTGTAATAGCGTATGAAACTCACATGCCACAGTATTATATTTTTAATTTTTTCAACTATGATTTTTAAATGAAGTTGACCATCAATAAAGCGGTCTCGATCATTTCTTTAGAATTTAACATTAAAAAACTACTATCCTAGAACTGAAACTAAAATATTTAGTTTTAACTATACTTTAGCTTATAAGTTCAATTAATTTGTAAAAAAACAGGTTTTTAATTACTTTAAACAGTTGATTAATGCTAGTTAAGTTTTTAAATATTGTGACTCTATTTTTAAATCTATAATGAAATCTACATGTGTTTTTTAAATTTTATGCTTTTGAATAAAACCATTTACAGCTTTATAAAAAAATATAAATTCTTATATTATTACTCAAAAAAACTTAAATGTGCGTTTTATTCATAAACTATTTTTATCCTTTAGTTTATGGTAAGTAAAAAAAATTGTTTGTTTTAAATATTTTCTATAGTTTTAGAAATTGATCTTATAATTTGTTTTCATATATGTATAAAAAAGACTCTTTTTATCTTCTTAGTAATAAGTTATAATTCATTCAATTAAAGGTTGAAAGTCTGTAATAAGCAATCACTTGTTATAACTTTATAAGAAAATATAAGTGTCAACTTGTTAAAAAAATTATAAATTGAATAAATTTGATTTATAGTTAAATTTAAAAAATAGGAAAATAAATAAACTTGCTGGTTAAGTAAAGGACTAGTGATAACTTTTTAATTTTAACAGCCTTTTTGATGTAAGTAGACGGTGGTGATGAACTTAACTAGGTAATTCTATTTCATCATTTAGAAACAAAAAATATTTCACAAAATTAAAAAAAAAAACTAATAAATCATTATGGGATTTATAATGTAAAAATTTAATCCTAACATTTAAACACAAACTATAATTAATTTTATATTGAATAATCGAGTTGCTTAAGAAAATAAATTAACCTTTTATAATTGACTAAAGTATAATCGAAAACGGTTTTAAAAGGTTAAAACAACAATAGCTATATCAACTTTAAGATAATAATATTTATCTATAAAAGTGCTTTCAAAAATAAACCCTTGAAAACGCCCTCTAGACTTTTTTAAAATTTATTTTACAATAAATTTTTAAAATAAAAAATCAACTACTGAAAATTATGTTTTAGTTCTTAATAGTTGTAATTAGTATATAAAGTTCTAAACTATGTACAAATTATTTTAGCAAAGTATTAATTATTTTATGATAATTAATAATTGCATTAGTCAACTATCTTCGGCAAACGTATAACTTATAAAAATATATAAAACATTTTATTCAAGCGTCTTGTTCATATTATTTTGTAATTTTTTAATATATTTTAGGTAGAGTGAGTTAGGGGTAACGGTTCAAATTTAAGATTTTTGTGTGAATTCGGTTTGAATTTTGGGTATAACATTTATTAATGTACTTAACAGACGTTTTCACTTTACCTAAATCTCAAAATATTACAAACCAAATAATAATTTTACCCAAATTGCAATCGACCCCATTCACTCATTTCATATTGCAATTGACCATGTCATTTTTCTCTCTTCATTTCTGTCAGTGCATTTAACACACATAGTGACGTCACAAGTAAAATCGTCCTTCCAATTCTCTCGATGCTTCGTTGATAAAAAAATCGATTCTGCGTTGAAGCTACAAGAACTGTAGATTGCGGTAAAAACCACCGAATATTTAAAGACAGATGTAAATCTGTCTAATAACTGCCTTAATAATATTTTAGTTAAGTTAACTGGTTTTATAGATTTTTTTACTATATTTAATTTCTATGTTTTACAAATTTAAATGGCTTTGTATGATTTGTTTTATAAAAGGAACACTTTTTTGGTTATTGATAACACTTGATATAGTTTTTAAAGTTTAGAACAGACTTTATGTCATTTAGTTTAAAAGTATAAGTTGCTAATGTAACTGTTATGATTAATAAGTTATAGTAATTATATTAATTGTAGTAAGTCAACGGTAGTAGATTGATTATTAAGAATAACCGTCACTTTTATGTCATTTAAAAAAAAAAAAAGTACATTATAAAGTTGTCAACGATCTTACTTGTTTCATAAAAAAAAAACATTTTAAATTGACTACTTTTGATCGAATTTATAAAAACAATAATAATATTAAATTTTCTTTCCAAATAAACGATTAATATACTTTTTTTTTACTGACTTTGTGTGATGTTAATAAGTGTTTGCAATCAATTTTATTAATTTTCAGAAATAAATAGAATAAGTTAAAATTTTAAAGAAAACACGACTGATGTATCAATATGAAATGTTTGATATAAATTTTAGTTTTAACCTTTAAACTCTTAATATAACAAACTTAATATCTAATAATTAAGTTACTTAGCAAATGATTTAATCTCTTTTTATCGACAAAAGCAAACTCGTAAAATCTTTAAAGGTTAAAACAGTAACATCTATCATCATACCATTTTTAACTAATAATATTTACCATACACTTAAAACCGACCTTTAAAAATTCAACAATACTTATTATTTTAAGTCTCATGTCATACTCTCAAAAACATTTATGAAGTAAAAAAGTAATAATTTTTTTCTTTCAACTAAAAAATCTAGGTGCTTCTAGTCAGCTAAAGTTTGGCTACTGTTTAATAATATTTTTAATCATTAAAATCTTTTTTATCATAGTTTTATCATATTTTCGGTTAACAAGATTAGTGGATTAGAGGTAAGGGTTTAGGTTTAAAATATTTTAAAATGAGCTAGGGGTTGTATTTTAGGTGTTATTGTTGTACTCTTTTTTTTTACCTCATTAAAAACTTAAATAAAAAAATTTCAGCCGATTCTATCCATTTATATACTTTTTCCTTCGTTTCATTTTGAAAGTGCATTTGAACAGTTTTGTGACGTCACAGTACGAAACTTTTTTCCAACTTTTCTTGCTGCTTCATTCATAAACAAACAGACTACAGGTTAAAGTGACATGAACTTTCTTTCTTTGTGAAATCCTCCAAATATTTAAAGACAGGTGTAAATCCGTCTAACAATTGCCCGATTAGGCTTTTTGATAATTTTTACATTTTTTGGGGTTCAAACAATTTACAACATTATACTTGAAATGGTTAAAAAAAGTATTTAGAATCCATTTCTGTATTTAACTTTTAAGAAAAAAGTACTTTTCAATCATTGATAAAAGTTGTATATGGTTTTAGAAACTAAGTATAGTATTTATTGAATAAAAATAAATAAATTAAAACTTTAAAAACAATGTCTATAAATAAGATAAAAATAGCTAAACTATTTTTACAACTATCATACACTTTTCTAAAATAAAACTTCAATACTTTTTTATGCAATAATTACTTAGCTTTAGATGATAGATCTATTTTACTGGTACTTATACTACTTTTATCATATATTAATGGTAAGTTAAACAACACAAAAATAACAACAAAAAAATTCAAATCTTTGCTAGTATTTATTGTTTCGTATACTAAAATCAACAACAGTTTTTTTCAGGTCCTTCAAATTATTAGCAAAAATAAGAAAAAAAATATTTGGCCACCTGGAATTAGCAAGTAAGTTTATATCACCAAAATTCCGTTATTCAACTAATTAAGTACTGTTTTTTAATTGTATATATTTAAGTTGAACGTAAACAAACGATTCAAGATCAAAAAACTATTGCTGATAGTTAAAATTAAACTTATTTTCAAATAATAAAAGGGTTAGTTTTTCATTACATTATTTTAGGTACAATAAGCTGCTTAAGGAGCGTCTGTATTCATTCATAAGTGTGAAAAGCAACCTGGTTCAACTAGTGGTTAGTAATCTCAACTATAATCTTAACAATATATAATAATAAAGAATAATAAATAGTTTTGAGAGACAATGATTTTTTTTGGATTACAATTACAAAATATTTTTATAATATTAATAAAACTATTAAACTGTTTAGTTTTGAAAAAAATTGATCACCAAATCATTTCAGTTTGTTTTCAGTTATAACTATCTTCAAACTTATTCTTATTAAATAAACTCATTCATATACTATTTGCTAAGTTAGTTTATCATTTAACAGGAGTAGACGTTTGTTTTGTAGAAAATTTTGTTAAAATCAAACTAAACTAACTACCTCAGTAACAATCTGCTAAAATTATCAACCTGCTTTAATTAAGTCAAGAAACTCTTAGTTTTTTGATAAAATTAATTTCAATAAAACATCAAATTGAAGTTAGAAGGTTTAGACTAATAGTAGACTGCTGTGGCTAACCTGATCTCTTTATTTCGCCTTATGAACTTGAACTGGGAAGCTTTCATATAGTTATTGTTTTGATGTTTTACATAAATATTGAGTTGTGTTTTGTACGCTTACTCCAGGGTTCGTGCGCGTCAGGCTAAATCAGGCTGAGTCAGGCTAAATCAGTTTTTTATTTAAAAATTTGAGAATCTCAGTTTTTCTCAGTTCAAATGCTTGAAAATTTTTGATAAAAAGAAATTGAGAAATCTTTTCAAGATCAAATAGAGATCTGAATTTATTTCTAAATGAAGATTTAGTTATTAAAAAACAAAATCAGTCAGTATTTGTAAAAATAGATGCTTAACACCTTTTGTTGAATCTCTAAAAAAAAAATTTAAGTCTTCAATATTTTGTTTTGAGTAGATTATATATATCATAATTATGAAAATTCATAAAAAAGTACAGTTTAAACATTACAGTTTAGTTCAACAACTTAGATGTTTGTTTGAATTTGTTTACATCAGCTATTTATTTCAGAGCTTAGTTGGTTGAACTGTTTTAACTTCTAATTTAAAGGCTTTATACCAAATACTTTTTAGATTAAAAATCTTAGCAGTTTATTCATATACTTTACTGTTTGTTTAAAGTTATTAGAGATATTCACAACACTAAGATTTAGCTTTTTTATATAAGTGCTAAGTTTTTTGGGAGTACAAATTTTAGGTACAATTCATTTTTCTTTACAAGAACAAAATATTAATGGTTTTTTTTAATTTAAGTGTAAGCTTTTTAAATCTGATACAACTTCAACAATCAATGTATTTATTTAGGTACTAATATTGTTGTTAATATAAAAAATATTAATTTTTTATTTGATTAACACATTCTATATTTCTAAGTTTCTAGTTTCATACTGATTTTTACAGTTAAGTGTTTAAATTTTAAATAGTTAAAAAGCCCTCTATCTAATTACAAAGAAGTTTAAACTGATACAGTCTTAGAAAAACACTATTATTATTCAAATTGATAAACTGCCTATAATTGTTAGTATGATGATGGGTGTTATTATGTTAGTCACTGAATTTTCAAAAATATTTTGTTTGGTTTCGGCTAAAGGTTTTTCCCTTGCACAAGAAAAAATACTAAACATCAATTGTTTAAAATAGATGTAGGGAGTCAAATTTTTTAACTTTACTAAACATTGGCCTTTTATTAATGTTGAAATTACAGTTTTATTAGTTAAAACATAAAGTATTATTTATTAAGAGTAAACTAAATTAACATAACGCTGTAGTTCAATTTTTCTTGATTATTATATCTTAAATCTAATATAAGTAAATTAGTATCCATTCAATTGTTAATTATAAAATAGTACTAGTTGATATCATTTTATATTTTAAAATGATAAAAAAGTCAGTTTAGTTCAAGATTAATTTAAAAAAATAAATATTATAACAGTTATAAAATTTGTTAACCTGTGTGGCCGATTATCATATAGTTAAATAGTATTTTTTTAATCAACTATGTATATATCAAATACATTAGATGTAGAAGTACATGTATTATAAATACTAAATAGTATAAATAACCAGTTTTATTAACTATGTATTTACAACCTTTACTTTAATTTTTTTTATACTTATTTAGTTTTTATTGAAAAGTGTAATAGTTACTAAGTCTTTCTTTCCAATTTTAAAATCCACAAAAGTTTTAAGTATATTAAATTTTGGAACTCCTTAAACAGGTTTCAAAATATGAATTCAAAAATCCTCCGATTATAATAAATATCTATGTTGGTTAAATAAGTATTCTTGCTTGGTTTTGAGAATGTTATCTTAACGTATTTTTTAGGGAATTTATATAGTCAAAAATTACCTCAATGTAAATTATAATTGTTTAAAATGCTACCTATACATTAAATTATATATCAACACAATTTTTAATATTCTAAATAAAATAAAAAGTTTTATAAAAAAAGTTGGTTTCTAGCACTTTTTTTTTAATGTGCTTACAAACTTAAAACTGAGTGTTAATTTGTAGTTAAGTAAATAACCATTTAAGGAAAGTATGTAATTGTAGTTATTAAGCCCTTTATTACCTAAGAAACTGAAATAAGTAAATAAATATTTTTAATAAAAGTAGGCAGTCAAGGTCACAAAAAGGATGAAAAAAGCGGCAAAGATGAGATAAAAAATATCAACAGCAAGATTGATTTGTAACACAAAAAGTTAGTACATACTTAGTTGTTAGAACTTATAACGTGTTATTTTGATCTAATTTAAAAGTAAGTTATTTTTGATCTATGCATTGTTATTTAATTGACTGATTATTTTGTCTACTTTTGATATTTAATTAAATATTTTTACGAAAAATGTAGTAATTGATTATTTTTTTTTTAACGCTCTGCAACATTTAAATTGTATATAAGTACTTTATCTTTTGTCAGTCACTAGTATTCATGTATATATAATAGGTAATTAATTTAATTAGTATATCTACTATTAATGTGGTTTTTCCTGATCAAGTCTATGCGTTCACTTGAAGCCCAATTTCTTATTTCGATCAGTTTTTGTTTTTTAAAAGTCTTTCAACAATATAATTTTTACAAAAGCCACGTTACAACAAACAAGCTTTTAAAATGCCTTTTTTGTTTTCATTAATGCTTTTGAAGCTCATTATTACGTCACAAAAATTTTTTCATAAAAAACACTTTTTGTGTTATGTATAAATAAAATATTTATTATCCGTAAATAATTTTAAATTAGTTTTCAGACATTTATAGATATCCTTCTTATTTAAAGCTACACAATGTAGTAAATACAAGCTCATAATTTTTTCTTCCGGAGAAGGAAAAAACTTGTTATTTCTTTATGACAAAAATAATTTAAGTATACTAACAATTACAACATCTGAAAGTTGAATCATTAAATCTAATTAGTAAAGTTTGTACTATTTTAAAACAGTTTACTTAATAGTTTTTATAGAGTTCAAAATAAATCATTCAAAACCATTTAGAGTTTATATCGTCATACATTAACGTAATTATACTAGCCATATTATTTAAACTATAGTTTTTACAAAACAGATAAAATGTATTATCGATGTTAATGCCTTTTTTATCTTACTTTAAAAAAGCAAATGATATGTAAAGTAATTTTACGTCAGTCATTAACATATGATTAAACTTGACCTACAGAGGGAAAAACTTTTTAAAAAAACTAAATCTGGAGTCACATAAATTTAAGAGTTTTTAAGTGAATTAAACAACTATTGTTTAACAACAAAACCAAACGTTAAATTTTTTTTTGTTACGATTATGTTGTTTTTTTTATAAAATAAAAATTATTTAACAAATATGTTACATATAATAAAAAAATATTTAAATGTTTGAAGATATATGTTTTAAAGAAATTTTAATCCGATATAAATAAATATGTGAGTAATTTTAGCAAGTAAGTAAAACCTGCAAAAATCAGCTAATTGATGTAATTAAATTATATCGGAACTATATTTAAATAAAAAGTATAAAACTGTACTACAACATTTAAAGTAAGGTAAATAGAATCATATTTTCTTAATGTCTAATTCTTTTAGTTTAGTTAATAACACTTTTTTATGAATTCTGGAGATTAGTTTTTATTTTTAACATGAAATAAACACTACTGTGAACACATTGTGCTAAAAAAAATAGAACTTTAGATATCAAGTCTAATTTATTTTTTAACTAGTTTACAAAAAGTAAACAAATAATTTGTGTTTATGTTTTTTTTGGTTAGTAAAAACTTTACTTAAAAAAGTAACTGAAAAATATAAAGAGCAATTATTATCATATATATGCTATTAATTTATAAAATGTAATTACTTTCATAGTTTACCTAATAAAAGTGTAGTTAATAATTTGTAATCACTATTTAATGATTCTAACTCAGTGATATCTTAAGACGTAATTCATTGCTTTGTAACATTTTGAAAACCAGTTTAATTACATTCAAACATGAAAACTTCTCACGCCGAATTCTTCACGGTTGAAAGACTGCCCTAATAATACTTAACAAATAAACGTGCACTGTGAGCCGGTTACTTTGCGAACAACCAAAAACCCGCAAACGCCAATTACAAACTAGTATACAATTCAAAAGAGAAGTTCAACTCGAACATCTCGGTTTTGGAACCAGTTCTGTAAAATTATTTTAAGCTTTCCACGTTGAAAGCAAATAAAAATTAGTGTCTCATTTTTCTCAAGTGCCCAACGTTGTAACAAGCACAAAATATCTTAAGAACAATTATTTTTATATATCTTTTCATATTTTTTTATATATTTTTTATATATCATTATTATCAAGTGCCTACGTTGTAACAAGCACAAAAGGTCGTGTTTAAGAACAATTGTTTTTATATATCTTTTCATATATTTTTATATATTTTTTATAGTTCATTATTATCGAGTGCCTATGTTCAAACAAGCACTAAAGATAATACAAAACGAAAAATATAATACAAGTGTAGATAATTTCATTTCAATTTGTGAATCGAATACAGGCATTTAGTGGTATTAAGAACTGATGAATTTAATAAAAAATAATTGTATAAACATTTCTGTTTTTAAACCTAATAATGTTCAACTTCGATATCGGATTTTGGAATCAATGCGATACTATCTCGCAAGTTTAATGCATTTTTTGATAAAAATATTTCATAAAAGCAAAAAGTCAATCACTCATTATTCTTAAGAATCCAACTAAGTATAAGCAACAAAAAAATACACGGGCTCAAAGACACTTAATAAAATACTTTATTAGTTTTGATAATTTATTTTAATCCAAGCATCGACGGCAAGGTTGTTTGAACGTAGGCACTGGATAATAATGAATTATAAATATAATTATTCTTAAGCACGATACTTTGTGCTTGTTACAACGTATTTTCATGAAACATTAATTTTTATTTGCTTTCAACGAGGAAAGCTCAAAATAATTTTTTAGAACTGGTTCCAAAATCGACGTGTTTGAGTTAACTTGTTTTATTAACTGTATAGATTTTTGTATTTAGCGTTCGTGGGTTTTTGGTTGTTCGCAAAGTAACCGGCTCACAGTGCAGTCAAGATTCGTTTGTTTACTTTTGCTTGTTAAGGGGAGTCATTCAACCGTAAAGATTTTGGCGTGAGAAGTCTTCGTTTCCCGGATCATTCTTGTTTTATTTGTTTTAGCACGTGATCAAAAATTTTTAAATACTTTGATTAGTTTAATGATATTGTTATATTATAACCGTTAAGTTTTTAAAATTACACATTTTAGTTTCAATTGTGACTCATATAAGTTATTTAATTTTACCAACGTTTCATATTTATAAGTTATTTAGATAAACCTTAAATTAATTAAAAAAAAGTTTCATGAAAATAAATATACCAGTAGTGTATGTAGTCAGTTTAACATATTTTTATATCATTTTATATTACAACTTTGTATAGACATTTTTCTAAAAGTATCAAACAATGTTAACAAGTATCAAAAAACACTATTGATTTTGGAGAAAAATTAATAATTCAAATTTGTTACATCATGTTTATAACGACTGTTGATTAAATTTAATAACTCAAACATATTCTTAAGCAAGTTATTTTAACAGCTTACATGAGAACCAAAATTCGTCGCTTCAACTACTAATGAAACCTTCAGTACACAAAATGGTTAGTTAAATAAAGTTAAAGTTTTTTTACGCACAGTTAATATTGTACTGTTTTAAATAATTCGACTCACAAAGCATGTTTTTTTGTTCACCTTAAGCAAAATTAGGGGAGTCTTTCAACCAAATAAATATTGGCTTGAAAGTTTTTGTTTTCTAAAACAAAGTAACTTTATTGTGGATATGTTTAAAGTTTTGAAAAAAAATTGCTATGATTTATATAGTTATTATATTAATATATTATATTATTAAAGTTTTAAAATTACACAATGTAATAGTTGTTTAGTAACTCATACAATTGTATCATTTACAATACTTTATCTCAATAAATATTTAAAACTTAAAATTTTACAATTTAAATTAGATAAAAATATCATTGACATATTCACACCAATAAGAATAGTCTGTTATAACTTTCACGTTGTATTTTATTTTAATATAATAAAAACTTTTTTCTTAAGCTGTCATAAAATTCAAAAAAAGTTTACAACTACAAGAGTTTCGAGTAAAATTTAACTTATATAGTTTTTCAAAAAATATTAATAAAGAGTGACTATTGAGTATTATAATAACTCGAGAATACTTCTAAACCACTATTTAACCACTAATCGTTTAACTCTAATAAACTGCAATAAAATCTTCAGGACATGAAATGGTTAGTTGATTAAAGTTGAAATATTGTTATACACATAAATTTTATACTAAAGATCTCTTTAAATAACTGTAAATGCAAAACACTATAACACTTTTTTTAATATTCTTAATAAGATAAACAGCTGAGATGCAAGGTTTGAACTAAAACGATCTTTTTAAAACTATGAGGATTTATGTTACCTTGGTCAATTAAAAACAGCAAATTTTAGAAAGATTTCTATAAACCTCGCTTAAAAACATCTAGTTTCTAACTTACTTCATTTTATTCAAAATAAATTTTAAAGTAATAATAAAAAATCTTATTTAAGACTTTAATGAGTTTTAAATATTTAAAGTCAGAATAAAATTTAAACTTTACTGAGTCTTTTTAGTCGTGAAAAAAAGTTTCACGAAAAATCAGATAATTTAATTTCGTTTAAATTATTTTTAATGTTTTCAAATATTGTTTATTTTATATTTAGAGAAGTTTCAGAGAAAATACTAATATATATAATCTACAAATTTTAGTTTTTGCAATACAGATTCTTCTAAAAGATTATAAAGTATTCAATACCGTTGAATTAACAGTTAAAAACTTATTCATTAGTTCTATTTACTTACAAAACATACAGTTGTTTAGAAAAATTAATAAAATTAAAAAGTAATTGTTTATTATAATTTAAATATCTTTATCTAAGAACTTAAAATATTTTCATGATAAACGTTTTTGCAAAATAACTATCTAAAAATTGTTAAAGAACTATCTAGTAACAACTTTATGTTGTTGATAATCTATTTTTAATGATTTATTAAATTTATGTAAACTTAACTAAATTTAAGTTTAATGATGTTTTAGCAAATGTATAAGCTATAAGTAGAGGAACTAGAGACATCTAAACATTTAATGTTAATTGTTACATCTACTTGTTTTGTTAAGTATACTGTCAAATATGTTAAATTGTTTTGTAAAAAGCATAAACAATTACTAATACAAATTTAAGATAAAAAAAGTACAACTTGCTACCTTTGTTTATACAGTATCAGGGTTTTAGATACCATAAATAAGATTTTAGCTGAAACTTATAATAAATAAAAAATTATCAACATGTAATTGAATTATTTGGTTGCATGTAACTCATTAGTTAATGATATTTTCTTGTTTTATTAGAAAAATATATAGACTACAAAGGAAGTTTTATGGTTTCTAGTATTGAAGTATAAAATAAAGTTGTTTTAATAATATGTTATAAAAAATGATCTTCACCGCAATAATCTAAATGATCTTGCGATGAAGTTCATTGTTTATTATCGATTACATAAAACATCTCAACTTTGTTGATGATGGCCGAAATAAATACTGGCTAATATTATGTTAGTAATGAATTGTACAGTGAATATTCTTTTTATAAAGCAACTTTCAAGAAACAGTTGTTTACTTAAAAGCATTTTAAGATATTATTTAAACAGAACTGAAGCTGATATTTTTTATTTCTGTGAGCAGGTTTTTGGTTAATTGAAAATTGATTATTTGATTTAAAACTTTAAATAGTAAGTCTACGTGGCTTAATACACTAAGAATATTTAAAAAAAACTACAGTACTTGCTTTATATTTTCAGTTAAAAACATTGACTTTGCTAATTGTGTACTATGTATTTACTTATGTAAAAAAATAGTTAAAAGATTGTATAGCAGTTGCTATAGTTGTATTATAATTTCAAAACTAATATTTACAGGTACTTTTTCTTACTGGATTTTCATATACAAAGTGTTTGCTTTTGCAAAACAATACTTTAAAATTGTATAAATATCTTTATTAAGTTGTTTCATTGGCTCAGCCTAAACTATATGAAACTATAGAGAGAGTGAAATTAAAAATTGTGTTATTTGTATTAATAATTTCTAAATCACTTTGTAAGCTTACTAAACCCTGTACTCAATTTGTTAAGTTTCCGTTCTTAACAATATTATTTAAATGATATAAGCTATATTAGCATGCATTTAGAGTTCTAAGCTAATGAAACATTTTTCTTATTTCTCCTGCAGATAAAACAATATACTTTAGAAGTAACATGGTTTTTAGAACTTAATATCTTTCACGTTTTATAACTATTTAAAGTATTTAATCTGTTCTTGTATACCAGTTTATTTTGAAATTAGAGGCGAAAATTAAACAATATATTTGTAAAATAGTAAAATAATATAACAAGTTTTACTTGAATAGTTGTATGACATAATTTTATTTCTTAGCTTTAATTTTATAATAATAGAAAACTAACAAAACACATTTGAATGATAAGCTAGAGCTAAAACAGTTTTACTTGTATCTGCAAACAAATTATTTACTGTTCAAAACCGTGGGGATTTCCCTAGAATAGGGGTCGTCAGGTAAAAAAGAACATTTTTAATGTGCTAAAAATTACAATAAACACAACATTTACTAACGTTCTGAACAAAAATAAGTAGGCGATAATTGTTTTCAAAAAAAAGGATTTAAGTTAAAAACATTTTTTTCAACCAAAGTTATAAGAAAATATTTTTGCAATTTGTCCACCCTGCCCTAAAACTAATTGTTTTTTTTTAGACAGTTTGATGCTTTACAATTCAAAACTTATGTTTAATTAAACACTTATTTTTACTTACTGACTATTTTCTACTCATATGACCCTTATGGAAGCTTTTTAAAGTGTTTATTTATTGCAGTGTTTAGCAGCTATTTAGTAGACGCGGAAAAAATAAGAATTTGAAGTTATCAAAATTAAACTACTCGCTGGCTGCAACTTTAGTATTAGTGACATTATGTCCTCATTTTAAAAATGTAATTTAAACAACTTATATCATGCAAGTTTAATTTTACACCTTATATAGTTTGCTTCACCTTGTAACATACTTAGTAAATAGTAACTAAATAATAACTTCGGATATACTGATTGTTTTTGCAGTTTATTTTGGACAGGTGTTGATTATTTTGAAGATCAACTCTGTAAACCTTTTTTTTAAGACTAAGCTTAAAAACTCAGGATAAATTGGCATAAATAGGGTTTTAACAAAATTATAGTTTTAAATATTTTCGTTTACTACTGCAATCTTTCAAAGTTTTATACTCACACTTTATTTTTAATTTTACAAAAACCGACATGTGCCTTTTTTGTACGATGCTCGTTACCTTCGTACGGAAAACTAACAATTATCATAAAACACTTAACTTTTAATTAAATTGCTGTAACTTTAAATTCGTTTGTACACGTTGATTTAACTTTCTTAATTAAATTATTTAGAGTTTTATAAATTTATAAGATGTACTCAATTTTTTTAAGGAGGAGCATCTACTCCAACTTGGATTGGCATTTGTCATAGTGAAGGCTGAGTTTGATTAAAAGGTTTGTTTGGTTTTACTTAAAAAAACTCAATCTTTTTATGTTTTGTAATTTTCACTTAAGTTCTGTAACATCGTTAGTATAATAGAACATTTTATAGTTACTGTTGTAGTAAAATGTTTGCTTTTAATAAGTAAACACCAAAATTTATTCAGTGATAGTTACTTTAGCTGAAACTTTTTCCCCAAAAAAGATCTTCAGAGCTTTTTAAGTAACAATAGAACTAAGTGTGTTTATATAAGTTTTGATAATTAAGTTCTTATGTATTAAGCTCTATATAACATACAGTTTTCTAACTTATGTAACTAAATTAACGTATACGAAGTTCATCGTGTATGAACAACATCATCGTGTGTGTTTGATGCAAGACAATTCGGATTTCGACAATTCAAACTTCTCAAAAAAAATTAGAGGGCCATAAATCATTAACTAAAACATAAAAAAGAAATACGTATGTAAGTTTAATCTTTACCAAAACACCATTTCATCTTTTTTGAAATATTAAATAGGTTATGAGACGTGGCTGAAATTATTTTAAAAGTGTAGAAATTTTTAGTAACTATCTCTAATATATTGTTCCAGTTTATTGTTTACTATCATAATTTTATTAATAAGATCTAAAACCAATATATTCATTACTTTCTAGTTTTTAATATATGATATCATAAACATTTTTCAAGAAATTGAATTGTCAGAACTTGAATAGTTTTAACTTGAATTATCATGTAACCATGTCTGTAAACTAGTATCAGTTTACCTGTTTACCTTTAGACTTTAATTTTAGATTTAAGTTATCATAGTGGAATTACTATCAGATTATTTACTATAAAAAGTATCTGTACAAAAAATTTAAATAAGCTTAACTTTTAACTAGCTTATATAATAAATAAACATAGGAATTAAGAAAACAATATAGAAACGTTCTGTTTCATTTGATAATGTTTAAAATTAAGAACTAATATCTTACATATACTCGTATTAGACTGTAAGATTTTTTAAATGCCAACATATCTACGCAATATTTCAAAATACCATTTAAATTATAAACTTAAATATAAAATCTAACTAAACTTACAAAAGTAAAAGCTTATTACAAGTAATGTTTTTGTTTTTAGTTTAATGTTAATTAATCTGTACTGTTGGGCTAAACAATAAATTGATGAGCTAGATTTACCAGAAAAAACATAGCGGACCATGTTTATTCAAAAATTATTGATCGGTCTACGTAAATTGAAAAAAAAAACATTAAAGAAAATAAGTTCTGTAAAATTAATTTTTAAATGAGTCAAAATCTTAATAAGAACGACCTTGTACTCACGATCAAAATAAAGGAGATTTAGTTAACAAAATAAAATGTTTTTTATTAAATAGAAGCTCTATTATTTTTATTTTTCACTGAGTTTTATCATGCTAAAAAGCCTTGGCAAGTCATAAACAGTCTACCTAAGCTGTTATGTATGTTTTTTTAATAAAACACAGCAATCATAAAGAACATTTAAACAAAAAAAAAAATCTAAATGTTTTATTTTGTTGTTATATAAATGTCATTTTGATTATATAAATTTAGTTAAGTACTAAAAATATATTATTGTTGCATCAAAATTAAACTTCGACTAAAATAATAGACCTTTGAAATTACTAAGTTGAACTTGAAGGTTACCTTGGTAGTTATAACTTCAGATAACAATAGCATGTTCATATTTATATGTATTAAATAAAAGTGAAAATTTGTTTGGTTTTACAACTTTAATTACATAGTTAACAATTTAAAAGTACATTTTATCTTTGTATATATAAAATAAAAATCTGGAAATTGTAGCAGCAGTAGACAACTGATAGCTGTTTTAAATAAATAGCTTCAAATTTTGTATTTATTTACTCAACCTATCACACTTTTCTTCCAACTATCTTAAAGTTTAAGCTTTTTATATGTTATGCCTATTTTCTATAAGTAAAGTGTTATATCAAGACAAAAATTCATTTTTTATTTTTGAAGTTTTATTGAAAGTAGTACGATACTAAGAGTATACAGTTACACACTAAGCAGTACATCTTTGTTTTGAGCGCATTACATTTACCGAACAAAAATGTACATATCAGCAATTTAAAATTTTTTGTTTGCAAAATTCTAAAGAAAAGCTAAGTTAAAATACTGTTTAAACCAAAAAGAAAGTCATAATTTTTGTTTGCGACGTTACAAACTACGAATTAACTCAGGTGTAATTACGTGCAATCCCCGCGACAGAACGGGCATTTAAACTCTCCACCACGATATTCGCCTTCTGGGATCTTGAAAAGCTCCAGAGCACATCTTTTGCACATAAACTTACCTTTAAAAAAATAAAGTTTACGTAAATTTATACTTACTAAGCAATGCATTTGTTTAAAAACATTTTATTCACCTTACTGTGTTAGTATGTATAAATAAATTATTCGTAATGATTTAAGAAATCAAATTTATGCACATTTAAAAGCAAATATTCATACTTTAATAATACTGATTAGTATTTAATAATTTTTTAAAACCCTTTATTCACCTTACTCTGATAGTATGTAAACATATTTTATTCGAAAATATTAAAAGAAAAATTTTTTACCCATTTTAAACCAAATAAACACATTTTAATAGTACTTACCACAATCCATTCTGCATATTTCAACACGCATGTCACTCAGATCAACATCCATGCATATGTCACAAACTCTTCGCAAGCCATCCCTACTTCCGCTGTACACCATCTCATCTATCCTCTTGGGAGTCACGTTTTTGTAATAGAACTGAAGCATTCTATTCCATACATCAGAAGCTTTTTGTTTGTAACCGGGGTGTGTTACATTTCCTCTGTTCAACAGGTTGTAACCGCCATCGAAAAACTTTTTCCAGTCTTCGTTGCTTAGCTTTTTAACACCCATCAGTCTTTTGGCGGTGAGGACAAGTTTGTCGGAAGAAATTTTAAAGCCCATCTCAACGTCCATGTTCTCTGTCCACTCTTTATCTTCGTAAAACTCACACATTAAGGCGTTTGTTTTTTCAGCGAATGCTTCAAGAACAAGATCGTCTTCACAACTTTCAATGTTGATCTTTTTGACTTGGCCGTCTAGTTTGAACGAAATCCATTCAACCTTGATGAACTCTGAGTGCGAACTTAGGTACTGAAGAAATTCTTGTTTCACCGACTCAAACTTTCTTTGTTTTATTTCTTTAACTCTTGCTAGATTGTTATTTATATTATAGAGAAAATAAACATAACTTTCAACGACTTTTAAAAAGGCATCGCTGAATATTTCAAAGTCAATTTCCCAATTTTGCATTTTCATGTAATAAGTATTTTTTAAACAACTGTAGAAAAATTAACATTAATGTATTTACAGTTATTATAAGCAATGTAAAAAAAAAAATTTTTAGTAAATATACTATTTAAAATAATAGGAATAAAAAATTTAAACATAAAATATATAACATTACTAATTAAAACAAAGACTTATTTAATAGAAATATCTTTGTAAAATATAAAACTTGTAACAAAACAGTCCAATGGTTTTAAAAAAGCAGCAGTTATTTGAAAAAATAATAATTTTTTGTCTGAAACAAAAATAAACTCCTTGTCTAACTGCAAAAAAAAACTACTTTCAAAAAAAAACAAACTGAAGCAAATGTTAAGCTGCTCTAGTTATACTTTAGGAACTTCAACTAATAAGCTGTTTTATTATAAGTATACTTAAATAACTTATTTACTTAGAACAACATTAAAGTTGTTGTTATTAACTTTGTATCAAAATTTTATTGTTCGAATATAATTAAGCGGATTAGATTAAAATGTTTAAATAAACTTAAGTTATTCAAATAAAACATATAATAGTTAGCAGAAAATTGTAAAACACTAAAACTAAAATTTGTTTTTCGATTTAAAAATATATTACTAAATGTATAAAAATTTAAGTTAACATTAGCTTAGTAGTCTTTAGTAGTTAAATTAAAAGTTTAAGCACTACTATAGAAACTAGTCTTTAATTAGAATATTTCAGTTAGTATTAAAATTTTCCACATTTATAACTTTTTTAAACAAATAGTTGTACTTTTTTTTCTAAAATCATATGATTAAAACAAGACAAAAAAGTTTTAAAACGTAGTTTAAACAAAGCTTTACTTCATTACTTACGTATGTTAGTTAAAACAAGCACAAAAACATTACGTTAATTTATAAATGTGATATCATTTTTCTAACAATTTTATAAAAACCAGGATATAGTAAGAAAAACTCGATAAACAGTACAATGAATTTACACCATTTACAAGTAAGCAAATTTTTACAATAAGTAAATAAAAAGGTTTCTATTTATATTTTAGGTTTAATATGATAGTTTTATTATCTACTTTATCGTATATTACAACCAGTTCTTTTGATTTTAAAACAATACTTAAATAACATAAATTATACACTAACTTATGATATGCACATTTTTCTATACTGCAATTAAATGTTACAATGACTTGATATTTGTTAATGTATTTTAAAACAAAATAAAAACGTACAACATTAACTAAAGTTTATTTTTATTTAAATGCATTGGAAACATTTCTGATGTCTTATCTTAAAATTATCTGATTCTTATACTAAACTTCGTACATATTTGTGCAAAGTCTCACAAAAGGTCGTTTACTCTTAATTAAATTCTAAATTTTTTTAATGTATGTTTTCTAATCTTTCATGTTTAGTCTATTATACATTTATTATGAAAATTTTTCATAATTTGGGTTTTAAAGTTTAAGAATTTTACATAAAATATTAAAGGAAACAGTCAAGTTCTTTTGCTTAAGCCTAATGAATGTCTTAAGTACGATCATAGAAAATTTAAAAAACGTTTAGTTATATTCATACTTATGCTTAAGTTTAATCTTTACAAAGTTTTATACAACAATAAAAAAAGACAGTTTTGTATTGCTGAGATTACCTTATTTCAAATACCAAGCAGATGCAAAGTAATTAATTAAATTTAGTTTAAAAGTAGTTTTATACTAATACTAGCCAATGTTAAAATGTTAAGCTATAGTATTTAAAAATTTAAATATTTAGAAAAAAAAAATTTTGTAAAAAGCCCTTTTTTACACAACTTTAAATTCAACTTGACGTAAAGTGTTTTAATTAAGTTTTATTTTTGAGTTTAACTGTTTCTTTAAACTATTAGTTTCATTTACAATTAAAATCTTTTAAATTGTTTGATATAAAACTTTGTAAATGCACTTTAAAATAAAACTTATATTCTATATTTTTACTTTAAAAATATTGCGTTTTAGTAAAACTTAACCTTACTTTCAAAAATAGTTTGTTTCTCTGGGCAAAATATTTTACTAGAATAAAAACGTTTCTTTGCCAATAAAACAGTTAGGTCAACGTAGTTTATGATCATAAAGGACCATTAAAAAGTTATGCAAATTTTTGTGTACAATAGGTATTTATATAAAATTTTCACACAATTAGAGACTAAAACCTTTTATGATCCAAAAATAAGAAATTATATTTGAATGGTATTAAGCATTGTTTAATTTTCTAATTTACACTTTTTACTTAATTTATTTTAAATATAAATCGATATAAAAATCAATTGTCCAAGACTCGTAATTTAAACAATATTAGGTGAATTTTATGTCTTATTTGTTAACATAAAACTAAAAAATAAACTAAAAACTTTAACTAAGCTAATACAGTTAAAATTACTTATTTATCTGAATTCTAAACTGTTTTAAAAATTTTAGGTTGCCTATAAACAACTTTTTTACAACTAAATTTAGAGTTAATAAAACAATTGCTTAACTCACATTAAATTAAATTAAGTCATAGTAATAATTTTTAACAAAAAACAAAAACAGTTTTGTTCTAATTTACTTTTTTCAGATTTAAAAGACTTATGTTTTAGTTTTAAAGATTAATAAAGTTTAAATACGTGAGTAAAATTAAAACTAACCACTTAAAGCTGATATTAATGTTTTCAATGTGTTTAAAAAAATTGTATAGTGTTCTTTATACTAAGTGTTAAGATAGTTTTTTTTAGATGTAATAAATTTAATAAGTATACTTCTATAACATAAAAATTAAGTTACTTTGTATAAAGTTTACAAACTTTAAATTACTTTAACTTTTAATAACTTATGTTTTTACCTTTTTAGAGCAATCATTAACTTTTTTTGTAGCCTAAAACTACTAAGGATTACATTTTTTTTTAAGATAGTTAACATTTTCCTGCTTATTTACAGAACTGATTTACACTAGCAATTTCAATAATTTTAATTTTCATAATTACAAAAGAATAACTTTATTTAAAAAAAACAAAAGTTTCAAAATTTAAATCACCTAATCATGTTTATTTATAGATAAATCTGAAATAACTTTTTATGGAAAATTTTTTATAAGAAAAAATCAATGCAGAGATGCAACAAATGTCAAAATAAGAACGAATAAAATATATCAATTAAGTAAAAGTTTCTATACAAAAAACTTATCTTAAATAATTCAGTTTAAATAAAAATGACACTAACAAAAACTGCAGTTAGCTTGATCCAAGTACTTAATCTTGACCAATTAGTCATGAAGTAATATTACTTCAAAACATCTTATGAGTAGGCATGTATCGGGAAGATAATTTTTAAAATAAAACTTGACTGTAGATATACAACTCAACTGAAATAAATTATTTAAGTCTTCATATGATTAAAAAATCTAACTACGTTTCAAATCAAAAATAAAATAACTTTGTTTTCAAACTTTATTTCAAAAGCAGTAGTATTTCATAAATTTTAAAAGCAGTAGTACAAAAGCATAAGTTTAAATATTTTTGAACTACTAAAACATTCTGTTGACTATCATAAACATTTTTTTTCTTAGTTTCTAATCTTTTATCTTTATATTTACTTACATCGATTTTCTAATCCTTATATTCATTATGAAAACCAAGCATTATGCATCGTGATCGTTTCAAATTTCAAAGATTTCAATTATAATAAATGCTGAATTTTTGTTTTAAATCTTTTTACTAAATGTAAAAATAAATTGTTAAACAAAATTTTGTCTAAGACAATGATTTCAAGTTTTAAGTTTATGATTTTGAAAGAACGCAGTTTGCTAGAATTTAAGTTTTAAAGTGTATTACTTGTTTTTTTATTTTTTAATTTTTGTTTAAATTACATTAAGACATTTAATGAAACTACTATTTTTCTTTTAACCATTAAGAACTAGATTTCATAAACTGTTTAAATAAAGTGTTAAAGTAGAATGTGATATTTAAACAAAGTTTTTTGTTTGCACAATGTTTTTGTTGATGACACATCGTTTTACGATCAACTTACACCTGTAAACGTGTTATAAACTCATTTATATTAGAGAATAAGTGTTAGTAAATAAGATATATGATATATTGTTAATTTTCTTCATTTTACAGGATTGTGAACTGACAAATAATGAGTAAAGTCACAACACTGGATATTAGTCGTTCACTAACAAAACTATTGGTTAGTCGTTTAGTTTAATATCTATAACAAATAAACTAAAAATTGCAAATTTTTGGAATTATAATTCAAGTTGTTTGTCAAAACTAGGTTTGGACGAACAATGGTTACATGGCAATTTAAATATGACAATACAAATTTAATTTCAAGTTCAAGTTCCGACAAAATATTTTTTAAAGACCGCAACTCACCGAGTTATTTACATTAGATAAAAGTAAAATTGAAACGAAGCTCTAAAGTCTAAAATATAGCTACAAATACTTTTTTTGTTTTTTTTTTATTTGAAATAAGTACAACTTAATTATAAGTAAATAACAGTCTTAATGCAAAATCAGATTTATAAATAGTTTATTTTATAATTTTTTTTAAGTTAAATATTTTAAATGAAGTTAAAACGTTTTCACTGGATATTAGTCGTTGGAGAGCAAGGTCAAAAGGTCAAAACTGTTGATTGGGTAGTTAGTTAAAACAAATAAACTAAAAAGTGCCTCTATGCGAAATTTTTGAATCATAATTTAAGTTATTTGTTCAAACAAACAAGGGTTTCAGTTCAAGTTCCGACAAAATTTTTTTAAAGGCGACAATATATTTGATAAAAGTAAAAGTTGACACGAAGTTCTAAACAATATCTGCATAGAATATTTTTGTTTTTTTTTAAATAACTACATTTCAATCATAAATATACAATAGTGCTTATTGCGAGATTTATTCATCAATCTTTTAATCTCACAAACAGTTTATTTTATGAAATTTTTTCAAGTTAAGAGACCAAAAAAACACTCTTTTTATTTTTAAGAAATCCACCAACGATAAAACTTGTTTAGGTTAATCTGGTCTTTGACTATTAATTGATTATTTAAAATTAAACATTCCCCATTTTGTAACATTTGTAAAGTATAGCATTTTTGATAAAGGTATTTGAACATTTATTTTATAAACGGTTAAATATTTTAAAACTATAACAAACTATTTAAAAAATGATTATTAAAACTATATATTACAGTTTATAAAATGCAAAAATACTTTTGGGTTTTTAGTATGAATTTCTGTTGTGATAAGTTTTTAAATAATGAAAGATAAGTTTACCTGCATAAAGTAGCTTTAAAATAATCAGATGGTATTGTAAAAATACAGTTTAGTTTACAAGCAGTTTAATGTATTAAACAGTTTAGTGTACTAAGAAATAAACTTAATAAAATTGTTACTATACATTTTGCTTAGTTTCAATAGCTATTATTTTATATAATTCAGAAACTAATCTTTATTATTATTTTAATAATTTAAATGTCCACTGTTGCTATAAAAAAATATGGTCATGCTTATCTAATAACTAAACAGTACACTATTTTTTTAATGTGACATTTTAAGTTATTTTTTGTCTGAATAAAAAAAAAATAGTATTGAAAAATCAGTCATTTTTTTCTTTAAACGTATTTTCTATGTTTTCATAAAAAATTTTAAACTTGATTTAAAAGAATCTTTAATAACTTTAGACCACAAGTTTTAATTCTCGTCATTTTATAGAAATAAACATACATAAAGTTCTTTTTCTGTTTGTAATCTCTCTTTAAAGTTTTAACATTTCACTTTAAATTTTATCATTAATTGCATTGTTTTAGTTTTAGCATTTTAGAAATTAATTTATTCTATTTTTATGTCTTATATCTTAATCTTAACTACAATTTAAAACAACCATTACAAGGCTTTACATCTTTTTATAGTTCATAATTTTGAATAAAAAAAATTTTTGTTAAGTAATGTAGTCCCTGTGGGTCATTTGACCCTCTTGCAAGCCATTAAAAAATTTAGGGGCCATAAACAGCAAATAGTCCAAAAGGGTAGTAAAAGGGCCATTTCAATCTTACACTAAATACTTTCGAGTTGATGATGAACAGAAGAAACAAAACAGATTTTTGAAGTATATAATGGTAGTTTATTAATAAATCTGGTCGGAAAGGAGGCCTTGGCTTTTTTAATTTCTTTAAAGGTGACCTTATGAAAAAAAGTTTGGGTAATTTTGATGTAGTCCTTTATGTAAGAATAACAACTTGTATGTATTTTAATTTATAACTGTAGGTGTCATATAACAACCTTGAATGAGTATAGTTTAAATAAAATTCTTACTAATAAAATAGTTTGTAATAAACAAGAGACTGAATTCATATGAATAGTTTGAAAAAAAGTTTTTTTTTTAATTCAAGTAACTTACAACTTTATAAAGCAGTTTTTGACTTACTTTAATGGATTTTTCAAATGTTTCAAGTTTTATCTATCTCAATAGAGTAAATTATATTCCTGAAAAATACTAGTACATTTGTTCTAATAAATACTTATATGCAATTAAGATAGTTTAAAATAATCGTTACTAAACTTAAAAAGTAATGAATAAATTTCCTAAATTGTTTAAAGTTCAGTTAATTGAAAACTATTTTGTAGTATCATTATATATCAC
The DNA here is from genome assembly GCF_965202585.1 of Thalia democratica. NCBI lineage: Eukaryota > Metazoa > Chordata > Thaliacea > Salpida > Salpidae > Thalia > Thalia democratica. The sequence continues at coordinate 106,999,627 of NC_139165.1, forward strand.
TTGTTAAACAAAACAAGCAGTTTTAAAAAAAGTTTTAACTTGTAACTGATTTAATATCTTATTTTTTTATTACTTAATAATAAAGCTTCAAAGCTATCCTACAAAACGACTTAAAAATATTGGAACAAGTTAAATACAGAAAAGAATATTTAAAATAATATCAGTATCTTATTTTTTTTTAAATCATTCTTTATTTTTAAATTATAATGTGTAGTTGAAGTTAAAATACTGCAAAAAGCTATGCAATTTTGCAAAAATAGAAAAAAATATTTTAAAAATTTTTAAATTAAATGTTGACCATCCTAAAAATATAAAAGTGCGTATGGGTTAAACTAATAATAATTTTTATTAATTCTAATCAAAACTTTACAGGCACCGAACCACCTGACGTTGTCAAGATGGACTTGTTCAAGTTGGAAGTTCTACAATGGAATCTGTTTTCATGTTTAGTTAAAGGTTTGATTGGTGAACTATTTTTATAATGTATGTTTTCTCTTGTTTTCTATCAAAGGTTTAGATTATTTTTACAGCAAAAAACAGTGTTATAAGTAACACCTCAATATTTTTTATTGCTTAAAAGTTTGCTTAGGATACGCAATAACTATTTAAAACTATTATCTATATGTAAACTAGTAAATAATAGAAATATGTTTGAAATTCAATTTTAGATAAAATGTTTTGTTTGAATATGTCAGACTAGTTATTCTCTATAAATTATCAAATAATTAAAAGGTAATTTTATAAGAAGGCGAAATACTATTTTTAAACATTTTTAAATCTTTGTAAATTTTTAAGGTGTTTGTAATAAAAAAATAAGTTGTTTTTTATTTTTCTGTTGAGAAACATGTAATTTAAAAATATGTATATAAAATGGTTGTAACCAACTGTTTACTTTAAAAAACCATCAATATGCTTAAAAGAGTGTTGGTTTACATTATAAAAAAAAACAAAGTATTACTATAGAATTATTGTTTTTAAGGTAAATAACTAATCAGCTACACCAAAAGTTGGATATAATTTAACTTAAAACGTAGAAAAACAAAGTACTTTAAACTTTAAAATAAAACATAAACTAAACCCTGTTGAATTATAATTTATTTTAATCGATAAAAAGGTTCTAAGTATGAGACCTAATATTATCTTAAAGACTTAAATTTTACTTCTAGTATTTCTTTAACTCAGGGGTCGGCAAACTGCGGCCCGCGATCACGTATATGTGGCCCGCTGAGCAAAAAAAAAATTTAAGTTAAATTTGTTTGATTAATTTAGTTTTAAGTTCCTGTATAATACTTTAAAACAATAAAAAGACTTAACTAATTTAGCTTAAACAGTCTAAAAAAGACAGGTTAGCATTCCACCAGGTTTTTTTTCTCAATTTTATAATAAATTTTTTATTACAACAGCAAATAATTTTCTAAAAAAAAAGAGTGTAAAATATTGCGTTGAATTACTTAGATAGTTATATAATACCTATATATATAATACCTAAAACTAAATGCAAATGTTCTCCGTTTTTTACAAAAGTAAGCACAGTAATTAACTGAAATGTTATTTCTTTACAGTTTAGTATTTTAACACGTTTTTGTACCTAAGTTTCTATTACAGATGTTTTGTTACTAAATGTTATGTTCTATTGTGCAAAAAAACAATAAAAATAACACAATAACAATAACAAGAAATATGGTTAACTTTATTTTGGTTTTGATACCTTTGATTTTTTAGAAGTTTTCTTTGCATTTTAAACTAATTCCTTTAAACACAAATGAACAAAGATGCTTATATTTTAAACAATTTTTTATTTAATACTTAACGAGAAAAAAAATCAGTTTAAGCATAATTTTCTAACATCATTGTTTCGACATGTAATGTCTAAGTGTGTACAGACACATTTAAAACAATATATATGACATAAATTAAAAAAAAATTGTTAGGTATACTTTTTGATTTTTTAAACAGTGTTTGTTGACAAAATAAGTTAATTTTTATGCGTTGCATACTAATATAAACAGTTGCTGTTTTTTGTAATTACCTATTTAATACAAACTAGATTGAGGAACGTTATTATTTAAGACGTTTTTTTTAACTTTAACTTAATTATATACTAAAAATAGAAGCAAAATGTTGTACGTTAAAGAAAATTATATTGGTGCATTGCACTTTTGCTTTTAAAATGTATGTACCTATTGTTGTGCTTTGTATTGGAACTAAACCTAGAATTTCTTCTTAATGTCAAAATTAGTAAAACACCTGTAATAAAAATTATAAAACGAACAATATCTGTTGTACCAGTTCTAACATCTAAATAGATTGATATAAGTCCTTATTTGGTTTATGCGGCTTTATAATCTTTAGACATTTCCTAAACACGACTTCTTGTTGATATTGAAGAAAAAGCAAAAATATTTTATTAACCCCAACACAAATTATTTAAATAAGTTTTCAACTCTAAATGGTATCTTTTTTTAGTAATTAAATTTGCTACATTATAACTTAATAGTTTTTTCTGATCAGTTTGTAGTTACTGAAAATAATCATGTCCGTTTTTGAAACTGACATATGTGATTTTTTTTTTCGTTACTCGCAATAACTCGAAACTAACGTATTATAGTTCTTTTAGCTCGTCTTATAACTTACATTTGCTCTATTTAAATACAAAATTTTAATGCAGATAAAAAGTTGTTATTATGCTCAATAAAAAGTAGGTTTTTCAAATTCTTTAATAGCTTAATAATTTTTTATACATTTGTTATAAATGTTTAAAAACTTAATTATCCATTCAAGCTGAACTAAAATTTTTTTTTTTTATATAATTAATTTACTGTTAGTAAACTTACGTATTTCTTTATTTTGTGAACTTTGTTTTAAACACGATTGCCAAACAAACAGGCTAGTTTAAAAATCTTATGAAATTCAGACTAGGTTAAAGCTTTTTAAGGAATTTTTATAAAACTTAGGGGTATCTGAAACTTTTATTTCAAACACTTTAAATAAATCTTGGAATTCTCAGAATAGTTTTAATGACTGTAGTGTAGTTTACTAATTGTAATTTTTTTGTCTATTTACATATTGTGCGTTTTTATAAAATGATATATTAGTTATGTATTTAAGCTTGATTAACAGAAAGTTTTTATCTATTTTATCTTTTAGTAAACTTTAAATACAATTCAGACAGTTTTGCTTTTAAAGTGGCAACCGTGTAAAAGACTAATTAATTACTTATAAAGTATTTTATTAAAGTATTCCAACATTAAATATGTTACAAATTTTGGTTTAGCTTATCTGGAGTACAAAAAGGTATAAATTTTATTTAATTAACTATTTACTGGATTTTCTAAAGAATGCAAACTATTGAGACATAAAAACTATTTTTAAAAGTTAACATTTTTAAATATGAAAAGTGATTCATAATATAAAAAATGTATAAAAGTAACCCATAAATGTTTTTCAAGCTTGGTTTTTATAGAGAGTTAGGTTATAAGTAAAATATAAAAATATTTTATCAAGTTTTACTTATTAAGTGTTTAAGAAAGTAAATATTTTATTAAGACTTAAGTATATTAAACAATTTAATATTTATATATTAAATAGGCATTCTACTGGTAGCTAAAAGTCATTTAAAGTAATAAAGTGAATAAAAGTAAAACTATTTTTGGTATGACCAAAACTAAAGCCAAAAGATTATTCAAATATCACTAAAACTAAAACATTGGCCCGCGAAGATTTTGAAAACTTGAAATTTGGCCCGCGAGCACCAACTGCCTGCCGACCCCTGCTTTAAGTAGTTGTTTTATGCTAAAAACTAAGGTTTTTGGCTATTAAAAGTTTTCTATTGTTATATTACAGTATCAATTAAGAACGAAATCGATCCTCATTTTTTTGTTTTTTGACTTTAAAAAATTACTACTTGGTATGACGTCATAATAACTTTGTTGGTCGACAGCTCACACAAACAAAAGATCCCTGCAAGCTGCACAATAATGTTTCAAACTATTTATAAAATAAAATTAATATATTTTACTAGCATCCTATAAAAAGTTCAAATTTAAAAGTATGAATTTATTTTAAAATATATTCTGTTGTTCAACAAATCCTTTTTGGTGATTAAACTTAAATAAATCTATATTTACTGAAGTATACAGTTAAATTTCAATGTAAATAATTTCCACCCTAAATATTATGACTAAAGATTATAGATAACAATTAATTATTTTTAAAAATGTTGTAATTTTGTAACTTTCTTTGTTATAAAGATAAGTATTTGAAAAAAACATATTTATTCAGATGCAACTTAGACGTATCCCAATCAAGAAACTGGAACAATAAAGGAACCTTTCAATATATTTTATAAACAAATGATACCTAAATTTTTAAAGTTCCTAATCATTATAAATGGTTTGATTAAACTAATATTTTTTTTCTTTTTAATTTCCTGTGTTAAAGATACATTCTGGTCGTTTTGTTTTTTTTTATTTCATCTTTTTAAGATTGTTTAGGTGATGCTTTTATAATTCGCTTTTTAATTTACCAAACTATTTTAGTTATGTTTTCTTTTTCTTAAAAACTTGTGTGTGTCTTTTATATTTCGCTTTTCTTTTTAATGTGCTATTTTCAAGAAATTTATTTAGTATTTGGACATATGTAAGTACACTTAGTGATTATTTTTTGAATATAAAAGTTAGTTAAGGTTGTACTTTTAGGCTAAGGTTAAACAATTACAATTTTTTCTTTTTAATTATTATAACAACTAAGCATGACGAAAAGAATTTACCAATAGTATCTGATTTTGAAAAAAACGTCTTTTTTTAAGGCCTTTCAAAATGTTTTTAATAAAGACGATGAAAACAAAAATTTTGAACTAAATGATAAAGATGTCTAAAATGAATGCAAAAATTTTTAATAAGCAATGATGAAAAATTAAATTTGTCATTCATTTTAAAAATAAATTTATACAAACACCACGTAAAGTTTCTTCGAATTTTATTAAAAGTACCATTTATTCTAAAACTTTTCCGCTAAATATCGCTAATCTTTAGTTGTTCTCTAGCTATATTTTTGTGCTAAAACTATGGAAAATTTCATATGTAATACCAATACACAAAAGGGGAGCAAATGCCTTTTAGAATACATACCCTTTTCTTTGACAAGTAGCTTTTGCAGAATCTTTAAACGAATAATTTCTATAAAATTACTTAATCAATTTTTTTAAATAACATTATTTCAACTAAACAGTTTGATTTTTTCCCTAACCAAACATCCTGTTTGAATTTTTAGATTGTAACTTACACTCTTTGTTGGTGTCAGTAATTCTACTAAAGTAATCAATACAGATATCAAACAAGCTTTTTACTCTGATATTAAACTAATAAAAACATTATCGCAGCACACAACTCACAGCAGTCTACTTAGTTGGTTCAAAGTACTATGATAGAACTTAAAGGTTGTAAACACATGACCAGCATTTTTTACCTATTTTTTGTGGAGCCCTGAAGGAGGGGTTATTGGCCATTGTTTATCGTTTACATAAATGATATAAGTTCAGAAGTTGATGTCATTAACGTCTTCGCAGATGACACAAAAAATGTTAGTTAATTAGACACAACTTTACAGAATTCCATAGATAAATTTTACAATTGGCTGAACGGAAGAAAATTAAACTTAAATCCTGGTAAATTCCGAGTTCTATATATTCATTTAATTATATTTAAATACTACTATTTATACTAGTAATTTTAAGATAAACAATACAAAGTGTTTGAAGATCTTGGAATTTTTGTTGCTTGAAATTTAAAATGGAGCCACCATAAAAATCACCTTTATCGAATTGCATTAACTACATGTTTTCAAGTTTTAAAGAGTTTTTAGTCTACGGATACAAACATCCTTAAAAAATTTACTTACTCTTACTTAAACTAGTTAAAGGTAAAACTACAATTAATACACAATCAATCTAAATAAAGAACAAAATTTTTAGCAAACACGGAAAAAATTGAAAACAAAAAAAAAATACATGCCAACATCATTTCAATAATGAGGCTTGGCATAATTTTTCTTTTTATCGGTCAGTTGAAAGAAGAACAAGCTTCCAATAGTTTCTTGCAAAATAGTTGAATAGTTTTGTTTAAAGTTAAAAAAAAGTTAAACAAAATGTTTGTTAGTAAAATTATTATAAATTTGAAAATTATATTATAATGTTTTTCTTTATGATTTTCCTTTTATTATCTATATGACTGTATTTTTTTTTTCATCAGCTAGCAGGCTGTGATAAAAATATTATTTTGTTCTTGGTTGTTGTTTATCTTTTAAACAGCAGCTAGAAAACTATGATAAAAATGTTATATTGCTTTTTGCTATATTTTTTTCTTTTATGCAGCACTTAGAAAACTATTTAAAATTTTATTTTGCTTTTCGTTACTGTTTTTCTTTTATAAAGCAACTAAAAACTATGAGAAAAGTGTTATATTGCAATTCGTTATTGTTTTTCTTTTATACAGCAACTAGAAAACTATATAAAAAATGTTATATTGACTTTCTTTATTGTTTTTCATTTATATAGCAACTACATTACTATTTTAAAATTGTTATATTGCTTTTTGTTATTGTTTTTAAGCAGTGAGAAAACTATGATAAAAATTTTACATTGCTTTTTGATTATTGTTTTTCTTTAATTCAGCATCTAGAAAACTTTGATAAAAATGTTGTGTTCCTTTTAGTTATTGTTTAACTTATAAACAGCAGCTAGAAAACTATTAAAATAATCATGTGTTGGTTTTCGTTGTTGCTTTTCTTTAATTCAGCTTCTAGAAAACTATGATAAAATGTTTTATTGCTTTTTGTTGTTGTTTTTCTTATAAAGAGCAGCTAAAACACTATGAAAAAATTCATGTGTTGCTTTTCGGTTATGTTTTTTCTTTTATTAAGCAGCTAGAAAACTATAAACAATGTAAGTTAATTTTCGTTATTGTTTTTCTTTCAAACAGCAGCTAGAAAACTGTGAAAAAATGTTAGGTTTCTTTTCGTTATTGTTTTTCTTTTATTCAGCAGCTAGAAAACTATGAAAAAAAAATGTTCTGTTGCTTTTCGTTATTTTTTCTTTTATTCAGCATCTAGAAACTATGAAAAAAATGTTATATTGTTTTTGTTGTTGTTTTTCTTTTATTCAGCATTTAGAAAACTATGAAAAATTAATGTGTTGCTTGCTTTTCGATATAGTTTAACTTATGAACAGCAGCTAGTAAACAATGAAAATGACCTTGTGTTGTTTTTCGTTGTTCCTTTTTATTTTATTCAGCAGCTATAAAACTATTAAAAAATATTGTGTCGATTTTCGTTGTTGTTTTTCAATAATTTAGCATCTAGAAAACTATGATAAAAATGTTATGTTGATTTTCGTTATTGTTTTTCTTACAAACAGCATCTAGAAAACAGTGAAAAAAATAATGTTTTGCATTTAGTTTTTGTTTTTCTTATAAATAGCAGCTAGAAAACTATGAAAGAAATTTTATGTTGCTTTTTGTTATTGTTTTTCTTCAATTCAAAATCTAGAAAACTATGAAAAGTTATTATGTTGGTTTTCGTTGTTGAATTTCTTTTATACAGCATCTAAAAAACTATGAAAAAAAAAATGCTTTGTTGCTTTTAGTTATTGTTTTTCTCTAAAAACAGCAGTTAGAAAACAATGAAAATACTCTTGTGTTGCTTTTTGTTGTTACTTTTCTTTTATTCAGCATCTAGAAAACTATGATGAGAATATTATATTTCATTTAGTTGTTGATTTGCTATCATTTAGCAGCTAGATAAGTGTTATAAAAATATTTTATTCTTTTTGTTATTGAATTACTTTTATTAAGCAGCAAAAAATCTATGATAAAAAATATATAGTCCTTTAAATTGTTTATTTTCTTCCATTTAGCAGCTAGAAAAACTTGATAAAAATATTATATTCCTTTTAGTTGTTAATTTTCTTTCATTTAGCAGCTAGAAAACTATGTTAAAAATTTTATTTTCGATTTCGTTGTTGATTTTCTTTCATTTAGAAGCTATAAAACTGTGATTAAAATATTATATTTTATTTCGTTGTTAATTTTCTTTTATTTAGCAGCTAGAAAACTATAAAAAATGTAATAATGATTTTCTTTATTGTTTTTCATTTGCACAGCAGCTAGATTACTATTCAAAAAATATTACAAGGCTTTACCTTATTGTTTCTTTTTATACAGCGTATATAAAATTATGATAAAAATGTTAAGTTGCTTTTTGTTATTGTTTTTCTTTTATACAGCAACTAGAAAATTATAGAAGTATTGTTATATTGCTTTTCTTCTTTTTTTAAGCAGCTAAAAATATATGAAAAAAATGTTACATTGCTTTTTGTTGTTGTTTTTTATTTTTTATACAGCAGTTAGAAAACTATAAAAAATGTTATAATTATTTTCTTTATTGTTTTTCATTTGCACATCAGCTAGATTACTATTCTAAAAATGTTACAAAGCTTTACTTATTGTTTTTTTTATTTACAGCATATATAAAAGTATGATAAAAATATTATTTTGTATTTTGTTATAGTTTTTCATTTACACAGCAGCTAGAAATCTATGATAATAATGTTATGTTGTTTTTAAATTATGTTGTTCTTTTATACAGCAAATAGAAAACTATGATAAAATTTTCATATTGCTTTTTTTTATATCAGCTAGAAAACTATTATAAATGTTTTATATTGTATTTATTTATTGTTTACCTTTTATACAGCAGCTAGATTATTTAATTATTTTTCTTTATAAAGCAGCAAGAAAACTATGATAAAAATGGCGTATTGCTTTTAGTTGCTGTTCTTCTTTTAAACAGCAGCTATAAAACTATGGTTTAAAATGTTATAATGTTTTTTATGATTGTTTTTCTTTTTTACAGTAGTTAGAAAATAATTATAAAATCTTATACTACTTTTTGTTATTTTCTTCAATTTATACAGCATCCAGAAAACTAAAACAAAAATTTTATTTTGCTTTTTATTGTATTTTCTTTTATACAACAGCTAGAAAACTATGACAAAAAAAATTTACTGGTTTTTATTATTCTGTTTTTTTTTTTCAAATACAATTTTAAAACTATGCAAAAAATATTATGTTGCTTTTAGTTTTATTTTTCTTTTGAAAAGCAGCTAGAAAACTATGATAAAATTGTTTTGTTTCTTTTTGTTATTTATTATTTTATATAAAGCAGCTAGAAAACTATGATAAAAAAGTATTTTGCTTTTTGTTGTTTTTTTTCTTCTATACAGCAGGTATAAAACTATAATAAAAATTTTATATTTAATTTGTTAATTTTTTTTTTATTTTATACAACATCTAGATAACTATGATACAAATATTATATTGTTTTTCGTTTTTGTTCATCATTTCTACAGCAGCTAGAAATCTATGATAAAATGTTATAGTTATTTTCAACGTTGTTTTTTTTTATAAATAGCTGAAAAACTGAAATAAGAACGTTATACTGCTTTTCGTTATTATTTTTTTTTATTCAATAGCTAGAAAACTATTATAAAAATTTTATACTGTTTTTTGTTATTGTTTTTCTATTATACATCATCTAGAAAAATAAGATAAAGTTGTTATACTGATTTTCGTTGTTGATTTTAATTTATAAAGCAGCTAGAAAACTATGAGAAAAATGTTATATTACTCTTTGTTATTGTTTTTCATTCATTCAGCAGCTAGAAAACTTTGTTAAAAATGTTGTGTTGCTTTTCTTGTTTTTTATAGAAGCTACTAAACTATGATGAAAAGTTGTATTGTTTTTCTTTATTGTGTTTCCTATATGCACAACTAAAAAACTATCATAAAAATATTATATTGCTTTTTGTGATTGTTTTCTCATTCCAAGCTAAACGAAGGTTTGGGATGTCAACATAGAATACCAAATAGCCTAATGTAAGATTACAGTTTATTGAAAGATATAAAAGATGCTCAATATATTTGGTCCCATCAACAAAATCGGCGAAAGTCTGCAAAACAAGTCCGGACTTTCGTTTGCCGTGAGACAAGCTCAAATTTAACAAAAGGGTTGATCATGCCAATTCGATCATCAGACCACAAGTTTCGGTAGACTGAGACCGGTTTCGTCCTTATTAGGACGAAACCGGTCTCAGTCTACCGAAACTTGTGGTCTGATGATCGAATTGGCATGATCAACCCTTTTGTTATATTTGGTCCCGTGCACGAAGAACTTTTTTATTTTTTGTTTTTACTCCACGGATACCTTTTAACGTCTTGTCTAGCACTGATGGTTTCTTTTTTTCCTTACACATTCTACAACTTTAGCTTTGATACACAATTACTTTAGGACTACCAGACTTCAATGTTTATACTTTTTTTTCGTCAATTTTTACCACAGAATAAAATAAATTGTTTTTTTTTTGTTTTAGAAAGTATAGTTTAGTTATTTTATACTACAATGTTACTTTACATGGATGATTACATTTAATGAAGTACGTTATTTACAACTAATTGGATAAGCGGCAGCATTTCATCACCCTTTTTAAAAATTCTATTAATTAATTACACCTTCTCTAAACACTAACGCTTGCTTTAAAAGATGCAGCACAATAGTAAGTTTTTTATAAATCTTATAATTACCAAAAAAACATCATCGTTAATTTTCAATAGTACACGTGGATGCTTTACTAAATGTAACCATTACACCTCGCCTAAAGCTAGTTGAATCATTGTAATAAGTATTTGTAGCATCTACCTCTATAAGAAACTGCGATAGCAAAAGTTAGTTGTAGTAAAAGTTTAAATAAACGACACCTGATTTAATAAAAAACTACTTCTCAAAATTTATCTCTTTACAACACTATGAACAAGTTATTCAATCATAAAACATTATACTTTTAATATCGTTTAAACAAAGTAAAACATGAAATATAACAAAGATATGGACCCTACCTGCTGGTCGTAACCAGATTTGCCAAAAAGTTTTTCAGAAGTTAGTAAACTTGATATAAACATGATCTTAATAAGAAAGTGTATCATCACTAAAAAGTGCATTTTGCTAGTGTTATATTCTAAATACTTGCTTTCGAAACTCATCTTTTTTAAGGATCTAATTATTATTTTGAATAAAATAAAGTATTTTAAGTCTTTGGTTATGTATTTTTAAATCGGTTTTAATTAAGATTTACTTTATAAAAGACAAGATATTTTTCAGCTTGATCTGTGGCGTATCTGATAAGAGATCTCTGGTCAGCCATGTAGCTTTCAACTTAAAAAACTAATTGAGTTGAGCTTTTTTTAACATAAACTTAAAAATTTAATCAAACACACAGTAGAACTTATTAAAAGATTGTTTCGTTGCAGTTTTATTTTTAAATTGTTTAATTTGTATAGCACATTTTCCAAAATTACCCAGCAAACTATTTTTTTAAACCAACCCTGCCAAGAAAAAGTTTTGACTGACTGGATATAAAGTTTATCCTTTCCTAATAAATCCTAAGTTTTCTTTGAAACAACATATTTTATTTATGAAATGATATATCAGACTAAGAGATGAATTGTTATTTTAATTGGAAAGCTTCAAAATATTTGTAAGGATTACTTTAAATAAATGTATTTATTTTTAGTTAGTTTATCAATGTACTATTTTAACTTAATGAACCTTATTTTCAAACCTTACCCATAAATGTACCATTGCCTAGTATAACCCTAACTAAAGAGTTAAAAATCACTATAGCTTATCAGTACAAAACTACATAAACATATAGCAATATATATACAAAAATATGCTCCAAAGACTGCATTTTAAGAGTAATCATATAACTCCAGCCATCCGTTTATTTAATGTATTAATTGACATTTATAATCCTCTTGTGTATGTTTTCCATTATATTAAAAAGTTTTTGAACCTTATAGAATAGTGTTTCCCAAACTTTTTTCATAAGGCTCCTACCGAAGAAATTAAAAAAGCGATGGCCCCCTTCAAAACTGCTGTAAGATCTTTTATTTCCTATTTTTTATGAACTGCAGAAAAACTATTGTAAGTTTCATATTTATTGAATATATAGTGTAACTTTAAAACTACCATTGAATACGCTTAAGAACTTTTTATTAGTTTTGTCATCAAGTTCAAAATATCTGAAATGGCCCTCAAGGGGCAACATGGCACACTTTAAAAAACTTTGTTATAAAATTTCAAAAACATCATAAACTGTATTGTAGTGCGCCAGTATATTAAATACATTAGTTCTTCATTAAAGAGTTTAATTATATTTGTACTTGATATATATCTAATCATCTCAATATTAACTATAACTGCCCATTTAAGGAAACACCAAATATTCAATAGTAAGCTCTAAGCAGAATGGCAACTGGTTTTGAAAGACTTCTTCCAGTTTTCTGAACTTAATTTAGATAATGGAGTCTATTTTTTTAATAGTAGGACAACATTAAAACATACTGTAAATCTACTTTAGATGTGTTTTGTAATAAAAAATTTGGTAATTAGAAAAATTTTATCTTTATGGTGGACTTTACGTATCAAAACAATAGTTTACTACTTAAGATGTATAAGGTTATTTAATTCCAGGTTTTTCAGTGATTTCTGTTCAAAATTCCAGGTTTTATTCAAAATTTTACAAGTTCTAGATTTTCCAAGGAAAAGTTTTATAAATGGTTTTAAAAGGGGCAATTATAAGATGGTAAAAATTTAAAAAATAAAGTATTGAGAGCAACTATTTACTTAATTCTTCTAATAGGGCATTACTTACAAAAATGGGCATCTGAAATTCTTATCTCAGTAATTAAATTTTAGTTAAAAATAATTCATTAAAAAAATAAAGTTAGCTGGAGGGAGTTCTGTATTCATTTAAGACCAAAAACTTTCTATAAAATACATGCTCAAAAACTTATACAAAACATAAAAAGTTGTCGAGTACTGTTTATTTAATAAAGCAAAGGAACACAAAAAAAATCACAATTGTTTATTTAATAAATTATAGGACAATCCTTGGACTTGACATTGAGATATTCCGACATCGTAATTGAAGTTGATCGCCTAGCTGTAGACTGGAACTTGGTATCTGCAATGAGTTAATAAATTCAGTGTAGAATACTTGATGCTGTTTTAATTGTAATTAATATTTGTTTAACTAATTAAAAGTAATAATATTACTATGAATACTTAATTAATACATCAAAAACTTTTTTTAGATTAGTGAAGATGGTTTTGAAAACTTGAGAAAATTAAGATAATAATTAGAAAAACTCACTTTAATACACCTTAATAAGTTGAAACACATATGTTTAGCCTTGAAAAATGTTAATTATAATCACACATATCAAGTACAAATTACGCTTTTTAAAATATAAAAAATAATTAAAAGCTAAGGGAAAAGCTCTCTAAAACATATTTTAAAAACTATATGATTAAAAAGTTTCATTAACAGCACTAAAAACTTATAATATACAAAAATATCTTTTTATGTAAATCTATCTAATTTAAAATTTCTAAAAATAATTTAAGGGCATATGAGGTCAACATTTTATCTATCCTAAAAATAACATAAGACTTATACATGAAAGCTTCAAGTACAAGCTAGTTTTTAAAGAATTGAAAAATCTTATTTAATTTTTGAGATATTGTAATTTTTGTAAAAAATTTCCGATACAAATATAAGACCCTAAACTTTTGGGGTCAATTTTCTCAGAAATTTAAAAATTGTTAAAATATGTCTTCTTCTTCATTTATTGAGCTTGAGACCAAAAGTAAAAACTATTTAATGTCACTAATAAAATATTTTCTATTTGTTTTTAATACTCAAAACTTTCAGAAAACGTTCTTTTTATAACTCAAAAAATTTAATGTGAAAATTTGAAAAAATATTCCAAAAAAATTTAGATATAAAAATTCAAAAAAAAAGGATTCTTTTTTAATAAAATTTAATTTTTAAACTAAAAAAGTTTCTGCTTTAAATATTTTAAAATCTAACAATGGACTTTCTGTGAAAATTTAAAGAAGGTGGGTTAAAAAATGAAGGAGAAATAGGTTTTAAATGAATTAGTCTTTTTTCTTTTTGCCTTTTTAATTTGTGCCTTCCATTAGGAACATATTAGGGTCACTAACTTTGATTGCTTATATTTGAAATATTACTGATAACAATCTGAAATTTTTAAGCGGTTAAAATTGTCTGATAGCTCAGAAAAAACTTGGTAAAATAAGCTCCATTTGTGAAAATCAAGGCGGTCCCCTATGCCCTTAGATTCACATTGATATATATATATATATAAACTATTTACCTAGTGCATCGCGGATCAGGGAAATTTATCAGCCTTGGTACAGCAACAACCAAGGGGAGCCATCATGAAACTTTAAGATTTGTTCTCCACACTTTTGATGGTTTTATTTGACTTCTTCACAATACTGGCAAGCTCCTCATAGAAACTGCTGGGAACATGGGGAAGCCTGTGGTAAAATTATTAGTAAGTTAATAAAATATGCCCCTTTAGCATTTAAGGTACATAATTATAAGTTTATAAGTAAGTATACTTTATAAATTAACTTTATTAACAATTAAAACTTTTAAACAGCCTTTATATATAATTAGGTGTAACTTCACCTCTAAAAATAATGATTATTAATATTTACTTAATAGCTATATTTAAATAACTTGTTAACTATTTTTACATGTTTAAAATAGATTTCAAATTAAAATAAAGATACATGCTTAACATACTTATTAAATGTATAAATAAACTATAATGTAACATATTTATTAATAACAGCTTATTTATTAATAGATTTATTATAGAACTTATGTAACTAGATTTTTTTTAATGACAACTTTTTTATACCATAATTTTAATTTAAGATTATTGAATATAAACTTTTGTTTCACCTCATACATTGAAAAAACATATTTACAGCAGAAAATAAAGAGCTTAATATTACTACCAAAAAAAAATATATATATATAAAATTGACAAAAGTTATATACTTAAAAGTATATGTACATATTAATAAACACTAACAGAATGAATATCAAAACTTTTTAAATGTGATCTGTAATCAATCAATTTTGATTATTTTTTGGGAAATTAATAACCAAAACTTCAGAGTTATTTTCTTTCAAAGCTAATTTTCTGCAGATATCTTTCATGTACAGAATTATATAGAATACAAAAACTGTTTGCAGCTAATTAAAATTAAAATAGTTGTATGCATATACTTTTAACTGCAATAAATTATTGCATTTGAACATTAAAAACAATCAAAATAAGTCTAATTATTGGAATTACTTTATTGGTAGCAATACTAATGGGATTTATTGTCAGCTTTGTGGCATCAAAGATATAACTAAAACTATTATCAAATATATTACAATTTAACAAGTTTGATATCCTAATTGATTAATTCACATTTTCTGCAGAAATTAACATTTTTTCATAGCATTATTAAAAGTTATGTTTAAAGTTTTAAAAACCAATACCAATCCAAAATATTTTAATACTTTAGGTGTCCAATAACCAGGGGTGCACGAAATTCCAACAATTCAAATTTTTGAAAAGAAATTTAAACAGCCACAAAAAAAGGTAATGTATATTTGACAAATGTAAAAATACATATGTAAGTCATATTAAAATCTACAAGCCATTTTTTTCTTTTTGCAAAAAATTAAACATTTTTAGAGATATGGCTTAAATAAAGTAAAAAACATAGTTATTTTTAGTAATTTTAAAATATCTTGAAAAGTATTATAGATTTTAAAAAAAGAAAAAAGTGGTTTGTAGATATTAATGAGATATACATATGTAATTTTCATTTTCCTCAAATTTGTATTGCTTATTTAGACTTAGTCATTTAAATATTTTTTTAAGAATTTGATTTGTCGGAATTTGAATTGTCATGTAACCAATAACCAGAGAGTCAAAAAACTGTCTTATGTGACCTTACAAAGACCTTGAGTCATGATAATCAATCTTAGTATTTTATCAATTTAAATTAACTTTTGAAAATATAAAAAGCAAGTATTTGAACAAATTTGCCACTAAATATCAAGATATGAAACTAAAAACAAATCTCTTTATATATCTAGAAAAAACTTCAAGAATTATATCCTAACTTATTTTTCAAATGGCCTGAATAATCCTAAGTTTATTTAAAATTTTTAACTAGCTCAGTTTTATTGAGACTTACAAAAATTTTGAACAGTGAATTGAATTATCTTCAGTGTGTGGCAACCCTGACAAACTAAATTTTTCATAAAAAACACAAAAAATTATCTACATCAGAGAAAGATATCAAAAATATATCAATATTCTTACCTGACTTAGCCTTGAATTGGTTGTACTTCTGAGGATCCAGAGAGAACATGATCACTAGTGAGGCATCAGGCTAGCTTTGAAGTAAGGTCTCACATTGCTGTTAGTGTTTCAAACTAGTTACTATTTTCATGAAATATTTAATTAAAAACTAAGCTAATAAATCAAAAAAATATTTTTTTTTTGAGAATAAACAATTACTCAGTTTCACCGCAGAGCGGATTTTCAAATTGTAGATCTTATTCAAATAGAATAGATTACTGTGTCCTATTTATTTTTTCTTAACTGTATAGTTAAATAAGTAAAAAACTCATAAAAATACTATTCTATATTTATTAGTTTTTAACTTAAATATATAATTTTTACAATAAAACAATAAACTATGTTGCAGGGAAAAATAATGAATATAAATTGTTTTGTTCACATACATATTTAATATCTCAATAAATCAGCATAATGTGACATTAGATTAAGATATAATTTTATAAAATTCAAAGGTCTTCAAGTTAAGAATGGGTATTTGAGCTTGGTTTGTTTTTCAAAAAATAATAGTTAATATTTATACTGACATAAATATAATTCGAAAACTAAGAAGAACAAGGCTTATTATGAAATGAATTTGAAACATAGTATAATAGTTTTTAATTGTTCTGAATATATATGGATGTGAAGAAAAATAAATTATTATTAGTAAGAATATGGAGTATAGTAACTTTAAGCAGGATGGCTACTCTTTGATGTATAAAAGTCTTATATCAAACTAACCAGAATTTGTGTGTAATTTTAAAATTAAATATCAAAAAATAAATTATGTTTTATTCACCCTTAAAGAAGCTATACAAAAATTGTTATTATTTTAAACAGACATAGCATTTTGGTTAAATAAGATAACCTTAAGAATAAAAAGTCTTAGTTTTAACAAAAATCTAAACAAGACTGATTTAAAAAGCTATGCTAATATATAGCCTGAGTTTGCCAATGTAAACTAAAGTTTTTTTTTAATATTAAACTATCTTGTGTTAACTTGAATAGAAGGAGTATCTTGAATTTGTAGCAACCATCTTATAAATATTAAATAGTTTTCTCAAATCTAAAATAATTTATTAGACTTTTATCTGAACCTTTTCATTATTTATCATCATGATAAATGTTTAAAAGAAAACAATAAAGATTAGGGATTATATGTATATTAAAGTATGTAAACAAAACTGCATTATCTTCCTATCTTATAATTATAGCAAATTCCTTTTAGTTTTATAAGATAACTTCTTATATTACCTCTTTTTAATTAATTAAACTTAGAGAATACATGCAATTCTTATTAATTAACTTTATATAATTTACAACAAAATATTTGTTCTTCATTAAAATGCAACAGTGTGCAAAAAGTTAGCAAAAATTAGTTTGAAAGACATCATAACCACCTAAAATTGAAATGTAGTAGCTGAACAAGGTCCAAAGGCTGAAATGGCAAGAGTTTATAAGAAACTTGAATGATTAATAATTAATTTGTGTCTTAACATACCATAAAGCAACAAAAGAGCTTTATAAAAACACAGTTCTTAAATTATAGAAACTAAGTTATTATAAATAGCCTGAAAAATGTAGCAAGGTAAATTAATACAGCTTAATAATCAAGAGTAACTTAAAACAAATTATTATAATTCCTGATGCCATATGGGAAATTGATCAAATAACAATACTATAAAAGAATCATAATGAAAATATATAAAAGTATTAAATTGCTTATACAGAAACATAAACTATTCTTTTAATAAACATAAGTTTTGAAATTTAATGTTATGTTTAAGTATCATTAATTGTTACAACTAACACATGGTAGTCATGATGTAAGAACTAATAAATACTAAAAAAACCTTTAATTATAAAGTTATTTTGAAATACAAAATAATACTTATTTATAATTTTAAATGATATTTTGAGAAGATTTATTTGCTGAGAACTAAACCTCAATACAAACACATAATATAGTCAGTATCACAGTAAATATTTATTCTTACACATGAAAAATTTTTACTAAATCCATATAGAGAACAATAAGTTGATTAGATTTAACACTGACCTCATTTTGTAGATAGAATTGAGTTAAAAAGACTATACTGAAGAAAGACTATTTTTGTTTAGCATTCAAGTTGCTTACAAATAAAAGCTGTCTATGTGGACTGCTGAATATTCCACCAATGCGTCACTGATTTGTTTAAAATTTGTAGCGCTAAAGAGCATAAAAAAGTTTTAAATTATTACGAAACCAGGGACAAAATGATGCGATAAAATTAAAAAAAGCAAACATATTGTTAATAAAAAATCTAAAACAACTCTAATATTTTAAACTTAGATGTATTAAGTTAACTTGAAAAACAACTAATTTAAGTAATATAACACAAAACAGTTAGTTTTTAATAATTTATAGATTTTTATTAATTATGGCAATTACTTCAAGAAAAGACTTTTTAACATTTAAGTTGCTTACAAATAAAAACTGTCTATGTGGAATGGAAATAATGGTGATTTTATAAGTTGAAACTTACTTCTCAAGAAATGCGAAATAAAACAGAACAACAATAAGAATTTTAAAACGAGAAAACTTTTATCTAAAAATTAAAAAAAAAAATTTCTTATAATTAATTAATTAATATGATTATTAGGAAACACTTGTCGATAGTAATACTAGTAAACTATAAAAATGATATAACTGTGCTGTAATTAAAAAAATCTAAACAAATTATAATTTAATGTGAAATTTGTTTTATATAACTATAAGCTTAGCTACTTAACAAAAAATCACAATTGTATGATTAATTAGGCATTGGTTATATTACTTTAAAGTTTACACTCAACTATTTTTTTAATATATAAAAAATAATAATTTTGCTTTTTACATAAAAAAAATCCTACTTTACTTGAGCACATACTTTTTTATAAAAACTAAGTTTTTTTAGAAGTATTTTAGGAGAAACCGTCCTTTAATTTTATATTATAAGTCTTAAAAAACATAGAACAGAAAACGAAAACAAAAAGCACAAAACATTTAACATCTGTATAGCTATATGTAGATATGAATTTTTCTTTTACTACAATCATTTTAAAAAATTTTCAAATCTCTCATTTTAATCAAAGTTAAACACAAAGGTTTTATTAGGTTTATTTTAAGGAAACTATTGTTTTTACTTTCAATACTGTAAATTACAACTCATTATATAATACAAGTAACCTGTTAAATATAATTCAATGTTGCTATCTGTAGACGTTTACTAAGGTTGTCATCAAAACATCAGTAATGACTCAACAGTTGGTATTTGTTTAGTTTATTTATAATATCAATTTGTATTTAACTGATAAATAAGGTGAAATTTTTTTACTATTGATATATAAAACATACCATTTAGTTCTATTTTTTACAGAAAATATAGCTATTTTTGTTCAGCCTGTGTCAATTAATTAGGCTTTAGAGAATTTTAATACACATATATCGGTAATATTCTGCTAAAATAAATAATCTTAATAATTATTGTTTTAATATGGTAAATATTTAATACCCGAAAAAACGTTCTTAAATATGTCTAGTTATTTGCAATATTTTTTTTAATAAAATTTCTTTATATTAAGAAAAAGTTTTATCAATTTTTCTAATTGCTTTAAAAATTTAAACTTAAAAGTTAGTATATTGAGTATATATGTATATACTCTACAACACATTTCAAGACAAATTATTTTCTAAATGTGAGACTTACAGTTTAGCAATACTTAAGTGTATTATAATTAAATAAACAACAAAAAGTTAAGGGCTATAAGACTTTAAATATTAAAATCTTTGTATAACGCACACAAACTTACGATTAAAATACTTCATTACGAACTGTATGCATAAACTATGTAGCTAAAAGTTTATTAAAATAAAACAAACCTGCTAAATGTTTAAAGTCTTTGTGTTGATTTTTTAATTCATCATAGTTTTTAAATGTGTTTAACTCAAATTTATTAATCCTTATTTTCGTACCAAACTTGAATTTCAAAAAAGTTTAAAATTAATATTTAGTTAACTTGTAAGTTTCAAAAGCTACCTTCATAAAATTAAAGTACATTACGATTATAAATTTTATTTTTTGTTAAAACTATATAAATCTAGAAGTTAGATATTAGTGGTAAAATTGTGTTTGTTTTAGTACTCGACTAAAAGGAAACAAAAGAAAACTAGGAAATTAAAACTGTTTTACTCTTTTTAAGTATTTCAAAACTAATTTATATCTAAACATAAAATAAGGTCGCAAGGCCTTACAAAAACATTAAACTTTTTACAGAATTTTTATCTTTAATACAACTTTATTTGAATAACTTATACTCTTAATGCAAGCAACTTATACTAAAGTTTTTAAACTATAAGTTTGTATGTATAACAAAGATTAATTCATTTGAGAATTTTATAGCCCTCAACTTACAGTTGTAATTTTCAAGTTGTATGATTTACTTAATAGTTACTAAAATAGTACCCATTTTCTTTTATTTAGATAATCATTTGTCTTGATTTATATTGTATAAATTGGTTTTTGCTTGAAGTTTTAACAAAATAGATAATCTACAATTAACTTTGATATAATTCTTTTTTACAAAGTTTTATTCTATTTTGAAACAGTCAAATGCTGTCGGTATGAATTAAAAAGTTTAAAAATGTGAAAATACCGTGTTTAGCAAAAATACTTTTCAAACATATTATAGAGATTATAGTTTAAATAAATATGTATAAACATTTAAAGATATATTTTTAATGTAAAAAAGATTTAAAGTTCTCTAAGTTAGCTGTGCAAAACTATATATTGCTTGTTTTTATTTAGTACTAATCAAGCCGAAAGAAAAATAGTTAAAGTTTTCAATAAGTATATATCCATTAATGCAATAATTAAATAATACTATTTTAAAAAAGCATTAAGAAAATAGTTGTAGCTAAACCTTAAGCATATAACAAATAAATAATTGTATTTAAGTTTTAATCAACAATAGTTTAAAATCCTCAAATTTAAGTTTTTTTCTAAAAATTATGATACAACTGTAACTAATATACTCAAAGCTTATACTTTTTAATCAGTTTATTTTTGATGTTATTGGTTAATAAAGTGAAACATCATTAAAAACTACTTATAATAGTTGTAACATTATTGGATTGTTATACTTTCCTGGTATATTTATAAATATAACAATGTAAAGAAACTTATTGCTTAAATCTTCCATAACTAAATTAAAATAAGTTATTATAAAACTAATGTGCGACAAATTAAAACTAAAACACAATAAAATTGTCGCATCTTAAATAAAAATTTGTCGCAGTTTAAATTAAAAGTTGTCGCAGTTTAAATATAAAGTTGTCGCATTTTAAATCAAAAGTTGTCGCATTTTAAATTAAAAGTTGTCGCAGTTTAAGCTAATGTTACTTTTTAAATAACTGACATCAAATTTGTCTATGTATACCAAAACTATATGTCAATGGAAAATTTAAGTTTGTTTAGAAAAAGTGACAAGTATAACTTTTTTAATAACTAAGTAAGTTGAATAAATATTTATATACCAATATAATTGAGTTTTAAACGAACTGTAATGTTGCATAAAACTTGTATAAAATAATGAAAAACAATTATCAGAAAAAAGTTTTTCGACTATTAACAAAAACTCTTTTCAAGTTTAAAGTAAATAATACACTTTTTTAATGAATTATAAATGAGGTTTTTTAACTAATTTGTTATTTAAAGCATTTTATTTAATTTTTAGTTTATTTAAAATTGCATTATTTAGCCCATTTAACTTCAAACAAATATTTTTTGTGTTTGTAACAATAGCTAAGTTGTTAATAATATATGCTATGTTTTTTTTTTCAAAAATACTTTTAGTTGAATAGAAGTATAATATGTAATAAATAATATTTTTGCATTTTAGTATACAATAACTTTATATAAAACTCCAATAAAAATAAAAGTTAAAATATTGGAAACAGTGAACAAATATTCAGTTTCACTGGCTGCATATTATTTTATTAATAACTGTTTTTCCAACAGCTTCAAAATCAAACTCGTTCTTGTATTGACCCCTTTTGACAATAGTTGAAATAATGCCCTTGTTTATATTCATAAAAGTTTATAAAGTGTTTGTCGCATTTTATTTCCTACGTCAGCACAGCGCTTAAATTTTTTCAAATTTAATAATGTCAAGTTTTGAGTTTTTATTAATCGAAATATAAATCAATAAAAAAATAGTAACTTTTAGGAAAGACTATTAAACTATATAAACTTTTTTTTTTATTCAAATTGTTTCATAAAAAAACACTTATTTTTATTATTATTCATAATTTAGCACTACCAAATTTAGTTTCAGTTAAAAATGTTTTATAAGTAACAAAATTAATATGTTATCATGTATCGTTTAATTTTTAAAAAACTATGTATAACAGTTTTATAATACTTTTACAAAAAAAAACAATGTTCGTATATATAAAAATATTAATTAAAGCTGTATTTCATAAATAAATAATTTTCTGTTAACGATTAATTTGAAATGCGACAAAATTTGGCTAAATTTAATTTAATAATTTTTAGTCAAAAGTTTTATTATTATTCCTGTTGTTTTAGATTAATATATAATTAATAAGACTATTAAGAAGAAAAAAAAATTTACTTAAGATTTTAGTTTAAAAAGACTAACTATATAAACACTGGTGTACTTAATGAAAATATTGAAGGTATATGAATGAGAATTTTTTCTATTAGGTTTACAGTTTTATATTTGACGGTACAAAAATAAATAAAAACTATGGGAAAGCTCTAAAACTACAAAAATTCTTAAGACACTTTTTTTTTACAATTAAAAATTTTAAACTTTTTTTATCACTTATTAACTAATATCAAACTAAAGTAAACAAAAGTGTAAATAAATTAT
This sequence comes from Thalia democratica, assembly GCF_965202585.1. Lineage (NCBI taxonomy): Eukaryota > Metazoa > Chordata > Thaliacea > Salpida > Salpidae > Thalia > Thalia democratica. The sequence goes on from NC_139165.1 coordinate 107,022,879, forward strand.
AGATAAACAATTATACTAACAAAACTATTCTTATTAGTTGTAATGATCTTTATTTCTACTTTTTGCAGTTAACAATACTTGTCTTTAATTTTAACAGTTTAATAAAAGTTTTAGCTTAAATACAAATTTTTATGGTATAAAACTTACTTTAATCGAACAAATAATACGATGTGTTTATATTTAAATAAACGCATTAGATGTATTGTCACGAAAATTGTAAGATTGTTTTCAATAAAAAAAACCGTTTTTACAACAGTCAAAAAATTACAGTTGTGATGATGATTACCTAGACCACATTAATTTTTCACCATACCTACAGCTACATATGAAGTTAGTTTATAAGCGACCGTTTGCGTGATTTAATTACTATGACGTCAGTAAGGTGATAGTAAAATTTAAAAAATGTTCAATAAATATTTTGCTCTAAAATATCAGACAAAGTTAAAGCGGCTAATTTTTATAAAAAAACCAATTGTTTTTCTTAGTGATTATTTAGCGTTAGTTTTAGTGAAAATAGTTTTGAAAGTTATAAAATTAATATACTTTCATGTACTGTTTAATTCTTATTAAACTACAAATGATATTATTGTAATACTTTTATACTTACATACATTCCAATACTTACATAGTTATATACAAACAATATTTTTTGAAAACAAATATTCAATTTGCACATCTCTATTGTAATACTTTTACAAAAAAAAAATTGAATATTTTAAAAATAATGATTATAATATAATTTTTATCTATATTTTTGGTTAACGACTCGTTTAAAATGCGACAATATTTGACTACGTTAACTTTTATAAGTTTTGATTAAACAAAACGTAAATTTTACAAACTTCGAATTCATAAAAGTATTAAATATGAAAATTCAAATATATTTGAGTTTAAATATTTTCAATAATATAACAAAAAATAGAACTTATAATTTAAACAGCTTATGTAAACTTAATAAAGTTTAATATTAATTTTTGTAGCATTTTAACAATATAAGATAAGTGTCTAGTAATAAAGCTTTTAGTTTCAAAAACAAAGCTTTATTTTAGTAAAAAAATTAAAAAATCTACAAATTTTTGAAATTCATGTTTTGTTAGACAAAATACCAAAGACAAAATATCAGTTTAATATCAAAAACAACGGAACTGTTTTACTTTATTCTTATGTAACAAAATTAATATGGTTGATTTTAAAATAAATTCAGAATATAAAATATTTTTACCAACAAATATGTCTAACAAAATAAATAACAATAAAATAATTCAGAATTTTGAGCTGTTTAAAGCACAATGTTTTCAGTTTTGTATTTTGGTTGCCTTAATTCGTTGGTTTTAATTTATGATTTATTTTTAAAAAAACTTTATAAAAATAATACGTTTTCGACAAATTTTACAATTAATATAATAAAACGTTTAGCTACTAAAATAATTAAAAAGATCTTTTTTTAATACTACAAAAATAGTTAACAAGCTTTTACAAAAAAGAAAACAGTTTTTACTTCAAATAAAAAAATATATAGAATATAAATCGATTCATACCATTATCAAAAGTATTTTATTTTTGTTGTTCAAAAAAAAGAAGAACTTTGACTAACAAACCTTGATTCGACTGATACTACAGAAAAATGATCGGAGTTGCTAGGCTCTTTATTGCCTCAAAATCCACCTATGATATACGTAAAATTAAATATTATTTTTATAACCAGATGTTATAAAAACTATAGTTTAGACGTTTTTAGCGTCATCAAAGTTTAAAACTGTAAAAAATTTAATACAATTTTTTTTTATAAAAATTAAATGATTTTAAACAGCGAACTAGTTATTATTACACTAGCTTAAAATAAAATAGACAATTAAAGTACAAAAGTGTTATGCAGTAAATTAATTAAGACGAAAAAAAATTATAAAGGGCTTAATTTTAAGCACTGTAAAAATAAAAATAAAGTTCAAAGTAACTATTGAAGAATAAAAAAAAAAAAAATTGATATGTTATTGAATGAAACTTTCGCTGGTCACTTTATTTACGTCAATACATAGGGAAACTAATTTTGTCAATTAAATAATTATTCGGCCTAGAAACATTAACTATACAGTTTTGATAAGAAAAAATATTAAAAGTAAATATTTTAACAATTAAGTAAAATAAGTATTTTTTTGTTACTTTAGATGTTTTTTCAATAGTTAAGACAAAATTTAACAGAAATAGTATTTTTTTTAACAGCTAATTGGTAAAAAAGCAAGAAAACAAATAAAGTAAATTGTTGAAAACAGAAATAAAAAGTTAAACATTGAACAAGTTCATGTGTAAATCTGATGATTAAATGGTAAAATCTGTCACAAACTCAAATAATATGTAGTTTAGGATGCGGCCGGACCCGAACATTTTTTATTTAGGACCCGACCGGATTCAGATCTAGATCAAAAAACAGTTCACAAAAAGCGTAATAATTATGTTAAAAACCTAAATATAAATTTAGTAATGGGTGAAAACCCAGTGCATAATTTAGTAAACCAGTTGTGTTTATAACAACTTAAAAATAGAAAATTGACTTATATCTTTTAGAATATATGTCAAACAAAGCATTGAATAATATATAGAAAACGTTGAAGTGAGCGTTTGTTGTTTATCGCTTATTTCGTCACTCGGGTGATTTAAAATAATAATAATTACATACAAGTAAAATGATAATATATATATATACAACTGATGCGCGATAGGAAACAAAAAATTACTTTATTTTTTTAAATAAGCTTGTTTAGACAAGTATAATGTTGTTATTGTTTATATTACAAAGTTTAATTTATTTGAAAAAGTACCAAGTACAATTAGTTAGATAAACTCGCACTTGAAACACTAATCGTTTAATTACTAGCTCTTTTTGTGAATTTTTGTTCATGGTATCCTTTTTTACTTTAATTCGATTTTTAAAACTATTTAAAAACAATCGTTGTTTCACTATAATCGAACAATCAAAAACGCCAAACAAGTTGTATTAGAAATTAGACACAAGTACCTTAATACCTTTCAAATTAATATATACCGGTTAAACTTGTCACAAGCTCAAGAACTTACCTAAAAATTACTTTGAAGTGTTAGAAAGTTGTAACTTTTATAGGAAGTAATAATTTAAGTTCAAACAAAGTTAATTAATCGCAACTATTGTTATTTTTTAAAGTCACACTTTCGTGGCTAAAATTTAACATTTTTTTTTTACAAAACTTCTTCTGAAAATAGCTTAAATAGTTGTCAATTTTCACAGGTTGTTAAGTGTTAGATTAATCTAAAACTGTCTTTATGTTTTTTAATTAACTATAATAAGTTAAACATGTTTATTAAAATAAAAGAAATGGGATTGAAATATTACTTAAACTGTTTATGTAATTAAACTGTGATAAGTAATAAATAGAAAAACTAAATTTATTTCGTTAACTTAGGTAATTTAAGTTTAAAATTTAATAAACCGTTTAACAAACTTTAACAATTATTAAAAATTTAAGACAGTAAAATTGTCGGTTATGTTATTAATAAAAAATCTTTAGATCAAACAAGTTAGATTTCAATTATTTTAAGCACAAAATTCAAAGTTACAAAAACTTAATTAAAACAAATAATGTTTTACAAAAAAATTTTAAGAAAAAAATTTCGTTACACAGCAAAATTGAAATCAAAATGAAAAATAACACAATAAAATTTTAACTTATGTCATCATTTAATTAAAAGCGCTCTTTTTTTGAGCGCTACAAAAATAGAAAAATTTGAGAAGATGCGGACTTATCTTAACTTTAAAATGCCATAAATATATATACCACTAGTTGAACTAGTGTTTACTGGAAAATTAATGACGTCAGCGCAGTATTAAAACAAAAATGCGTGCGCTTTAATAATATGCGAGCATTTATTTTTCAGTAAAGTTTTTAGCAAACATTCATAGAGCATGCATGTTTTAGTTAGCTAGTAGCAATAAAAATTGCAACGAAGAATTTTGAACCTTTGATATTTAAAATTACTTAAAAAATGTTTAAAACCACAAAAATATTAAATATTAAACAAAAAAACATAATATTTAAAGGAATTAAAGAATTAATTTTTGGATTATCTAATGATAATTGCGCATTTTAATATAATTTTAATAATCTCAATGATATTGTTAACTTTAATATATCTAACAAAAGTTTTTAAGAAAATCTGTTAATATTTAAATTAAAATGATATTAAGATAGTTTGTAAATAAAAACTATCTACTTGATTTCACATCCATAATTAAAAAAAAATTTACCAAATGCTTTTATAAATAAAAATTCTATATAAACAATACATCAGTTTTTGTTTAGCAAATATATATCTAAAATGGGTAGGTGTCAAAAATGCACGAATAGACATTTAAGCCCGAAGACTCTTTTTAAAGGTCGTCAAATTTGTACGAACACACTTTTGTTTTTTTCTATTAAACAAATTCATAATTTAAAACAAACTGCAAGTTAAGGTCATTATATAGCTAGTAATGTTACTTATTTTACTTATAGTCAGTTAAATAGAAAAACATTCAAATAATCTAGTGACGTCATACGCTTAAAAAACAAATGCTAGTTTTAATTACTTATATAGTTAAAGGAGTTATCAAGCCACTATTTCTCTTATGTTTCTCATCCAAACATCATAGCATTTTAAAGCCACAGTGTAGTGGTGTAGTATAGTGTAGTGTCTAAAAAAGTCAAAATTATAAGTTTTTGTAAAAGTGCGAATTGTAAAATACTAAGATAAAACTTCAATTCAACTTTGATTGACTTTAGATCTAAATACTAGTTTTATAAATATTTATATCCAGGTTTGTTAGATATTTTAACTAATCGCAAAACAAAAAACCTAAAAAATAAAATATAAATATGTTCTGCTTGTCTAACTATCTAGGAAAAAAAAACTTTAGCTTCAACTATTTAATTTAATTTTGCCGGTAAGGTTCCGAACATTAAATTCCAATGTTAGTAAAACTTTTAGATTAAGTTTGATTAACTTCGAATAAAAAATTATAATGTTCACTTATATTGAGTTAAAAAGATTATTAAAACTTATAAAAGGAATTTGTAATAACTATGGTAACTTTGGTTTATATAAGTACTAAACACTTCTAAAACTACATTCCAATGTAAGTAAAACTTTTAGATTAAGTTTGATTAACTTCGAATAAAAAACTATAATGTTCACTTATATTGAGTTAAAAAGATTATTAAAACTTATAAAAGGAATTTGTAATAACTATGGAATTTTGGTTTATATAAGTACTAAATACTTCTAAAACTACAAAATTAAGCAACACTGTGTTAAATAAGATGTTTATAGTTTAATAAGGACTTTAACAGGAATAACAATAGTTTTTCTAAGTACTATATTGAAATACTGTAAAAATTTAACAGCTTTTCAAGAGAAAACAAGGAGAAATAAAAATATTTATAACCTATTAATTTAGGAAAAAAAAAAACAATTTCTAAGTTTCACTGCAGAGCGGATTTTCATATTGTAGATATGTGGTACAATAATTTGAAATAACTTTAAATTAGTTGGAATTTAGTTTTTTGCTGACAAAAATAAAAATATACATACATCAAGTTAAAAGATATGTATTCATTATTAAAAGACACAGTGACGTCACTGCAAATTTTAAAATAAAACGGTTAACAAAATCTTATTATTTTGCGAGCAATTTTTAATAAGTTTTTCAACAAAAGAATGTTCAAGTTCAAATTTTATTTAGAAAGTAGCATTAAAAACTGCAAGTGAAATCTAAGCATATAAAAATTTTAAGTTTTTACTTTGATTACTTTTTTAAACAAATAAAAATGACAAAAATACTTTGTTTTATGCTATAAAAAAGTACTAAATCTTAATAATAAAAAAAATCTTTATTAAAATATCTTTAATCTAAAAATAATTTTTACAACTTAAAAGATATTATTGATGCTAAAATATTTTCAAAAAATAATATTATACTATTAAATAGTAATGACCACCTTGTAACTCTCAGTAAACTTTTTAACAAAAACTAAAACAAAATAATCAAAAAAATTATACAAACATATATAAAAACAAAAGTTTCAATAGATTAGTAAAGTGTTTATGATGTTGTTCACATGGAATATTTAGCTGAATTTATTTAAATCAGAAAAAAAATTAATAAGCAGTAAAACGATCAAACAGCTAACTATTATTGAAAAAAAACTATATTTTTTGTACAGTTAAAACAGATTGTAATGCAAACAAAACAAGTTTAATTACACTATTTTTTATATACCTTTTTAAGAAAATTCTTGAATTAGTGTTAAAACATAAATAAACATTTTATTTTCAGTGTTAGAAAAATATCATAAGAAAATTAATTAGAAAATTAAAGTATTTTACGACATATCACGGGTAAACTTGTGACATAACAATCTGAAATAATTATGACGTAATTACTGTACCAATTTATGACTTAATATAACTTTTAAAACAAAACTACATTCAAAACTTTAAAAAAATAAATGGTTCAACAAAATTAAAAAAAAAAGTTTTACTTATATAAAAAAAAAATCATGAAATTCTATTTCGACTGTAAGTGTTATATGTTTATTTCAAACAAAAATCTATAGTTATTAATTAATTTTAAATTAAGTTTTTATTATAGTTTTGCTATTATTATATATAAATGAGATACTTTGTTTTATTTGATTTTTAAAATAATTTAAGATAAAATAGTTAGTTTTGAAAAACTTCCTTTTCTTAATTTCTAATATAGTATACGTAAAACCAAATAAATTTTTAATTAATCACTTTTAATTAGATTTTAAGCCATTTTATAAGCAATAAAAGTATTATTTGAAATATTTGCCGCAGTTTGTAACAAACAATGAGAAAGACAGTTTCAAACTAGTAACTATTAAAACAATTGTAATTAATGTTTAGTCACTTTTGCAATGACTACAAAAATTTGGAGAAAGACGATATACTCAATGTCACTAACAATTTTTATTAATAACTTTTTTAATTAAGTAACTTCAGTGAAAACAACAATTTGCTTTTTTAAGCTGCATGACGTCACCAGAGTTTTAGTTAATTTTACAAATAGTTGAATTTTTTTTTAAGAATTACGAAATAAACATTGTATGAAAAATTCTTGTTGATTTTCTTATAAAAATATCAACGATAGTTTTTTTAATATTATTTACAATACGATATATAGTTTCATTTACAAAAAAAAATCTGAGCATCAATAATAAAAGGTTATCATTTTGCGAGCAATTTTTAATCAAGTTTTCAACAAAAGCATGTTCAAGTTCAAATTTTATTCAGAAAGTAGCATTGTAAATTGCAACTAAGATACAGGCATTTAAAATTTTAATTTTTAATTAAGCTTAATTTTTTAAATCAAAAAACATGACAGAAATAATTTAGTTTGAACTAAAAATTAATAGAGTAAATTTTAGTTATAAGGTTAAATTCTTTATTTTATTAACTCTAATTTAAGATATTAAAATATTTTTTACAATTTAACGATATTTTTGATACTAATTAATTAAATACAATATTTTTTATTTAATTAAATGAAAATGACCAACTAGTTACTCTCAGTTAGTTTTCTATTAAAATAATTTTATAAAAGTAATCAAATAAAATAATGCAAGTCTGCATAAAAACTAATCATTCAATATTTTCTCAAAGTATTAAATATTATGTTTACACAAAATATTCGGACTAATTTATTAATGTCTTGAACATCATTAAAAAACAGTAAAACGAAAAAACGAAAAAGTACCTAATTACAAAAACAAACACTGTATTTTGTGTACAATAAAAAAAAGCATACAAAAGAGCTTTAATCACACTATATATTTTTTTATTTTATAAAAATAAATCTTGTTTTAATTTCTAAACTTAAATAAATATTTCAGTTTTAGTATTAAGATAATATCATAAGAGATTGATTTAAAAAAAAATAAAGTACTTTACGACAGATTACGGTAAACCGATTAAACATGCGACTTCAACTATTGCTATAATTCAAGTTAATTCAAGTTAACAGGCTAAACATGCGACAGCAACTACTAAAGTAATTATGGCTTTACAAGTTCAAGTTAATAGGCTAAAATGCGACAACCATTACTAAAATAATTATGACGTAACAAGTCCAAGTTAACAGGCTAAAATGCGACAACCATTACTAAAATAATTATGACGTAACAAGTCCAAGTTAACAGGCTAAACATGGGACAACAGTTACTAAAATAATTATGACTTAACAAGTTCAAGTTAACAGGCTAAACATGCGACAACAATTACTAAAGCAATTATGACTTAACAAGTTCAAGTTAACAGGCTAATTTTTGTTATAATTTTAGTATAAGATTTTATAATAAGCAAAAATCTATATATTTTGTAATTTAAAGAAAACTAAGACGGTTATATGATTGATCAAAACAAAAAAGATGTATAGTTTATTAATAATTTTAAAGCAAGTTGTTCTCGTTTTGTTATTATTGAATACAAATGTGATACTTTATTTTATATAATTCATTAAACTAATAAAAAAACTTAATTAAGGTAAGAATCTTTTTTAAATAGTTGAGAATAGCACACGTAGAATTTGTAACTCATTAGCTAATTACTTTATTATAACGTTAATTATATTGCAAGTCATTTTAACAGCAATAAAATTTGCGAAGTTGTTTATGAACACAAAGGAATAAAGATTTTAACTAGTAACTTCTTATCAATTGTACAACTGTATTTAGCCACTTTTGCAGTGACCACAAATAAATTGGTATAATATTGATCAATTGAAAAATAATTATTATTGTATCTATTAACCTTTTTATTAATTATCTTCAGTGAGTACAACTTTTTAAAGCTGCATGACGTCAGTAGAGCCTTTTTAATTTAAATTTATTTTACTATTAATAAAATATTTAAACACTTTGAAAAATATACAAATGCTTTGATTTTGTATTAAAATCTATACAATTTTATTATAATTAAATTAGCAATAACTACTAATATCAATTGCAGTATGATAAATAGTTTTATTTACATGCTAGAAAAAAACGAAAGATATTCTTATTCAATTTTTGTAAATACTTTGTAATAGTATGACGGAACTTTGTTACAGTTACACTTAAATGTTCATATTTTATAATTATAACAAATACAACTGTTTAATCGTTCTAACTAAAAGAATAAATATTAGATGAAGATTGTAAGTATAAAAGTTGTAATTCAAAATCCGTCAACTTAAATTTATTAATATTGCTTAACTTCATTTTTGTGAAAAAGTTAAAATTATTTAATTGCAATAATTAAAAAATCAACAACTAAGATTTTTTCAAATTTTAATTTGTTAAATATTTTTGTTTTCGTCGTGACGTCATTTAAAAAGAACTAACAAACATTTAAATTTAAGATTAGTATACATACAGTGCATAATTAACCACATTTATTCTTTAAGTGGAATTATGTACATCTGAGTATTTAAAACTACTGCAAAGTAGTAAACATGTTTTATTATTTGGATTATCAGTGAAAATGTTAATAAATATACATTATTTTGTTTGTTCAGAATTTCAATAATTAAAATGATATTATCAAATATTATAAACATAAACAAGACTGATTTGTAACTGTATATATTAATGTTAGTATAAAGTATAATTAAGTAAGTTAAAAGAAATTATTTTTTATAGTAATTGGCTATTAAAACTTGTTTAATAATTATTAATAGGATGTTAAAACGGTCTTAGAAGTAAACTAGATATTTTGTTTTATAATTGAAAAAGAAATTATTGGTTGTAATTATTATACCAAAGACCACAGTGAAACGGGTAAAACTTTATGTCACTAAAGAGATTTTGATGTCAATTTCAAGTGTACCAGTTACTACGCCACTAAACGTTTTAAAAAGAAAATATTTATCACTTTTACAACACATTTGCTCAAACAAAAACTGAAAAGTAAATTCTCAAAAGTAGTTAAACATAAAGGGGACAAAATAATTAAAAGTGAAAGTTACTTTTCGATTTTAAATAATCTACAATAGATCACAGTAAAGCGATTAAATTTGTGACGTCATTAGAGAGAATTTGGTGTCAAGTTCAAGTTTACCAGTTACTACGTCACTAAACTTTTTGAAATGAAAATGTTTAACAACATTAAAACAATGGTTAACCGCTTTAAAACACATTTGACTAACCTAAAACTGAGATGTAAGTTACCAAAATCATTAAACTTACAAGTTATGAAAGAACCAAAAAAAAAAGAAAATACAGATTACTAATATATATACACAAACAATGTTGTTAATAAATTTAGTATATCAAGGGATATAATTTAAAGAGCATCATATATTTATAAAGAAATTTGGTTTAAGTACATGTTTAAACTAAAACTAAAGGATAGTAAACCTCTACATTATGTCTGTATACTTTTTGGAAACCTTAAGCACTATTCCAAACATATAATTATCTACGATTATACGTATCTTTTTATTATAAGTAAATTTATTGTTTGTTTTGTCAACAGCTTTAATATAGAGATTAATGTAATTTTAAAGATTACAAAATAATATTATACCTTAATTTTATGTTATTTAATAACTAAAAAACGTTATACGAATCACAAAAGTTTGTTTTAGTATTTATTATCAAGGTTTAATTTTAGTTGTAAATATTCCATAGTTGAAATAAAATTCTTAAACCATTACATAGCTCTCTGACAAACAAAATACTAAAGTTCAAGTTTAACAAATATTGTTTTATTAATGAGATGATAATATTATTTTTTTAAAAGATGGTATATAACAATATAAGTAATACAAAAACAATATCATATGTGCATTTTCGATTAAGCTTAAAATGCGACAGAATTTGGCTAAACTCATTTGAGTTTTTGTCAAAAATTTTGTATATTAGTCATACCATTTAAATATACAATACTTTACAATTTGAGCTTTTTACAAGACTAAATATAAAGTCTACTTTACTGTTATTATATATATAAGTTTAGTTTTTTTCACGAAAAAGCTATAATTAAAGTACGTCAATACTTTTGTTGTTTTAATTACTAATTTTTTTCTTGCTACAAAAAAAAACACTAGAAGCACAACACAACAAAATCAGTCGTTTTTTATTATTTTAATCTATTGGTGAATACTAACAAAAATAAAAAAGCAATTATTTTTTATATATTACTTTTAAAGCATTAAGTTTTATGTAACGACTTTAAGTTTATTACAGTAACATAAATTCAATTTTAAATCTTCTTAAACTGTTAAATTTTTTTTGAAATTTTGACCTGCAATGTTTTTGTAAAGTAAGTTAAATAGAGTTGTTTTTCTAACATAATAAATTTTATAATCCAAAAATTGTCGATTTACAAACTTAATTTTTTTTCTTAATTAATAGTTGTGTACGTTTTACTAAAGCAAAAATTTAAGTTAATTTAAATGCTTACTACTAGATTCTAAAAGTAAAATCTTAGATTGTTTCCAACATATAAACCTATTAAATACATTTTTTTAAATAAAAAGAAAATTTTTCCGAATTTAGATATGCATTAAATTGAATTCAATTCAATTGTAATAATTTAACATATGCAAACTTTTATTGTAAAAAGCTCTGAGCGCTGTAAATACTGAAATTCGCTAAGTAAGTCTTAAAAGTATTTATCAAATAATTTTAACTTTAAGTAAATTTGATAATTAGATTAAAGTTTTTCTTAAAAGTTACATGAGGTCATTACGATGCTAAAACTAAATAGCACAAGATATTAGATTTAATTAATTTACCAGCATTTAATAATCAGTTAAAGTTTAAATATAAACACAATATACTACAAACAAAAAATTAACATTATCATTTTATACGCATTTGATAAACAATTTTTTAATCTAATTATCAAATTTACTTAAAGTTAAAATTATTTGATAAATACTTTTAAGACTTACTTACATTTTGGTTAACACTTATAATATTAAAAACCGTTTTTACAACGGTCACAAATTTTTAAATACACAAGATTTAAATTCTATAATCCACATAACCGTATATCGGTTTTACAAATAAAAATATAGTTAACTTATAAGCAACCGTTTGCGTTTAAATTTTTGTGACGTCAGTAGAATGCTAAAAAAATGTTTTAAAAATATTGTATGAAAAACTTTTCTGGTCTTTTATTGCTATTATTTATGTTATTACTGTTATTATAGCTATTAATTACTATTATTGCTTTTATTGCTATTATTGCTATAATTGCTATTATTGCTATTATTACTATTATAACTTTTATAACTATTATAATTAATATCATTATTGTCATTGTCATTATTATTATTATTATTATTATTATTATTATTATTATTATTATTATTATTATTATTATTATTATTATTATTATTATTATTATTATTATTATTATTATTATTATTATTATTATTATTATTATTATTATTATTATTATTATTATTATTATTATTATTATTATTATTATTATTATTATTATTATTATTATTATTATTATTATTGTTATTATTATTATTATTATTATTATTATTATTATTATTATTATTATTATTATTATTATTATTATTATTATTATTATTATTATTATTATTATTATTATTATTATTATTATTATTATTATTATTATTATTATTATTATTATTATTATTATTATTATTATTATTATTATTATTATTATTATTATTATTATTATTATTATTATTATTATTATTATTATTATTATTATTATTATTATTATTATTATTATTATTATTATTATTATTATTATTATTATTATTATTATTATTATTATTATTATTATTATTATTATTATTATTATTATTATTATTATTATTATTATTATTATTATTATTATTATTATTATTATTATTATTATTATTATTATTATTATTATTATTATTATTATTATTATTATTATTATTATTATTATTATTATTATTATTATTATTATTATTATTATTATTATTATTATTATTATTATTATTATTATTATTATTATTATTATTATTATTATTATTATTATTATTATTATTATTATTATTATTATTATTATTATTATTATTATTATTATTATTATTATTATTATTATTATTATTATTATTATTATTATTATTATTATTATTATTATTATTATTATTATTATTATTATTATTATTATTATTATTATTATTATTATTATTATTATTATTATTATTATTATTATTATTATTATTATTATTATTATTATTATTATTATTACTAACTGCATCAGTTTTGAGAATAAATATTATACAGATAAAATATATTATATTCTATTTTAATAAGATACCCTTAGAAGACTTCTTTCTTTGAAATGCTAAATACAATTGGTAATTCGAAAACTTGTTCTTCAGTACAGTCGTTAAAAGTTAAACAAACTTAAAGTAGATACACAAAAATCTATACAGATAAATTTTAATTTATTAGTTAATTTCAAAAATAAAATGAAAGTTTACTTAACAATTGTTTGCTTAAATTATGAAGTATTTGATAAAGTAGTCAACTCACAAGTTTGTAAAGTTAAATCATAGATTATAATTATAACCAAAAAAGTCTATAAAAATAATAAATTTGAGTTTAGCTATAAATTTTTACTAAAATATTTAACAAAAAAGTAGACACATATAATTCAAAAAGTCAACTTTTAATTAGAATTAACAAAAGCTATGTAGTTATTAATTGCTAATTTTTTACTTTTATATTTATAGCCCCATTATAAGACTTTAAAAACTTGTTTCGATATCAATATTATAGAAAATGTAATTATGAATTAATTTGTGTTTGTACACAAAAAAAATTTTTGCACATCATAGTTACTAGAAATTATTAGTGACTTCAGTAGGTACTTTGAAAACACTATAAAAAAAAAGCGTTTAAAAACTGACTGTAAGTTGAATAGGTATCGCAGTTAAGTAGTTGTTTATAAGTATTAAGTAAACAGAATTAAGTGAAATGTTTTTAAAGTTTTAAGAGTAATATTTATAATTTAAGAGATAAAAACACAAAAAAACAAAGTATAACTAAATTTAAAAAAGTTATGACTATTTATTTAAAGCAACTATTAAAGCGATAGTTTTTCTAAACAAAGAAGAAGGATTCAAACGTAAATCAATTTTAGTTTAATAATTTACAAAAGTTTTACAACAATAAGTTGTTTAACCTTATAAGTTGATCTGTTTGTTTACAGTCTTATATAAAGCCAAAGAAAAATATTGTATCTATGAGTATATTAAAACTACTGCAAAATAGTAAACAAGTTTTATTAATATAGCTTACTCAGGCAGTGTTTATTAAATGAAGTTATTGGACGTCACTAAGATCTTACAAGCGTGTGGGCAGAACTAATCTATTATTTTTGCTAAATAGTTTTAATTTTTGTTTCAAAGTTTGTCGATAAAAATTGCCGCTTTTATAGACCATATTTGTGTAGTTATTGAAATTCTTTATTTTCAGCCTATTTTTACTCAAGAATTACATTTATTTAGATAGCAGCAATAAAATTTGCAACAAAAAACTTGCAGAATAAGCATCAAAGTTTTAATTCTATTATCATTGTAATAAAAAAGAAATAGACTAAGTAAAAAGTTTTAATTAAAATTAAAAAAAAACTTTAATAATATAAGTTAATTTCTTAAGTTTATAAAGTATATTTACACACTTAAATTTAAATAGTTACTAAAGTAAATATACACCTAAGAAAACATTATAATTTCAGAACAACTATCGTTAGTAAAGTACAACTATTAATTTTTTTAAACTGAACTTCGTAATATAAACTAATATAAGTATTAAAGAAACAAATTGTAAAAAACAAAAAAATAAATTTTACAAAAAATTATTTATATTCAACTAATAACATTTTCTTTCATTATTCGGACTAAATGTTTTTATAACTAATAAAACCAACAAATACCTAAATCAATAAAATAAAAACATTTTATTTTTATTTTATTTAGTTAAAACAGATAATGATAACAAAACTAGTCTAAGTACATCTTTCTACTAACTTTGAAACACAATTTTATTTTAAATATACATTTCAACTTAATCTATTGCAATAGGACAAAATAAACAAACTAATGTTCAAAATTTAAATCAACTATCTACAATTTTTTTTATACATATTTTAAGAACATAACCAGTAAACATAGCATCTTAAAAATATGTTAAAGAT